>NC_137224.1:21274697-21945870 GCF_949987685.1 Ammodytes marinus | reverse complement strand
ATTGGACTAACTGGATTATCTGGGCTATTTTTGGTTCCTTGTCCCTCTAGGGAGGCATTTTGTAAGCACAACAGCCACCAGCTGAGCAGGATCTACCCCTCAGGCCAGCGCCTCCAGTCATCTAACTACAACCCTCAAGACATGTGGAACGGTGGTTGTCAGATTGGTGAGATCTTACATTTTGCTATTCAGTTCATAGTAACAGGCAAACTAATCAATGGTTTTAACACAAATGATTCTTAGTTGTTACCTTCAGCCCCTATCTCACTGGGCTGGGACTGTTTTCGACAAATTAGAGACAAAAAATTGCGAGAAAATATTCGAATTAGCGACAATTTCACTTGCAGTCTCACTGTGTTTGGTACTTACGACACATTTGCAAAAGTCCTGGCCAAAACTTGCCGGGAGCCCGCATTTATGTCTTGCGAACGTCTGGCGAGCGTCGCACGAATCGAATGTCAGTCTAATTTTTGTCTCAAATCAGTCGCAATTAAGTTTCATATGTCGCCAAACCCTCACAAAGTTGTCTCACACTTCTCGCACTTTCTGACATGCGGAGACTAAATTGAGAAGGGTTTGCGACGCGTGCGACACACTGCGACCTCTCTGAGACTATTTTGAGAGAACATTTGTCGCACACATTTTTTAAACATTTTCAAAATTCAAGCAACAGGACTGTGAGGCTCTGCGACTCATGCGAGGAAGTTGAGACCCCCGTGAACGTTTCAAGACAGTTTAGAGACTCCCTCGCGAATGCAGTCTCCAACTTGTTGCCAACAGTCGCAGCCCAGTGAGCAACGGCCTTTCCTCTCTTTGTTCTGATATATTGCCACTCATACTCCTGTCCCCTAACCCCAAGTGGTAGGACCAAAAAGCAGACAGAAAGTTGACCATTGTGTTGTGTTTTCTTCCAGTTGCTTTGAATTTCCAGACAGGCGGTGAGCAGATGGACCTAAACCATGGCAGGTTCCTGCAGAATGGTCGGTGTGGATACGTCCTGAAGCCTCCCTTCATGTGCCAGTCTGACACCACCTTCAACCCAGAGAATGTTGGTGGAGGTCCTGGCCACAGACCTGTCCTGCTCACTGTCCAGGTAAGGTGGTGCTAAACTTGCCCTGAATAGGTTGAATTGCATGATCCGAAAGTATTGTCCCCACTGCCACCTCTCCTTTGAAGGAACATTCCCTGCGTTCTGAATCGCATACTCTTTCTTTTTTCTATTTTACTATATATATATTTTATTTTAACAATCTAGTTAAGCTGCAGTATGCTACAATTGCAATATGCTTTTACATATTTATTTCATCATAACATTGCGCATTGATCTTGCCTCTTGCTTTTATATCCGTCGCATCCCCGTTTGTTTTCATATAGAGGCTCCATCGATGTGACGTCACTTCACGTGCACACTGGATTATGGGTCAGAATCGCCCAAATAGGATGCAGTTTTCAACACTAGAAATCTTGGCCGAATGTAGTAGACATCCGGGTACTTCTAACCATCCTAAATCTGGCCACAAGAATCAGGAAATCCTAAATCTTTTTACCATACTAAATTGTAGAACGTATGCGTTTCGGAACGCAGGGATTATTTTCCTTTACATAGAACTACAGGAACTTGGAACCAAACTCTAGGCTACCCGTAGAAGACATCTCCTTGCTCTATTCTATAATGAAACCCTAATTAAACAACGCTCTGTCATTATTGTCGTTGCAGGTTCTATCAGCTCAACAGCTGCCTAAACCAGAATGTGACAAGCCCAGCTCCATCGTGGACCCTCAGGTGTGGGTGGAGATACATGGTGTTCCAATAGACATCGATAAGAAGAAAACTCCTTATGTTGACAACAATGGTAGGTAGAGAGATGGTGGAGTAGTTCATTTGAAATATTATGAATGAAGTCTAAATATATCAACATATTGAATCTGCTGTAATTAACTATCTGTTCAAAATGGTAAAAGTAGTAAAAGCAATGGATAAACCGTAAGCAGAAACTAATGGATAAATGGTTGCTATCGCTAGAAGTAATGGATACATTGTTGAATATCCTGATTCTGCTATTCCAAACTTGACCAAACTTTTTTTCATTTATAAATGGGATATTGTAGCAGTATTGACACAAAGGTGTATAACCACATACTGCCTGAACATGATTTAACTCAAAAAGAAATTGTTGAAAAAGTCATGTGAATAAGTCTGGTGATACTTGTTCTTTCCTTGTTCAAGGCTTCAACCCGCGGTGGGACAGCACTTTTAACTTTACCGTCCATTGCCCTGACCTGGCTCTGGTTCGCTTCATGGTGGAGGACCATGACTTCACCTCAAGCAATGACTTTCTAGGACAATTCACCCTGCCTTTTACAAGTCTCCGTACAGGTGTGTGTGTGTGTGTGTGTGTGTGTGTGTGTGTGTGTGTGTGTGTGTGTGTGTGTGTGTGTGTGTGTGTGTGTGTGAGGACAGTAGAGTGTGATGATACTTTTATGGGGGCTGTACAAAAGATTTTATTTTCTGACCTTCTTTCTTATCTTTCCCATATCACTTAATAACCTCAATATTATAATATCTGATAAGAATCCATCTGCCTGCCCACTAGACATACTCCCTTCCTAAATGTCTACTATAAGTACTAACCATTTTGGGCTCTAGCCTACTCTTCATCATCAATCTCTCTCTCTCACATCTGGCTGTGTTCCCGATACATTTAAGACTGTAGGTTGATTTCTGTGCCAGGATCTGCACCAGTTACATGATAAATGAGGCCCATTGTGTCTTGTAAAACACTTTGTTATCCTGGTTTTAAAAGGTGCTGTATAAATTAAATGTTACTTACTTACTAACTTTTATCTCTGCAGGATACCGTCATGTCCGACTGCGGAAGCTGGATGGCTCCAGCCTTTCACCGGCTTCGCTCTTCGTCCATGTTAAGGTCGCCCCGTGTGAGAGCAGTCCGTCCAAATCAGTCAAATCACCAGCCAGGTCACCGGCCAAGTCTTTGGCCAAGAAACCCTAAATCTCATCTTTACTTCATAGCAACACGGGTAATGGAAGCCACCATAGGAACATCCCAGGCCAAATTTGCCTCAATCCATGCAATGAAGATCTAGGCCGGCCACAACTTATTGGTGGTGGTGTGGATGGTGTTGAATGCAAACACTTAAACTGACCAGTATTTTAAATGTATGAAGAAGATTTTTTTTTTATATTGAGTATGTTGTGCCACCCATGTCAGTGGGTTGTGTATCAACCTCCTGATCCCAAGGGGGTCTAAAAAAGTTGGCAATCCGCCCCCCAAAAGAAATCGACCAGTCAACTGGTGGATACTTGAAGCCAGAAGTGTATGACTAGAGGTTTGATTCTCAGAGCATGACTCAAGCATGAACCTAAGAAACAATTACCAAAGTTCGGTGCTAGATTTCTCTCTTTATTTATTTATTTTTACGATTACCTCTAAAACTCGTAAGTCTTGAGGCTTTTGCAGGAATTCATTTTTAACTATGTATTTTATTTATAGTAGTTTGTAATGCATCTAATAGTCTGAGAAATGCCTGCTGTTATGTGATAGTAATATTATTTAGTTAGAGTAGAAAGCCAACATCCTAGGTGGAGACTTTATGAATTGCATGTAAAGGAGATGTCATCTATGAGGTCATCATCTAAAAATAATCCTCATGTAACAACTTGGTTGAGAGACCAGTTGGTCGCTGTAATCATTCCTGCAGTGCATGATGGCCGTTGAGTGATTGGAGATACTGGTGTAGCTGAAAGAAAGCACTTGTCAGATTGTCAGAACAGCATCTGAAACTGCCTGCTGCTGCAAAAAGTTTGTCACTAACTCGAAACCGACAATCCAAGAAGAATGCACTTCATGCATAACCGGGCTACTGCCTGACATCAAATTTGTATTACAGAAGTAGAAGTTTGCATACTTAAAGGAATACTTTACCCGTACGGAACCGGCATTCTATCATTATAAAATCGCTATTATAATATAATGAATGAGGTTTTTCTTCCATCAGTCTTTCCTCAGTCTTCCCTTGGCCCAGCTATCCTGTTAATCCTAGCCCTACATTTTTACTAGTGTGACTGTAGGGTTAGACAGTGAGACCGTAAAACACTCTTTCTGCCTTTTCTCAGGCTAGGATGAACCGATTTCAAAAATGTTTGCACATTTATACTACATGGGATCTCAGAGTTCAATACACCTTCATATTCGCACCGGGGAAGTAGGTCTTTAAGCGGGTCTAGTAGTACTTCAGGGACCACGTCGTTTTTTTAAGCTGGGTAATGTAGGTCTGTGATACAATATCCAATGAGTCTGGATCTATCGTAATCAATTAAATGAAAGCTGCTTGTTGGTGCAGAGTTGCATCCCGGATAGAATTCAGAAATTGTTCTTCCTCGTCAAGGGACCCTACCGAACATGTGCAATGGCAGCGATCACACGTGAGTCCGCCATGAGGCTGTGCTCAGAAAGCCATACTAACGTCCTACTCATACTCATTTTGACGTCAATTTGAGTATGTGACGGTTGTGTATGCGAGTTTTGGTAGGCGAGAAATGCCCTGATGAGTACTAACTTCCGGGAAGATTTTGGGTATGGATCGATTGGATACTTTTCCTTCTCAACCGCCCCACAATGCATTGCGTCTGTTCAAACGACAAGGACGGTTTTTTGTTAATTATTTATTTACAATTCTGCATTTCCTGAACCACACAGGACTGTATGTAAAAATCTAGTTCAATATCTAACCTGTGGAGGGCGGCAATACACTAAACAGCGTCTAAACAGCCGGAATCCTATAAGAAGAAGAAATTCTTTATCGCTTGAGTATACTTCAGTGTGAATGTTTCGACGCACCTCGCATACACAATCGATCTTTAAGTAGACAGTATATAGATGTTGAGTATGTAGGGGGGAGGACGTTAGTATGGCTTTCCGAACACAGCCCTACTGTGGAAGGAGAGTAAGCTTCACTGACGGTCCTGGTAACTGTGACATGAAGGCTTTATTATTGTCAGTAAACAAAGGGACTCAAGGGAGACCGTCAACACCTGCCTATCCAATCGGTTGCTGGCAGCGTTTGTGATGTTAGTAACAACAATGCTCTCACAGGTAGTAAGTGACGACTGTTGTTGCTAAGGCCAGGCAGGTCTGTGGGGGTGTGTGGGGGGGGTGGGGGGGGGGCTTCTCAAGGAGCAGCAAGGAGGTGGGATTTGTACACAACAACAAGCCCTCCCTGGAATGGCTGTCTGTGGAATCCTCTCGATGTGGGTTGTGTCAGATCTTCTCCAGCTTAAATGAGTTGTCCTCTCTTCCCATGTTAAAGGAGATATGCAACATTACACTCAGTTCACAGTCAGCTTCACTGGTGACTGGTTACTTCCTGGTAACTGTGACATGAAGGCATTATTATTGTCAGTGTTTATTATAATTCACATTTCTATTTTAGTCGTCACTTTGTTAAGTCACCTACTGTAGGTGTGAAAGAAAATGTTTTATACAGGGACATGTGATTTTTATAAGTGTTGCCTTTAGAACATCTATATTTTGTTCGTTTGCAGAAGCCAAGAAGAACTATTTATATTTACTATGAAGATAATCTCCCAGAGAATCTTACCACTTGAAGGAATTTGAAATCAGTGATGTTATGTGTTGTTATGTGTTGGCCTACTTGAGGGTAGCATTATTGGTCTTCAAACATTTTATTAATGTATGCAATAAACAAATTGCTACAGAATATAGACATATCATTGGAAAAAAAAATTTAAATGAACATTTCTTTTTAAAATAATCATTTCTTGTTTTTGTCAATTTGACAAGAAATATCAAAATGTTCTAGTGTCAAGGTGTGTTAGTTTTGGGGCCAGCGCCTAACTATTTCAGCCATGTTTCCAACAATATAGCACTTACTCCCGGGTACCAGCAAGTGTAAGAGGGTTGAAAGATCAAATGTAGCGTTTTCAATTTTTTTTAAACTGTAGCAATGATAACAGAAACTGTAGTTGTAACAATTCGAGGCA
The DNA here is from genome assembly GCF_949987685.1 of Ammodytes marinus. Lineage (NCBI taxonomy): Eukaryota > Metazoa > Chordata > Actinopteri > Uranoscopiformes > Ammodytidae > Ammodytes > Ammodytes marinus. The sequence goes on along the minus strand of NC_137224.1, from coordinate 21,939,848 downwards.
TTGACATTGTCCTTTTTTAATCATGTCTGAAGTATTATACTGTTTTGCTTTTGTCTTGCACCAGCTGTTAAGTAGTCAACCTGATGTTATTCATTTAAACAGGTCATATAAACGATAGACTAGAAAATGCAATAAAACATTCTTGCAATTGTTGCAGAACCCTTACATTGTCGAAATAGTATTTGATTTATTTTGATGTCCAGCTCTTAACCAAATGGTAAGCTTATGAATTCCACTTAATGTGTAGAACCCCAATTCCGAAAAAGTTGGGACGTAATGTAAAATGTGAATAAAACAGAATGTGATAATTCCCTCATCCTTTTCGACATGAATTCAATAAATAACACTATAAATACATCATATTACCTAGGGGGCAACCCCCCCTTTTTTTTTTAAACAGACATGGAGCGTTGTAAAAGGTTGTTCACCAGAAATGATATCCAGGACCTTCCAGGATCCCAACCTGGTCAACTAGCTGCTGGAAAGCTACAGCGGGCCGAGCAAATTAGAACCACTGTTTAAGTGAATGAGGATGGGCTAATAGGGAATTTTTTAAACTTATAGATATCATTATGGAACTTTGCAAGTTGTTTACTGACATTAAAACAACAACTTTTTGTATTACAGTATTTTCCAAAAAGTTTCCAATAAATTTGCATATCTGAAAAGCCCCAAAATGTAGATGTTGGACAAAAGCAGAGTCAATTTGTTTTTAAATTTTGAAAAAAAAACAAGTCTCCAACTGCCTGAAGCCTTTCCTAATCACAGTTCAAATTTGATCAATAACCCATAGAAAATTATTTTTTTACACAGTTTTTTCCAAGGGAATGTCTAGCCGTTTCCTAAAATACTAGCTGAGACTCCAAAAGGACACTTTTGGTCCATGGCACATGAAATGTAACTGTTTAAAAAATTAATTTTCTATGGGTTATATACTATTTGGACAATGCAATAAAAAAGTTGGGACGGGCATTAACAGATCGGTAAAGCTGTAGAATGTTAAAAAAAAATACTTGTTGGGAACATTACTCACATAAACATATTAACTGGTAACAGGTGATATTATCATGAATGGATATAAAGGGGCATTCCGTAAAGGTTCAGCCCTCACAAGCAATAATGGGGTGAGGCTCACCACTTTGTGAAGAACTGCAGAGGAAAACAATGTTACAGTTTTAAAACAACATTCCTGCTAATAATTTAAGCATTTCACCATCTACAATCCATAATATAATAAAGATATTTAGAGAATCTGGTGATATCTCTGCAGGCAAGGGGCAAGGTCCAAAATTAAAATGTAATGCCCATGACCTCAGTGGGCACTGCACTAAAAAGGGACATTATTTTATAAAGGATATCACTACATGGGCCATGGAACACTTCAGAAAACCATTGTCGGTAAACACATTTCATCACTACATCCACAAATGCAAGATAATGCAAAGTAAAAGTCCTTATACCTGTATCCACAAATGCTGCAGACTTCTCTGGGCCTGGGCTCATCTGAGATGGACTGACACAAAGTGGAACAGTGTGCTGTGGTCTGATGAGTCTACATTTCAAATAGTTTTTGTAAATCATGGACGTTGTGTCCTCCGGGCTCCAGAGGAAAAGGACCATCCAGATTGTTAACAATACGTATAGTAGAGTAAATATGATTTTGGCAATTATGCTATCAGGCTAACGATATGCTATAACGTTGTATTATTTACCAAACACAATTCAAATGAACAGCAATAAATGATAGACATTAAATGTTTTAATTTACACATTTGGTTGGATGAATCTGGGATTGGCATTATGGGATTGACGGCTAAAACTCAGTTGATGCAGGGAGGGGCAGTGAACGCCAGGGGGAGCCACACTCCATATGCTGCTACATGTTGAGGCCTTTTTGTACGTTGTGCTTAATCAACTGCATTAGCATTATTGACATCATGCTTGATAGACGTAGATACATACTTGATAAACCATGATGCTGCAGAACTATAGCCTACCGCCAGTATGAGGTTCAATAATTATCATACAATAGGCCTATACAGCATTTAAAGTGTTTTTAGAAAAGTTTAGGCTTTCAAACAACATACCATCTCCTCTTTATTATCTCTTCTTTTAACCTTCCTCCTGTGTTAACTTTCTGTTACCATCCATGGTGTTAGCGGGTCGGTTTCGACCCGTGTCTGAAATCAGCTGTAAACAACACTAAAAACAATTATCTATCATCCAGTTTGTTTCTCATCTCTTGGTTACCTTGTTAGGATCCCTTATCCATGAAAATATTGTTTTGAATAGTTTTGGTGTAGGCAGCTGGGCCTTTTTCTTGTCAGTATACCCCTCAATTTCAATAAAAAAAATTGTAAAATGAACCTCAAGAGAATCATATAAATAAATATTTGGTTGTGTTACCTGTTTATTACTGAGGGGAATGAGAACACATTTCTTAACTACATTTGTTTTATTTATTTTTTCATATTAATATTATTGACCTTTTTAACATCTATGGTGTTACTGGTCAATTACGACCCATATATATTTATTTCAGAAAACAGCAAAAAAACTTTTATTTCAGCATTATACAAACACACAATGAAAACCAGAACAAGTCACAACACAAAATATAGATTTGTAAGGTCAAATAAACAACAACTAATCAACAAATCAAACCAATCGAAATCAATTACTAGTTCCAAAACTAGTAAAAAAAACAGAGTAAATGTCTCTGTGTGCATGTGTATGTGTGTGTGTACAGATGTGTGATAAAGAGCAACACTTTCAGTGTTCTTTGCAGAGATATTTCTTGCAGTTAAAGCACAATACTTTTATCTTTCTGTCCTTAGTGCTTCGGCAGACCTGACACCTCTTATTTTTAGAATCAGGTGGCCATTTTCACCAAAAACATGATCCAGAACTTGGCTCACTGTATATCTCCTAATTTTTGAATACTGCAAATAGGAGATGTGCACTGTGCAAGTCACCAACTCTATACTGAATTGACCTCACATGTCTGGATATGCCCGTCTGTTTGTTTCGCTTTTATGCAGGTATAAGGGCAAAAAAAGTCAAAATGAGAACCTCCCCAGAGCTCACATGATTGGGAGAGGAGCTGACTGTCATTGTGTTGGCTGACAGTGCACTTATGATTTCAGTTTTGGCTCTAGTTATTGTTTTTTACATCTTATTTTATAACCGGGTCGAAAACGACCCTAACACCACAGGTGTTATAATTTCCACCAGAGCATTTTATAATTAAGTTAAAAAAAAAAAAAAAAAAATGATTTTGTTGAAATAGAGGTTCCTGACAAAGTCAAGAAATGTTGATGCAATAAACAAAATGTAAGTGTTTTTTTTATGCATTTGAAATCCAAAACGGGTCGGTGGCGACCCTAACACGAGAGGAAGGTTAAACCCTGGCCTATTGCCTACGAATTGATAAATTTTTTAGGAAGTTACGATCTTTGTTCCTTTTATTTTACCACTTTGTTTGTGGCAGCTCCCACTCTTTGAAGCCCATTATGCTGCTACCTATGTTTGTGGGCTACAATAGAGCCGGATGACAGCGCTTTTAAACCATGGTACTATTACAAAAGTTTCAAACGGATGATGCGCCCTAAAAGGGTCTGACAGTCATGTGACGCATTCTAACCCAATCACAGCCTCAACATAAACTTTTTGGCCATAACGGCACCAGGAAGTAAAGATCACCTGACATGTCAAAAAAAGTGTCAATAGAGTGCAACTTTCCGTGTGTAACCTGCCGCTTAGCGTTTAGTTTTCTTGGAACGGGCAGATTGAGTGCGCATGTCTCCTCCTCTCTCTGCTCCTATTTGATCTAATCTCTGTTTAATAGGCTACTAAAGGCTCGAGTGTGTTATGGCCAGTCCATTTCCAAGCGTGCCGTCTCTGGTCGCGGAGGCTCGGGCTCTGTATGTGCAGGTGTTCGGGGAGGAGGAGGCTGTTCTGACCGCGGTGTGCGCTCCTGGGAGAGTCAACCTGATAGGCGAGCACACTGACTACAACCAGGGATTTGTGCTTCCAATGGTAACAACAGGACACACATTTCATTAGTAGGATTTGGTCAAAATGAAAATGAACACTCCATATGTCATACAATCTAGTTTGTTTCGGATGTAGCCTGTACTCTTGCATAACAACAGTGTTGTAGGCTAGTAACAGGCTATCAAGGTTATTTATTTGCATGTGGAATTAAAAGTAGGAGTGAGCGATTCTGGAGAATTTTGTCAAAATCACTTTTTGTCAAAACATCTGTGAATATCTTGTGAAGCTATGGGAACCTGGTGTAAATACACAGCTTATGATCTGTAAACTGGTATGTAGGCTTAACAAAAGGGTAGATAGCAACATACCAGTTTACAGAGCCTATAGGCTGTGTAGGGCCTATATTAATAAAAATATTTCAGTGCACACACTGTACGAACAGGTAGCGGACCCTGAGGAGATATTCACTGAATTTGACAAAAAGTGATATTGAAAAGACGATAAGCATTCTCCAGAAAGCTGACTCCACCAGAGTAGAAGAGCAGAACATAGGCCTAAACATTGACCAATGATCATAGTTCCAAATACCAGAAATACCGAAGAAATATTCTTGCTGATTTTTTTTCAATTATTTCTTTGGCACGGTATTTCCTCTTTCAGAAAAAGGCCATGATAAGCAGTCTATTCTGCACGTGTGTGTGTGTGTGTGTGTGTGTGTGTGTGTGTGTGTGTGTGTGTGTGTGTGTGTGTGTGTGTGTGTGTGTGTGTGTGTGTGTGTGTGTGTGTGTGTGTGTGTGTGTGTGTGTGTGTGTGTGTGTGTGTGTGCGTGTGCGTGTGCGTGTGTGTGTGCGCTGGCAGGCTCTCCCCATGGTGACTGTGGTGGTGGGGAGTCAGAGCTGTGGACAGGAGGTCTCGGTGGTCACAGCGACTAAAGATGCAGACCAGCCTCTTCAGGTGGACTTCAGCCTGCCCACTGACGGAGCCCCACTGTCTCCAGGGTTACCAAGCTGGGCCAACTATGTGAAGGGGGTCATACAGCACTACAGGGGTAAACTCAACGTCCAACAATGAAACCAATCAGACTTTATTTGGATAACTAGTGCAGTGCCCGTAGGAAGCAGGTCTGCTGTGTGTGTCCCGCTCGTCACTCATTTCAAGCTTTGGTCGCAGCAGCCAATCAAATCAGGGGGAGACGGGGTTTAGCCGTAGACTACTTCATGCCCATCGTTACTGTGGCCTTCAGTGTGCGCATGTATTCGCCGACAGCATGATATAAATATGATAACTTCTACATATTTGGTCCAAAACTTCATAATCAATAAAGGATGTACACCTTTGTGCCGCGCGCAAGCAATATCCGGAAGCTCATCCGATCTGACTAACAGTGAGAGAGATATGCGAGTCACAGACAGACACTAGACAGACACATACACACAGACAGACAGACAGACAGACAGACGTTTCTTGCTTTATAGATAGATAATAGCACTTTTGATATATGCAAATTAACCACAAAGTACTTCATACAATAACCTGCCCACACACAAACACACTATAGGCTAATAGGCCTACTCCTCCCCCCTTCCACCGCCTTCACCTAAAAGCTACAATATCCCTGCGTTCCAAATCACATACTTTTTCTTTTTAGTCAACTACATACTAAAGTACAAAAGAGTTTTAGGGCCACAGGAGCGGAAAAAAATCAGATAAGAAAGTTTTTTTTTTGTTATGTCGAGAAATGTCAAGAATAAAGACGAATATTGCAAAATGCTATTGGAGTTAGTGGGGCATTTATGTATGTTCAGCATACTACAATTGATTGTGCATGTATAAGGACATCCTAAATCTTTTTCTGGCATTCTAAATAGTAGGGAAGTATGGGGATTGGAACACTGTGGTTGCGTTCCGAATCGCATACTTTCTACTATATAGTATGTAGAAAAAAGATTTAGGATGTCCCGATTCTTGTGGCCAGATTTAGGATGGTTAGAAGTACCCGGATGTCCTACTTCATGCGGCCAAGATTGTTAGTGTTGAAAAGTGCATCCTATTTGGGCGATTCTGACCCACAATCCAGTGCGCACGTGAAGTGACGTAACATCGACGAAGCCTATAGGTCCATGTTATGAAAACAAACGGGGATGCGACGGATATAAAAGCAAGAGGCAAGATCAAGGCGCAATGTTATGATGAAATAAGAGAGAAAAGTACGTCCCAATAGTATGCCTACTGCATCCTAACTAGATTCTTTTTATCGTCAGATGTAGTATGTAGAATAGAAAAAAGAAAGAGTATGCGATTCGGAACGCAACCAGGGTATGTTAGTATTTGTTATGGTGTGCTTTGGGCGCCATCTAAAGGTCTCTGAGTTTAACTGCACTTTTGTAAAAAAAACACAAGGGGCTGTTACGTCTCCCCCATACACAAAGTGCGTTTTCATTTTCCATACATGAGTTTAAAAGAATAATAACATAATTTCTGTCTGTCTGTCTGTCCGTCCGTCTGTCTGTCCGTGTCTGTGTGTGTGTCTGTCTGTCTGTCTGTCTGTGTGTCTGTCTGTCCGTGTCCGTGTGTGTGTGTGTGTGCTCTGCAGCCCCTCCCCTCCCCGGCCTGAAGGCAGTGGTATGCAGCAGTGTTCCTCTGGGTGGAGGTCTGTCCAGCTCTGCCTCTCTGGAGGTGGCCTTCTACACATTCCTGCAGCAGCTCAAGCCAGGTCAGAGTCTGATCAACACAGAGTCACACCTGTCACAAGGGAATGCTTATGATATGATGGATAGATGATGTACAAGGATAGGCAAAGGTACGGCTAATACTGGCTCCACACATCAGCAGACTGATTATTATCAGTATTGCTTCATTTCAGCCATATTTAAGTCATTATCACAATGATGAATGCAAAATTTAAATGCATACAGAGTTAATGGTGCGTGAATTATTTTAAGCTATTCAACTGAACTAGTTTTGATATGTAGAGCATGTTGTTTCACTGTGTGTCTTAATATGAATGTGAGACAGCCTATGTGGGCAGACATGTTCCCAGACATCCCTAGATAGGTGGAGATCTGAATCCCCCAATGTTGAACCCCAAAGTTACTCTCCTGATTTCAGCTGTTGCTAAGATTGCAATAAAGCATTTTATTTCTACAATCTTACTGGTTCATCTAAAGGTACATGACCGTGGATCTGTCCTTTCCCATTTCACATCTTTTGTCCTTTGTCCACAGATGATGGAGACAAGGTCTCCAAAGCCTTAGCCTGTCAGCAGGCAGAACACACTCATGCCGGTGTACCCTGTGGCATCATGGATCAGTTTGTGTCTGTTCTGGGCAGGGAGGGCCACGCTCTGCTCATCGACTGCAGGTAGTGAGACTACCCTGGCCTTCCACACGTTAGGTCAGAAAGCTGGGCCTGATTGGCCCGGCTTTTTGACAGGGCTCAATACATACATCAATACAATCGGCCATATAAAATAATAGTTGGCAAACTCCGTGTATTTATTTATTCAACCACTTTGAAAAGCTTTTTTCCATCCCTACGCAATCTTTCTTCTTCTCAATCTCCCGTTTTCGGTTTTGTGCTTTCTTGTGTTTGTTTTGCCTCAGGTCCCTGGAGGCCACCCCTGTCCCTCTGGCAGACCCAGAGCTGCTCATTCTCATCACCAACTCTAATGTCAAACACTCTCTGTCGGCCAGCGAGTACCCGCTGAGACGCAGGCAGTGTGAGGAGGCGGCCTCTGTCCTGGGAAAGGACAGTCTCAGAGATGCTAACATGAAGGACCTGGAGGGTGGGATGTTTAGCTTTTTATTATCATGTGTGCTAATCTACTGTGTCTCTCCCTCTTGGCTAGCGTATCTACTGCCATTCCACTTCTGTCTTTTTTTGTTTCCCTCAAAGGACGTTCAACAGTCTTGGAAATGTCTTTATTTGTATTTTAGAAAGTCTCATGTCAGTGGGTTAAAGGTGGAGTCAGGTATGTTGCTAGCTACGGAGGGCGGACTTTGTTTACACCCTTTGTTTAAATACCAGTTTACAGAGTCTAGGCTGTATATTAACACTGGATGATTTTTAAGTGTAGCGGATTTTGAGGATACCTACACTGATTTTGACAACAAGCATTCTGCAGAATGCCGTTAAGTGTTGACATGGTTAGCGTAGCTTAGCAGAAAGACTGGAAGCTATGGGAAACTGCTAGCCTGGACCTGTGCAAAGTTCAAAAATACACCTACAAAGAGCTAATTGAAAACCTCTAATGGTCTTTTGAGATGCGCACGGAAGGTCCACTTTAGCCTGAAGGCCATGGTGTCTGTAGAATCTAGTGAGTTTGATAGCTGCGTCGAAAAACGGCATTTGGACAAAACGTCAACTGACTTATATAGTCAGAACTGTAGCCGAAGAGTACAATGGACAGGCCGTGTAATGCTTGGAATGCTACTCAGGATAAACAATTAAGCCCTCGCCATTCTCCATCTTAACTGACATTTCCAGCAATATTTCAAGCTGGTCGGTTGTGATTGTGCTGAATAGCTAATGACTACTTTAAATGAGCTTTCCTTCAGAATATTTGTTTGTTAGCGTGTTGGTAAGACCAGGTGTAAAGACATGCATCTAATACTTGTAAATTCAAACTTTTCAGTAGAAATGTAAAGTTCTATTTATGGTTTTCAGAGGCGAAGGAGCGACTGGATGACGTAACCTACCGAAGAGCTCGTCATGTGGTGGAGGAGATAGAGAGGACTGTCCAAGCTGCTGGAGCCCTGAAGAGAGGAGCCTACACACAGTTTGGCAGGCTCATGGTGCAGAGCCACAACTCCCTGAGGTATGTGACGTCACTTCAGGTTCGCACTGGATTGTGGGTCAGAATCGCCCAAATAGGATGCTGTTTTCAACACTAAAAATCTTGGCCGGATGTAGTAGACATCCGGGTCTTTTCTAACCATCCTAAATCAGGCCACAAGAATCAGGACATACTAAATCTTTTATTCTACCATACTAAATAGTAGAAAGTATGCGATTCGGAACGCAGGAAGTGTGTGTTTGACTGAGTGAGCCAGGTGTGTGCTAAGCTAACTCCACATCCGTGCTGTTTCAGAGACCTGTATGAGGTGAGCTGCAGTGAGCTGGATGAGCTGGTGTCTGCAGCCATGGAGGTGGAGGGTGTGTATGGCAGCCGGATGACGGGCGGAGGCTTCGGCGGATGCACCGTGACTTTGCTACAGTCCCACGCCATTGACAAGACCATACTGCATTTACAGGTTAAAACACATGCATACACATGTGCATACTCACCTGCACTAAGTATAGCATAGCAGAGGTGAGGGTTAGGGTACTGTGTGTGAATTGTCAGAAATATCACCAATACATTTTTTTTCTTCTAAATCCATATATGGCTTTATTAAAGGTGCATTTCAACATGGCAAATGGTTGGCTATGTTAGTTTGTGCTAGACAGAAATTACAAAATAATTCATATTATCTATCTATCTATCTATCTATCTATCTATCTATCTATCTATCTATCTATCTATCTATCTATCTATCTATCTATCTATCTATCTATCTATCTATCTATCTATCTATCTATCTATCAATACTGGAATCTACTAATTCCGTCTGATAGCAACATGCTAAATAGCTGACAGAAAATAACAATAATGTTAAATCTCCATCCACAGCTTTTAATGTTTTGTTAGTTTGTCCCAGATATTTTGTTGCTGCTTATTGTCTAATATCGGTGGATTGTAGACGTATTAAGAACAGAAATCTTATTGTTTTTTGTCCAAGTAACTGTAAAAGCCAGATATCATAACTGAAAGAGATGGGTTACTAAAAGCAAGATGTAGGGCACTCAATCAGCATGTGAACAAGGGATACGTTTGGCTAGTGGAGGAAACCGTCTTACTTACCAGGAGCCTCAGTGTGTAGTTGTGAAGATGCCTGCAAGTCCTTAAGTCAGGATTTGCGTTAAAATAGTAATTTGTTTTTCATCTGTCTATTCCTTTGTCCTGTATTACTGTTAAAGGTGAAGTAAGCGGTTTATTTATATTAATATAAGTGTTAAATTGCTCTTTATCCACACAGTAATCACTTACACGATGTGCGCGTTTCATAAAGCCAATCTTTTAGTCAGCTGCTCTACATGTAATAAGCAATTAAACTTTATGTAGTATCCCGAAATTTTATCCAATCACAAGAGAGAACGCTACAAACCGACACCCGTCCGCACCCGTCTCACTCATGGTCTCACTGCCGGTGCACGCCAGAGCGACACATGGGTGAATGTTTATGCGCCTACAATGGCGGAGCAGGTAAAAATCCTTCCCAATGTCTGTTTTGATGGTTTTTATCATGTTTTATCAAACTTATGGATCTCAGATGATGCTAGATAACTTGCTGCTTGAAGACCGCAGTGCATTAATGTGGTGACGTAGGGACGAGCGAGGGGACTGCTAACTGCAGTAACTGACAGGAAGTTAGCTAAAAGAACCATTCCGCTTACAGCTCCTTTAAATGACTTGTTGACATGTTGACAAACCTTTTTTGTAATATTCCTAATTTTGAAAGGGTTTAATTTTTGTTTAAGTTGTAGTAGTATAATGTATATATACAGTAGCACCATAATTCTCACCCTGCCATATATTACGTCAGGTGCAAACAGTCAGTTTAGCTGTTTTTCAGTCAGGAAATAGAACGTTTTCCGTTTTCATGGTTCGGTTTTTTGACATCTTTGAATTCTGAAGGATATGTGAAAAGAAAAGTGTCTGAGGACATTCTTCATTTGTTCAAAGGGGATAAAAAGTACTTTTCAGTGCAATGGCTGTCACTTTAAGGGGTGGGGGGGGGGGGCATTTTACACAAATTGCCCAGTTCCCTGTGTCTTGCTCGGACAGCTCTAGTGTGTGTGTGTGTGTGTGTGTGTGTGTGTGTGTGTGTGTGTGTGTGTGTGTGTGTGTGTGTGTGTGTGTGTGTGTGTGTGTGTGTGTGTGTGTGTGTGTGTGTGTGTGTGTGTGTGTGTGTGTGGGTGTGTGTGTGGGTGTGTGTGTGTGTGTGTGTGTGTGTGACTGACTGTGTGTGTCACAGTCACACAAGAGAGGGAGGGAGCGAGAGATCAGGGGGTATGAGCCGAGGATAATAGCGAGCTCTTCGTGGAGACGAAGTGTCCAGTTATTAGCATTCTAGTCTGGTCACTGCTGCCTTTCTGCTCTGTCAGACCGCCTGCTGTTGGCTCACATCATTCTGAATGCTACAGGAGGTAAATCAACTTAGATGTAAACTTTAACCACAGAAAAATCAGAGGAAAAGCGCCTGCATTTATAAGGGGGACACATTGGCTTTGCAGCAAAAAAGTGTGGAGGAAAAGAGCTGCAGCCTTTTATGGATTTAAACGTATGAATCTTCAGCTTTGGGAAACAGACTTGGCAGCATTTCCTTGCATCTCTCCTAACTTGTCCGTCTCCTGGTTACTACTGTGGGCTCACTGTCAAAGTCTTTCTTGGAAAACAAAAGGAAAGCTCTATATCCCTCGGTCCTCAGCATTCCTTTGCACCAGAGCACAAGAATCTCTGCCCGCCTCATTACAGCCTCAGTCTGAGATGATGCTCAACCTCAACTCAAGGGACGACAACACCACCAACAGCAACAACTGTCTCCAGGACCCGGTGTCGCTGAACGTCGGTGGAGAAATCTACACCACGACGGTGGACACTCTGACGCGCTGCAGGGACTCTATGCTGGGCGCCATGTTCACCGGACAAATCCCTGTGCTCAGAGACAATGGCGGACATGTTTTCATAGACCGCGACGCTAAAATGTTCAGGTACATCCTGAATTTCCTGCGCTCCAGCTCCCTCGACTTGCCCGACGGCTTTTCGGAGCTCGCGCTGCTGCGGAGGGAGGCCGATTTCTTCCAGATACGCCCCCTGCTGGAGGAGATCCACCACGTCGAGGCAGCGGCGCCTCTCAGCCTTAGAGGAGGGCCGCTGGGAGCCATGGTCATGGTCAATGTTGAGTCCAAGGTACATGTTTTTTAACTTGGACAAGAATGTTGTTAAAACCACCTGTAGGAACAAACTTTTATTGAAGTGGCTCAGACGAGGGATGTTAAATAACTTGTAGCTACTGTTATGCAAATGTTGGTCTCTACATAAAACGTAAAATATGATTACGAGAAGATTTATACCACTCTCATGCCTGCATGCTAAATCAACAGCTAATACCACTCACCAGCTTTAATAAAGTATTCTAGTTGAAAATACTGTCTTCCACTAACCTTTCAGCCAATGTTTACGGTACATAAAGTGAATGAGCAAAGGATGTGTATGTGCATGGGTCACACATTCAGAGACACAGAAAGACTACTTCTTTGTTTGTGTACACACTCTGGAGAATGTGTAGTCAGCATATTGTGCCCTCTCTTTCCAGGTCCGCGTTCTCCACTTTAACTTACGCCATGGGCCAGAAAACTATGAGCTTCGCACGTGCTCTGTGCGATCCTTCAAAGTTGACCTCTTTTGTACCTGGAGAAGCTTCCTTGCTTTGCTATGTGAGCACTTCTCCTACACAACATCCCAGGGTCTCACCAGCCCCCATCCATGCAACCCCAGGCAGAACAGACTGATGCTGGAGTGGGTGCCGAGGCCTGACGAGCTCCCCCAGGATCAGTACAACAAGCAGCACTACCGCGGGCTAACCGTGTCCAACTCTGAGGTCACACAGTCTGACGACATCCCCGCCAACACGCCCCGGAGTCCCTGTGACATCACAGACATGCAGGGCTTTATGGAGGAGCTGCTGAAGCTGGCTCTGGCCGAAGGATTCAAGATTGATCTGGTTACCCCCGACCCGGCGCAAATCCTTTACTGCACCTCACTACGACTTGTCAAGTGCTGAGCTCTGGGTGAAGAGCATCTACTAAAAGCACCACCACATGCAATACCCACTAGAACAAAGTTGATGGTTGATGGCTTTGTATGGTTCTACCCAGTCACAACTGAACTAGTTATTCCTTGGACTTCAATCTTTCAACCTAATATAAAGTGTTATGGTTAGGGTAACTTTGTGACATGGGAATCCAAAGGATTCAGATTATGACTAAAATATGTTTTAATCTCTGCCTTTTCTCCTGTCAGAGAATAGCCAAATAGTAAATAATAAGATGTGTAAATTGCATTACATTCTGTGTAAATTGATCCGTAACATTTAGATGTTTTCAGACTTGGAATATAATCTTACTGGTTTCATCTATCCTTTAAAGTGACAGTTGTTGGGCTTTCAAACATACATTAGGTGTCTGTTGTGTTGACTATAGTTTTTAATTCAATGTTTGCCTCTGATGATTATAAATGACCTGTAATACCATATTAGAACATTAGTGTAACGAACATTACATTTATATAGTTACAATGATTGCCTTTGCTTGGTTACAATCTTCCAGGAACTTAGACAAAGTAATATGCAGAAGGCAGAAAAGAACATCCTGTATTTATGAACGGTGCTTAACCCAAGTTTACTTTGCTTCACCATTGTCATAATACCATTATTAATCTGACATAGTCACATATAAATACATTACCTCATGGCCATGTGTCCTACAGTCTCTGTCACTCCCTTCCTAAACAAAAGCACGCCCCGTCAGCATGCACTAGCAAAGATCTTTAGGACAGCGGGCGCTGGTTTCGTGAAAACACTACCGCTTTGTTCCAAAGGGGGTCGCTAGAATCGACAGCTCTTCAAAGTCACTTTATTTCATGTTAATTTGCATAACTGGGGCATAATTTGATGAAAAGAATGATACCACTCATGTCTGTGTCAAAGAAAGAAATAGTGATTGTGTGTACAACTAGAAAAAAAAACAATGATTTAAACTTGATTTGTAGTTGCCAAAAGGGAATAGTCTTATCTCGTGATTGAGACAATGAGAAAACACAAGCTACTCAAGCAGACCATTCACAGTTCTTGTCCACACGTCGCAGCGCTGACATGTACTTACTTCTTTGAGAAGGTGTAGTAAGTGACATAGTAGCCACATGCATCAGCTAAGTACCCAGGCTTTTACCCCCTTTATCTAAGAAAGAAGCACTATTAATGATTCCGTCATGGGGAAATCACATTTGTACACTTAAAACTCAGTCTCAGACCTGAAACATACTTTACTGACACTGTTTTGGTGTGTATGTTAAAGCTGTAATCTGGCATTTTCTAGTGGCCGTAAATGTAGTTGCAGGCACTTCTGGACCAGAGTTTCTTTCAGTATTTCTTCTGGGGTTTCCAAGTTGCTTACATAAGTGAAAAGTTGATGAAATGAAAATTACGTTGGACTTTGAAAATGCTTGATATATATTTTTTCTACTCTTCTCTTTTTTCACTGAAAATAATGTGCACTCACACATTACATTAGATTATTCACAGTATATACGGATCAACCAAACCAACCTGTGGGAGGGCTGTATCCGTTTGCCCTTCTGATGGCTTTAGAGGGCAGTGTGATGACATGAGTTACGGGCTGAGTGTTTAATTTTAGTCTGGAGGAAGCGGTAGTAAAGGAAGTTTGGAGGAGGAAAAGACGTGTGTCTCAGCTGAAGAGGAAAAGGTTTCTAGTTGCAAAAACAAGACCCAGCGCTTCTTGTCTCTTGCTCCTTCTTCGGACTTCCTCCCTAGCACTGTGAGAGATAGGACCAGCATGAATGTCTAGCCTTTATAATGCTTATTCACGTTACACACAAAGTACATCAGTACGCTTGCATACAAATATAATTCTGAGGTCTTATATTTGGTGATTTGTTTCAGATCCATTGTTGGTTTAAAGCTGTATTTTGCGTATTTTTTTTTCATATAAATACATGTTGGTTACATTCAAGCCATAGCCAAATGAGTTGACACAAAGTTGGTTAAGCCTATCGGCTCCACAAAACTCTCTGTATTTCGCAGCAAGGCAGCGTTTACAAACTGGTGTCGCCACTGGTGCAAGAGCCCAATAATTCTACTTCTAAGAAAAAACCTGGCCGTACAGCAGAATAATAAAATCCTTGCTCGATCACCGAAAGCCTACCTAGCGTTGTTGTAATTCCTCCTGGGGGGGCAACAGAAGTTACGCACTATAGCTTTAATGATACTATTAATGTACTCGTTTGTTTGTTCATTTATTTCTCAACAGAAGCGATACAGTGGAACCCCGACTTTCTATGTGGCGACACCTTCAGAAGGAGCCCGCGCTCTCAATCTGTCCTGACCTCTGTCCACACATCTCTGCTATTCAGCACAACACATTCAGTCCACTTCATAGCCTACATATTCCCTAGTACTTCCATGAAATAATTGTGTTTATAAAATGTGAAACCTTTTTTTAATATGAAATTTTTTTTATGTCAATATCTTTTATTTTCTAAATGAACACAGATGAGTATCACAAACTCTGCAGCGTCTTCTAAGTCATTGGTTTTACAGCACATTTAGTGCCTGGTTTCACACAGGGGATTTGAATTATTCTGGCTAAACAGACCTCTGTTCAACGTGATGTTAGGCAGAGCCATGATGACGCGATGCCACTAAACTCAATACACTAATACAAATGAGTTGTAACGCTTTTTATTTCTTTTTCTATAATAATAAAAAAAAATGGATACAAATGATTAACTTAGATTGTTTCCTTAGCCTACTTTGTTTCTACTAATTGTTTTCCATCATTAACCCATAGTGGTACCCTATGTTTTAGTTTCATTCAGATAATATAGTATTGTTGTAATGTTAAAACCATCTTTTTTCTACATGGTCTCTTCTTCTATAGTCTTGTGAATACTTGTATGCAAGCCATAATTAATGATACAGCCACAGTCGGTTGCTGCTTTCAAGTGCTGTCCAAAACAGTTGGCTGGGCAACTTTGTGATAACGTATCAGTATCACTGCATTGAATCGGGAATATAAAGATTTTTCTTTCAAATTTAGTATGAGAAAATGATAGGCCTACTGCTGCTGTAGTGTAACTTGATAGTAATGAAACCCCTAATCACGTCTACAAACGTAAAGCATTTGTTAGCCGAACCCCATGGGAGCTGAAGGCCAGTTGAGCTGTGGAATTATCCAAATAAAATAGGCCTCATTGTTTTTTGTTCCTTGTTGAAATGCTATGTATATATTGAACAAGCCATGCAGAAATAGATGAAAAGTTTAGCTACGAACATCATGTTTCAGAGAGAATGATAAAATAACCCACTTATGAGCTTTTGTAAACAGAAGGTAACACGGAAGTGGGACTGGAGTTTACAAGGTTACCGTGAATGCAACATAAGGGAGGAGTTAGCAAAGCAGTGAAGTTTAGCTTAGCAGGAAACACCGAAGCTACCGCCGCAGTGGTGGAAAATAAAGGAGCAGTTTTTAGTTTTTAACCGGTGTTCAGACGTGATATTTCCTCGGCAAACACACTCTCGCTTACGTGCTGTGACTACTCGCTTTTCTACCTGCTCCAATTGTTCCATAACTTTGTAAGAGGGGAGAGTTGCTCCTAGCCAACTAAAGCAGTGGACGCTGACCGGAGGTGAAATCTTCTCCAGCGGCTCTAAACTGTGGACATCAGCTGAGAAACGGACGGTTTCATTCAGGTGGGTTGGGAAGCGCTTCACGTTCACGGAGAGCTGGCTGCTGGAGCCTGCGAGCCACTTCGCTAACAATGAAACTAGTTCCGCTGTCCATCACAGCCACCTGTTTTCTGTTCCACACCTGAACGGCTCCAAGTCGAGCTAGCTAAAGTTGCTTGTTTATTAGCCAGCCATCGGTGTTCTGATTGCTCACTAGGCTAGCTGGCTAATCTTTCCTCCTAATATTCAGAAAAAGCTTTATTATTGTTACCCCATATCAGTGAGTTTGCACTTTGCGTTGAATTAGAGATACAGTGTGCTTAGGTTCTACACGTACCTTTCTCGTTTCTGTATCGATAACACGCCAAGGCTATGTTGTTTACCCAACGTTAACTGTTTAACTTTGGCCAGTTGCTCTAAGTTGCTATCTCTTAATACATTCCACCGTTAACGCAGCCAGTACTAATTTATTGCTTCTTTGAAAACTATTTGTTTGAAATGTGCTTGAATACTTTGGTCTGTGGCTTTCATATCGAATTACCTGATACCTTAAATAGTATTTTTCCACCTCTATTATTTTTTGTATCGAAATGTATTGGTAAGGGTTGAATCAAATCTCATATTGTGCTTGGCTAGCTTGTTGTAAACGCACAGTAACCAATGAATGCGCCCACTCAAACATAACCAGCTTAGGTAGGCGTTGGCACACACAGTCTGGACATAATCACATCAACTTGTAGCATTTGAATTCACAAGACATGGGCCCACGATCAATCAATTGATGAGTGGTTTATCTGATGTCAGTCGAAACCGTGAGGCCCCTCGCTAACCCCTGTCTGCATGCCAGGTGAGTAGTAGTAGGGGCAGGTAGTGTTGCGCAATGACGGAAACGAGAACTAGAGCAAGGTGTGCCTCCCCTTAGCAGGTATGTTGGTAAGCTTTTGAAGTAAACGGTCTAGCGCCAATACTAGCATGAGTAATAGGTGTGTGTGAGTGAGGAGGGGGTGTGTTTGTGTGTCTGTTTGTGTGTGAGGTGAGGACCGGTTTGGTTAGTTTCAGGAAAAAAGAAAGTCACAACAAAAGTATTACAACGTGTAGAATGAAAGCAGAGATTACAGTACATGGCCCCAATTCACACTGTAAATCTAACTATATCAATTAGATTAGTTTAGAAGTGCTGAATTGTGTGACGCATTTGAGTCGTCATCCTGCGTGTGATATATTTGTCCTCTGCAAATATAGCAACAGTCAAGTCACCCGCCTTTTTTTTTAAAGTGATGATCGATTATTTACTTTAAAGCACTAACGTTGTGTAGCGCTCACTCAAGCTGCCTAAAAGAAAGTCGCCATATATTGATAAATGCCATAGTTTCAGGGAGCAGAATCCAGTTGAAGGACACACACAGGCTGCTCCACCTGTATCAGAGCAACACAAGCAAAACAAAAAAGCCTTTGTTCTTTCTGTGAACCTAGAGCTAGTCCACCTGCATGGTATAAAGTCCACCTGAAAACTAATATGGAGGCCAAACAAACGGCCCCTCCTAAAATGTTGGACAAGCCAGAGAGAGAACACCTGACCTGCTGACCTTCCCATATTAAGAGGAGTAGGCTTCAACAAAAGGTTTTACAGCTGTCATAGTTAGACATACAATGCAACTGTACAGGCAGAAACTGGGACGGTGTTGTTTTTATTTTCAATGATTGATTGATCAAACCTTGTATGGTTAATATCCTTAACCTTGGGGCAGGTTAAGGTGTCCGAGAGGCGTAGCATGCACCTAGGCTGTAAACTTCAAAGAGAGAGAGAGAGAGTGCCTGGCTCAGACTGTCACGCTGTGTTTAGCGCAGTTAACTGTTAACTTTAATTCCTGTTTTAACCTCTCTCAATGTGCAACACATTATCAGACAGGAAAAGAAGCTCTCTGTGGTCTGCTAAACGGGCTGGTGTAGGAAGTAGAAAATGCTATAAAATGTCCCAATGCTCATCAGGCTGCACACCCCTATAGAGATGGAAATAGGCTCATAGTGAAAATGTGCAAAATGACATGGAGAAGAAGTGGATACTTTTTTAAATGTTTTCAATAGGGTGAGATGAAAGACCTGCCTGGATGTCTTTATAGCCCCCCTTTACACATAGATTTAGGCAAGTTGATAGACGGACGATACACCACGCTAGCTTTGTTTACTAACATGGGATCAAGTAAAGACGGCATGTTGGCTAATCAAGTGTGTGAATTTACACAGCGTTTCACATCCCGGAAAAATGAAAGTGGGCTGCATATAATATGATGCAAAAGCGTAAGGAGCGTAGCCCTGAGTTGAGTGTGACGTACATAACATAAGCAGATCTCTGGTCAGCTGCTTTGTCAATACAAAGGTGATGGGTGTATGGAGAGCTGGTGCTGCTGGTGTGATATATATAGTTTTACCACGCTACAGGTGCAAGTGAGGAGGCTGTGCATCATTTACACAGCATGTAGTTGTGTTGGTTTGTGTCGTCTTCGGCTGCTCCCTCAGAGATATGAGTCCCCCGGTTGTGAACACACTTTCAGCGTATTGTAAAGACCTACTTCACCGGTGGAAATAGGAAGGTGTATTGAACTCTGAAATCACATGTAGTATAAATGTGCAAACATTTTTGAAATCGGCTCATCCTAGCCTGAGAAAAGGCATAAAGAGTGTTTTTATGTTCTCATTGTCTAACCCTACATTTTACTAGTGTGACATAACACATGGTCAAATGTAGGGTTAATATTAACAGGACAGCTGGGCCAAGGGAAGACTGAAGAAAGATGAAGGGAAGAAAAACCTCATTCATTATATTATAATAGTGATTGTATAATGATAGAATATCGGTTCCGTATGGGTGAAGTATTACGTCACACTCACCACGCTCCTGTCCCGCCAATAGAACCAAACCTTTTTACACGGAGAGCGTTTTGGGAATATTCTGGGATTCTTACTACCTAAAGATCTGTTATATCTTTTCGTGTTGGTCGCAATTACACTGCAGGGCGAGGGGCAAGTCAACTTTTGAGCTGCCGATGTTGAACGTTGTTCAAACTTTAAGGTTTTCCCCCTGCTCAACATGAGACGGACCCTGAGTTCCAATCCCCATACTTTCTGCTATTTAGTATGGTAGAAAAAAGATTTTGGATGTCCCAATTCTTGTGGTCAGATTTAGTATGCTTAAAAAGATGTAGGATGTCTACTACATCGGCCAAGATTTTTAGTGTTGAAAACGGCATGCTATTTGGGCGATTCTGACCCACAATCCAGTGTGCACCGGAAGTAACGTCATATCAATGGAGCCTCCGTATGAAAACCGGGGATGCGACGGATATAAAAGCAAGAGGCAAGGTCAAGTCGTAATTTTATGATGAAATACATAAGTAAAAGTATGTTCCAACAATGTATGCCTACTGCATCCTTAACTAGATTCTTTTTATGGTCGAATGTAGAATAGAAAAAAGAGAGTATGCAGTTCGGAACGTAGGGCATGGTTGTACCTTTTTTAAATCTTGAACGGGCCTGTGCACACTTAAGTTCAATGCAGGACACTTACCGTATGCTTTTTAATATAAGTTCACATGGTAATTCCGCTTCACATTTGTAGTTTCCAAGGTCCAAATGTATACGCTTCACAACTAATCACAAAAATCAATAGGAAATATGACAATACAGAAAGCAGCATTGAATACTTGCAATTTAATGTGAACTTTTTTCATATATTAAACTTGAACTGCAACAATAATAAATAAATAAAACACTGACAAAAATAAACTCCTAAACCCGCTAACATACGGCTTTTGTCTGCAGTGTGAAAGCCTGCAAACGGCATTCATTCCCAATGACTCTGCAATAGAGGGTAGGGTATTTATGGTCTTCATCTCCAATCTGCATTGGTATAACATGTGGCTGGTCCATAGCCATTCAGAAAAGGAGTCTCCTCTCCCAGCACAGAGTGGGAGTCACTGTCAATAGTTATTACTGTGGGCAGGAATGTCCTCCTGTGAAGCTCCTTGTTATGAAGAGGCCTCTGATTGAAGACACTCTGACCAGTACTTTTGTAGTTGGTGTGTGTGTAGTGCTTGTCTTTACGTTGACCAGTTTGTGCAACATCCTTCTTGTCAAAACCATCTCTAGAGGGGGCTCCAGAGTCGGGTGTTTGTAGTCAACCTCTTCCCCCCCAAAATGTGTTCAGCTCCTCCTGGTCCTCCCAAAATCCTCAACCATCTCCCTCGTCCGTGTTACATTTTAAAGGTGCAGTGTGTAAAGAGAATTGGCATTTTCAGAAGAGACTTTGTAAAAAATGGAATATAATATTCACAAGTGTTTTAATAAGTGTATCACTTAAATATAAGTTGTTTACTTTATGACCTTACGTGCCTTATAAGAGCGGAGGCCACCGTGTTGCAATGCCTTTCTACAGTAGCACATGAAGGACAAACTTAACGGTTACTGACTCATTTTCATGAATTGTGGGCGTCCAGGGGAAATGCAACTGTTGGAAGATGAAGAAGTATAACATAAATACATATTCACCTTATTACCTGATATTGTGGAAAGACTTGAGGCGGCGGTGGATGATGCCATCTTTAGTAACTAGCCTCCTTGTGCTTGAAAGCCTCAAGAGATTCTGTAAATGATCTCTGAACGATTGGGTTGACATGGAGCGTTGCAATCTAGAAACTATCACCGCTACATGACGCCTAATTACACACTGCACCTTTTTTAAGAAGCGGTGGTAACTTGTTCCCGCACCATGCCACTTGAACTCTTGTCTGTCCAGCACTCACCCACCCCACAACTGCAGAGTCATCTTAATATTAATAGATGACAGGACTCTTGAGTTGTATTTGAGCTCTGAGGTATACCGGATGAAGAAGAAAGGTAAGAGTTCAGTCCCTTTCTCCTGTGCTGCTTACCACTGAGACCCTGTTCTCACGGCAACACAAAACGGTGCAAACGCGGAAAAATTCCCGCGGTTGCACTATATCATGTACATGAAAACAGCAAACGCAGGCATGAAACCGCAAGTTTTTGAGATCACTTCCCAGGGAGGATTTTTTGGAAGCACAACGGTTTTGGTTTCTTGTAAACACCGAAACCATTTCCCCTGGTAACGCTGACGCCACGGCTCCACCCTCACACATGCGCATTGCGTTTGGAGATAAATGGGCATGCGCCGTCTTTGTAGGTCCATGTGCGCCAGTTGGAAAACAACAACAACAATGGCGGATCACCCAGCTGTATTCGCTGTGCTGTTGCTGATGAGTTTGTTATCGTGCCTACAACGACAATCGCTCCTACAACAAAATATGGAATTGCTGCACCAATGCTGTGAACAGAGCTGAGAAAAAGAATCGTTCTTGCGCAGGCGCGCCTTTTTTATTCAATTCTTACAGCCGACACCGGATGCACCAGAAATGCTATTTACTACTACCTTGTACCGCCAACTGCTGGCCTGGCATGCTTACTACATCGATTTCGTCCCGTTTCCTCTGAAAACATGTGCGGGTGAAGATGTCAGATAAATTGTGTCTGAACGGGGTTAAAAAAAATTTAAAAAACGGGAAAACTGTCACGTTTTCACCGTGAGAACAGGGCCTGACTCAGACACACAAATATGTCCATCAGGTAGTCAATAATCCAGGTGTACCCATACTTCCCTACTGTTCCAATACCCATACTTCCCTACTATTTAGTATGCCAGAAAAAGATTTAGGATGTCCCGATACATGCAAGTCAATTGCAGTATGACAAAAATACCTAGATGACTCAAATTGAATTTTGCAGTATTCATATTTATTCTTGAAATTTATCGACATAATGAAATAAAATCTTCCTTACCTGATTTTTTTCTTCTCCTGTGGCCCTAAATCTCTTCTGTACTTTATGTAGTGTAGTAAAAAGAAAAAGTATGTGAATTGGAATGCAGGGATAATCCTCACACTGCTGCCTGCTTTGATCAGGTGAGAGTGGGATCATTTCATTGAAGTAGGTATATTAAGGCGGCTGTCTTCTACTACAACCTCTAGGTGATATCTAGGCAAACTGCAGTGGGGTCAAGAGAGAGATTTTCTTCTGATGTCTGAGATGGGCCAATATCAGTCTCTGTACAGGACCTTCATGATGTGGGATGATGGAAGGAACTGGTCTATAGCCATTGAGGGCAGATGGGGAAGACTTCTAAAGTTACTGGAACATTCTTCTGGCTCAGACTGTGGTTAAAGAGTGTGCTCTGACTCTCCAGCATCAGTTCTCAGGGCATAATTTGTGCCGGAACACGTCCGAACCGCAACCTATTTAATTGGATCAGGCTGATTCGTCACTATGAACATATTAATCAATATGTATTGTTATATTGTGTATTGAGTCTTTACCCATTGAAGTTGTAAATTGCTTGTTTTGCCTATTTTAGATTTTTAAATTGGGAGAGAGAGAGAGAGAGAGAGAGAGGAAGCGAGAAAGCGTGGGAATTTCCGCGCACATCATCTGTGCTGAACTGCTGATGTTGTGTTTTCATACGTGATTTCTGATTGGTCAAAGTTAACATGAGCTGTACACTTTGACCAATCACAGCGAGGCTCCGATTATCTGTTCTTATTGGCTGTTGGGGACTGTCCATTCAATTTGGCACAACGTTGTTGGTGTAGAGCGCGTCAGGGAGGGACCATAGAGAACAAGTGGAGCGGTTGAGGTATTTGGATTTGAATCTCTATCCCAACTGCCATTTTCTCCCCAAATCCTCCACCCCAACTTTAACTGGTATAATGTCAAAAAGGCGATCAGATTTAGTTGTATTTGTCCGAACCAGCCGGTCAGTTGGATGATCAAATCTGACCCGGCGCCCCCTCCCTGTTCCGGGACCTCCTGCAATACAAATTAAGCATTGATCAGTCGTATTTTTTTTCCTACATGGAAATGTTGTGGTAAAGTTTAAGCACAGAAACTTGGCGAGGGATGCTGCTCCAAACAGCCTAACATCCCCTTACTGTCGGTGACCATGTTCACTGGACTAGTGTTAACACCGTGCTCCTGATCGCCCCCCCCCCCTCCCCCCTCTCTCTCCTCTGTCTTCCTGGTTCTGATTACAGGAAAGAGGGAGTGAGTTGGTGGGAGATACGATATCCTGCCGCCGACCACACCCAAAACTGACAAGATCTCATTTCTGTTTTGTCAGTGTTAAAGGAAGCATCTCTCTAATGTTTGCTGTGGTGTACTATGGCAGGCTAACTGCTCTGTCTTGTGAGGTGCATTCTTTGCTGTCTTCATTTTACAGATGCTCCCTCCCTTCTCACTGAAAATGGCCATGACGGACGGCTTTTAAGTCGTCCAGATTCTGTGGCTTTCCCTGGGCTCACCATGTGTGAAAGGCAAGCCAGTTTTCTGCAGCTGCCAAACAGGTTCTGCTCCGACTGTGTGAAGTGTGAAATGTGCATGTGGTTTATTTCACACCTTTTAGTCTGTCTGTATCTTAAGTTATGACCTGATCAGATGGCTACACAAGGAGAGGGGCTTATTATCTTTGCACCTTGTTTCCTGTGCTGCAGCGAGTGTGCCGGCTGCATAGCTGCTGATTACATAAGTCCATAAGTAGAATGTTTTGGATGCCAGGCGTTTCCTGGCCATTCATTCTGACTCCGAGGCACTATGCTAGCTATGCCGTTGACAGACGCAGCCCTCGTAGCAGCAGCTCTGCTGGTCGAGCCGCCTTCTGCTTGAGGTTATTGTCCTGTCCAGGCTTGTTTATGCACCTTGTTTTTCCCCATTGACTCTACACTCAACTCAGATGGCTCGGTTGATATGCTGGGAATTTGACAACACCGCTCAAGTGTGGGATAAAAAGATAACGCATGACGTCAGGCTAACGGAGAGTGAACACAGTTTAAGGGAAGGACATTTGGGATTGTATATTGGCAGGCAGAGGCATACTTTCCTCGCTGAATGTGGCTTTTGTGAGAACAGTCAATAGGCCTGTTGAGTGTGTTATCATCGTAGGTAAATACTATACGTCCTTATCTTGCAAGAGAGATGAGCTCACTGTAGATCAAACAATGTGACCAAAGATGCAGCAATGTCCAATGTCATTCACTGTTGTTTCTCAACACCAGTTAATTTGCTCTGTTTCTGCCAAAGTGAAATTCCTGGGAAAAATCCATCTATAGCATGTCACGAAGCCTAAATAGCTGAGTGTCTGTTTCACCCACTCCTGACCTGCCTGTGTTCTCCTGACAAGCACCACCTCAGGCTACTGCAGCTAGCTGTAAGAGCTGCTCTCTGATGAAAACATGTCGTTAGCCTCATAAGTGCCTTAATCGTATTTACTCAACTCTACTTTTACTCTACATCTACTCTATTCTACATCTACTTTACCCTACTCTATAACCCTTAAAATATGACTCAGGCAATTATGCTATTAGGCTGACGAAATGTAGATGTAGATTAGAGTAAATATGATTTAGGCAATTATGCTATGAGGCTAACGATATACATGTGTCTCGTAAAGGAGAAACAAAGACAATCATTCCGCACAAATGATTCTATGGTCAAAAGGTGCCTGCCTTCTAAATAAAAGCTATACAGGTCAATAAGGGATTGGAACATCTAACTTACAGATATCAGCATGAAACATTGCAAAGCTGATTACTTACATTAAAACAATATTTTACATGTTAGAATGTTTTCAGAAGTTAAAATGTTTGGTTTAAAGTATTGAAATGATGGCTGAGATAATCATAATTGAGATAATGGTAGTTAAAGATGGTTGTACAGGAGACACAGACAGACCAGGTTTAGTCAAATAAACACCTAAATGTACATTTTTAACCTTTTCGTAAAAAATACTAGAAAAGAAGACATGTTGTGGAAGCAAAATAGACAATCTCAACATTGACCCATGCTTGAAATAACAACATGTTGCCTGCTGTGTCTCACCTTAAACTACTAGATTTGTGCCTTGTTTGCTTGAGTAGTTGACTATTGTTGTTTCTTCTTAGCCACAGCCAGAGTTTACAAGAGGAGGAGGTCTAATCTGTCTGAACTAACATCCTTCACCATCACTGCACTTCACATAATTGTGATGTTCACTCCCAGCCTCTGCCCCTTGATAATAGCCGGGGTAAAAATAACACTTGAGTACACTTAATGAATAGCTCATTTGTGCTCTAATGTCTGTCAGGTCACTTGAAAAGCCACAATTAATCTGGTTGGAGAGGAAGTACAGTGGAATAGATGGGCTGCCGACTGTGTGTGTGTGTGTGTGTGTGTGTGTGGAGAATCTCACACCTGACATGTAGCATATGTGTGGATGGCTGAACCCAAGCTTTTCCATGCTGGTCGTTGGCTCTGCTGTTTTACTAGGGGTGTAACAATAATACAAGTTAGGGCTGTGGCGATATGATCATATATCTTCTGACGGAAGAAAAAAATGTCTATAGTTTCATTTGATGTAATATCGCTTATTTTGTTGTGTTGCAAATCACGCTCTTCACGACACAAACCATACATGTAACACGCAGTTAAGTTACTGTTCATTAAAACCGGACATTTCTGCCAGCTTAGCTTCACATTAAAAGCATTTAACGTGAACCATAGAAAGAAAAACAACAAGCTGAATCGTGAGAAATAAAAGTCAACTGCGACTTTTATTTTGAGACTAACATACTAAGGTTGTAATTAGGCCGACACTAAGTCGGTCGAACGTAAGTGAGCATTTTACATTTTAAATTTTTTTATACACGTATTCATACCGAACCGTCACAATACAGGCACTTATGGGTTGTTCCACAGGTATACCGCGATCTGTATGGCGTAAATATGCTTGTTTTGATTGCGGAACTTGCACTTTTATGTGAGAAGTGTTTTATTTATTTTAATTCTTTGTTTCTTCGCAGCAGTATTTAATTTTGTTTTCTGAAAAGGATAAAAGCCACAATTGAAGTTAATGCTGCACTTACTTTTATTTGGGAAGAATTATGTAAGAATTATATATCGGAGAACTTGCACTTGCAGCAATATTCTTTTTTAAATATTTTACTTAAATATTTTTTATATATTTTATTTGTATAATTTAATTTGAAACACTTGATGAGATAATAAATGTTTAACTGCTATTTTTTAACTGATTAAATTCATGTTCATTATTATTACAAACAATTACATTTTACAATTTACATTTTTCCTCTTACCTGAGAACAGAACCGTACCGAACCGTGACTTTTGTGTACCTTTTCACACCCCTACTGTTTACATGTGGGCATATGTTGGGGTTGTAATTCCCTGGGTTTCCATCAGCTGATTCCTCCGTTAGTCCTGTGAAGCTGTGGTGTGTGTGTGTGAAGCAGACCTCCCACCCTGCCATTGTGAGCAGAGCTTATACCACTCTGAGCTCCTTCTTTCTGCTCCACTGCTTCTGGGACCGTCACACACACGTGTGTACACACACACACACACACACACACACATGATGCATCTTTTTATATGCAAATATTTCCAGCTTTTACTTGTCTAAATATTGTTTTTAATTGAATATCTTTTCTAAATAAAAACTAATTATTTTGTGGGGACAAATGTAACATATGGTACATCCAATGTAGGTATGACGACCTAGCTACATGTTAAACTCAGTCAACGCCACCTGTACACACTTGCATAAACAGTATTGCAAAAGGTGAAAATATACCGTGAGAGTGCTCATTACCATAACACAATGTATATCGTTTGACAAAGTCGTTTGATAACCAATCTGAAAATTCAGTCTGCCTTCATAACAGCTGTCGGGCTGCTGTTACCCGGGCATTGTTGATTTTTCTTTTTTTTTTCTTTTGAGGAAGCTGTATTTGTGCGACAAAAAGCCAGCAGCAGCCAGTGAGTCAGGGCAGCAGTGCTGATAGGAGGGTATAAGAACACAAACTATGTCTGGAAGTTAGTGAGCTGGTTTTTACATGGAAAACTGTGACTCATGGCATTTTTGTCAGGGACTCGTGGTATTGTGGATCATTTGTCTGACTGTATTTTTTTTTTTCCCCCGTCTGAAATATTCTCCTTTTTGGTCAGCTTTCTAATATGTATTTGAGTGTGTGAGGGAAGGAGCCAGGGAGCTGACAGAGAGCAGACACACAGACTTAAGAGGCCTTTTAAATGCTGCTCTCTGGTTGAACCTTTCTCTTCACATGATTGAGCTCAGTCGGTCTCCCTCCTACAATGCTTACTGTTACTATTTTTTTACTGCAACGCAAGGATGATGTTTTATTTTTTCATTAGATTGTCGCCCTCTCTTCCATACCTTCTTTTCTGTCCCTTTTTCTGAGGTGTTATCAAGTGCTGAAGTGCTACCGCCTCTACAATCCTTTACTCTCATCATTAAGTCTTGTTAGGCAATCACACACACACACACACACACACACACTCTAAGCTATGGTCCCATTTTCTGCTAACACACATTTACTAACAGCACTGTCCCAAGACGTATTCAAATCAGTGTTTCCCCCAGCGCTTTATAGTTAAGGCGGCCGCCTTAGCAAAACCAGCCCCCCGCCTTGACTACTGACCGACAAAAAAAAAAAAAAATTAAATCTTTATTTTTTTTATTTTTAGTGCTGCACAATTAATGTACTAGCAAGCGCGATGTGTGATTTTTCATGGTCAGAAATGCGCGAAAGGCCGTGATTTGCGGTAAATAAATGTGCACATATGTCTCCAAGCGTTTCTCTCTGCTCAGACTATCAGCTGCTCTGTGTCGGGGGCTCTGCGCGCGCGACCGTCCCGCGCTGCGCGCGACTACGGCATGTACGCGGGAAACGAGCAGCAGCAAACCGACATTTAACCTGTGGCGATAATAAACGCAGTGCGGTTCTATGGGGATATTTAGCTGAACAGAAAGAAGTGCTCTGCAAAGCTAGACTAGTTTAAGACTCCACATCACCGTGGCAACACAACTTATCGGCTCATACAGCGCAGAGAAAAGTCTGATACATGCATGAGAGTGATGGCCCAGGCACCTTTCAGTAAGTTTACAGAAGTGCACACTGTAACTGTCTTTGAAATGCATTTAGTCATTTTAAGGGGAAAACACTTTGTATTATTTCAATTATTGAATTATTTTTCAAACAGCATGTTAGTGTAGCCATACAAGATTTATTTTTCTGAATTTTAAATGCTGCTTTATTTTTATGTTTTAAATTTGGAAATACATGTTCCAAAACAACCAATAACCTCTGTATTTAAAAAGAAATCAAGCAAGTAGGCTAATAATAACCATATATGAATTAATCGCATCACAGTATGCCTATTGTCCACAATAATCTCACAACAGCCCCCCATCCAAAAAGGAACTTTAAAAAGCACTTTGATACACATGTTAAGTGTATGGTCCATTATTTTTATTTAGTGTCTGCATGGTATTGCACCAAAACAGTGGAACTTTTCTTTAATTGTATTTTGTACCGTCTGCATGTTTGCACAAAATGTGCACATAGCAAACAAAATTGCACAACTGTAAGGTCAGTGTCATTCAAATAAACAGAATTTCTTTAGGGCGCATTGGCATCTTTGAGCAAAATACCCCCAAAATGTTCGCCGCGGCGCTACGCGCCACGCCTCCTGTACGGCTAGACAGTGACCACCTTGACTAAGACATTTCCTGGGGGAAACACTGCAAATGCCACACTCTAAGCCTAATCCCAAACTGTGGGTGAAATGGAAGTCACAGTTCTGCTCTGTCATTCTGTATTTTAAAACTTTCAAGGTAGAGAGATTTGATCAATTAATCAAACGGAAATCTTTAACTTTAAAGTTTGGATTTTTATAACCGAGAGAAAAGGACTATCTGATAGTCCTGTTCTAGTATGCTTCCTTGATTCTCACCAGATGAGAATGATACATTGTTTGGTTTCTCAACGGGTTCGGTTCCCTTTCACACCTATCGTTTCCTCAGGTCTGAATCAGTTGGTGAAGTGAACCAAAATGCAGCACATTGGCCACTTGAGAACATTCTCTTCACTCATTGGTCAGATGTGTCTGGAAAGGGACTCGGGAGCAATAATGAGGTTCCTGAACTACTGCTTTACAATTGGTCAGAATTTCCATGCCGGCAAACAACAGAAAGAAAATCCAGGAAGTAGATTGTCTTCCTCATCCCATAATGCATAGCAGGCCGAACGGTAGCTTGTGACTCAGTGCTTCCTGCACTGACCACAAGACCTCCTGTTCAATAATGTCTCGGTACGCTTGTTTAGCCTGCGTATGATTGCAGTGTTCTTCTCACCTGCACACATGAAACCCAGTAAAGTGAAATTAAGAACGGCTAAAAATAAATTTAATTTTTAATTTTAATTTTTTTATACGGTTTAAGTCATCCCTGTCACTGTTTTTAACTTTGAATTAAATGGTAAAACTTTGTATTGGTTAAAGGCAGTCTTGGCATCATTTTAATGAACATATACATTATGGAGTTGCACAAAAATAATCCCTAGGCTCTCAATGATCACTTCTGCCCCACTATGAAATGTGGTGGTGTGTTTATCTGCACAGTCCTCCTCTCTCTGGCTGTATGTTACTTATTAGCATGTGTTGGGATGGTTTTGTCAACAGAAGAGCTCAGTTGACCTGTGTCCTTGTTGTTCCCTCCTGCAGTGTGTGTCCGTGGGCCCGTCGGCTCCACGCTGCTGCTGAGGCAGGATGAAGAGGTTCAGACGACACGGACATGAGTCCCAGAGAGATCGCATCAAACAGGAACTCTTCCAGTTCAACAAGGCAAGTTCACCTGGACACAACACGACACAAGACCGCGGGCGACCGTGGCTCAGGTGGTAGAGCGGGTCGGCCAATGATCCAAGGGTTGGTGGTTTGATTCCCGCCCTGCCACCTGTGCCATGGTTGTTGTGTCCTTGGGCAAGACACTTCACTCACCTTGCCTTGTATGAATGTGTATGACTGCTGTATGTTTGAGGTGGCGGTCGGAGGGGCCGTGGGCGCGAATTGGCAGCCATGCTTCCGACAGCTGTGGCTACCATCGTAGCTTCCCACCACCGGTATGACTGTGTGTGAATGAATGGAACCTGGAACCCTGTAAAGCACTTTGAGTTCCTAGAAAAAAAGCGCAATATAAATCCAATCCATTATTATTCTTACTTTTTATTGACAATCACATCAGCAGAGCCCACCTCAAACCTTATACTGGTTTTAGCTTGTCTCACAGCTAGTGAAAGTGCGCTTCTCCTCTTGATCTCTTTATTGACGGTAGAGAAAGGCCAATATATTGTACAGGTGTATTTATACACCAACAATCAAGGGTGGGTCTGGGTGTGTCTATCTGTTTATGGCTAACGGCAGGGGTGGAAACCAGGTTTATCACAGGGCTTATGTGTACACACCAGAGGTGGGGGTAAGTCACTAATGTGCAAGTCTCAAGCAAGTCTCAAGTCATAACCTTCAAGTCTCAAGCAAGTCCAAGTCACTGTGGTGAGAATCAAGCAAGTCACAAGTCAAGTCATACAAAAATCATATTATCTAACCCAGTTTCTACATTTAAAAGACCTGCATTTCACAGTTCTCTTCTTCATACCGTCATCGACAACATCATCCTTGAACTACAATTGAATTATTCTTGGTCTGACCGAGGGGTCTTCCTTTTCTTTCAACCACATTTAGGCTACTTTCAATTTTCAAGTATAGCTTACTTTTAACATGGAAAACAAGAAAGGCAAATAGTAACAGATAGCCTACTTACACAAAACAGACACTTAATGCCCATAATGCATTTAGAATAAAACAGGGCAAGGATCTGCGCTATGGCAAAAATATCACCTTTTATTTTATGGCAGGATCACATTTTGATTTA
This sequence comes from Ammodytes marinus, assembly GCF_949987685.1. Classification (NCBI taxonomy): domain Eukaryota; kingdom Metazoa; phylum Chordata; class Actinopteri; order Uranoscopiformes; family Ammodytidae; genus Ammodytes; species Ammodytes marinus. The sequence continues at coordinate 21,908,441 of NC_137224.1, read as the reverse complement.
TCCCGATTAATTTATTTTTCATACTGGGGGGCGAACTGTCATAACGGGCAGTTTGCTGTGCTGTCGGTGCGGGGGCAGCGGCTGTGAGCTGTCGGAAGGAGCCGGTGAACGTGGAAGGTTGAACTGCATCATATTCATAACCGCCGTTTAGTCTCAGAGATGCTTTTATAAAGCCTACAGTCCGTGGAGGTAGGGTGCTCGATAAGGAAGCGTGCGTTATCAAGGCAGCAGCGCTGCAGGAAACGCTCGTTACTTTCGTTTTCTTTTACAAGACTTCCCGGGGCCGTTACAACGTGAAAAGGGAAGAGAAGAAGGCGCTACATATTTACTGTGATTGGGTTATAAGCGTGTGGGAGGCTCACGTGAATTACTCTTGGTCTAGCCCATGGACATATAAAGAAAGGTCTAGCCGCTATGGAATGAAATCAGTATCAATATTAATGAATGCACAGAGAAGGATTCACACTTGTATTTTGTGATTTATATATAAATGACTCTCTTCTCACAAATACATTTCAGTGCACACACAAATGAAAACCGTCATATATAAATGTAAAATAAATCCATCTATAAGAAAAACGTTTCACAAACACATTTCCGATCCACACACAAATGAGTATTGTTTTAAATAAATGTTATATAAATCCATAAATATATTAATTTAAAAAAGATTTGCAATTTTCATCAAAAATGTGTTTGGATGTTGTTACATTTATATACAAACTGTTACATTTGAATTTACAAAATGCTTTTAATTTGTGAACTTCCTTGCATTCATGTGTGAATTGGTCTGTATTTGTGTGTGGAATTTTGAGACTCCCCTGAGGTCGCTGGTTTCACAAATGTGTTTTTTTCAACCAGGAACTACCTTTAGCCAATCGGATGTCTTCCTCGTTTTTAGCCAATCACATGAGCGCAGTCTCACAAAGGTCCGTTTACGCCCAGAGACAGAGGACGGTACGGCACGACTGAATGAGCTCAACCTCAATGCATTATTTTTAAAACTGCCGTGGAGTTGTTTTGCCGCAGTGGACCACGTTTTTGGTGAATCATAAACGAGTCACCAAAAATTTCAGCATTTGCAGCGTCCATTTCTCCAAAGAAGAGTTTAGTAACTTTGGCTAGAAGGCTGCTGGCTTTGCAGAGCAGCTATGTCTAGCTGATACTTGCTGGAGCTGCCTTTCTTTACTTACTACCGACCCTGTGCTGATTGCCGATCATGTAAGTCACTTATCAGCTTAGCTGTACATTACATTTTACTGTCTCATTAGCTTTAGTTATGCTACTACAGTGTATTTCACTTGTGTGTGTTGCTAACATTTAGCCCTAGGCCCAGTGTTTGAAGCTAACGTAGCTAACGTTGTTATCATAGTAGCCTACTACCAAATGTTTATTTTTAGCAGGTCATGCTAGCTACCTTGATGACAATCACACAAAATATAGCCACTGAATTAAGAATTATATTATACCCTAACAGAATATCTCTGTATTACAGCATTACAGCCAGCCTATGCCAGAGTGAATGCTAGTGTTGAGGGCTAATGCGACATTGAGCCTGAACCTCTCATCTCAACCCGGGACCCTGGAAGACAGACGATGTGACCTACACATGCAGTAGTTAAAGAACCATGGAGACGAAAAGGAACAGAGGTATGATGAAGAATCTACTCATGCTAATGTAGTTAAAGATATCCTAAACAGCATAGAACTCTCTGTATATTATATTTGATTGTTTCACTTAATAAGCTTATTAGGTGAACAAGCAGACTGCATTTATTCTTCTCATAAGGACTGTTTTCTTCAGTGTCATCATTGTAAATATATTCAATTTCTTCTTAAAAGCAGAAACAAGGTTTTACTCAAAGACATCTTGAAGCTCAGCCCACTGTACCAGACCTCCAACTTGGAAGTCATCAAGGTGTTGTCCAGGAGTGTCCTCTGGTTGCCTCATTTTCATACTTTGGATGCAGATCAGGTACTTATGAATACATATGCTAATCTTATAGTGTATGTACAATAAACAATTAACAAACAACATATTGTACTTGCAGGTGTTCCCGTGGAGAGTCCCAGACGACGACAGTAACTATTTGAAATTGTATGTTGCAGTTTGTAACATTGGTGTGCAGTAAATAATAAATGTATTATACCTCTCAAATCTCTTTATCTATATTCTGTGATGGCTTACCTTGGCTGAAGGAGCATAAACTAAATTACTTTTACTATGAAAAACATTGTTGCTGTACCAGTGCATGTCCCTGTACAATAATACTTTCTCCAGGTCAGGAACGAGGTGCTTCAGGAGCCTCCAAAGTGCAGGACGCTTCTTCAAGGCCTTGAACCAAATGTTTCTCAACCCTTATGCCTTAGAAGCTGCTCTACAGGGCACATTATGGAACCCTGCCTTTGAGAGGGAAAGCAGCTTACTAGATAACTCAATATCCATCATTCTTCAATAATACTGTATCTACTATTTGAAAATGCTTCATCATTTATTACACTTCAATTATATTATAATTAAAATAATTATTTGAAAATGCATAAATACACATGCACACAGCGTTGAATGAAAATATGTGAGGCTTTATTTAAAGAGTTTGAAGTCAGTAGGTCTTTGAGCAGGACACTTCCACAAAAACACTTTGTCCTTTCTCGTCCAGTTCTTGATAACTGCAAAACAAAAGCACAGTGACAGAAAATAGGTAAAGGTTTGCTTATGGTTAACACACACAGGCCTGGCTAACTGTTGTCAAATGATCTACAGTGGGTTGCAAAAGTATTCATACCACTTGAACTTATTTTACAAGCCACACTTTTCATTTTTTTTTATTTATTTAAATATAAATATAAATTATAAGCAATGCTGTGTTGGTTTATTACATGAAATCCCAATAAAATAAATGTACGTGTGATTTATCCATGTGGAAAGGTCTAAGGGGTATGCATAGTTTTGTGAGATTGTGAAGATGCACTTCGAGATGTCTTTGAGTAAAACCTTGTTTCTGCTTTTAAGAAGAAATTGAATATATTTACAATGATGACACTGAAGAAAACAGTCCTTATGAGAAGAATAAATGCAGTCTGCTTGTTCACCTAAAAAGCTTATTAAGTGAAACAATCAAATATAATATACAGAGAGTTCTATGCAGTTTAGGATATCTTTAACTACATTAGCATGAGTAGATTCTTCATCATACCTCTGTTCCTTTTCGTCTCCATGGTTCTTTAACTACTGCAGGTGTAGGTCACATCGTCTGTCTTCCAGGGTCCCGGGTTGAGATGAGAGGTTCAGGCTCAATGTTGCATTAGCCCTCAACACTAGCATTCACTCTGGCATAGGCTGGCTGTAATACAGAGATATTCTGTTAGGGTATAATACAATTCTTAATTCAGTGGCTATATTTTGTGTGATTGTCATCAAGGTAGCTAGCATGACCTGCTAAAAATAAACATTCGGTAGTAGGCTACTATGATAACAACGTTAGCTACGTTAGCTTCAAACACTGGGCCTAGGGCTAAATGTTAGCAACACACACAAGTGAAATACACTGTAGTAGCATAACTAAAGCTAATGAGACAGTAAAATGTAATGTACAGCTAAGCTGATAAGTGACTTACATGATCGGCAATCAGCACAGGGTCGGTAGTAAGTAAAGAAAGGCAGCTCCAGCAGGTATCAGCTAGACATAGCTGCTCTGCAAAGCCAGCAGCCTTCTAGCCAAAGTTACTAAACTCTTCTTTGGAGAAATGGACGCTGCAAATGCTGGAATTTTTGGTGACTCGTTTATGATTCACCAAAAACGTGGTCCACTGCGGCTAAACAACTCCACAGCAGTTTTAAAAATAATGCATTGAGGTTGAGCTCATTCAGTCGTGCCGTACCGTCCTCTGTCTCTGGGCGTAAACGGACCCTTGTGAGACTGCGCTCATGTGATTGGCTAAAAACGAGGAAGACATCCGATTGGCTAAAGGTAGTTCCTGGTTGAAAAAAACACATTTGTGAAACCAGCGACCTCAGGGGAGTCTCAAAATTCCACACACAAATACAGACCAATTCACACATGAATGCAAGGAAGTTCACAAATTAAAAGCATTTTGTAAATTCAAATGTAACAGTTTGTATATAAATGTAACAACATCCAAACACATTTTTGATGAAAATTGCAAATCTTTTTTAAATTAATATATTTATGGATTTATATAACATTTATTTAAAACAATACACATTTGTGTGTGGATCGGAAATGTGTTTGTGAAACGTTTTTCTTATAAATGGATTTATTTTACATTTATATATGACGGTTTTCATTTGTGTGTGCACTGAAATGTATTTGTGAGAAGAGAGTCATTTATATATAAATCACAAAATACAAGTGTGAATCATTCTCTGTGCATTCATTAATATTGATACTGATTTCATTCCATAAGCCGCCTCCATGACTGCTGCTCCTGTGTTGACCTGCTGACGCTGTTTGTCCGTGCAGCGCACTGCGTGCATTGCACTGTAAAATCACCCGATCATGTTTCAAAATAAAACATAATTTCCAACGTAATCTAACTTTTAAAAATTCAAGTCATTTCGAGTCATCTGTCCCAAGTCTAAGTCAAGTCTCAAGTCATGAAGACCAAGTCAAAGTCAAGTCGAGTCTTTTATCAGTGTTAGTGAAGCAAGTCTCAAGTCCTCAAATTTGCGACTCGAGTCTGATTCGAGTCAAGTCATGTGACTCGAGTCCCCCATGTCTGGTACACACTGAGTTTTATATGATGTGCTTCCTTGAGAATACCAGATGTGTGCAGGAAGAACACACTATGGATGTTCAAAAAGTTAATAGTCTTAAAAGTTAGAACTGTATGTGACCAGCCCTTTTAAAGTTAATGAAACCCCCTTTTTTATATCTCTTTCTCATCCAGACGCCTCTCCTCTTTGCTCCTCTTTTCTTAGTTAGCTTGCTGTCTGTCTGTCCAGGGTTCGACATAACGTATAGCCCGATGGCCCGGGGCCAGTAAAATCATATGCAGGGCAAGTTGATTGGCCAGTCACTGTCCCGCCCGGGCCAGTGACTGGCCAATCACAGTTCAGTATCTTTTTGTAGACTACATCATGGTTCATTGAAATGCGCGTTCTGAGTCGTAATGAAAGCAGTGTTTATTTAAGACTCAATATAATAAACCTAATATAAAATATATTTTTTAATGAAATAAAATGGACAACCGATGCGTGGGCGTTTTGACAGGCACCGTTGGCAGAGCTGCCTACCGTCCGCCTGCGAGTCGACAAATCAATCGACTTACTCTGCCCCCTTTCTTTCTTCCCACAGCAGAGGTTGAGGCGCAGAAAATGATAACTGCGCTTTTCCTTTATCTGCTGCCGTAATGTTACAATATTTGCATCCAAGCCCCAATGGTAATACAAATGAGAGGCGTTATTTAAACGCTGTGAATGCGTCTCCGGTGATTGTGTCGGTTGTAGACAGAAACGAACGGAGGGACTCCGCTCACTGTACAGTTCCTATAGTCGCGCAGTTTGGCACTGTGTTTTCAGGCTCGAGACATTCAATCAGATCGCGGAAGTCTTTCCCATTGAAATCGCTAACGGGGAGAATATCCCCGGTTATTATTTTAGCCACAAACCACAGTTCATCTGCGCGGCGGCTCACTCGCTGGCGAGATCACACGGTGAAACGCTGCTGTGATCGGACGAAGGCATTGTGTGTTTCTAAGGTGATTTAACGTCATAGTCTTAGACGAGCGTTTAACTTATGCTGCATATTTTGCACTGCATTGTTTTTTATCAATAGTTTGAAAAAATGGTCCCACACCGGACTCTTATGTGAAGCTGACACTTCATGGAGAAGTGACACTGCTGCAGCGCGCTCACGACCAGACGTGAACTCACATACACGGTGAAATCTCCCATTAAAAAAACGGCATAACCCACTGATTTTCGGATTTCTATTCTATTTTTAAAGTCAACTTGAGCGAAAGTGGAAAACCGGTCATTCGGTCGACACATTCACATCCCTAATGCATATAGAGAAAGTAATAAAAACAGCCTACCACACCACAAAGAATGATCAGACCTTCATCTCTTATTTATTTTTTATGTTTGAACATGACTTCTGCAGGTGAACTATTCATTAAACTGCCCAAATTCAAGAATAAAAACAACCTTCAAACTACTGGACTTTAAAATACTGGCCGACTCTTTCAACATACTTTCAGTTGTAGGCTTCTAATTCAATATGTTTGCCTGGTTTTATATTATGTGTATGAGCAATATCAACATTTCATATAATTAACTAAAAGAAAAATAACCAAATCTAAAGGGAATATCTATACTGTTACAGTATAGATATTCCCTTTAGATCTGGTTATCTTTCTTTATTTTTCTAATACAGGTATTATAATTATTGACACTAAATTATGAAGAAAAAAAAAGTGTGTGCAGGGCCAGTGAAAATATACAAGGGGCCAGTAAAACTCGGATCCACTGGCCCGGCGGGCCAGTAGGAAAAAAAAGTTATGTTGAACCCTGCTGTCTGTCTGTCTGTCTGTCTGTCTGTCTGTCTGTCTCTCCCTCTCTCTCTCTGTCTGTCTCTCTGTGTTTATCTTTGTGTTTCTATCTGTGTGGATGTTGTCTTCCATCTTCTGTGATGTCTACATTCAAACTTCCTTTTTTCTATTGGTCTGTTCTACACAGAATCTATTTCCTGTCTGTCTGTCCTGAAATGAATTATCCCTCGTCCTCACACATGTTTTGTTCAATTCCACGTGATGGGCAACTTATACTTACCGACTGGTAGTTATGGTGACGAGGAGTGAGGCACTGGCAGGGGACGTTTAAAGGTTTATCCCACTAGTCCTGTGAAACCCTATCCATATAGGCTAAGCTACTGATCGGCTCACACTTTGTAGTATTTGGCTTCAACACCTATTTAAATATTGACAGGCCTATTGTCACACTTGCATTACTACTAAAACACATGCTACCTGTGTTTTCATAGCGATGAGAGTATCGATAGCATTGTTGCTAGCTACGGTGGGTCGGTCCTAGCCACTCTGTTTACATGCCTTACATGTGTATTAACACAGGAAAATATTTTTTCAGTGCACATATAGTATGGACAGCTTAGTGGATTGTGAGGAAATATTCACTGGTTTTTGACAAAAGTGATTTTGACAGCACACATTCTCCAGAATTACTGACTCTTAAGTGAGTTTTTGGGGATATTATTTTTCTGATTCGAGGGATAAAGGACATAGTGTGTCATCATGTGCTGTACAGTTGATTTAGCCCCGTGATGCAAATTGTTGTTGGGTTATATATTGGGTTTTGGAATTTGGAATTTACTACATTTCCCAAAGGCAAAACTCATCTGTATAACCTGCTTAGTATTGTACATTTCATTCATCAGACAGTGAGTGGGGCTGGGTGTGAGCTAGCAGGATACATATTTGTGTTATCTGTAGTCCTTCCTATTTGACCGTGTGTTTAGCTGCAGCCTCTCTTGTCTCTCTCCTATCCTGTCATTGTGTGTGTGTGTGTGTGTGTGCTCAGTCTCAGTCTCACCCTTCCCCTGTCTCTCTCTCTCCTCAGACCGTGGAGCATGGATTCCCTCACCAGCCCAGTGCTCTGAGCTACAGTCCCTCTCTGCAGCTGCTGGCCATCGGCACGCGCTCCGGGGCCATCAAACTGTATCCTTCACTCTACCTGTGCACTGGTGAAAAGAGCACCTGGAAACCGTGTGTGTGTGTATATTAGAATTAGAATATTTCCCAGTGAATTGCAGTGAAGTAGAAGTATAAAATACCATGAAAAGAAAATAATCAAGTATTATACAAAGCCTCAAACGTGTACTTAAGCGCAGTACTGAAGTAAATGTATTTAGTTACATTACACCGCTGTACCTCTGTGTCGAAAGGGATCAGTCATGGCCATCGTGTTTGAACTCGAGGCAGGTCCACGACTGTGACAATGCTGATTCTTTCCCTGCGTTCCAAATCACATACTCTTTCTTTTTACTACACTACATACTAAAGTACAGAAGAGTTGTAGGGCCACAGGAGAGGGAGAAAAAAATCAGATAAGGAAGATTTTATTTCATTATGTCGAGAAATGTCAAGAATAAAGACGAATACTCCTAAATGTTATCGGAGTTAGTGGGGCATTTATGTATTTTCAGCATACTACAATTGGCGTGCATGTATTGGGACTTCCTAAATCTTTTTCTGGCATACTAAATAGTATGGAAGTATGGGAATTGGAATGCAGGGAATGTCTGCCGTTCACATGGGCCACCTGCTTCAGGTATTTCATTTTCTCACGCTAGTTGCTCAATGTCCACCTGGCATTTTTCAGACAGAAAGCGTCTGTGTCGCGTCACTCCATTTCTGCTCACTAGACTAGTGCAGCGGAGGCAGTCTGTACACTTTCCCCATTGTCACAGAGAAACACACACTGGTTGTGATAACCGCGGTGCCTTCTCCCATTAGGGATAAATCAGTCCAGACAATGCAGTACATTGTTTCTGCGCCAAAGCAGCACATAGGGTACAGATGAGAAAAATCAAAAAAAATAATCTGTGAATGTATATAAAGAGTCAAGTGCAGGAAGCTTCAGGCAAAGTCAAAGAACAGAACAGCGTGTGTTATTTTATGTATCTCCATAAATCATTTAATAGTGTGACACTTTTATCACAATGCTGTTATTGTTTCTCCACACAGTGGGGGTCAGGGTCAGATCCACTGCAGCAGCGTGTATAGCTGCCCTCAATGGAGATTTAAAGTCTATTCCTCATGATGCTGGACAGACTCCCTGCTTACTGTCAGCGGACGGCAGGCACACACTACACCAATTTAAACCTTGTAGGATCACTGTACAGTTCACACTGGACAACGTTCTGCCTTGTACTCTGGCGTCTTGCGTCGCTGTGGGGTTTTATGACGTTTATCTCTGGCCCACAATGCAGTTGGAACGATAGATAAATGATAGAGTTAAATAAGATAAACATAAACAATATTTACATAAGATAAATTCTAAATACTAAGTAGTGCAATGGAAATTTCTGTGCAATATAAAACAGTATATATAAAATAGAATAGAAAGTAAAAAGTAGATAAGTTAAATTGCAATGTGACGGAAAAATATTTACAAGGTGTAATATGCAATCAACTGGATGTATATTTTAAGGCTTTTTGATGTGCAGGCTGAGTAATGAATAGATTAAGAGTGAAACTGTCGTATAGGCCTGTGTCCATCACAAATGTAGTGTGTTCCTTGACCAGTGTTTCAGATATGGATCTCCCGGTGTGGAGTTCATGGGTCTCCATGATGAGAATGCTGCCGTCACACAGGTGCACTTCCTCCCCCACCAGGTACGGTCGGAAAAAATTTAACACACTCCCAAATAGGGCTTGCACCACATCAGGAAAATATGCCATATGCGATAACATTGTTGAATACTTAAAATAATATTGAATATGAACTAACTGTATAACTAAGAATTTTCTTAGAACATTCTTAATTACAGTGTTTTTTTGTTTGAGTTCACTGCCAACACAGACCCCAAGCAATTATCAGCCTATGCAAACACTGATTAGAATATGAATGAAATGCAATTTTCCATTTCCATTCCAAAAACATGGTTTAATTATTTATAATTTCTTGCTACCTATCTCGTTTCTTATGATTTTAGGTTGAACTGGTGACTCTGTTGGATGACAACAGTCTGCACATGTGGACGTTAAGAGCCCACAAGGGAACCTCTGAGCTCCTGGAAATAGGACGCTTCACACTCACCGGACCGCCTGGGTAAAACACACTCACTCACTCACTCACTCACTCACTCGCTCACTCGCTCACTCGCTCACACACACACTCTCACTCTCTCACACACACACACACTCACACAAATATGAACATTTCCCCCTTCATCAACCCTTTCCCAGAGCAGGTAGATTTCAAGCAGCCTTTTTTAGGGATTAGAAAATTGAGAGAACGCTCTTGTCGTTCTCTGCCCCATTTCATCTCTCGTCTATCCAAAAAAACTGCGTAGAATGAATTAATTAAGAAAGAATAATTGTGGGATTGATAAGGTGAAAGAATGATTAGTTGCAGATCTACTTTATTGAAACATCATCTGCTAATCATTCCATTAATTGACCCCCCCCCTCCCCTCTTCCCTCCACCTCAGGGCCCCTCCTAGTGTCACCAGGGTGACGGCGGTGCTGGCTCACTCCTCAGGAGAGCTGCTGCTGCTGGGGACAGAAGGAGGACACGTCTTTGTGGTGGAAGTCCCAGGATTCAGAGAGCTGGAAGAGAGAAACATCAGCCTGGACCAGGTGGCCAGCAGGTCAGTAACTACAACACACTGTATATATATAATGGCCTTCAGTTAGGGTTGCTTCTGGTGTAGAACATCAAATAAATGAACATGTTTAATCGTTTGACAGACCTATTAAATAGGTATTCTTTTCTAAATGATTGAACTTCATTGACTCATTGTTTATCAATAAATGGGTCATAAACCTTTTATTTGACTTATTTATTACTCAACCTGCCATCACACGCTGCCCCTGACCACCGCAAGTCAATCCTCAACCTATTGGGAAACACTGAGTCCACACACCTGCACTATCTTGAAAAGCAACACAAGCTTAAAAAAAGGACAGCCAGTGACCGCAAACATATCAGGTTCTCTGCTAATGTGGAAACACGCAGCAAAACAATCCCCTCATTTTTCAACTGGACTGACCGTAAATAACGCAAATGTGTGTTGATCGTTCACACTTATCTGCTGTCAAACAATATACATCACTGTATCAACTAATGAGCTGGATCAGTCCCTACTGAGCAGATTGATGTTCTGTCTTCAGGCTTTATTGTGTTCCTCTCACTCAAACTCTCCTCTCTCCTGCAGTGTACCAGATGACTACATCGGCCGCAGGAACCTGGAGCACGTGGAGGCTCTACAGGAGAACCCCCTCAACCCAAACCAGGTGGTGATTGGCTACGGACGAGGGCTCATGGTCATCTGGGACCTGGAGAAACAGAGTGCCATCCAGCACATCCCTGCCACACAGGTAACAGCTAGAGATGCACCCATCCACTATTTATCAGTAGGATTCCGGTTCCAACATCTGGGTTTTGGATATCAGCCGATACCGATATTGTACAATATCATATTTATTCTACATTTCTTTGTTGCTGGTGATGTTATGTGTAAGGTTAGGAAGACTTAAGCAACACAGCAATTCTTATTCAAAAGTGCGAACAATATTCAAAATGCATAAACATTTATCTGAACTTGTTTGAATACAAAAGAACATAAGAATCCAACTTTTTCATTTGTGAATAATTTTTAATGTTTGTTAAATCACATAGATATGGCCTTAAAATACATCTTTGTTTATCCCTTGTATCTTTTTTTTCTTGTGTATTTTTCCATGGCACCCGGTGTGACCATAGCAACTGGAGAGCGTGTGGTGGACAGAGGACGCGGCATTCATTCTCAGTTCGCACAGCGATGGAAGTTACTGTCGATGGATGGTGGGAGTAGAGGATTTAAACGAGGAGGAGGAGAAATCCGACATTCCTTACGGTGAGGATCAAAGAGTCTTCCAATGCACACTTTCTTCACTGTCACAGGTATGAAATGTGTGTAACTAAAGGCTTGTGGTGATTTGTCATTTATCACTGCAGGCCATTTCCCCTGCAAGGCCATCTCTAAAATAGTCCAGCTGCCTACAGCAGAAGGGTAAGTTAGTTTGTAACATGTGTATCTTTTTACCCTCCTCCTAATGCTTAACTGTATTCCCATGCTGTGTTACATGACCTGTTGTTACACATTAATCTCTAAACAAACTCTGTGTGTGTGTGTGTGTGTGTGTGTGTGTGTGTGTGTGTGTGTGTGTGTGTGTGTGTGTGTGTGTGTGTGTGTGTGTGTGTGTGTGTGTGTGTAGGCCTCCATTCCTGTTCTTCAGCGGTGGCATGCCGAGGGCCAGCTATGGGGACAGACACTGTATCACGGTGATCCATAAAAAGACCCACGTGGCTCTGGACTTCACCTCCAGGATCATCGACTTCTTTGCCATCAGACAGGGACCCCAGCACACAGGCAGGCAACACACACACACACCAACAATCAGACCAACAGATAGCAAAATGCACAACACATTTTGAGGCAGGCAGTGCTTCCTGGGACGTGCCATGCTGGCTGAAATGTCGGACAGTAAATGATACTACTATAAGGGGAAAAACAAATTGACAGCAGAAAGAAATCTTGCGGTGGACACTAGTATTGATTCATAACCAGCATCCAACGTTACAAATTGTAATCTGATCACATTGCAACAGAATGGAGAGGATGCTTATCAATACCAGGTGTAACTTTAAATGTTCAGTAAGCGGAATGGTCAGTTTAACTAACTTCCTGTCAGTGACTGCAGTTAGCAGTCCCCTCCCTTTTCCCCTCGTCACCACATTAATGCACTGCGGTCTTCAAGCAGCGAGTTATCTAGCATCATCTCAGATCCATAAGTGTGATAAAACCTGATTTAAAAACCATCAAAACAGACATTGGGAAGGATTTTTACCTGCTGCGCCATTGTAGGCGCATACACATTCACCCATGTGTCGCTCTGCACGTGCACCGGCAGTGAGACGGGTGCCGGTTTGTAGCGTTCTCTCCTCTGATTGGTTATCAGTAGTGGGATCCCCGAAAAGTTTATTTTGCCGATTACATGCGAGTGACTGAGAGATCGGCTTTATGAAATGCGCACACTATGTAAGTGATCACTGTATGAATAAAGAGCGATTTTAACACGTATATTAACATAAATAAATTGCTTACTTCACCTTTTTAATGTACTTTTTTTTTTTTTTACCTGCTGTTAATAATTGCGACTGTGTGATGTTCAGGAGACCCCAGTGCGCTGGTGGTTCTGGTAGAGGAGGAGTTGGTGGTGATAGACCTGCAGACGGAGGGCTGGCCCGTCATCCAGACCCCCTACCTGGTTCCTCTGCACAGCTCGGCCATCACCTGCTCACACCACGCCTCCGCCATCCCCCTCAAACTGTGGGAGAGGATCATCGCTGCTGGAGACCTGCAGAAGACACACTACTCCAAGAAGGTACACGCACATTTAAGTCTTCAAATAGCAATCAACCTCACTGTAGATCTATTGATTTAAAGGAGCCACGATATTTTTGAAACGGCCTAATTTTTCCTTCTGATGATCATAATTGACATTTAACAGCAAACGAGATCATCAGTGAAAAGATTGCGTTTTGTCCTTTGTCATGGGTACGCTCAGCCAGGAACAACAGCTGGCGTCTTAAAAAAAACACTACCGCTTCTGTCCAAAGGAGGCGCTAGATATAACGCAAACGGAAAGTTCCTCGTAGCCCCTTTTTTTTTAAAGAAAAAAAGTTCCAGTGAGTTTGTCAGTTTTGCAAAAATGTTTGCCATCCATTTTGTTTTTATTTTTGTACAGCATTTTAAATCAAGGTGACCATAAGAACAATTAAAAGGAACAATGTTGAAATGACGAATTATAAAAAGATTATAATTTAAAGTCACTCTCATTGTGTAAAACCTAAAAATGGATTTAACATGTATCTGACAGAAGTGTCACGGTTTGCTTTGTACTTCCATAGCAAGGAAATTAACTTTTGTATGGAAAATGCTAAGTAACAGCAGAGAAATGTATTTCACAGTGGTTATTCATAAGCACTCATAAAGGTAGTTGGTATTTTCTGACCTATATAGTCAGGTCCATATCATGTAATGAATGCCTAAAATGATGCTACATTCTCTCATAGTCATTAGATAATGAAACTAGAAATGTCTTATTTAAACATTTTTGAAAAAAAAAATTATATCGCAGACCTTGAGTACAGTTTGTCAGGAACGATAGTTGTTAATAAATACGGTATTTTAAAGCAACATTACCCTCTAACAGTTTGTACAAATACATCACTGTTATTGTATTATTGCAAATAGTAGGTCCACCCTCTACAATATTATGCTACCTCCACTGACAGACATCCCCACAGAACATTTACCTAGATACAAAAACTGCATGTGAATCCCCTCAACCTCTAAATCTGTTCATCATATATGGTATGCTGGGTCCTCAACAGGGATACATTCCTTTTTGTGGTTGAAAGGATGGCAGTAAGTTGGTATTATTGTTAAACTTTAATTTCCTCTCTCTATGCAGTCCTGGCCAATCACAGGAGGCCAGAGCCTGGCCCCAGACCCTCCACAGAGAGATCTAATGCTCACAGGGTCAGTTCAACTACATTTTGGAAATCGCTTTCAAAATCTTGGCCTGTTTTAACACTGTCCTATTTGTGTGTGTGTGTGTGTGTGTGTGTGTGTGTGTGTGTGTAGGCATGAGGACGGGACAGTGCGTTTCTGGGATGCCTCAGGAGTCTGTCTGTATCCTCTGTATAAATTAAGCACGGCCGGAGTGTTCCACACGGACGCTGACCCCAATGATAACATGAACCAAAGCACTGAAGGAGAGTGGCCGCCGTTCAGAAAGGTTTGTGTCAACAGGAATGGGTGCTATTCTTTGGGCTTCAACACTGGAAATGTATTTCTAAGCCTTTGTTGTGACAACCTCAAGAGGTGCCAGTGAAAACTACAGTGGTTTAACAAAAAAGTGTTAATCCTCCTCAAGTCCTCTTACAATAGCTCTGGAAATAACCAGTTATTAGGATTAGGTTAGCTTATATAGGATTTAAGCATTAAGATGTTGTATTGTTAGAATACTGATTCTAAGGTCAAGAATGAACAGTCCTAATCAAAACTCAAGTGGCAAAGCTTCTGGCCCCTGGTTATGATTCAGACTTTTATGATTTGTTTTGAAGTGGCAGTCCACTGATTTTTAAGACCCAAATATCCAGTCACAATTTAAAGTACTACTCAGCCTGTGGACAGTTGTTTTATGTAGTGTAAGGATCTGCACCCTGTCGTCTGTCTTTCACTCGCTTCCTAAAGAAATGCACGCGCCGCCAGCACGTGCTAGCAAAGATTTTTAGTACAGCAGGCGCTGGTGTCGTAAAAACACTACCACTTTAGTCCAATAGGGTCCAAAATGTTTCACTCACTATCTGTCTGGAAGTTGAATAATGTTGTCTGTGAGCTTCTGTAATAATGCTTAGTAGAAATGATCAGCATTATAACATGAATCTTGATCTGTGTCTCTAACTATGCCATGTTAGGTCATGGCATTTTTTAAAGTTCTTGAAAAGTCATTAAATAAGTAAATCTCCCAACTTCATGGAAGCACAATACTAAATGGCTGTCACACCTATCATTTCTTTTCTCTGTCCAGGTTGGCTGTTTTGACCCCTACAGTGATGACCCAAGGCTGGGCGTTCAGAAGATCCACCTTTGTAAATACAGCGGTTATTTGACTGTGGCTGGCACGGCTGGACAGGTGAGATGACAGCATTTGAACATGTGTCAACACTAACTGTCATTAATGGCGTGGGGGTGACATATTAAATGTTTCTCAAATTGTTATACAGTATCAGTGTCACTCTGCATGAAGGCATGTTCTAAAGCTGGGAAAGACATTCAGTGGAAATAATAATTATAGGTTGTGCTGAAAAGGGCTGACCATTCAGTTTATTACAAGTTCACCTTCACAGATCTGTGCAATAAACTTGGTGAATACAATGTTATCATTAAAGACAGACAAAATTGTAATGTACCAAAATTATGAATATCTCTATCTATCGCTATCTGTCCATACTGTCTGAGCTGAAAAAGAATCCAGTCTTATTACACAGTGTATGTGTATCTACGCCATTTTTTTTTACACACACACACACACGGTACGGACAGGATCATGAGGCGATATTCACAGATTTTGACAAAGTGTTTTCGACAACAAGCAAGGTCCATATTTTGAGGAGTATGCTCAAATCGCTGGAGAATCAGCAGAATCGCTGACTCCACCTTAAAGGTTACCTAAACCCCAAAACCACATTTTTCAGTTTACAACCAATCTACACTCACCAGCCACTTTACACAGGTTCAATTTCTTCTTAACTCATATAACTAAACAGCCAATCACATGGAGCTGTTTCTTGCTATAGGCAGACCATGCAAATGTTTGGGGCCCCTGCAGCCACTAGGGGGTCCGAGCTGCAAGTTCAGCCATATCTTGATCTTCATTAGTTATATCACAAATACCTTGTTGTGTTAATCCACACGTGTTCCTCTGTGTGTCTTGTGATGGTCCGTCCAGATCCTGGTGCTGGAGCTGAATGATGAGGCAGCAGAGCAGGTAGTGGAGGCTAAAGTTGTGGATCTGCTGCTGGGACAAGAGGGTTTCCGCTGGAAGGTAAGGGCCACTGTTAGAGATACGCAATCATCTATTTTTCTGTACGATCCGACTCCCATATCTGGGTTTTGGACCGATGCAGACACTGTCCGATATTATAATTATTATCCATTTGTCGGTGGTCATGTGTAAGGTTAGAAAGGCTATAGCAACACAGCAATTCTAATTTTAAAAGAGAAAACAATAAACAAAACTGCATAAAGGTTTATCTGAACTACTTCGAATGGTTTGAACACAGAAGAACATCAGAGATCAATGATTTAATTGCTAAAGTATTTTAATGTGTGCTAGATCACATCGCTATGGGTTAAAAATGTCAATTTCTTTCATAGTAAAACATTTTTTTAGAATAAAAAAATAGACTATGGAATTTGGATCAGTATGTGCATCAGAGTTGTCAGTCCGATATCCGATAAGTAGATTGCAATACCAAATTTGTATTGGATCGGTCCCATCCCTAGGCACAGTTCAACTTTGCAAAACACTGATGCATTACTGTCTGACCATTGTGAATGCTTTACTCACCACTCCCTCTAAGCTAGTACCATACAGTGTTTTTTTACACTGTTGTATGAGGGATGTGCCAGCTCCACAGAGTTGAAGTGATCAAGTATAGTGATAGATTTCTTGTGGAACAGGGACACACTCGGCTGGACGTGCGGGAGGAGCCGGTGTTGTTCCCTCCAGGCTTCCAGCCTTTTGCCCTGGTGCAGTGCCAGCCTCCTGCGGTGGTCACTGCCCTCACCCTGCACTCTGAGTGGAAGCTGGTAGCCTTTGGAACCAGCCACGGCTTTGGCCTCTACGATTACCACCAGAAGAACAACGTCTTTGTCAAGTAAGTGAGACCCATAGGAAAGAGATTAAAACTGTATTTGTGTAATGGAAAGATAACTGTGTTTTTCACCCTCCAGGAATTCTCTGCTTCATGCTTTTAAGCAGTTGCATAGTTACATCTGATACATCTTTCACAACCACAAGTGTTTTCCATGCAGGTTTTCCTAAATGCTTTGTGGCTGCAGTATGTATGTCACAAGCTGGCTTCTTAGCTCTTTGCTTCTTGGAGCTGATCTAAGTTACAGTCAACCCCGAGACTACATTTCAAATTAGGAGTGAGACAACTGATAAAACGGGGATTTTCCCTGGCTCATAATGAGGCAGAGTAGGCCAGTATGTGAAGTTAAGAAAACATTTTGGTTATAGAAGATTGAAGATTATATAATTCATCAGTTTAATTTATATAGCAAAGGCATCACAAAGTGCTTCACAGAATAAAAACAAAAGGAATAAATACCAGAATTAGTCTGACTGAGAGGTTTTCAATTGGGCCTTTCTTTTTGAAGTGCTAAAAGATGAGGAGACTTTCATATTATTTGAATGCATCATCAAGCAGTGTAAGAATCTGTGCATATGTTCAGCCACTACTGTATTAACTGAGTATTGGTATGGATTGCAGGTGCACCCTTAACCCCAGTGACCAGCTGGCCATGGAGGGCCCTCTGTCCAGAGTGAAGAGCATCAAGAAGTCCCTCCGACAGTCCTTCAGGAGGATCAGACGCAGCAGAGTCTCGCTGAGGAAACATCACGTCACCAGCGCTGCTGCCAAGGTAGAGCCCATGCTCTTCTGATCATTAGGACTCAATAGATAGCTTTCTTGTGTACAAACTGTACTGGCTGCTTGCACACAAAGGAAGGGCGGGGGGGCAGCTAGTAGGCAAGATTGTGAAACAAGTCAACTGATATTATCAGTGTAGATAACTATATTGCCACAAAATGTAATTTCATGGTTAAATCAGTTTGTCTCACAAATCGCAACAAAAAAAAAGTGCTGAAATGTTGTCCATATGTTCGCTCAACTCACCTGGTTTAATTGTTTGTTTGGTATGTCTACCTCAGGAACATGGTGGTAACGTTTATGTCACAAAGCTAACTTATTAGTCGAAGTAAAAATGTTTACTACGAGGCTTCAGAGCATGCCACATACAAAATAAATGAAGGCAAAATAAATGACCGCCAATGTTACTGTAAACACACAGTAGCCTACGAGACGCGCCTGGTATGACAGCGAGTTAGCTAGGTCTAGGACAGAAATAGGCGAGACCGATTTACATCGGAGGCCTGGGACTGCACTGTTTACCTCAACTGATCAGTCCTTAGTCATCATGGTGAGAAATGACCAGATCCATACAGTATTCCAAACGTCCAGCAATTAGATTGCCCTTCATAATCTCTTAAGAAAACCCTATTAACAAAAGGAAAATCTGCATTAATTGCAAAACGCCTCGTAATTTCTGCTTTGCTGATTGGGTCTGCTTGAAAACAACGACAGAGAAAATCCCGCGTTCTGCCCCCTGTGTGCGATCGTATGCACATTGATGTTACACAGAAACCTGTTTTATAGGCATTATTAATGAATCAAAGGTGACAGAAAGTTGATTGACATCCCTGGCACTAGACATCTTCCTTTCTTCCCCTTAAAATATATTTAATTTAACCCTTAAAGGTGCAGTGTGTAATATCTGAATAATAATATATTGGCATCTAGTGGAGAAAGTTCTAGAATGCAACGCTCCCTGGGTAACCCCACCCCTTTAGAATAATAACAGAAGCTACAGTGGCCTTCAAGGACGAGAACAATACTAGATTCTAAACAATAAACCTGATGACATTCCAACCATGACGCTTCCAACATGGATTCCTCCATAAGACTTATGTACAAAATGTAATATTAATATTTGTAATTCTCTGCTCAGGAGGATCATTCGGATTATTGGCAGAGGTGATTTTACACCAATGAGGACATATTTATGAATGAGGATATTGATTTTAGCTAATTAATAACTTAAAACGTTACACAGTGTCCCTTTAACTTTGCTCTCCCTGCGTAGCTCCAGGAGGCCAACGCACGCCTGGAGGCTGAGCTGGCAGAGATGGAAATAGCTCCCGTTCAGAGGAAGATCGAGGCTCGCTCTTCAGACGATTCCTTTACCGGCCTCGTACGGACGCTCTACTTCGCCGACTCCTTCATCACAGACAGTGAGTCACACACACACACACACACACACACACACACACACACACGCTGAATGTAACCCAAATCCTAACTCATTATACACAACATCTGTACATATCGCGCATACATATTCTGTATTATACATACCTGCAAACTCGTCACTTTTCGGCGAAAATCGCCGTTTAGAATCAAAATATATGACCCACGTGAATCGTATAGATCCGAAGAGTTTTTGTTTTTGGGAGGGGGGGGGGGGGGGGGGGGTAGCGGCAGCTACCAGAGAAGTCAGCCAGCGCTTCCCAGACTGGACTGTGTGGGCGAGTTACCGTAGTGTGAGACAAGGGAATATCGTTATCTTGGCAATAAAACATCTTTGGTAGACGTCATGAGTATTGTCCAATCAGCGTTCGCTGTGTGTTCAGACTTTAGAATTGGCTAAAAGTCTCAATCAAAGCCCTTTTGATAATAAAAAAAATAGAGGCTTTGATTAAACACTGTCAATGCTTCAGAGGTTAATGTAACAGCCTACTGAAACAGAAACTAACGGAGGGACGCAGCTCACTGTACAGTCCCTTTATTTAGTCGCGCTGTCAGTTTGCCGACATGGCTCTATGTTAGACTCGAGACGTAGAAAAAGATCGCGGAAGCCGTTCCCGTCTCACTCGCTCACTGGGTCTCCCGGGTCCCGGTGATTTTCACCGTCGCAGCGATCGACTCGCTGCTTTGCTGGGGCGGAGACTTTGTGTGAAGGTGATTTAACATCACGGTCGTAGACGAATGTTATAACTTTATGCTGCATAGTTTGCACTGCACTGTTGACCCACACAGGACTCTTAAGTGAAGCTGACAGTTTAATGAGCGCACATTGCAGAAATGAAGTGTCTGCAGTGCGCTCACAATCAGAGCCGACCGACAGACACCCCCCCCCCCCCCCCCCCAATTTATTTTTAGTTTTTAGTTTGTGTGTTTGATATTAACATCATATTATTATATCATACAAAAAAATGAATACAATGTTTTGATCTAGATAGCCTAGTTAATAGCCCAATAATTTAATCAGTTCATCTGGGAGGTAATCCAAGTTTAACTGATCACGTCACGTTCACGTCCAGTGTGTATTGAGTTTATTTAAAAACATTTGGAAATGGGGCTCAGATGCCCATGCACTGTATAACCTATTTCAGCCTCGTCTGTGGAAAAAAAGATAGCTGGACAACATAGTTCTTCTGCTTCATTCCTCTCACTGCATTTAAATGTATTCAATATATTACAGAGAAATATGTCCCATAAAAGAAAAAGAGCACCAAGCCCAACCCAGAGGACCCTGCATAATATTTTATTTTAAATGAACATTTTAATGGAAAATCCAAGAAGCTTCTAATTCATCCGACCCAGTGTCTCCAAATTATTTGTTCACACAAAATTCCTCAGATTTAGCCTCTTAATTTCCCTCTCAAAGTGCACCAGATTCATGCATTTCACTTTAAAAAGTTTTTAAAAAATCTCCCGGGGGGGCATACCCCCGGACCCCCCTAGGAGGGTCAGGATCTCAGCTGGCTATTATTTTCACCCAGCTGGACATTGGAGGCAATAGTGGAGAACTCTGGTTGTGTGAATGATATTTAACAATAGCCAATCGTTTGGACAGCGAAAAACACCCGACCCCCCTAGAAGGGACGGGTGTTTGTCACCTTTTTCACCTCCTATGAGTTTGCAGGTCTGATTATATTAAACATTATTCTATCACATCTACACAGTATCCCATTTCACTACAGTTATTATTTTTTATTTCCATGTACAGTATTCGTTTTCATCTACATTTAATTTAATTTTGCATTGTACTTTATATTTTAAATGGTGCACCTTATCTCTACACTTTTATCTGCACTGTGTCCTTGCACTACCTTTGTGTTTATTTGTGTCTCAGGCGTTGCTCTCTTCCCTTGTGTTTTTCTTCTTCTATATTGCATTGTTGAAAGGAGCCTGGGACTTAATCATTTAATTGCCAGTGACTGCTGCTGTAATTGTTGTGCATATGTCAAAGAAACCATCTTGAATCAAATATTTTCTACATATTCATCACATGTGTCCTCATCTTTTTTTAAAGGTTCACACAACACCCCCTCCCTATGGGCAGGGACTAACGGCGGCTGTGTGTTTGCGTACATGCTTCGTCTTCCTCCAGTAGAGCACAGGGCGGATGAACTAGTCACTGCGCAGCCCGGTGGGTAACGGGAGTTTTTCTTTTTGTTTTGCTGTTAGTCTCCACTGCTCTGTTGTGTGTTGTGACATGCTTTTTCCTCCTTGCCTCCAGCCAAGGAGATCCAGCTGATGCACCGGGCCCCTGTGGTTGGTATCGTGGTGCTGGACGGTCACGGCTCTCCCCTCCCCGAGCCCCTGGAGGTAGCCCACGACCTGGCTCGCTCGCCGGACATGCAGGGCTCACACCACCTCCTGGTCATATCAGAGGAACAGTTTAAGGTTAGCATCACAGATACACACGCACACGCAAAGACTGAATGTGAGCATTATATGTGACAAATACCCAGTGACTCAAAGGAGAAATCCCAGAAATACACAGGACATGCCTCCGTAAAATAGGATTTCAATGCATATTCTATTTTAAATTAATATTTCTATGAAAAATACATGTTTTTTTTTTCTTCAATGGCTTTATTAGGTGATTGTCAATATACATTATTCAGATCTTTGGGTTGTTTATCTACCTATTTTTATCTTTTAAAGTGCTTGAATTTGACTCTTTTACAAGCTGTATTAACCCTGTGTATGTGTGTGTGTGTGTGTGTGTCCCAGGTTTTCACCCTGCCAAAGGTGAGCGCTAAGATGAAGTTGAAGCTGACGGCGGTGGACGGCTCCAGGGTGAGGCGGGTGGGCGTGGCCTGGTTTGGCAGCAGGAGCTCGGAGGACTACGGCGAGAGCGGCCTGGTGGTGCTGACCAACCAGGGAGACCTCCACGTCATCTCACTGCCACATGTCAAGATGCAGGTCCAGTATCCATGCATCCGCAGAGAGGACGTCAGCGGCATCGCCTCCTGTGTCTTCACCAAGCACGGCCAGGGTAAAGCAACACGCCTGCACACATTTGTACTTTTTTTTTTTGGGGGGGGGGACATTTTTCATGCTTTCATGACAGTGTGGAGAGGCAGAGATGAAATTAGGAGAGGTGGGATGACATGCAGAGAACGACCTGGGAAGAGGACTGAGCCCTCTATAGGGGTATAATCACTACACCACAAGCGCCCCAACACACTCACAGATTTGTACTGTTTTAGCATGAACCATAAAACTATAAGCCCTACCCTTTGAATGTATTATGGTTGCTTCATAAAATCTTAACCAACCATTTAAAGGCAAGACACTATGAAAGTTTATGATACACCTATATATATATATATATATATTTAGACTTTCCTCCAAGTCCGCTCACTCCCAAGGTCTACAACTCTCTATATACACATGTATAACATGACAGCACATTACAGTGTTCTCTGTTTTGATGCAGCCACTATATTGTGTATTGTTGTCTTCCTTTAGGCTTCTACCTGATCTCTCCATCGGAGTTTGAACGTTTCTCTTTATCGGCCCGACACGTGGTGGAGCCTCACTCTCTGGTGGAGGTCCCTCTACACACGGGCTCCTCCACCAAGCGCAGGATACATTCTGACGGAGCGCCCTCTCTTAGGTAGACTTCACTCACACACTTTCTACACTCTATTCTTCTTCATATTGCACATTTAAATGTATGTACTTTAATTCTCTACCGCCTGGTTTCGCGTTACTTTTGGCACGATTCAGAATGTATTTATTGTGTATATTACTTATCTGATTTTATCCTCTTGTACTTATTGCACCGTGGGTCGGAGGGAAACGTATTTTTTTTCGATTTCTTCTGTATTTCTGGCACATATTACAGAAATTGACAATAAGGCTGACTTGACTTAAAGTACTCATTGTTTTTTTTTTTCTCTTTACCTCTGTCCTAGAAACGCCAGACAAGACAGTGAGGATCCAGGTAAAGTGTCATTCAGAGCAATCCAACCACCACCACCATCATACTTTAGACATGCATGTGCCATTGGCTGAGGGAACACCACATGTCCAGATGTAGTGTTTCCATTTGATGTCTGTAACTCTGTGCTTGTGCTGTCCGTCTGTACACACACACACACACACACACACACCCACACACACCCTTTTTTGTTACTGACTGCATTGACGTGTCCTCTGCCTGCTGCCTGTGTTCCAGAAATTGCAGCTAGACGTGTAATGGAGCATGCTTTGCTGAATGACGAGAGTGAGTACTGCAGAGAAAGACAGAGGAGAGAGTATTAAAACTATCAAGTAGAAATATCCTCTGCTGTTGAACCCTTAAAGGGACAGTTCTGTAGTATTGAAGTGGTGGTTGTATGAGGTTAAACTAAAGGATAAAACAAAAGCCATAAATAAAAAAGTAATATTCAACTCTTCACAACGTCAGGGATCTTTGCATAGTCTGTTACTTTATGGAAATAGTGATGAGCGCAGTCACTGTAGGTTGAGATTTGGGGGAGACGTTGCTGTAGCCAGTCAGCCTTCTACTATTGCAAAGTGGACCAGCAAAAAAAAAAACGTTTTCACCCCATAAAAGCCCAAAAAAGACAAATCTGTTTAATGGTGTGCTAAATGTAGGATGTTCTTACTGCTTTAGTTTGCCACCAGACAGCTGTTCATTTTTGCACTTTTTTCAATCGTAGGTCGGCCATGTATAACTACGCCAATACGCACAAGTTCATTGCAGCGTATTACTCCGCCATCAGTTATTTGACTCAGAGCTACTGCAGCTCATTCAAGAGACACAAGAAAACAAAAATGTGTGATTTTATATAAGCGACGATGACATGCCATTAACTGTGGACATAAGAGGAAACCTTTATGAACCACAGTATACAGATAAAAGAACTGTCTCTTGAATAGGCCGTGGTAGCTCTGAGCAGAACAGCTGATTGGCGGAGTGATACGCTGCACTGCATCCGTGTGAGTTGACGTGGTAATAAATAGCAAAATTCCAAAAATAAATGGCTGTCTGGCGGCCATTTAAAGCAGTGTAAAAAAATCCTACATTTAGCGTACAGTTGAACAGATATTTTATATACGTGGCGGAATAGTTTTTCTGCTGGCCCCTTCTGAAACAGTAAAGGTTGAATTCTGCTACAGCGACGTCTCCCCCATAGTCCTTAAACTAGTCCCTGCACAGACCGCCATCTCCACAAGGTGAGACTTAAAATACAATTTATATATACGCAGTATATCAATATATATTCTTTATTGTAAGAGCAAAAATTAACCTGACTGTTATTTTTCACATTTACAGCATCCTACACTTTTTTTTTTCTTCTTTTTTGTGCAAACAATTCATATAAAATAAAATGTTAAAAGATAGTGACATATACATAAGAACCTCATACAACCCCACTAGGAAAAATGGTCCCTTTAAAGTCTGGCTTCAGCTGTAACAGTACCCATGTGCTGCCTCTCCTAACTGGTATGTCAGCTTTCTGCTCCCATTGTAATCTGACACACCTACATCTGGGAACCTGAAGTTTTCCCAGCAGTGTTTACCAAACACCCATGGCATGATGTGTATGACTTTAATTTCTAATGTGCCCCAACTGCTGCGTTTGCATGTAGTGTTATGTGTAGTTCTACTCATGTTTTGTCCCCTTGCAGAGGTACTTCAAGAGATCCAGCAGTCATTAGAAGGAGACCACACGTAAGTATCAGCCATTATTAAATCAATCAGGGGCGTTGTCCCATACTCAAAGCAAATACTACCACCTGGTTTCACTTTATTTATTTAGTAATACAAACACAGGCTGAAGTGACATCTGCTCATCAGGATACTGGCATTACAGTTAGCAAAGTCCCTGTGTAATGGAGAATGCTCCTGTCATGACGTAAATACAGTTTTGGAAGATAACCCTGCAGGCCAAGACTGCAACTGGAAAGTATTTCATATTAGTGTTTACTAGTATTTGACAGAAAGTGATAACTCAGGTTTCACTTGCCATGTCACGCCTGTTGTCATCATGTGACACAAATATTGAGGTCTGGTAGTGTGATGGAAGGTTGTCTACAGCTCCTTAGGTTAAGGCTTTTCTTAACATTTACTAGACAGATAAATATTATGACTGTCATGATATTCTACTCATCAGTCAGCTCAAAAAGGGCCTTTGCTAAAGAAGTCGATCAATAACCTTTTGAGTTGATGATGCGTTTCTTTGCTTTACAATTTGTTCTGCTGACCCCAAAAGTGTATCTATGCATTAATGCAGTTTATCAGAAGTTATTTAATGAAACCAGAGACGAGCATGGCTTGAAACCCTGGTTATTGTCATGGTTTGTGGCTCAAAGTCATTCAAATCAGGTCTGTGTCTCATCCGTGTTTGTGAATAAGTGACATTGAGATTTTCCTTTTTTACTTACTCACAGTATTTATTTATTCCAAGAAGACTTAAATCCTTAAATAATCCCAATACATCACATGACTGCCTTGTGTAATTTACATAATCCTCCTATAGTGTGAATGCGATGTCATGATATTTGACTATTTTCAGTTTGTGATTCTTATTCTTACCAAGTCATGCAGTAATTATTTCACATGTATTAAATTACTGATGACAAGCATTAGCACTAGATGCTACTGACGTGAGTGTGTCACAAAGAGTCAATTAGGCGAACAAAAGCGTTATTATCTCCTCTTAAAGTAATCAGAGCATGACAGGATCACTCAACTCACACACTTCAAAACGTCGGTGAGGACGGATACTCCTTTGGCAGATGGTTAGACGCAGTCATTGTTGCACCTTATAGGAAACACTTTGTGTACATATGTCACTAAAACAGATTGAAAAAATCTTGATTTTAAAATGTTAAAAAAAATCTTTACAAACGAAAATAAATGAAGTTGAAAAAATGGCCACTAAGGTAATTTTCCTTTTTTAAAAGCCTAACCCCCAAAAACCTGAAGAAAGGGAATTCTGAGTAGCAGTAGGTCTGGATTGGAATGAGACCACGATACATATAAAAACCTTACTCTAATTACTTAATACTGTATTTACCAAATCAAGACAACAAAAACAACTGTTTCACACTCATGTGATGAACTTTTTCTTTTTTTTAATCAGATTCCAAAGAATGACAAACAGACATTTATTTATTGTGCATAGAAAGGAAAAAACAAGAACAGGATTGACAATAGAGCAAAAACACGAAATAATTCAAGGGGAAAAGATCAATCTCATTTTACTGTTATGTGATGAACATTCTTGTTGTCGTGGCTACATGTGCTACATGCAGTGTGTATTTCCTGTGTTGTCTTTATTCTCAGCATGTTTTACCAAATGATGTGCAAGGGTCTAATTGACGCTATCTTAATTAGCTTGTTTATAAATCTGCCATGTTAATGTCTAATAACAAATGTAACCTGACACTATATCCATTTACTGAGCATTTATTTTCCTTAAAGAACTGACTTTTTCTGACCATTAAGCATCCATGGTTAATTTTTATTAGATACTTGTTGAACACTTAGGCAGCTATATTCTGTCATAATTAGGAAACAATATGATCATATCTGTAATAACAATAACTCTCACGTGACATAAATGGCATTAAGTTCACACACAAAAAAACAACCCTTTTCCATATAATCTTTTTTAGAAATGATCGTGTCGAGTGGCCTTGCAGCTGGAAGAATGTCATGTTGATGGTAGCTTTTGTCTGTTTACCACAGGTCCTTCCTGGAGAATAATGTGAAGAACGCTGTAGCTTGAGAGACAATCTCCATACAGTTGAGGTGAGTCTAATGCCTACCACACACTAGAGGACTCTTAAGGCCAGGACACACCAGTCCAACTACCCGAAAATGGAGACTGCCGATTCAGGGAGCTTCAGTCTTCCCGTCGCGGCCGAAAAAGTGCAAAGAACACACCAAACCGACTGTTGACTTTCCGTACGCTCTGCGCTTGCGCGGGACGTAATGTCTCCATAACAGCAGGCGGCGCTAATCTGTATTGTGGCCCGAAAAAATACGGAAGCCGGAAATGATGGGACGGCTCTCTAGACCATAAACATAGATAGAAATACGTATTTATATTTATGGACCATAAAGAGCACCATTTTTAGCAGATAGTGTCGAGCATGGTGTCGAGCAGTCAACAAGGGTTGATGCACGTGAGTACTCGCTGAACGAAACAAACAAACACATTAAAACAATGGCTAACTGTTGTTAGCTGTTTGTGCTACCCGCCTCACTTCCGGGCTTCACTGATTCGCTAGCCCTCCACCAATCAAATTGCTCCAACTTAAAGACTGCCCGCCGCCGATCGGCTCAAAAGAAGCCCGACGACATCTACGACGACCGATTTCACGGCACACACCAAACAGATTTGTGTCCCCGCCCCCTCCCGACTCTACGACGGCGATTATCGGGCCGGTGTGTCCTGGCCTTTAAAAGACTTTGAAAAGACCAAAGACTGACACCCTCTCACATCTAAAGACAATCAACTCACACCCGAAGACAATTAATCATTAGTTCTGAGTTTTTAGTCACAGAATGAGATGTTGCAAAGACAAGGGGTCCCTTATTGCGAGACTACAACTAGATTTCTTTTGAAATTAATATTATTTCTAATCCTGCTACCGGGATTAAAAGTGATTTCAGTCAAATAAAAAGTTATTTTTTAGCAGGTAAAATGGACTGGGTGGACTCTAATCTTAAGTATTCTAAATATAAACAACTTTATGCCCTTATCACGTATGTCATGCCTGATCACGTTAAAAACTGCAAACGCAATTGTGATTATTTAATTTAAAAAAGTTAATTCAATATTCCGAGCAGGGGACATACGGGTTTATTTGCTGATCTCGACCCCCAATAACTCTTAACTCCTAACCCTCAATGTGACAGTAAAGTGATAAGTTTGCGCAGTTGTCAGCCTGGTTCTTCATCCGAGTCTGCCAGGAAAAAGTGTCTGAAAAAAGTGCCTCACAGGCGGACACAGGTGGTGAATAATGCCGCTCCTCCTCCATCGTGCTTGGTGCTGGAGAGAGCTTACCCATTGGCTTTTGACAGTGTCCACGTCATTTAACTTCCATATTTGCATGAGCCAACCCTCAAGACTCACGATAATGAACGTTGATTACGGGCACACGCCACAACTCGAGCAAAACTCTCGACTTTCAGTCCGACATTTTAAATTTGTCTGCGACTGTAAAATCGCGTGAGAAGTCGTTTGGTGTTAGGTCGGCATAAGTTACTTTTACATTTTTACATTGCTGGGGATTGTTGACATTCACTAATGCTTTTAAAATGTTGTTGTTTTTTATTTGTATGTTTTTGTATGTGTTCTAATGTGGCTATGTGGTTTTTTAAGATTGTTTAAAAGCCCTTCTAAGGATGGGCATTGAAAATAAGCAGTAGCTATAAATGCTGTGATGCTGTACATTGGAGATTTGTTGTTCAAGTGTCTATGTGGTAGCATCTATCCCTATCAAATATAAATGAATGACCACTGTCTTTCGCTGCTGTGTCCCCCAGAGTGAAGTGACATGTTGATGGGTATGAAGCAGCGCTCGCCTCCTGCTCAGCTCCACAGCACCACTACTGACCCCTGACCCCTGGCCTCAGTGACTGACCTCCCC
Source organism: Ammodytes marinus (assembly GCF_949987685.1). Lineage (NCBI taxonomy): Eukaryota > Metazoa > Chordata > Actinopteri > Uranoscopiformes > Ammodytidae > Ammodytes > Ammodytes marinus. The sequence goes on along the minus strand of NC_137224.1, from coordinate 21,879,367 downwards.
ACTCTTTATCTCACCTGCGGACACTTGCAGAGAGACAGTAGTGCTGTCTGAGCACCACCAGGGCTGTTTGAGAAGGCTCGCTCACGGTGCAGACAGAGTGGACACCACCTTGTGCCTGAAGACCACACACTGTACACAATCACCCCAGAATGGTCACAACCAGTGAACCCAAAAAACTACATGAAGCACATTCCTGACACTTGACCAATGCCATCATTCATAGCACCAGCATCTCCCAACCTGCCATATATATATATATACCACTTGTTGAAGCTGTTTTTGGCTAACATAGCAACCCCATACCCATATTCTGAGAGCCTTTATCACCACCAGCCTTTTTTCATGTGGATTCTGCCAGTGGAAACAATTCGTCCAATCAACACTCGCTCCGCTGTGCATTCTCACTGGCCTTCATCCGCTCACATGGACATGCAGCCGAGAGGACTGTGGGGGTTGGGTTGAATCAGCTTAAATTGTATGTGAAGTGTGCCTGATGTTTTATTTTTTAATTTTTGAAGAAACCTCGGATTTAAAAATAAGAAGCTCATTTTGTCACAAAAAGCATAAAGTAGATGACAAATTGGTTATAATAAGTCAGAATTATATGATATTAAACTAAATATAGTCAAAATATACAATCCTGTACTTTTGACATATTTTTTTTTCATAAATGTATTTTTAAATACCTTTTATGTACTTAATCTCATACATGCTACTAGACAAAGTTTTACTTGCTATTAGCATTTTTACTCAAAATCCAGCTTTTAACTAGTTTTTGTAAATCTTTGTTTTTAAGAAGTCTCGTTGTTTGACTCACCCTATTTTTTCCTCATAATTTTACCCTCACAAAGTTACAAATTCATAATCTCACTTCAGTTAATCAAAATATGGTCTTGGCAGAAATATTTGTAATTTATTTATTTTTTGCATAAATGAGCTTCCATACAATTCATCTGACCTATCAAGGGAAATTGTTTTCAGTGATGCCCCTGAAATGAAAAAAAATGTGTATGTATTGTCAACCACACAGATGTTAATTTGTAATTTTCACTCATCCTTTACTAAATTAGTGATAGCATTACAAACTGTATTGTACCCGTGTATACTGCTAACACAGCCACGTCCACTCTGTAACCGGCCATAGGTACGTCTCCGCTACTGCAGAGCTCACAATGCTGTACTTTTTTTGGGGGGAGAACAGCTTTCTATGGGGTTTGGTTTTTAATTATTTTTATGTAAACCTTTTTTTTTTTTTTTCCAGCATTGAATAATGTAATTTAGGAATGTAATTGTAAGCTATTGTAGTGAAATGTTTTTTAATATATACAGTATGTATGTGACTCAGTCTGTACCTGTGGGCCTGTTGTAACGGGGATGGCTGCTATTTAGATCGTACAAGGAAATATTTTGGTACTGTGTCTCAGAATGCTGGGTATTTTAGCATCAGCCTAGAATATATTTTTGTAGTGAATTGATTAAGAATCTTTCTTTCCCCATAACTTTACACTACAGTTTTTCTTGTTAATTATTACATCTTTTCCCCAGAACAAGTGTCTCGTGTTTTTTATTTTCTCTGCACACTGCCGTCTTATTTTATCATTCATCATTTTCCCTTGACGTTTCTTTGCAGTAAACTAAAGAAATCCACAGTCAATCGCTGTGCCAGTGAAATCTTTTTTTTAAATGCACAACATTTGGTCTGTCTGATTTATATATTCCAAAATCAGTGGGGTTTTTTTTCCCCAGATTTTTGTTTTCTTCTTAAAGCCATGCTATAATCTTTGTCTTTGTGAGCTGCAGTGGCCGGACCATCTCTTGTAAAGTGGATAAAAAGAGGGATCAGTTGTCCTCTATGAACAGCCAAGAGTTTTGATCATCCATTATAGAATGCGACGCTTTGTCCACTAATTGCCTTAACCCACAGCGGCTTTGCTGCAACCTGAGCTCTCTAAGGAGCTGGCTAACAAGAAGCTCTGTTAGAGGGATGACTCTGCAACATTGTCAACTGCAACCTGCAAGATGTTAAATGAGCAAGAAATGGTTACTGGATACCTGGACCTTTTCTTTATTGAGACTTTATATTTTTTATGTTCAGGTGATAGCTCCATCATTTAATATTGGTCTAAGTCTAAAGAGTTGTTTCTGTGAACTGACAGAAAGCAGCCCTCAAATGCATTCAGTAAGCCCCAGGGAATGGCTATAACGTAATAAAAGATTTTTCTGACAAAAAGGTCAAAGTAACTCAACACATTGGACTGCAATGAAAACATTGCTAATATTACTTGAACAAGCTGCACACAGAATCAGATACTTTCTGGGCAAATGTATAAGTACAAAACTTGAAGCTGCGTCTCATTTAGCACTTTAACAAGTCTTTGAAACTGGGTAAGGGCCAAGGGATAATACTCGTGGGGTGGGTAGAGGTGAAAGGTTTTGTCATTTAAATGTGTCTTCTCTTCATATTTTCTTTTGTCTTAAATTAAAAGATATGTATTAAAAAAAAAATGAATCCTAAATTGAAAGTCAGCACCTCCAGTCATTAAAAAAACTGTTTGCTTAAAAACAGAGTTAATAAAGAAAGTGTCACTTCGTAAATACTTATGATCTGTACTAAGATATTCCAGCATTCCAGCACACACTGACTGGATCTCCCTCTCCCCGAGGGAAATTGCAGGTAATGGACCCTCTTTCGCTCTCCTCTCTTTTTCTCCCTCCATCAGCACCTATTGTTGATCACTCCAAGCAGCACCTCTCACCTTTCCTCCCAGGCATTCACCAGCTGGCTGTATGACCTGCCAGATACAGCTGTATTATTCAGAAGGCACTTTGTGTTAGGGTGAGCGCGATAGTCTGTGCACGCTAACTTATCTTTGTCAACAAGGGCTTTGTGTGCATGAAGCGCACACAAAGTTTGTGTTGGACACGGCCATAATTGGCTGTGTGCCTTCCAGTATAATGTTATTGCGTGGGATATTTGTGTGTAACTTCCCATCAGTTTTCCTCCTGAGTGTGGGTGCATGTTTTTATCAGTGACACCAGCTCTAGAGGACAAGCCGGAGCACTTTGCAGCCCCCCAGCCATGCCCGGGTTTCACCTGAGAAGCTTGGTAAGCTATATTGCACCGAAAGAGTTCCGACTGCTCTACCCCCAGGGCGTACATCTTTACAACTTCATTTAGGAGGATCTGAAGATAGCCTTTCACAGCAGTTTAGATTGAACCGGCAGATAACAGCTATTGTTTACTAGAGCAAAAGGAAGAGAAGAGTGATTTCTTTTTTATCCAGCTTGGAAAAGATTTATAGCCACTTTGCATGATTTTCTCCTTTCATGTGATTTTGCATTCTTTGGCTAATAAGATTTATTCAAGAGTGTTGTCTTGATGGAGATGTATTACAGTCCTCAAATGTAGCCTATCAATGACTTGATTGAAAATCTAGGGTCAGGGACGTAAAGTCTGAAACCAGTTATAAATGCTGATGGATTGAGCTAAGCATCTGGTTATACTGAGTTTGTTATTCAAGTTACAGCCTTAATTTGTTAATTGTATTGAGTGGCTAACCTATCTATCAAAGTGTGTTGTAGATTTTCCAAGTCAATATGATTCCAAATGACAAAATAAAGACTATTCATATGGTTTTACTATTCTCTAGGCAACTTCATCTCCGAATAATTGATTGCAATGTCACCGGTCAAGTCCCAAGGTAGAACAAATGTCACAAAGCAGACGGCAGAGGCAGCAAAACAAAGACATTTGAGACACAGTGGCTCAAAAGCTTCACAGTCTACCCCTAAGGTGCCTAATGGAAAAAGAAAAAGTAGAGGGAATTCGCCAACCCCGGAGGCTGAAAAGACTAATGAAGTGAGGAGTAATAGAAGGAATAAAGCAAGTCAAAAGGAAAAGGAACCACAGAAACGTGTGGGGAACAAAACTACAAATGGTATATCACCTAAACATGAGAAAGTGAGTACAATCCCAAGGGGCATAAACAAGACCACCAAAGTCAAACCTCCGCCAATAGCAATCCCAACTATACAAGGGAGGATCAACAACAAGCTCCTCACCAAGTCGGAAAATAAAAGAAGTGACAAAAGTACAGACAATGAAGAGGAAAAGGAATCGGAGAGTGATGCAAGAATCTCCGCTGAGGTGACAGAGGAGGAAACTAGTAATGATGAGAAGGAGGAGGAGCAGCCAAGTGACCAAGAGCCAGCAGAGACACAGGGTAGTGACGAGAGTGACAGCGAAGACCAGGCTGAGGCATCAGATTCCCAAAGAGACACAGAACAGACCGCCAACGAGGAATCAGACAAGGAGCTTTCAGACAAAGCTAAATCCACAAGTGACTCCGAAGTCCAACCAGTCACATCCAGTGAAGAAGAGGAAAGCGAGAAGGAAGTCGAAGTATTTGAGGTCGTCAATAGTGATGAGGATGAAGACAATGAGGTAACCCAGGTGGACGCGTCTGAACCGCCGACAGCTGATAAATTCCACAGACGACACAGACGGACTCCGCGTCCCTCGAAGCCTGCACAAGAGCCACAATATAAGATGGCAAAAACAAAGGCAGATAAGCAGGCGGAGAAGGCTGAGAAACAGAGGGCCAAAGCGGAGAAGCAGAGGTTAGAAAAGGAAGCCAAACAAAAAGCCAAGGAAGAAAAAAAGAACAAGAAAAAGCAAACGAAAGCGGATAAACACAGTTCTGCAACAGACAAGCTTCAACCACCAACAGGAGTAAAAGGCAAGAAGACCCAGTTAGCAGATAAAACTATAGATATCGGTGAAAAAGATGCTCTTGTAGAAGCTGAACAACATGAGGAAAGGGAGGAGCCTGAACTAACATTGACCAAAGCCATAAAAGGCCAAAACAGAATGATGCTTCTCAAAAACAAAGGTAAAGACCTCAAAGCCATTCTGGAGCCTGAGGAGCAACAGGATGCTGAAAGTGTTGGCAAGGGGCTGCCAAAGGGATCGCTTTTGGGAAAGGTCAAGATGGCATCTTCCCAACAAAAAACACATGTGATGGAAGCAAAACCCGGTGAAGGAACATCAGAGAGTGAGGCCATTGATGGGGGGTCCAGCAAACCCAGGGAATATTTGATAGCACGGACAAAAGGTATGACCACTCTCTGCAGAGTGTCGGGTTGGTTTCACAAGAACATGCCACGGGGTTTACACTTTAGAAAAAAACTTTCTGTTTGGTCTAAAGCCATAGGTTTCTCCCGTTGGCTATCTCTTCGGGCAATACAACAGAAACAGGCTCCAAAAAAATCCAAGGGCAACATTCTCAAACAAAGGATGGCTATGAGAGTTGCAGGTAAAAACAGCCAGGCCAGTAATAAAAATAAAAGCTCCTTTGAGGACAAAATGACTACAGAGAAAGCCAACCTCCAAGGAAATGCAGAGGATGGACGGGAAGAAGCAGCCCCGCATGGGGAGAAAGAGGTAGAGGCCAAATATGCTGTGGTACTCCCTAGGCTAAATAAACTGGGCAAGGCAAAAAACGCCAAGGTGCCCCAGGCCGCTACTGGGCCTTCTCTTCCATCGTGTACCACTGGTCCACCAGCAGAACCCACTACATCGGAACCCAAACCCCCGAAACCAGGTGCTAGGCTCGTGCTACCAGTCAAACCGGATCTCACCCTCTTGAAGTCCATCAAGAAGCCCTTTCCAGGAGGGTTAACATCAGTTGACGATGTGTCAGGAAGGATCCCTGGATCAAATGCTACGCCGGAAGGATCATCTAACAATGAGGACATAAACAGGAGAGCTGCCCTCGACAATCCAGACGGAGTCAGTGTTCTACAGGCTGCAAGAAATAAAATGGACCTGTCCAAGATGTCCTTGTCAGGAAGAACAAAAGGTAGTGGACTGACTCAGGCCAAGAGACCAGACCCGGAGACAGAGATTCCAGCTGGGATACTCAGGTCCACCACTCAGCCCTTTCCTAAGGGTGAGGCAGGTACAGTGATGTCAGGTGTCCGGTCATTGTATGAAGAAGAGGCAGACAGGGAGGTGGCCCAGCTGATGGGTGAAGGGGGTATATATACTATTGCCAGACCAGAAGTGCATTGGGCTGGGATGCCACAGATGAGTGGAGACCCTCAGGTATGTGTTACATTGTTTTCAGTGACTAGGAATTATGAGTAGAAAATGGCATTCTGTTACGTATACAAGTCATATAGGGAGTCCCTCTACGTAGGTGTGTATAGTTTTTCTTTGTACTTTTTTGTAACTACTACACCACGAGCATTAAAGCTGGGGTATATCTAATCCAATATCTGATTGGTCAAAGTTAACATGAGCTGACACTTTGACCAATCAGAGCGAGGGGCCGATTCTCTGTTCTCATTGGCTGTTGGGACTGTCCATTCACTTTGGCACGTCTTTGTTGGTGTAGAGCGTGCCAGGGAGGGACCATAGGGGAGGGACCAAAGAGAACAAGTGGAGCGGTTGAGGTATTTGGATTCGAATCTCTATCCCAACTGCCATTTTCTCCCCAAATCCTCCACCCCAGCTTTAAAGGGGACATATCATGAAAAAATTACTTTTCCGGTGTTGGGGTCCCTACCAGCACACACAAGCTTCAAAAAGACAGATATCTCAGTTTCTTCTCAGATGCTTATTTCGAAAAATGGGTGATTTTACAGTCTGTTTCTAAAAGAACCAACCAGTGACAAAATTGGTCGAGCTCGTTAACATATTATACTCCCATGGGAAAGCTCACCAGAAACTCGGCAGTTGATTGGCAAAGCAAGAGGCCCCGTTGGTAACCACACACACCTGAGACCACTTGCTAATGCAACAACATAGTAGAAGCTAGCTGCAGTGTTAGCTCATCCTCAAGCTACCATCACACCCCAGCCTCGAAGCCGACTATGGCTGAATGGATTTACTTCATTTTTTGTATGTCCAGCAAAGGTTTGCAATCTGTTCGTGTGATCAAAGCCCTTTTACTGGACTGTGGAGGAGACTGTGTCAGGAAGACTGAGAGACACCATCCGTCCGAAATGTAAGTAGTCCTATTTTAAAAATAATTCTGTCCGTTTGTTAGTTCAATGTCAAATGTGGTTTATTTGATCCCTCCCATAATAACCAACACCGACTGAAATGAGAGAATGCCGCTGGGTTTAGTAGTTAGTGTTAGCATCCGCTAGCTTTACCAAACGGTTAGAGCTGTGAGTCTTTGGCAGTGACTGTTTTTTGGCTCTTTTGTGAGCTCACATTAGACCTGCCGTGACAGCCTCTGTGTGAAAAACAGACGGTGAAACTGTAGGGTGTGTTGGAAACTGAAGAGTATTTGTTTTGAATAGCTTCAGCCTGCTACATGCTAGCTGTCTGATTGTATAGCTAAAGTACACACCGCAATAAGTCTGCGGACAGTGTGTAGTTACAAGCAGTTGTGGTACAAGCAGCAGTAGGCCTATTACATGATCTCCAGTGTAATGTACACATAGACAGGAATACTGTAAGTTGCCTCTGCTGTTTGTTTCCTGGTCATTATATTACAAACAGCACACAGTATCACTAAAAAAATTATTTTCATCAGTTTGTAGCTTTGCCATAACTACAGATGTATGATGTAGGCCTATACATGTCAGCTAGGCTACATGATGTAACATTGAATGTGCCATGTTTTACAGCTATCTGAGTGACCAGACGGAGCCACCAGGACCGTCACACTATCTGTTCCATCAGAGGAGGATGTGTTCACTGGGTGGGACAGGTGGTCTCCTTCAGGGCCCAACAACAACAACTGGACAGTTACATAAAAGTTATGGCTTTGCTTCTGTTTGATATGTACACTTTATATTTTCATTTCACTGGCTATGAATAAACTGATTTATTTTTAAGGATGTTTTTGGTATTTTTAAGATAAGATACAACTTTATTAATCCGCCATAGGAGAAATGTGTTTGTTGCAACAGCAGCAGTGGAAGGACACAGGATAAAAATGGCGATGCAATAAATACAATAAAATGTAATGATACTGTTTTATCAGAGAAAATCTTCAGAGAGATAAAGGGGTAAAATGAAAAATGTATAAGTCTATGCATGTAGATCGGTCAGAAATTTAGTCCAACATCCTGACTGAAAATGTGAGTTTCAAGTAATCCTTTACTACAGGTAGCAAACAGTGACAGTAAGCAGGGCCGCTGCTAAGCTTTTGGGTGCCCTAAGCTTAAATCGCAGTGAGCCCCCCCCAAAAAAACAAATAACACACCAAGAAGCCCTTGCAAGACCTTCTGTACAAATGAAATGAAGTACGGTGGTCTGGTAGAACCAGGCTAAGAAACAATGGCTTTGAAGCTCAAATTTTCTGGGGGTGAACCCCCAAACTCCTCACCTTCGTTTCGGAATAAAAGGTCTCTAAGTTGGGAAGTATGGCCAAGGTTCCCCTGCTTCTTGCACGTTTTGTTCACAATTGCTATGGTAAATGTTGATTAAGTGGTATAATGTTGGCATTTTCATGGCTTTTTATGGCTTTTTCTTTGCCATAACATTACAGTTTTTTCCGATTGCCAACCGACAGTGGGCACAACTGTAGCTCAATGTGCAAAACTCTAACTACAGTCTGCACTACCAACAGTCACTGGAGCTGAACAGTTCACTTCACCTGCAAAATAGGCTCAGTGCAGCAAACACTATGAATTGTCCTCATTGAGACAACACACACTGTCACTCAGAATATGCTCAGAGTACAAACACTAGCATCAAACCCCAATACATAAATTACAAACTTTTAATCTTTACAGTTTGAATAATTTTAGTTATTTCACACAAATTACGTAATATTTTCTTTGATGAAAGGGTGAAATTCTTTCACACAAAATTTATTTTATAACATATCAGTTTTTTTAGGAAAACAAAAAGAAATGAAAATCAGAAGTTTGCTTCAACAGATACACATTTTGTATATTTTATTAAAAACATTTCCAAATGTAGTATTTATCTGTAAATATTCTATAATTGTAATACAGAAATCTATCCTGTAATGTTGTCATTTACTGTAAGGATGCAACTCTAAGCTGGAAAATTCATATTACAGATGCAACTTTAGATTTTTGCAGATTGGGTTGCACTCTCAACCCTGCCTCTCTCAATGAGAGACCATGATTCACAACAGGGTCTATCAGTGTAGCCCCTACTGTATTTCATCAGACATTACAGCTCTATGTCTTCCTCCACACATCCACACTCTCACTGCCACTCTTCTTCCTCCAACAACCTGTCTTCATTGGTCCATTTCCAAAAGAATTTTTTTTTGAGCTTTCCCTTTATACTGTATATGTTCACTAACAAGTCTAAAACAATACATCTTACAGTAGTGTTTCAGTTGAAATTGCAATCTGCAGTGTTTGAAATGCACTAGGCATTCATTCTGTTTTGATTGTGTGGTTTACAGTTGTGGCAGTAGTGTGTTAGTGTGTGGAAAAAAAGGGCTGGAAATCCACAGTGTTGTGCAGGCTGTGGTTAAGCCATGAGATAGGTGTGTAGAGTTTTGAAAATGGTTTTTAAGCAATGAAAAACGAGCTAGAGTTTGGCCCGAATGAACCGCTGCTCTGCATAATGTTGTTAGAGTTTTGCACATGTTGCTCCAGTTGTGCCCACTGTGGTTTAGCAATCGAAAAAAACTGTAACTGCAGCTTATCAAAACCATATACGTTACTTCTTTTATAAAAAGATACGACTAATATTGACCAAAATCGATCTGAGCCTTTTGGTTCGGCCCTCCACAACAGTCCCTGATTCTGATGTGGCCCTTTGGGGAAATTAATTGCACACTCCTGCCCCAGGTGAATAGGGATTTTTTTTTTTTACTTATAGATATCATCATGAAACTTTACCAGTTGATTACTGACACTAACACAATTATTTTTTGTTTTTCTTTAATCTTTTATTAAATATGCAAATATGGCAATATTTAACCAATTATGCGTAAATTTGGGTAATTAAAAAAAAAAAATCTAGATGTTGGATAAAGCCAGAGTTAAAATCTCTATTTTATTCTAACCACATATTAGTTTCTAAAGTTTTTACACAACATATTTTGGATACAGCCTTTTTTCATTTAATAAATCAAAAAATACTATGTACATGTCTTAGAAATGCATTTTCTGCATGTTTTTAGGAGGAAAATGTATCATAAATCAGACAATTAACAATTTATTAACAAATCCCTGTGTAAAACCCTTCAAAATAGTGCTAGGCATGATTATAGAAAGTTTGGTTGATGTCAGTGGTCTAGAAGTTGAGATATTTTTTTCAGAGTATTGGAAAAAGCTAATTTTGAGAAAACGGCCGTTAAAGATAAAAACGTGAATTCTGCTGATAATCACTGATTATAGCTACAGTAATTTATTGAATTAGGCCCTGCACCCCTCAATGCCATATAGGCATACCACTGCTTAACATATAAACCATATCATAGCAAACATTACATCCACACCCTAATTTAAACGTGATTCATTCATTAATAGCCACTGTCTGTCAACCTGCTCCGCAGTCGGCACAGACATTAGCCCAATCTAGATCCACACACCCTACACCCTATCCCTTTCCACTATCCCGATTGGTTACTGATACAAAGGAAAAGACCATATTTGGATCCGATAACGCTGTGCTTGAGATTCAGAGCTTTCCAACAGTACCAAGATTATACGTCAGGTCGGCAACACAACTTAAAATAACAATTATTTCACGTGTAATCAGCTTATATAGAGACTCTGGCCCTCATTTATAAATTTTGCGTGGAAACTGGTGCAGATTCTGGCGCAAATACCTCCCTACGCCAGGTGTCGCGTGGGATTTATCAAACAGGCGTATCTCGCCAATCTCAGTGTACGCCAGGCCATTATTGATAAATGCGGCGGATGAAAACTAGTGTATCACGCCCCTATATTTTCTCAGTTTAGAGGCCTCGCCCAGAGGTTTTACGACATGGATATGCGCAATACGGCACTTCCCTGAAGTAGAAATTGACAGAATAACAGCGAAAGTAGAAAAAAAAAGAGTTTCATTTCGGAGCATTAGCCTACAAGCAGCATCAAAGAACGACAGAAGGCAGCAGTTAGGAAGGAAATAACTGCTGCGGTCAACAGCGTTGGTGTTGACTCAAAATCGCCACTAAAAAAAGCGTGTTGCTGTTCTGAAATGCAACCAACTGGTGGTGCGGGGCTGCGGGCATAATATAAGTGGTGGAGGAGAAAAAGACGCACCAACTGTCCGATAATGGTCCCCATAAAATAAATACACGTCTGCAGAGATTTGAATGATTAGAATGTATTGGCCCTTTTAGATAGCACTATTCAAAAGGGTTTTAAAAACTAAAAATAACACATTTAGCGTTTTACTGTATGACAGCATGCGCTTGGCACGAATGGTCAGCCCGGCCGTCAGCTGCACAAGCCGACCCGGCAGCGATCAGCTGTGAGAGCGCACCGTCCTGCTCCACCAGCAGATAGGAACAACGTGCCGGTTAACGGTGGAAATAAATCGCTCGCTTTAGCATTAATGACACATTAAAAGAGGAACTAACATCTACAAAGTGCGTCAAATAAATAAAATGTTAAACTGAATGTTGTGCCGTGTATTTTGTTGTATCATAAAGAGCAGTGTATGTCTACTACATATTTAATACTTAGGCTAACATTTTGAATGAATGCAGCCCCCGTGTCTCAGTGTCCCCCCAGCTGCTCCAAGACGGAGACAACTGCCCTGACGCAGTCCCATGCAGCCCTCCTAAGTGGCCGGTGTGCGCACTATTGAATCAGCTCTCCTACTCAGTTGCACACTGACGTTAGAATGCTCACTTTTGACGAACTTAGAAGCAAAATACAGACGCAAGTGTAACCCAGGGTTACATAGGCCTAACACCTTTTAATTTAATCAGAATTTAATCAAAACCCAGTAGAATATACTTGTCAGAGGGAAATACATGGTTTGTGTATATTGTCGCTTTAAATAGTGACACAAAAAGTAATAGACATATAAGAGAAAAGTATTGCATTTATTTTATGATATCTGATTAAAGTGTAACTGCACCCTTTTACTTGTTTTTTGAGATAGAAGCTGAATTAAATCACTATGTTGTTAAGGAACACTTATATGCTGGTGTTGATATTGAAAAAAATTGCAATATGTTAAATATCGGCAATGTTTTGTATTGTAAATCATTTTAGAACTTTACTAAGATTTGAAAAAAACTTTTTCCTTTGGGTTCGAAAAATGACGTACATGTTGACTTAATGTACGTCATCACGTCGCCGCAAAGCCGGTCACGCTCTTCACAGGTCCATGGCTGATCCATGAGCTACTACTGTTATACTGTCCCTCCAAGGATGTTATTTCGGGGGTTAACACACTTCACTTCTATCGGCAGTGTGTCTGCATTATCTCACACTGTATAACACACACACACACACACACACGGACCCGGACTTGTTCATTACTTCACTTAATTGACACACGCTACCGCTCGCTCGCTCTCCTCGCTCACACACAGACACACACAGACTGCCGCTCGTTCACTTGCGCTACTCGGTCTCCTAACACTACGATAGAAACACCCGCCAACAATTTAGAATAAGAAAGTCCTCCACCTCAGACGACCCATCTGTGTGGCATATGAGCTCACTGTGTAGCGATAGTGCCGTTAGACTTTGTGTCACTCGATATTTCAATGAAGTCATGTCATTCAGATCTCCCTGAGTGACAGCTACTAGCAGCTGGCCCCCTCCTTCACTGACACCGCGCGCCCCCCTCCGTCCCGAAAGTCGGCCGGCTGATGTCGGAATGTTTAAAAACAATGGTTCTCAAACGGAATTCAGAATCCATGGTCTGAAAGCATTTTTCAAAATCGTGCAGTAGCTCAAACAGGGGGTGCAGTTACCCTTTAATATGGTGTGATTTGTTTAATCACCTGTCAATTAAAAAGATCGCTTGGCAACTGTTCTGGCTCAGTAGCCAATAAGAAATTAGACCCGCCCCTTCTAACCGCCAGTAGACGGCAGCTACGGTGATTCGTCTTTTTCAGGACGAGCCACAGAAGAGAGAGACCGTTTGCGACTATTTTTAAACGGTTGGCTAAAGAAAAGAGATTCCCCCCGTCACTAAAAGTCCCGAAAAGACCGCACCGTGATTTCGAAACCCTTGGTGAGTCTCCCGGTGTAAATATTAGATTGAGAATTGTGTTTTTAGTGTGATGAATAACACGCTAACTAGCCGCGGCTAACGCTGTTTGCTAACGTTCTAGCATAGTGCGCAGTGACACTGCACTTGGCGTGCCGTGACTGATCTGGGGGAGGGGATGTGAGGCCCGGTGCTGGGGCTGCGGTCTGCTAGCAGACTGTAGGTTTAGCGGTGGGTGGAGCATTTCTTCCACTGTGTGATTGCGGTGTGTTGATGTGTCAGTGATGCTGCTAGCTGTGTTTATTTGCCTTATGGTGAAAAACAATATGAGCTGTAAAGGTACGAACACACTACACACGTTACCCGCGTAAAGGTGCGAACACACTAGGCATTTTACACGCGTAAGATTTACATGCGTAAAGGTACGAACACACTGCACATCGCCACGCGGCGAGTTTCAAAAGAAAGTCAATGTATTTCGAGCGCCGCCGCGGGAGGCGGCGAGCGGATCACGCGGCGCGGCCAGGGGCGGCGCGGCGCGAATGCTGCGGCCGCCGCAGAAGTTGAAAATATTGAACTTTTCGCCGCCGGCCGCGCCGCGATAGCCAATCAGCGTTGAGCTCCTCCCGACGTCACTCACTTCGCGACGACGGACAAGAAGAGACGAAAATGGACGAGAAAATCATCATCAGCGTGCACGGCAACTCGGTGCTCTATGACACCACCAGCGTCCTCTACAAGGACCGAAATAAGAAGGAGCAGGCGTGGCTCAGGGTGAGCGAGGAGGTCGGGCTTCCTGGTAAGTTATGTGAATATTTGTCTGTTGCCTGTGTACAGCTATCAGCTTTGCTTTATAAACCAAGTTAGCAGCTATTAGCATTTGGGTAGAGCAGCATCAGCACAGCAGACTTTCCCGCTCAGCACCGGTTAGCACCAGCATAAAGCCCCAGAATAGAGCAGGCATTCCTGCTTATTAGCAGCGTATATCAAGAGCATAAAGCCCCAGCGTAGTTCAGGCTTCCATTAGCACCGGTTATCACACGGGACAGTCCGCTGTAGCTTGTCACGCTACCCGATGCAACAGTTTACGTAGTCTACATGTGAAGATCTTGTCAGTGAGCGCATATTCTGTTTCTTGTCAGTCGAGGCATGTCGCAGGAGGTGGAAGAATCTCAGGGACACATACCTGAAGGAGAAAAGGAAGGAGGGAGAAAAGAGAAGTGGGCAGGCAGCAGGGCAGGGTAGAAGGTGGAGGTTCTCTGCGATCATGTCATTTCTCGACCCCTTTATTGCCCCGAGAGAGTCCAGTGGCAACATGGCTCGGGGGGTCGAGGAAGACATGATCGCAGAGGACAGCCTTGATGCTACAGCAGGGCCAGGAGACGATGAGGATGAGGACCAGGGTCAAGCAGCAGCAGCAGCAGCAGCAGGGCCATCCTCAATTGACCACGGAGGTTTGTTGACAAGTGTAGGCCTATTGTGACATAAACCTGTTTTGAAAAAACTTTAATAGGGCTGCACTTTTAAGAAAATACGTTTTGTAATTATTTGTATTGATTGATATTACCATTAAGAGCAGAGATTTTAATATTTTATATCACGGTTCTCTCCCAAAACACATTTACATGAATATGTTATGATTTTGGCAGATATCACATGTCAGAGCTGAACTATAACCTGTAGAAATGTGTGCATTTGTAGAATGCGTTATGTGTTATAATAGACACCCTGAAATGACTTAAATAATTTATATACTCCTATGCAAAAAAACTAAAAATCTTTCTCACTACCATAGATCAGTCCTCAGGCAGTGAAGCCTCAACTCCTGCCGGTCCTGCTGCTGCTGCTGCTGCTGCTACTCGTGCTCCTGCCCCTGCTGTAGCACCAAGAGCACGTAACGGTATACCAAACAGAAGCTGGATTGCCTTTATTTTTTACCCTTTGTTCATGCTGTGTTGCACGATTGTTGTTTTCCCCATGATAATTCTGCTGTTTGACTTTCCTTGTCATGTGATTGTGGCTTGATTATAATAAGTTATAACAAAGTTATAATACATTAATAAAGTCTGATTTAATGTTCACACAGCAACAAGAAGGACCAGGAAGAGGCCGAGGGAGCTCTCTGAGAGGCAGGACACCCTAGAGCAGCTGCTGGTGGACACCCTTCAGAGAAGGCAAGCCCTCCAGCCATCCCCACCAGGACCCCCACCATGCCTGGACCAGCAATTTTTAAATGGCCTGCTTCCTTCCCTGCAGAGGTTGACACCCGAGGCCAAAGAATATGTGAAATTTCACATACACAAATTAATATATGACTCGAGCACAGTAACGCTCAATTTGGAACCATTGGGGTAGCTTATTAGCAGCTCGGGTGACAATCTCTGCAGGGAATGAACCAGTGCCTGCTTTTTTTTTTTTTGCAAATCAATATTTATTTTATTTTTATGTTTAAATCTTTATTTTTTGTAATCTATTAATAAATATATATATGTCTTTAACTTTCTTTCGTCACATCCTTTCAGTGTAACCTGGCAAAATGAATGCTGATGTATTGAAGATGTAGCATGCACAGACACAGATATAAATTGTGGTACCTGTAAAAAAGAAAATACAGCCATATTGCAGGATTTATGCTCATTTGTTATGTGTGGGTGGCTCTTAAAAGAGCCGTTTTGGGAGTGCGTATGCACTATACGTCGTTCTGCCACGACAGCGTTCCTTCTGAGGAGAAGAAAGAGGCGAAGGTCTCCCGAACCCTGATGGCCTCTCTCGCGGCGTTGTTCCCAGCCACTCTCCCCAGCCCTGGCAGCGGCTCCTCCTCACCAGCCGGGAGGCCCCCTCCAGCGGTCGTCTTCTGCAGCATGTTGTGGAGAACGCAGGTGGCCTTCACACACCTTTCTGCCAGCTCGGGATGCAGCTCGATGACACCCCGGTACATCCTCCACTGTGAAGACAGAATACCGAAGGCATTCTCCACCACCAACCTTGCCCGGGACAGACGGTAATTGAATACCCGCCGCTCTCGGGGGAGGACACGTCCAGGGAATGGCCTCATGAGGTCGGTCCGGAGTGGAAAGGCCTCGTCCGCCACGAAGACATGAGGCAGGGGTCCTCTGTGCTCAGCCCCAGGGAGTGGTCTTGCAGCAGGGAGCTGGAGGGTGCCAGCGCGGAGGGCCTGTCCAAAGGCCGAGTTGGCCAGAATGCCTCCATCGCTGGTTCTCCCGTAGCCACCGACATCGATCACCCGGAAGCACTTGTCGGCATCGACCACTGCCAGGAGAACAAGAGAGAATGTGCCCTTATAATTAAAAAACTGCGACCCAGAATTCGCAGGGGCTTTAAGGACCACATGTTTCCCATCTATGGCACCACAACACAGAGGGAAGTTCCACCGCTCCTCAAACCTCTCCGCTATCCCTCTCCAGTCCTCCGCAGTGGGCACAGCCATGTGCTCCTCCACCAGGCTGTCCCAGATAGCTGTGACCACATCGGACACAATGGAACCCACGGTGGAGGCCCCGACCCGAAAGCTGTTGGCGATTGTCCTGAAGGAGTCACCAGTAGCCAGGAATCTGAAGCACAGAAGAAGAAAAAAATATTTAATTTAAAGTTTCTGTTTATACCAAATACAAAAATTTTTATACTAAATCTGTAGTTGTAGCCCTACTATCTCACTGCACAGGAAAGGTGTGTTTACACAGCGGATTTAAATGAGTTTATTTTCATTTTCAAAATTACTAGGAGGTCATAAGATAGGATTTACTCAGGAATAGTATCCTACAAAATGCACATTCATGCAGACCTGACCAGAATCGTCATCACCAGTGTTTTTTTCACTATGGTTTTATAATGTTGTCTTTCACAAAGGCTAATGTAAGGTACATTATTTTTTATTTTGATCACTTTTATTAAGCAATTATAAACTTAGAAAACTGCGACTCACCGGAGACAGATGGACAGGCGCTCCGCAGGTGAGATGGAGCGCCTGAAGTTGGTATCCAGGCGGGAGATCCTGGCACCAACCCGGGCTAGCAACTCATCAAACTGCGCTACATTCAGCCTGAAATAGCGCTGGAACCGGCAATCATCCAGGCGGAGTTCCTGGAGGAGGTGATGAAATTCACCCAGCTGTGCCCGCTTGCGCAGTATGTCATGAACCCAGACACGACGGCGTTTGGGTTTGGGTCGGATATACAAATACCAATAAGCGGCAGCAACGGTGAGCATCTCGGGTATCTCGGCCATGGTTGATGATGAGACAAAGTAAAAAGCGGGAGGAATTGTATTTATACTGGATGTAAATAGCGGGAAGAAACTGGGCGCACATTCAAGGAGTCATCGGGCGGCGGGGGGCGGCCGGCGGCGGACACAAATGAGACACAAATGAGCCAAAATGGTCACGCGGCGCGGAACCTGCGATTCGCGCGGCCAACCGCCGCGCTGTGCAGTGTGTTGGCACCTTAACGCAGCTAAAATGTTGCTTGATCATTTTGTGTCAAAAATGGTTATACGCGCGTAACGTGCCTAGTCTCCCTCCCGATATTGTATTTCCCTTATCAACCATGGCTGATCAGACCCGACACAACAGCGTGCATGTCCGCACTAAAACAACAACAACACGGCCAACAACTGTGCCAAAAGACAAACTGAACAGCACAAATAGCCTAGCATTAAAACAGCATTGCATATTCACGGCAGCTACATAACAAACACAGTTACAGCAGCATGCACGGCGGCACAACATAAAGGCAAGTAGCCAAAATTACCCTACCTGGCTGTGACAAGGGACCGTGGCTGGCGTAGATCAACACCGGTGCTTCGCTCTACTTGTCGTGAAAGTCCCGCGGACAGTCGTCATGTTTGGGTTCATAATATGAGGCGCTAGCCGCCCGCACACAACAGGGTGAGTTAACTAATGCTATACGGCGCTAACTTTGTTTATCGGCTAAAGCACAGCCGCACATTGAATTAACCAGGAAGTCCATTCTCCTGGTTTACTTTCCCCACGTGTTCTAACCCCGAGCGGCTTCCTACAGCACCAGCCGCGAGTGACGCATTTACGCGCCATGTACGCGCGTAAACCAATGGTTCCCTATGGAAAAGGGGCGGATTTCATACGCGTCTGTACGCGTGTAAAGTGCCTAGTGTGTTCGCACCTTAAGATTTACGTGCGTAACGCAGCTAAAATGTTGCTTGATCATTTTGTGTCAAAAATGGTTCTATGCGCGTAGTCTCCCTCCCGATATTGTATTTCCCCTAATTAATCATGGCGACCCGACACAACAGCGTGCATGTCCGCACAAAAACAACAACAACAACTGTGCCAAAAGACAAACTGAACAGCACAAATAGCCTAGCATTAAAACATTGCATATTCACGGCAGCTATATAACAAACACAGTTACAGCAGCATCGGTGCACGGCGGCACAACATAAAGGCAAGTAGCCAACATTACCCTACCTGGCTGTGACAGGGGACCATGGCTGGCGTAGATCAACACCGGTGCTTCGCTGTAGGTACTTGTTGTGAAAGTCCCACAGACATAGCCGTCATGTTTCGGTTCATAATATGAGGCGCTAGCCGCCCGCACACAACCGGGTGAGTTAACTAATGCTATACGACGCTAACTTGTTTTATCGGCTTAAGCACAGCCGCACATATTCACTGAATTAACCAGGAAGTCCATTCTCCTGGTTTACTCTCCCCACGTCTTCTATTCCCGAGCTGCTGTCATACAGCACCGGCTCGGCTGCCTGCAATACATTTTCCTCCTCGGTGTCTCTCATCAGCCTCTGTGTACAGTACACTGTTCTCCGACCGTGCCAATGTATGTGACGTCGGGTCAAGCCCAACGCTGATTGGCCAACGCGGCTAATCGTCATGCGTAGGAGCGTAAAAAGTTAATTTTTTTTAGCTAGCTGCGTAGGCGCGTAGGTGCGTATACGCGGCTCATACGCAGCTAACGCGGCTAAAATGTTGCTTTAGCGCGAGTGACGCATATACGCGCCATGTACGCGCGTAAACCAATGGTTCCCTATGGAAAAATAGCCGATTTTATACGCGTCTGTATGCGTGTAACGTGTAGTGTGTTCGCACCTTAAAGCTGTGAGTTAAAGGTGCTAGCTTTGAAATTATAAATTCTTCCAGTGACCAATCTATAGCTTGCTGAGTATATAACAGAATGAAAATACAATTTAAATGGGTTTTTGAAGTGTTTTATTTGAACAGATTTATATAGAGTTAAAAGTGTCAATCATTTATGTTTTACACTGTGTAAGGTACCTAGAATATGATATGTCTTATAGAAAAGTGACTGAAATGTATTAGATAGACAGACTACTAATGAGTCTTTTGGCTTTGTTGTCAAGGCTGGGTTATTTGTGTGGATCGAAAAAAAAGAACATTGAAACCGTGGAACGTCTGTATCCTGCTCGCCCTCCCTGGAGTCCCACAGTGGTGTGCAGACTGGCGAGCTATCCCGATCGGAGCGACCCTTTTGGACCTTGAACAAGGCAAATTGTTATTGTTTCTGCAGCATTGTAGGGACAACAGACTTTGAATTATTAGATATTTTTCCGGAGTTTTCGAGCATTTCCGGTTTGCGTAACAAGCCGTTACCTTGCGTGGCGACTCGCCGCTCCTGTGCTGCCTAGCAACCCTGATAGCTGCCAACGGAAACAGCCTTGTCAACAGAGGAAAAAAGAAAAAGAAGTTGCCTACCAGACGAAAAGAAAAAAAAGTACAAGAAAAAAAGAAAGGAAGATAAAAGTTAAGAAGATGGAGCAACACGTTGCTGTTTTGTTATTTTTTATTTTATTGTATGCCATCTCTGAAAAAAACGCAATGAATCATGGGATATGTTGGGCTGCGAAGGATACATCTGATGCAGCCTTCAAAACCGTGAAACGAAGGCTGCATTTCTCGGCCGCATATGAGGAGCCTTGCAAGGAGCCTTGCAAATGGAACAACCTTTGGTCGGTCTTCAAATGCAGCCTTTGTAGACCGCAACCCCTGTATTGAGATTCACCCTTTGCCTAAGAGCAAGGTGTTTAAATTAAAAACTTCCTGGTTTCAGTGAGAATATAAATAAGAAGGAAGGGGGTCATGTCATTATGTTTTCATCCTTAAGGCCTTTACTGGCTAGCCATGCAATTGAGTACTTTTATGCATGTGATGGAGCATTGTCCTGCATAAAAATCATGGTCTTCTTGAAAGATGCAGACTTTTTCCTGTACCACTGCTTGAAGAAAGTATCTTCTAGAAACTGGCTGTAGGTTTGGGAGTTGATTTTGAGGCCATCTTCAACCCGAAAAGGTCCAACTAGCTCATCTTTAAAGGCAACTATTAGTATCTTTAAAGATGAGCTAGTTGGACCTTTTCGAAAAAATAAGGACATGACCCCCTTCCTCACCTGACTTAAACCCTATTGAGAACCTGTGGGCCCTGCTTAAACGGGATATTTACAGTGAAGGAAATCATTACACCTCTCGGAACAGTGTCTGGGAGGCTGTGGTTGCTGCTGCACAAAAAGTTGATCGTCAACAGATCAAGAAACTGACAGACTCCATGAATGTCAGGCTTGTGACAGTTATTGAAAAGAAGGGTGGCTATATTGGTCACAAATTTGACATGTCGGAAATTTTTATTTGTAAATTGAGTTGTTTTATTATTCTCACTTTAACAGATGAAAATAAACAAGTGAGATGGGAAAATGTTTTTTTTTTTAAAATTTAGTTGCAGAATAATTCTGCATACTAATAGTTGCCTAATAACAGCAAAACATATATATATATTCTCGTAAGAAAGACAAAACCTCACTTCTACTTTCGTAAACATTCAGGTTTAGGTTGTTTAACATTTTGGATTGACCGAGAGCACTGTAGTTGTTCAATAATAAAATTAATCCTCAAAAATACAACTTGCCTAATAATTGTGCACACAGTGTAGATATTGAAAGGGTGTCAGATCATTTGCAGCTCTGACAAACCTAAATCATAATTATTTCAACCATTCATTTTACAAAAGCCTTTCTAGTGAATCTTGACATGGATACTTGACATACCCTAAAAGTGCAAATATCTTATATTTCTTGGAGAGCTCTTAACTTTGGAATGCAGCAGTCATGTTCATCAGGGGTCCTTTACTGTTCTTAAAGATTTGAACAAAATGGCACCTTGAATGATGGTTACACCACTTGACAATTCAGGACGTTCGCTCGTCTGATGAGATTCCCCAAATTATTAGAACAAATATGAAAGTTATATCTAAATATAATTTATATACTCATAATGACCTCCATTTTAGGATAATGCCAAAATAGTTTATAGGATGTTATATTGAGAAATTCCCTGTATTTAAGCAAGTTACATTTTGTGGTACGAAGTTTTGACGGTTACACCACTTAGACATTTTTGCCTTTTATCTCCAAATATTCTCTCAAAATTGAATAAAACCAAAAACTTTTGAATAGGGTCTCTAGAAATTAATGTGTTAAAGTAATGTGTGAGCTTTTTTTTTATTTCCACATTTTCAAATTTGATTTAACCTTACGGACACAAAAAAATGGGCGTCACGTCATTGACCCATTTACCTGAGTATAGTGTCAGGGAAATCTTGATGCCATTTTCACTGTTTTCATCTCAGACTCCTGTCTGAACAGGTTCAGTTGTACAGCTTTTAGTTTAGAACTGGTTAGTGTGCTGTTATTTGCGGTAGAAATGAAGCTAAACATGTTTACATTGGTCTCCATGCTGCATTGGCCAAAAGTAAACAAAACTGACAGCTGGCCGGTGCCATGCCCATGTAGGCAGGTAAAGTAAATGAGCAGGGCGGTGCATGCATGCCCATGTAGATCTGACCAGTCAGAGCAGACAAGCCTTTTTGCGAAGGGGAATAGATGTCAAAACCAACCTTTTAAAGCTCCCATATTATACACTTTTCGGTTCTATTATACACCATATTATATGGTCTTAGTGGTCCCTAATACGTTTTTCTTTAATTGTTTGCTGAAAAAAACTTTCAGATAATTTATTGTACTATGCTGATGTTCAGCTAATCTCACAATGGCCTATTTTTTAAAAAGGAGCTGCAGCTCCCCTCGTAAATATACAATCTTTGAGCTCCCCCCGCCCCCTGTCCGGAAGCGAAGCCAGATACGCCTCGCCCTCTGTCTGTCAGGGCCGTGGACCAATAAGAAATAGGGGTGTGGGCTGCACACATAGACATTATAAAGGATAGACGCCGCATTGGGCGTTGAGCGCGAGAAATGCGGGCGCCATCTTGGACCGGTCACACGTTCCACTCAGTGTAGTCTGTTTGGCAGGTGGAATGAACTGTCAGCGCATGTAATTAATCATATCTCATTAAATACCAAACTGATTTTCACGCGGTTTTCTTTGCTGCAAAGATCATACATGTAGCTAAGATACAGGGCACAAGTTTCGACGTGTTTTAATATTCATAGTGGGCTTAACAGTCATAGAAGATTCTGATATGATATAAGTAACCAGACGTCCGAGTCACACACTTCGTCCGGGAGGAGATTGAAACGGAGGATGTGTTTCTGCTTGGGGAACATATTGAGGAGACACAGTTTGGCATCGACAACCACCATTCCGACTTGTTGTCATTGGTTGTGTCTGTCTTTCACAAATTAAGGCTGCACCACATTGCCAAACTCGCCTCGCTTGAATTTCTCTTCGGAGTAAAATGCGATTGTAAGGATGGTTAACTTTATTTTATGCATTTGAGTATTATTGTTTGCTGTTGTTGTTTGATTTTCCCTTAATTTAATACTTTTGATTGCTGTGGTTTTGTATTGAATGTGTTTTTAAATGCACGGGCTGTAAACTAGCGGTCGCCACTCGCCAAATGCGACCAAAATATATGGCGACTTAATTTGGGAGGGATCCATGCCACTGGGGCGGGTAAAAGTTTGTCCCGATGGTCGTGCTCTTGCGATAAATTATGCATGATAGAACAAAACATTGCAGTAGCTGTAAACTGATAAATTATGACGGTAGCAAACGTCAAGCTAAACTGGTGATTTGTTGTGTGTCACACTGAAGTAGCTCCCCCGACGTCACCGCTGTAGAAAATAAGTTCCCCCGAAGAAACGTAGCGTGCGCGTCACCGCCATAGAATGTGAAGAACGCCGCTCTTTAAAAGTTTTGGCGCAGCAAAAGCAGTTCGAGCGCAGCAATGGAGCTCTAAATAGATACTGGATCGGATTGGTCCCATTTTTAGTTCTGATGAGTAATAAGTAATGAGTGTAGGGCTGCAACAACGAATCGATAAAATCGATTAGTAAAAGCGTTGGCAACGAATTTGGTCATCGATTCGTTGAGTCGCGCGATCAACAAATCACTTGCAGGCGCGGCACTGTTTACATCCAGCCGCCGACAGGTTCATGCACACCCACAGCGAGCCTTCCGCACGTGAAGCGGTTGGTCATATCTAACACTGGACTGTAGGCCTATATAAAAGTGTTGTACCTTTGCTGTATTTGGGTTAAAAAAAAACTCCTTCAACTCAGTATCCGTCTAGTCCAAAAAAACTCTGTCAGCTGCTGCTGCTGCAGACTGTGTGCAGACGGGCTCGGAGAGTCGGCATCGGCGCATCAACAGTCATTCAAAGCAGCGGCAGTAATCACACAACCGAACGGTGTAGAAAGTCCCGTCAGTTAAAAATAGTAATCCAGTTTTTAAATCCATGTTAAAATCGGAAGGATATAGCTAGTTAGCTTTAAAAAAGTAGCAAACATGTCAACTGTGATGTGTTCAGGCCGGCTCAGTAATATGATTGATGTGTTCAAATGCAACACAAAAAAAAAAGAAATTTTAGATTTTGGCGATTTTCCCAGCAATATAAAATAGATAGTAAAGATGGAATTATGACCTGTTTAATGTCCTATCTTGAGCTATGATCATATCAGCAATTAAAGCAATAATACAAGTTCTATTTCAACAAAATAATAGAAAAGTATCAATAGTGATATCAATAAAGACTTGAATCGTTAAGGAGTCTCAAATGGTATCACTATCCATAAAAATTAATGATCTCCTGTCATCTGAGAGAAATTAAGATGATTTAATTGTTTTAACCGTTAGTATTTACTGGTTAAAAATCTTATCGGTCGACTGGTTTACCATGGACATCCCTTATACTGTATAAATGTATATCATACATTGTATGTTTTTTTTGTGTTATCCCAGTTAGGTTTATTATTCATTTTTTATCATTTAATATTACTTTTAATTGTTCCTGGACATTGGAGCAATAACCTGGTGTTTTGACACTGCAGTCTGCACTGTTTTTTTTAATCCGATTCATCGATTAATTGAAAAAATAATTGACCGATTAATCGATTATTAAAATAATCGTTAGTTGCAGCCCTAAATGAGTGTTTCCTTTGTCACAGTTTTGCACTGTTAAAGTTTTAAATGTGCAATGTTTGAAATGAAATGAATGAAACTAAATTAATATAATATTAAAATGTATTTCTAAATATTACTTTGGCCTCTTTTCTAAGCATGTACTATAATACTGTTATCTCAATGAAAAGTACTGAAACAGATACAAAAAGAGGCAATTTATTATTTGGCCGGTAAAAAATGTACTTGGCCGGTAGATTCTTTCATATACCGGTCCCCTTGGCAGGTGAGCCAAAAAGTTAGTTTACAGCCCTGAATGCACCGCGCTGCAAGGCACGCATTGATTTCCTGTCTGTGTCTGAGGAACCAACTCGAGACTAGACTGAACTTGGTATTCCCCCCCTAGTATAGAACATTGGACAACCAAGAATACTTTGCTTTTAAATAATCCCGTCCTCTTTTAAGAGGCAATTGCCTAACAAGCTTGTGTTTTAAATTAGAGAAATAAAACATATTTTTACATGAACACTCATGTTGTCCTTCTCTTTTAATGAGATATTATATACACTGGTTTTTATTTATATTTAATGCCTTCATGGGAAACATCCACCCTTCATATGTACCATGCTCGACTACTCCTCCTAAATTGCCCCGAGCTAACTCCAGTTTAGGAATAACTGCCTTTTCATATAGTGCCCCTAATTCATGGAATGCTCTGCAGAGCAATTTAAAAATGACTGCTCTTCCTACTCTTGGTTTATTTGAATCTATGATTTCTGAATTTTACACATCTGACTGTAACTGTTTTAGCTGAATTCATTGTTCATTTAGTATTTTATTTTTGCTCTTGTTTTGTATTTTGTA
The DNA here is from genome assembly GCF_949987685.1 of Ammodytes marinus. Taxonomy (NCBI): domain Eukaryota; kingdom Metazoa; phylum Chordata; class Actinopteri; order Uranoscopiformes; family Ammodytidae; genus Ammodytes; species Ammodytes marinus. The sequence goes on along the minus strand of NC_137224.1, from coordinate 21,854,001 downwards.
TAGGCCTACTTTATTTAAATTAATATATTTTATCCTATTTTATTTCTGCTCTCTGTTTATGTTATCCCTGTGATTGTATTTATTGTATATGCTCGTCACTGTAAATGAATAAATATATTTATATATAGCCTAATCATATATTGTTAACTTATTAAAATAGCTGACTTTACTGCACCTATCTGTTTCTGCTTCTCTATCATATTTAGTCTAAAGTGTGTGATTTGCAAAATACCTATCATAGCCTACATCACATAAAGGTGACCAGACGTCCCCATTGTTGGTTGCCTGTCCCTGGCTAAACAGAAACAACTACCTGTTCCCGTTTTGTTGACACCTCATTAGGTTTTTCAATCAGATTGCTAGTCAAACTGGAAATGTCTCCGTTTTCCCCCTTTTCTGGGGATGTTCCTCGTTTTGATCTCGGACGTCTGGTTACTTATATCATATCAGAATCTTCTATGACTGTTAAGCCCACTATGAATATTAAAACACGACGAAACTTGTGCCCTGTATCTTAGCTACATGTATGATCTTTGCAGCAAAGAAAACCGCGTGAAAATCAGTTTGGTATTTAATGAGATATGATTAATTACATGCGCTGACAGTTCATTGCACCTGCCAAACAGACTACACTGAGTGGAACGTGTGACCGGTCCAAGATGGCGCCCGCATTTCTCGTCAGCGCCAATAGGCAGTAGCGGCCAACGCGGCGTCTATCCTTTATAATGTCTATGGCTGCACAGTGGAAGCTTCTGGCTTTCCAGTTTGTGAGGTCAGAAACTGGGAGAATTCTGACTGGAGTATATTGGGGGGGGTAGGGGGGGAGGGTTTCAGAAAGGGGGATTGTGAGAAAAGGAGAGTGTTATTTTTTTAAATATTTTGGCAGTCTCTAGGCACACCGTGGACCCATGGATATGTTAGAACACATTTAAAATGTGCATTTAGCATAATATGTGACCTTTAAGAGAGGGCAAAAAAGGCTGGAAAAGGCGATGAAGAAATGGGCAATGGTAGAAAACTAATGGGTTTTTTGAACAATAAACCATGAAAACCTTTTCTAGTAGACCTTGGAAATACACCTTTAAAACCGAGATTTAGCATAATATGTCCCCTTTAACAGGCCAATGATCTATTTTTGTTGTGTGTGTGGTTCAGGACTGGCTCCGTGCTGAGACCCTGTTGCCACATCAGACAGTGGAGAAGCTTACCAAGTGGACAGTATATGAGGATGGGGACAAGGCCAAAAGTGTTCCTGCCCACAATGGAAGGGGCCCATGGGAATCAGAGGACCTAACCCAGGAGATGCTGGAGAGTTGACTTGTGAGCGCACAGGTAAAATACTGCAGTGTTGTGCCTGAACGCGTTCAGTGACCGATCCTTCATGAACTTGTTCATATTTGGGGCGAACGTGAACTGAATGTACTGTTTTCTGCCCGATGAACATAACGTTATTAGTAAACAGGCCTTAATATGTAGCAGGGAAAAAAAACTGGCAACACCAGCCACCACAGAGTTGCACCGCCGCATGCGTCATCAAAATGCTCGATGGTGTTTGTGCCCCCAACGTAGACTGCAAGGCAAATCTGCCAGGAAGGCCCTATGCCCATGCCCTATCCCTAACCCTAACAGTGGGGTGCAGCGCTACCTTCAAGGCTCTGTTGGGGGGACAAATCACCCATCAAAATGCGAAGCAAAAATGAAGGCATATTTTTACAGTATTGTTTTCTTTAGGTTCCTTTTTAGTAGGGACTGAAATTGAATTTGATGTGAATTTTTTCCAGGTTTGGAAATTTATCAAAACGGGAAAACATTTGCACCTTAAGGACTATTGTCCTGTTTTTGTTTGAATAATTCCTCATTAAAAAGACCATTCAAGCAGCAAGTTTTTCTTCATGTTTTTGAGAATACTGTAGGGGTGAAAGCTTCTAGTGGGGACTGACTGGACAGCAAAAAAGCGTTAAAGCAACAATGGGGAAATGCCAGTATTCTGAAGGCTGTCCCCTCAATGCTAATGTAAACCCTTGTTGGATAAAGATTCAAAATTGGATGCGAAGATGAAATCTGATGCATTGTTTCAGTGTTAAAACTGATACAATATTTTTTGTCTGTGGTTCTATATGGGCTGTGGCAATAATTCAAAAAATAATAAATTGCAGCAAGATATTGAAAAAAAAGAACTATGGACAAGTTCATTTTTGAACAGTGAACTGAACTTTGAACTACTTCACGTAGAAAGTGAACATTCCCAACACTTACATACTGAATTACAATTATTTTATGAAAGTTGAGTTTTAGTTAACTACAATATAGTGGTCCACAAGTCTTCCACTTTAGCCACCATAACACAGATCAGCGTGCATCACAGTAGGATTCTTAAATGGCAGTGGTGGGATTTGAACCCACGCCTCCAGAGAGACTGGAGCCTAAGGCTGTGTTCGGAAAGCCATACTAGCGTCCTACATCCTACATACTCACCATCTATATACTGCATACTGTCTACTCAAAGATCGATTGTGTATGCGAGGTGCGTCGAAACATTTTCAGTTGAAGTATACTCAAGCAATGAAGAATTTCTTCTTCTTCTTATAAGATTCAGGCAGTTTAGACGCTGTTTAGCGTGTAACCACCCTCTACAGGTTAGATATTGAACTAGATTTTTACAGTCCTGTGTTCATCATCTGTGTTAGACTTCTTGTTTTATAATTATGTTTTGAGGCGGAGGATCCCTCCGACGCTCTCTGTTTAGCTCATCAGACAGCACTCAGCTGTCTGTGAGTTGAGCTGGACGAGCCACGGTGTGTGGAACAGCGATCTGTTCTGATCTCTCTCCACTATCAGACTCGCATCACTCATTTCACTTAGTAACTCTATGTTAGGTATTTATCTTCATCTCTTATCTATTGTAAGAGTTTATAAATGACTGCACGTATAGTTGTCAAATCGCGGACCCCAAACAATGTCGTTGCCTAGCAACTTGCTCGAAAATATTTTTTTTTCCTGGGCGGGTAGAGTTGACCCAGTGCATTGTGGGGCGGTTGAGTAGGGAAAGTATACAATCGATTCATACCCAAAATCTTCCCGGAGGTTAGTACTCATCCGGGAATTTCTCGCATACCCAAACTCGCATATCCAACCGTCACATACTCTAATTGAAGACAAAATGAGTATGAGTAGGACGTTAGTATGGCTTTCCGAACACAGCCTAAATCCAGCGCCTTAGACCACTCGGCCACACTACCTCTTTCTGCAAGAATTTCTTTCAATATTTTTTTGTCTTTCTTAATATCGTTACATTAACATGAGCTGCTAAACGTGCTGTCATACTTTGACCACATTTCTAAGCGTTTATGGTGATTGTTTCAAATTCAGGATGAATCAAGAACATGATTTTGGTCCTCAAATGTGCCACCTCAGGCAACACCTTTAGCCACCATAACACAGATCAGCGTGCATCACAGTAAGATTCTTAGATTGTTAAATGGCAGTGGTGGGATTTGAACCCACGCCTCCTGAGAGACTGGAGCCTTAATCCAGCACCTTAGACCACTCGGCCACACTACCTCAATGTACCTACATTTCTTGGGGTTTTTCTTCGTTTTTTAGAAACCATGAACAAAATACTAATTGTCAATCGTAAAGTCACAAACTGATCAACTTCCTGCCATACAGTGTCTTTGAGGACGTATTTGTCATAGACCCTTTTCACAGTTTTGATTGCATTGAATGCCAATGTTTAAGAGTCCATTGCTCTACCGACTGAGCTAACCTGGCTATTTTTAACCATTTTCAAGCAACCATTTTCAAATTTAAATGAAATCCTTTTAAGAAAGCAGAGACCAACGGGCAAAAAGGCCTCTGTTTTATTCAGCAGAGTAACCTGGAAAGAAGGCTTGATAGGGCCTATCATGTCATTTGTTTCCAATGCATTTCAGAGCTGTGAACATTTTGTGGCGTAACCTGCCAATTTTGCTCACAACTGCTATTGGTACATCTTTGTAAACCTAATGCTCCTCAAATTCAGTTTAGAGAATAAACTGAGCGCCCAATGTGGGGCTCGAACCCACGACCCTGAGACTGAGCTAACCGGGCTACTTTTAGCCCGTTTTTAGCGTCAAACTTCGAACTTGAATGCAATCCTTTTAAGAAAGCAGAAATTTGCAGACAAAGGGACCTCTATTTTTTTCTGCAGGGTACCATATCAAGAGTGCATGGTATAAAATCTCCTTGGGTTCCAATGCAGTTTAGAGCAGTGAAGATTTTGTGTCCAAACATGACAATTGCTATTGGTAACTGATTTCAAACCTAATGCCGCTCAAGTTCTGCTTAGAGAATAATTTGAGCGCCCAATGTGGGGCTCGAACCCACGACCCTGAGATTAAGAGTCTCATGCTCTACCGACTGAGCTAACCGGGCTACGTTAAGCGCATTTTTAGCAACAATTATCGAATTTGAATGAAAGAGATCAAATAAAGTGATCAGGTTGCTGCCTTTTAGTGCCTCGTACAACTCATTTACCCTAGAGTTATTTCACAGTTGTATTTGGGTTGATGGCCTTTGTTTAGAATTCATGATTGTTTAGGTACATTGGTCATCAATTCTGGCATCTTGGGAACATAGGGAGCATAATTGAAAGCAAAAAGTTGTCACATAGACACCGCCAGAGCAGCAGTGTTTGGATCAAGTACAATATAGTGGTCCACAAGTCTTCCACTTTAGCCACCATAACACGGACCAGCGTGCATCACAGTAGGATTCTTAAATGTCAGTGGTGGGCTTTGAACCCACGCCTCCAGAGAGACTGGAGCCTAAATCCAGCGCCTTAGACCACTCGGCCACACTACCTCTTTCTGCAAGACTTTCTTTCAATATTTTTTTGTCTTTCTTAATATCGTTACATTAACATGAGCTGCTAAACGTGCTGTCATACTTTGACCACATTTCTAAGCGTTTATGGTGATTGTTTCATATTCAGGATGAATCAAGAACTTGATTTTGGTCCTCAAATGTGCCACCTCAGGCAACACCTTTAGCCACCATAACACAGATCAGCGTGCATCACAGTAAGATTCTTAGATTGTTAAATGGCAGTGATTTGAACCCACGCCTCCTGAGAGACTGGAGCCTTAATCCAGCGCCTTAGACCACTCGGCTACACTACCTCAATGTACCTACATTTCTTGGGGTTTTTCTTCGTTTTTTAGAAACCATGAACAAAATACTAATTGTCAATCGTTAAGTTACACAAACTGATCAACTTCCTGCCATACAGTGCCTTTGAGGACGTATTTGTCATAGACCCTTTTCACAGTTTTAATTGCATTGAATGCCAATGTTTAAGAGTCCATTGCTCTACCGACTGAGCTAACCTGGCTATTTTTAACCATTTTTAAGCAACCATTTTCAAATTTAAATGAAATCCTTTTAAGAAAGCAGAGACCAACGGGCAAAAAGGCCTCTGTTTTATTCAGCAGAGTAACCTGGAAAGAAGGCTTGATAGGGCCTATCATGTCATTTGTTTCCAATGCATTTCAGAGCTGTGAACATTTTGTGGCGTAACCTGCCAATTTTGCTCACAACTGCTATTGGTACATCTTTGTAAACCTAATGCTCCTCAAATTCAGTTTAGAGAATAAACTGAGCGCCCAATGTGGGGCTCGAACCCACGACCCTGAGACTGAGCTAACCGGGCTACTTTTAGCCCGTTTTTAGCGTCAAACTTCGAACTTGAATGCAATCCTTTTAAGAAAGCAGAAATTTGCAGACAAAGGGACCTCTATTTTTTTCTGCAGGGTACCATATCAAGAGTGCATGGTATAAAATCTCCTTGGGTTCCAATGCAGTTTAGAGCAGTGAAGATTTTGTGTCCAAACATGACAATTGCTATTGGTAACTGATTTCAAACCTAATGCCGCTCAAGTTCTGCTTAGAGAATAATTTGAGCCCCCAATGTGGGGCTCGAACCCACGACCCTGAGATTAAGAGTCTCATGCTCTACCGACTGAGCTAACCGGGCTACGTTAAGCGCATTTTTAGCAACAATTATCGAATTTGAATGAAAGAGATCAAATAAAGTGATCAGGTTGCTGCCTTTTAGTGCCTCGTACAACTCATTTACCCTAGAGTTATTTCACAGTTGTATTTGGGTTGATGGCCTTTGTTTAGAATTCATGATTGTTTAGGTACATTGGTCATCAATTCTGGCATCTTGGGAACATAGGGAGCATAATTGAAAGCAAAAAGTTGTCACATAGACACCGCCAGAGCAGCAGTGTTTGGATCAAGTACAATATAGTGGTCCACAAGTCTTCCACTTTAGCCACCATAACACGGACCAGCGTGCATCACAGTAGGATTCTTAAATGGCAGTGGTGGGATTTGAACCCACGCCTCCAGAGAGACTGGAGCCTAAATCCAGCCCCTTAGACCACTCGGCCACACTACCTCTTTCTGCAAGACTTTCTTTCAATATTTTTTTGTCTTTCTTAATATCGTTACATTAACATGAGCTGCTAAACGTGCTGTCATACTTTGACCACATTTCTAAGCGTTTATGGTGATTGTTTCAAATTCAGGATGAATCAAGAACTTGATTTTGGTCCTCAAATGTGCCACCTCAGGCAACACCTTTAGCCACCATAACACAGATCAGCGTGCATCACAGTAAGATTCTTAGATTGTTAAATGGCAGCGGTGGGATTTGAACCCACGCCTCCTGAGAGACTGGAGCCTTAATCCAGCGCCTTAGACCACTCGGCCACACTACCTCAATGTACCTACATTTCTTGGGGTTTTTCTTCGTTTTTTAGAAACCATGAACAAAATACTAATTGTCAATCATTAAGTCACACAAACTGATCAACTTCCTGCCATACAGTGCCTTTGAGGACGTATTTGTCATAGACCCTTTTCACAGTTTTAATTGCATTGAATGCCAATGTTTAAGAGTCCATTGCTCTACCGACTGAGCTAACCTGGCTATTTTTAACCATTTTTAAGCAACCATTTTCGAATTTAAATGAAATTCTTTTAAGAAAGCAGAGACCAACGGGCAAAAAGGCCTCTGTTTTATTCAGCAGAGTAACCTGGAAAGAGGGCTTGATAGGGCCTATCATGTCATTTGTTTCCAATGCATTTCAGAGCTGTGAACATTTTGTGGCGTAACCTGCCAATTTTGCTCACAACTGCTATTGGTACATCTTTGTAAACCTAATGCTCCTCAAATTCAGTTTAGAGAATAAACTGAGCGCCCAATGTGGGGCTCGAACCCACGACCCTGAGATTAAGAGTCTCATGCTCTACCGACTGAGCTAACCGGGCTACTTTTAGCCCGTTTTTAGCGTCAAACTTCGAACTTGAATGCAATCCTTTTAAGAAAGCAGAAATTTGCAGACAAAGGGACCTCTATTTTTTTCTGCAGGGTACCATATCAAGAGTGCATGGTATAAAATCTCCTTGGGTTCCAATGCAGTTTAGAGCAGTGAAGATTTTGTGTCCAAACATGACAATTGCTATTGGTAACTGATTTCAAACCTAATGCCGCTCAAGTTCTGCTTAGAGAATAATTTGAGCGCCCAATGTGGGGCTCGAACCCACGACCCTGAGATTAAGAGTCTCATGCTCTACCGACTGAGCTAACCGGGCTACGTTAAGCGCATTTTTAGCAACAATTATCGAATTTGAATGAAAGAGATCAAATAAAGTGATCAGGTTGCTGCCTTTTAGTGCCTCGTACAACTCATTTACCCTAGAGTTATTTCACAGTTGTATTTGGGTTGATGGCCTTTGTTTAGAATTCATGATTGTTTAGGTACATTGGTCATCAATTCTGGCATCTTGGGAACATAGGGAGCATAATTGAAAGCAAAAAGTTGTCACATAGACACCGCCAGAGCAGCAGTGTTTGGATCAAGTACAATATAGTGGTCCACAAGTCTTCCACTTTAGCCACCATAACACAGACCAGCGTGCATCACAGTAGGATTCTTAAATGGCAGTGGTGGGATTTGAACCCACGCCTCCAGAGAGACTGGAGCCTAAATCCAGCGCCTTAGACCACTCGGCCACACTACCTCTTTCTGCAAGACTTTCTTTCAATATTTTTTTGTCTTTCTTAATATCGTTACATTAACAGGAGCTGCTAAACGTGCTGTCATACTTTGACCACATTTCTAAGCGTTTATGGTGATTGTTTCAAATTCAGGATGAATCAAGAACTTGATTTTGGTCCTCAAATGTGCCACCTCAGGCAACACCTTTAGCCACCATAACACAGATCAGCGTGCATCACAGTAAGATTCTTAGATTGTTAAATGGCAGTGGTTGGATTTGAACCCACGCCTCCTGAGAGACTGGAGCCTTAATCCAGCGCCTTAGACCACTCGGCCACACTACCTCAATGTACCTACATTTCTTGGGGTTTTTCTTCGTTTTTTAGAAACCATGAACAAAATACTAATTGTCAATCGTTAAGTCACACAAACTGATCAACTTCCTGCCATACAGTGCCTTTGAGGACGTATTTGTCATAGACCCTTTTCACAGTTTTAATTGCATTGAATGCCAATGTTTAAGAGTCCATTGCTCTACCGACTGAGCTAACCTGGCTATTTTTAACCATTTTTAAGCAACCATTTTCGAATTTAAATGAAATTCTTTTAAGAAAGCAGAGACCAACGGGCAAAAAGGCCTCTGTTTTATTCAGCAGAGTAACCTGGAAAGAGGGCTTGATAGGGCCTATCATGTCATTTGTTTCCAATGCATTTCAGAGCTGTGAACATTTTGTGGCGTAACCTGCCAATTTTGCTCACAACTGCTATTGGTACATCTTTGTAAACCTAATGCTCCTCAAATTCAGTTTAGAGAATAAACTGAGCGCCCAATGTGGGGCTCGAACCCACGACCCTGAGATTAAGAGTCTCATGCTCTACCGACTGAGCTAACCGGGCTACTTTTAGCCCGTTTTTAGCGTCAAACTTCGAACTTGAATGCAATCCTTTTAAGAAAGCAGAAATTTGCAGACAAAGGGACCTCTATTTTTTTCTGCAGGGTACCATATCAAGAGTGCATGGTATAAAATCTCCTTGGGTTCCAATGCAGTTTAGAGCAGTGAAGATTTTGTGTCCAAACATGACAATTGCTATTGGTAACTGATTTCAAACCTAATGCCGCTCAAGTTCTGCTTAGAGAATAATTTGAGCGCCCAATGTGGGGCTCGAACCCACGACCCTGAGATTAAGAGTCTCATGCTCTACCGACTGAGCTAACCGGGCTACGTTAAGCGCATTTTTAGCAACAATTATCGAATTTGAATGAAAGAGATCAAATAAAGTGATCAGGTTGCTGCCTTTTAGTGCCTCGTACAACTCATTTACCCTAGAGTTATTTCACAGTTGTATTTGGGTTGATGGCCTTTGTTTAGAATTCATGATTGTTTAGGTACATTGGTCATCAATTCTGGCATCTTGGGAACATAGGGAGCATAATTGAAAGCAAAAAGTTGTCACATAGACACCGCCAGAGCAGCAGTGTTTGGATCAAGTACAATATAGTGGTCCACAAGTCTTCCACTTTAGCCACCATAACACGGACCAGCGTGCATCACAGTAGGATTCTTAAATGGCAGTGGTGGGATTTGAACCCACGCCTCCAGAGAGACTGGAGCCTAAATCCAGCGCCTTAGACCACTCGGCCACACTACCTCTTTCTGCAAGACTTTCTTTCAATATTTTTTTGTCTTTCTTAATATCGTTACATTAACATGAGCTGCTAAACGTGCTGTCATACTTTGACCACATTTCTAAGCGTTTATGGTGATTGTTTCAAATTCAGGATGAATCAAGAACTTGATTTTGGTCCTCAAATGTGCCACCTCAGGCAACACCTTTAGCCACCATAACACAGATCAGCGTGCATCACAGTAAGATTCTTAGATTGTTAAATGGCAGTGGTGGGATTTGAACCCACGCCTCCTGAGAGACTGGAGCCTTAATCCAGCGCCTTAGACCACTCGGCCACACTACCTCAATGTACCTACATTTCTTGGGGTTTTTCTTCGTTTTTTAGAAACCATGAACAAAATACTAATTGTCAATCGTTAAGTCACACAAACTGATCAACTTCCTGCCATACAGTGCCTTTGAGGACGTATTTGTCATAGACCCTTTTCACAGTTTTAATTGCATTGAATGCCAATGTTTAAGAGTCCATTGCTCTACCGACTGAGCTAACCTGGCTATTTTTAACCATTTTTAAGCAACCATTTTCAAATTTAAATGAAATCCTTTTAAGAAAGCAGAGACCAACGGGCAAAAAGGCCTCTGTTTTATTCAGCAGAGTAACCTGGAAAGAAGGCTTGATAGGGCCTATCATGTCATTTGTTTCCAATGCATTTCAGAGCTGTGAACATTTTGTGGCGTAACCTGCCAATTTTGCTCACAACTGCTATTGGTACATCTTTGTAAACCTAATGCTCCTCAAATTCAGTTTAGAGAATAAACTGAGCGCCCAATGTGGGGCTCGAACCCACGACCCTGAGACTGAGCTAACCGGGCTACTTTTAGCCCGTTTTTAGCGTCAAACTTCGAACTTGAATGCAATCCTTTTAAGAAAGCAGAAATTTGCAGACAAAGGGACCTCTATTTTTTTCTGCAGGGTACCATATCAAGAGTGCATGGTATAAAATCTCCTTGGGTTCCAATGCAGTTTAGAGCAGTGAAGATTTTGTGTCCAAACATGACAATTGCTATTGGTAACTGATTTCAAACCTAATGCCGCTCAAGTTCTGCTTAGAGAATAATTTGAGCCCCCAATGTGGGGCTCGAACCCACGACCCTGAGATTAAGAGTCTCATGCTCTACCGACTGAGCTAACCGGGCTACGTTAAGCGCATTTTTAGCAACAATTATCGAATTTGAATGAAAGAGATCAAATAAAGTGATCAGGTTGCTGCCTTTTAGTGCCTCGTACAACTCATTTACCCTAGAGTTATTTCACAGTTGTATTTGGGTTGATGGCCTTTGTTTAGAATTCATGATTGTTTAGGTACATTGGTCATCAATTCTGGCATCTTGGGAACATAGGGAGCATAATTGAAAGCAAAAAGTTGTCACATAGACACCGCCAGAGCAGCAGTGTTTGGATCAAGTACAATATAGTGGTCCACAAGTCTTCCACTTTAGCCACCATAACACGGACCAGCGTGCATCACAGTAGGATTCTTAAATGGCAGTGGTGGGATTTGAACCCACGCCTCCAGAGAGACTGGAGCCTAAATCCAGCCCCTTAGACCACTCGGCCACACTACCTCTTTCTGCAAGACTTTCTTTCAATATTTTTTTGTCTTTCTTAATATCGTTACATTAACATGAGCTGCTAAACGTGCTGTCATACTTTGACCACATTTCTAAGCGTTTATGGTGATTGTTTCAAATTCAGGATGAATCAAGAACTTGATTTTGGTCCTCAAATGTGCCACCTCAGGCAACACCTTTAGCCACCATAACACAGATCAGCGTGCATCACAGTAAGATTCTTAGATTGTTAAATGGCAGCGGTGGGATTTGAACCCACGCCTCCTGAGAGACTGGAGCCTTAATCCAGCGCCTTAGACCACTCGGCCACACTACCTCAATGTACCTACATTTCTTGGGGTTTTTCTTCGTTTTTTAGAAACCATGAACAAAATACTAATTGTCAATCATTAAGTCACACAAACTGATCAACTTCCTGCCATACAGTGCCTTTGAGGACGTATTTGTCATAGACCCTTTTCACAGTTTTAATTGCATTGAATGCCAATGTTTAAGAGTCCATTGCTCTACCGACTGAGCTAACCTGGCTATTTTTAACCATTTTTAAGCAACCATTTTCGAATTTAAATGAAATTCTTTTAAGAAAGCAGAGACCAACGGGCAAAAAGGCCTCTGTTTTATTCAGCAGAGTAACCTGGAAAGAGGGCTTGATAGGGCCTATCATGTCATTTGTTTCCAATGCATTTCAGAGCTGTGAACATTTTGTGGCGTAACCTGCCAATTTTGCTCACAACTGCTATTGGTACATCTTTGTAAACCTAATGCTCCTCAAATTCAGTTTAGAGAATAAACTGAGCGCCCAATGTGGGGCTCGAACCCACGACCCTGAGATTAAGAGTCTCATGCTCTACCGACTGAGCTAACCGGGCTACTTTTAGCCCGTTTTTAGCGTCAAACTTCGAACTTGAATGCAATCCTTTTAAGAAAGCAGAAATTTGCAGACAAAGGGACCTCTATTTTTTTCTGCAGGGTACCATATCAAGAGTGCATGGTATAAAATCTCCTTGGGTTCCAATGCAGTTTAGAGCAGTGAAGATTTTGTGTCCAAACATGACAATTGCTATTGGTAACTGATTTCAAACCTAATGCCGCTCAAGTTCTGCTTAGAGAATAATTTGAGCGCCCAATGTGGGGCTCGAACCCACGACCCTGAGATTAAGAGTCTCATGCTCTACCGACTGAGCTAACCGGGCTACGTTAAGCGCATTTTTAGCAACAATTATCGAATTTGAATGAAAGAGATCAAATAAAGTGATCAGGTTGCTGCCTTTTAGTGCCTCGTACAACTCATTTACCCTAGAGTTATTTCACAGTTGTATTTGGGTTGATGGCCTTTGTTTAGAATTCATGATTGTTTAGGTACATTGGTCATCAATTCTGGCATCTTGGGAACATAGGGAGCATAATTGAAAGCAAAAAGTTGTCACATAGACACCGCCAGAGCAGCAGTGTTTGGATCAAGTACAATATAGTGGTCCACAAGTCTTCCACTTTAGCCACCATAACACGGACCAGCGTGCATCACAGTAGGATTCTTAAATGGCAGTGGTGGGATTTGAACCCACGCCTCCAGAGAGACTGGAGCCTAAATCCAGCGCCTTAGACCACTCGGCCACACTACCTCTTTCTGCAAGACTTTCTTTCAATATTTTTTTGTCTTTCTTAATATCGTTACATTAACATGAGCTGCTAAACGTGCTGTCATACTTTGACCACATTTCTAAGCGTTTATGGTGATTGTTTCAAATTCAGGATGAATCAAGAACTTGATTTTGGTCCTCAAATGTGCCACCTCAGGCAACACCTTTAGCCACCATAACACAGATCAGCGTGCATCACAGTAAGATTCTTAGATTGTTAAATGGCAGTGGTGGGATTTGAACCCACGCCTCCTGAGAGACTGGAGCCTTAATCCAGCGCCTTAGACCACTCGGCCACACTACCTCAATGTACCTACATTTCTTGGGGTTTTTCTTCGTTTTTTAGAAACCATGAACAAAATACTAATTGTCAATCGTTAAGTCACACAAACTGATCAACTTCCTGCCATACAGTGCCTTTGAGGACGTATTTGTCATAGACCCTTTTCACAGTTTTAATTGCATTGAATGCCAATGTTTAAGAGTCCATTGCTCTACCGACTGAGCTAACCTGGCTATTTTTAACCATTTTTAAGCAACCATTTTCAAATTTAAATGAAATCCTTTTAAGAAAGCAGAGACCAACGGGCAAAAAGGCCTCTGTTTTATTCAGCAGAGTAACCTGGAAAGAAGGCTTGATAGGGCCTATCATGTCATTTGTTTCCAATGCATTTCAGAGCTGTGAACATTTTGTGGCGTAACCTGCCAATTTTGCTCACAACTGCTATTGGTACATCTTTGTAAACCTAATGCTCCTCAAATTCAGTTTAGAGAATAAACTGAGCGCCCAATGTGGGGCTCGAACCCACGACCCTGAGACTGAGCTAACCGGGCTACTTTTAGCCCGTTTTTAGCGTCAAACTTCGAACTTGAATGCAATCCTTTTAAGAAAGCAGAAATTTGCAGACAAAGGGACCTCTATTTTTTTCTGCAGGGTACCATATCAAGAGTGCATGGTATAAAATCTCCTTGGGTTCCAATGCAGTTTAGAGCAGTGAAGATTTTGTGTCCAAACATGACAATTGCTATTGGTAACTGATTTCAAACCTAATGCCGCTCAAGTTCTGCTTAGAGAATAATTTGAGCCCCCAATGTGGGGCTCGAACCCACGACCCTGAGATTAAGAGTCTCATGCTCTACCGACTGAGCTAACCGGGCTACGTTAAGCGCATTTTTAGCAACAATTATCGAATTTGAATGAAAGAGATCAAATAAAGTGATCAGGTTGCTGCCTTTTAGTGCCTCGTACAACTCATTTACCCTAGAGTTATTTCACAGTTGTATTTGGGTTGATGGCCTTTGTTTAGAATTCATGATTGTTTAGGTACATTGGTCATCAATTCTGGCATCTTGGGAACATAGGGAGCATAATTGAAAGCAAAAAGTTGTCACATAGACACCGCCAGAGCAGCAGTGTTTGGATCAAGTACAATATAGTGGTCCACAAGTCTTCCACTTTAGCCACCATAACACGGACCAGCGTGCATCACAGTAGGATTCTTAAATGGCAGTGGTGGGATTTGAACCCACGCCTCCAGAGAGACTGGAGCCTAAATCCAGCCCCTTAGACCACTCGGCCACACTACCTCTTTCTGCAAGACTTTCTTTCAATATTTTTTTGTCTTTCTTAATATCGTTACATTAACATGAGCTGCTAAACGTGCTGTCATACTTTGACCACATTTCTAAGCGTTTATGGTGATTGTTTCAAATTCAGGATGAATCAAGAACTTGATTTTGGTCCTCAAATGTGCCACCTCAGGCAACACCTTTAGCCACCATAACACAGATCAGCGTGCATCACAGTAAGATTCTTAGATTGTTAAATGGCAGCGGTGGGATTTGAACCCACGCCTCCTGAGAGACTGGAGCCTTAATCCAGCGCCTTAGACCACTCGGCCACACTACCTCAATGTACCTACATTTCTTGGGGTTTTTCTTCGTTTTTTAGAAACCATGAACAAAATACTAATTGTCAATCATTAAGTCACACAAACTGATCAACTTCCTGCCATACAGTGCCTTTGAGGACGTATTTGTCATAGACCCTTTTCACAGTTTTAATTGCATTGAATGCCAATGTTTAAGAGTCCATTGCTCTACCGACTGAGCTAACCTGGCTATTTTTAACCATTTTTAAGCAACCATTTTCGAATTTAAATGAAATTCTTTTAAGAAAGCAGAGACCAACGGGCAAAAAGGCCTCTGTTTTATTCAGCAGAGTAACCTGGAAAGAGGGCTTGATAGGGCCTATCATGTCATTTGTTTCCAATGCATTTCAGAGCTGTGAACATTTTGTGGCGTAACCTGCCAATTTTGCTCACAACTGCTATTGGTACATCTTTGTAAACCTAATGCTCCTCAAATTCAGTTTAGAGAATAAACTGAGCGCCCAATGTGGGGCTCGAACCCACGACCCTGAGATTAAGAGTCTCATGCTCTACCGACTGAGCTAACCGGGCTACTTTTAGCCCGTTTTTAGCGTCAAACTTCGAACTTGAATGCAATCCTTTTAAGAAAGCAGAAATTTGCAGACAAAGGGACCTCTATTTTTTTCTGCAGGGTACCATATCAAGAGTGCATGGTATAAAATCTCCTTGGGTTCCAATGCAGTTTAGAGCAGTGAAGATTTTGTGTCCAAACATGACAATTGCTATTGGTAACTGATTTCAAACCTAATGCCGCTCAAGTTCTGCTTAGAGAATAATTTGAGCGCCCAATGTGGGGCTCGAACCCACGACCCTGAGATTAAGAGTCTCATGCTCTACCGACTGAGCTAACCGGGCTACGTTAAGCGCATTTTTAGCAACAATTATCGAATTTGAATGAAAGAGATCAAATAAAGTGATCAGGTTGCTGCCTTTTAGTGCCTCGTACAACTCATTTACCCTAGAGTTATTTCACAGTTGTATTTGGGTTGATGGCCTTTGTTTAGAATTCATGATTGTTTAGGTACATTGGTCATCAATTCTGGCATCTTGGGAACATAGGGAGCATAATTGAAAGCAAAAAGTTGTCACATAGACACCGCCAGAGCAGCAGTGTTTGGATCAAGTACAATATAGTGGTCCACAAGTCTTCCACTTTAGCCACCATAACACGGACCAGCGTGCATCACAGTAGGATTCTTAAATGGCAGTGGTGGGATTTGAACCCACGCCTCCAGAGAGACTGGAGCCTAAATCCAGCGCCTTAGACCACTCGGCCACACTACCTCTTTCTGCAAGACTTTCTTTCAATATTTTTTTGTCTTTCTTAATATCGTTACATTAACATGAGCTGCTAAACGTGCTGTCATACTTTGACCACATTTCTAAGCGTTTATGGTGATTGTTTCAAATTCAGGATGAATCAAGAACTTGATTTTGGTCCTCAAATGTGCCACCTCAGGCAACACCTTTAGCCACCATAACACAGATCAGCGTGCATCACAGTAAGATTCTTAGATTGTTAAATGGCAGTGGTGGGATTTGAACCCACGCCTCCTGAGAGACTGGAGCCTTAATCCAGCGCCTTAGACCACTCGGCCACACTACCTCAATGTACCTACATTTCTTGGGGTTTTTCTTCGTTTTTTAGAAACCATGAACAAAATACTAATTGTCAATCGTTAAGTCACACAAACTGATCAACTTCCTGCCATACAGTGCCTTTGAGGACGTATTTGTCATAGACCCTTTTCACAGTTTTAATTGCATTGAATGCCAATGTTTAAGAGTCCATTGCTCTACCGACTGAGCTAACCTGGCTATTTTTAACCATTTTTAAGCAACCATTTTCGAATTTAAATGAAATTCTTTTAAGAAAGCAGAGACCAACGGGCAAAAAGGCCTCTGTTTTATTCAGTAGAGTAACCTGGAAAGAAGGCTTGATAGGGCCTATCATGTCATTTGTTTCCAATGCATTTCAGAGCTGTGAACATTTTGTGGCGTAACCTGCCAATTTTGCTCACAACTGCTATTGGTACATCTTTGTAAACCTAATGCTCCTCAAATTCAGTTTAGAGAATAAACTGAGCGCCCAATGTGGGGCTCGAACCCACGACCCTGAGATTAAGAGTCTCATGCTCTACCGACTGAGCTAACCGGGCTACTTTTAGCCCGTTTTTAGCGTCAAACTTCGAACTTGAATGCAATCCTTTTAAGAAAGCAGAAATTTGCAGACAAAGGGACCTCTATTTTTTTCTGCAGGGTACCATATCAAGAGTGCATGGTATAAAATCTCCTTGGGTTCCAATGCAGTTTAGAGCAGTGAAGATTTTGTGTCCAAACATGACAATTGCTATTGGTAACTGATTTCAAACCTAATGCCGCTCAAGTTCTGCATAGAGAATAATTTGAGCGCCCAATGTGGGGCTCAAACCCACGACCCTGAGATTAAGAGTCTCATGCTCTACCGACTGAGCTAACCGGGCTACGTTAAACGCATTTTTAGCAACAATTATCGAATTTGAATGAAAGAGATCAAATAAAGTGATCAGGTTGCTGCCTTTTAGTGCCTCGTACAACTAATTTACCCTAGAGTTATTTCACAGTTGTATTTGGGTTGATGGCCTTTGTTTAGAATTCATGATTGTTTAGGTACATTGGTCATCAATTCTGGCATCTTGGGAACATAGGGAGCATAATTGAAAGCAAAAAGTTGTCACATAGACACCGCCAGAGCAGCAGTGTTTGGATCAAGTACAATATAGTGGTCCACAAGTCTTCCACTTTAGCCACCATAACACGGACCAGCGTGCATCACAGTAGGATTCTTAAATGGCAGTGGTGGGATTTGAACCCACGCCTCCAGAGAGACTGGAGCCTAAATCCAGCGCCTTAGACCACTCGGCCACACTACCTCTTTCTGCAAGACTTTCTTTCAATATTTTTTTGTCTTTCTTAATATCGTTACATTAACATGAGCTGCTAAACGTGCTGTCATACTTTGACCACATTTCTAAGCGTTTATGGTGATTGTTTCAAATTCAGGATGAATCAAGAACTTGATTTTGGTCCTCAAATGTGCCACCTCAGGCAACACCTTTAGCCACCATAACACAGATCAGCGTGCATCACAGTAAGATTCTTAGATTGTTAAATGGCAGTGGTGGGATTTGAACCCACGCCTCCTGAGAGACTGGAGCCTTAATCCAGCGCCTTAGACCACTCGGCCACACTACCTCAATGTACCTACATTTCTTGGGGTTTTTCTTCGTTTTTTAGAAACCATGAACAAAATACTAATTGTCAATCGTTAAGTCACACAAACTGATCAACTTCCTGCCATACAGTGCCTTTGAGGACGTATTTGTCATAGACCCTTTTCACAGTTTTAATTGCATTGAATGCCAATGTTTAAGAGTCCATTGCTCTACCGACTGAGCTAACCTGGCTATTTTTAACCATTTTTAAGCAACCATTTTCGAATTTAAATGAAATTCTTTTAAGAAAGCAGAGACCAACGGGCAAAAAGGCCTCTGTTTTATTCAGTAGAGTAACCTGGAAAGAAGGCTTGATAGGGCCTATCATGTCATTTGTTTCCAATGCATTTCAGAGCTGTGAACATTTTGTGGCGTAACCTGCCAATTTTGCTCACAACTGCTATTGGTACATCTTTGTAAACCTAATGCTCCTCAAATTCAGTTTAGAGAATAAACTGAGCGCCCAATGTGGGGCTCGAACCCACGACCCTGAGATTAAGAGTCTCATGCTCTACCGACTGAGCTAACCGGGCTACTTTTAGCCCGTTTTTAGCGTCAAACTTCGAACTTGAATGCAATCCTTTTAAGAAAGCAGAAATTTGCAGACAAAGGGACCTCTATTTTTTTCTGCAGGGTACCATATCAAGAGTGCATGGTATAAAATCTCCTTGGGTTCCAATGCAGTTTAGAGCAGTGAAGATTTTGTGTCCAAACATGACAATTGCTATTGGTAACTGATTTCAAACCTAATGCCGCTCAAGTTCTGCATAGAGAATAATTTGAGCGCCCAATGTGGGGCTCAAACCCACGACCCTGAGATTAAGAGTCTCATGCTCTACCGACTGAGCTAACCGGGCTACGTTAAACGCATTTTTAGCAACAATTATCGAATTTGAATGAAAGAGATCAAATAAAGTGATCAGGTTGCTGCCTTTTAGTGCCTCGTACAACTAATTTACCCTAGAGTTATTTCACAGTTGTATTTGGGTTGATGGCCTTTGTTTAGAATTCATGATTGTTTAGGTACATTGGTCATCAATTCTGGCATCTTGGGAACATAGGGAGCATAATTGAAAGCAAAAAGTTGTCACATAGACACCGCCAGAGCAGCAGTGTTTGGATCAAGTACAATATAGTGGTCCACAAGTCTTCCACTTTAGCCACCATAACACGGACCAGCGTGCATCACAGTAGGATTCTTAAATGGCAGTGGTGGGATTTGAACCCACGCCTCCAGAGAGACTGGAGCCTAAATCCAGCGCCTTAGACCACTCGGCCACACTACCTCTTTCTGCAAGACTTTCTTTCAATATTTTTTTGTCTTTCTTAATATCGTTACATTAACATGAGCTGCTAAACGTGCTGTCATACTTTGACCACATTTCTAAGCGTTTATGGTGATTGTTTCAAATTCAGGATGAATCAAGAACTTGATTTTGGTCCTCAAATGTGCCACCTCAGGCAACACCTTTAGCCACCATAACACAGATCAGCGTGCATCACAGTAAGATTCTTAGATTGTTAAATGGCAGTGGTTGGATTTGAACCCACGCCTCCTGAGAGACTGGAGCCTTAATCCAGCGCCTTAGACCACTCGGCCACACTACCTCAATGTACCTACATTTCTTGGGGTTTTTCTTCGTTTTTTAGAAACCATGAACAAAATACTAATTGTCAATCGTTAAGTCACACAAACTGATCAACTTCCTGCCATACAGTGCCTTTGAGGACGTATTTGTCATAGACCCTTTTCACAGTTTTAATTGCATTGAATGCCAATGTTTAAGAGTCCATTGCTCTACCGACTGAGCTAACCTGGCTATTTTTAACCATTTTTAAGCAACCATTTTCGAATTTAAATGAAATCCTTTTAAGAAAGCAGAGACCAACGGGCAAAAAGGCCTCTGTTTTATTCAGCAGAGTAACCTGGAAAGAAGGCTTGATAGGGCCTATCATGTCATTTGTTTCCAATGCATTTCAGAGCTGTGAACATTTTGTGGCGTAACCTGCCAATTTTGCTCACAACTGCTATTGGTACATCTTTGTAAACCTAATGCTCCTCAAATTCAGTTTAGAGAATAAACTGAGCGCCCAATGTGGGGCTCGAACCCACGACCCTGAGATTAAGAGTCTCATGCTCTACCGACTGAGCTAACCGGGCTACTTTTAGCCTGTTTTTAGCGTCAAACTTCGAACTTGAATGCAATCCTTTTAAGAAAGCAGAAATTTGCAGACAAAGGGACCTCTATTTTTTTCTGCAGGGTACCATATCAAGAGTGCATGGTATAAAATCTCCTTGGGTTCCAATGCAGTTTAGAGCAGTGAAGATTTTGTGTCCAAACATGACAATTGCTATTGGTAACTGATTTCAAACCTAATGCCGCTCAAGTTCTGCTTAGAGAATAATTTGAGCGCCCAATGTGGGGCTCGAACCCACGACCCTGAGATTAAGAGTCTCATGCTCTACCGACTGAGCTAACCGGGCTACGTTAAGCGCATTTTTAGCAACAATTATCGAATTTGAATGAAAGAGATCAAATAAAGTGATCAGGTTGCTGCCTTTTAGTGCCTCGTACAACTCATTTACCCTAGAGTTATTTCACAGTTGTATTTGGGTTGATGGCCTTTGTTTAGAATTCATGATTGTTTAGGTACATTGGTCATCAATTCTGGCATCTTGGGAACATAGGGAGCATAATTGAAAGCAAAAAGTTGTCACATAGACACCGCCAGAGCAGCAGTGTTTGGATCAAGTACAATATAGTGGTCCACAAGTCTTCCACTTTAGCCACCATAACACGGACCAGCGTGCATCACAGTAGGATTCTTAAATGGCAGTGGTGGGATTTGAACCCACGCCTCCAGAGAGACTGGAGCCTAAATCCAGCGCCTTAGACCACTCGGCCACACTACCTCTTTCTGCAAGACTTTCTTTCAATATTTTTTTGTCTTTCTTAATATCGTTACATTAACATGAGCTGCTAAACGTGCTGTCATACTTTGACCACATTTCTAAGCGTTTATGGTGATTGTTTCAAATTCAGGATGAATCAAGAACTTGATTTTGGTCCTCAAATGTGCCACCTCAGGCAACACCTTTAGCCACCATAACACAGATCAGCGTGCATCACAGTAAGATTCTTAGATTGTTAAATGGCAGTGGTGGGATTTGAACCCACGCCTCCTGAGAGACTGGAGCCTTAATCCAGCGCCTTAGACCACTCGGCCACACTACCTCAATGTACCTACATTTCTTGGGGTTTTTCTTCGTTTTTTAGAAACCATGAACAAAATACTAATTGTCAATCGTTAAGTCACACAAACTGATCAACTTCCTGCCATACAGTGCCTTTGAGGACGTATTTGTCATAGACCCTTTTCACAGTTTTAATTGCATTGAATGCCAATGTTTAAGAGTCCATTGCTCTACCGACTGAGCTAACCTGGCTATTTTTAACCATTTTTAAGCAACCATTTTCGAATTTAAATGAAATTCTTTTAAGAAAGCAGAGACCAACGGGCAAAAAGGCCTCTGTTTTATTCAGTAGAGTAACCTGGAAAGAAGGCTTGATAGGGCCTATCATGTCATTTGTTTCCAATGCATTTCAGAGCTGTGAACATTTTGTGGCGTAACCTGCCAATTTTGCTCACAACTGCTATTGGTACATCTTTGTAAACCTAATGCTCCTCAAATTCAGTTTAGAGAATAAACTGAGCGCCCAATGTGGGGCTCGAACCCACGACCCTGAGATTAAGAGTCTCATGCTCTACCGACTGAGCTAACCGGGCTACTTTTAGCCCGTTTTTAGCGTCAAACTTCGAACTTGAATGCAATCCTTTTAAGAAAGCAGAAATTTGCAGACAAAGGGACCTCTATTTTTTTCTGCAGGGTACCATATCAAGAGTGCATGGTATAAAATCTCCTTGGGTTCCAATGCAGTTTAGAGCAGTGAAGATTTTGTGTCCAAACATGACAATTGCTATTGGTAACTGATTTCAAACCTAATGCCGCTCAAGTTCTGCATAGAGAATAATTTGAGCGCCCAATGTGGGGCTCGAACCCACGACCCTGAGATTAAGAGTCTCATGCTCTACCGACTGAGCTAACCGGGCTACGTTAAACGCATTTTTAGCAACAATTATCGAATTTGAATGAAAGAGATCAAATAAAGTGATCAGGTTGCTGCCTTTTAGTGCCTCGTACAACTAATTTACCCTAGAGTTATTTCACAGTTGTATTTGGGTTGATGGCCTTTGTTTAGAATTCATGATTGTTTAGGTACATTGGTCATCAATTCTGGCATCTTGGGAACATAGGGAGCATAATTGAAAGCAAAAAGTTGTCACATAGACACCGCCAGAGCAGCAGTGTTTGGATCAAGTACAATATAGTGGTCCACAAGTCTTCCACTTTAGCCACCATAACACAGACCAGCGTGCATCACAGTAGGATTCTTAAATGGCAGTGGTGGGATTTGAACCCACGCCTCCAGAGAGACTGGAGCCTAAATCCAGCGCCTTAGACCACTCGGCCACACTACCTCTTTCTGCAAGACTTTCTTTCAATATTTTTTTGTCTTTCTTAATATCGTTACATTAACATGAGCTGCTAAACGTGCTGTCATACTTTGACCACATTTCTAAGCGTTTATGGTGATTGTTTCAAATTCAGGATGAATCAAGAACTTGATTTTGGTCCTCAAATGTGCCACCTCAGGCAACACCTTTAGCCACCATAACACAGATCAGCGTGCATCACAGTAAGATTCTTAGATTGTTAAATGGCAGTGGTTGGATTTGAACCCACGCCTCCTGAGAGACTGGAGCCTTAATCCAGCGCCTTAGACCACTCGGCCACACTACCTCAATGTACCTACATTTCTTGGGGTTTTTCTTCGTTTTTTAGAAACCATGAACAAAATACTAATTGTCAATCGTTAAGTCACACAAACTGATCAACTTCCTGCCATACAGTGCCTTTGAGGACGTATTTGTCATAGACCCTTTTCACAGTTTTAATTGCATTGAATGCCAATGTTTAAGAGTCCATTGCTCTACCGACTGAGCTAACCTGGCTATTTTTAACCATTTTTAAGCAACCATTTTCGAATTTAAATGAAATCCTTTTAAGAAAGCAGAGACCAACGGGCAAAAAGGCCTCTGTTTTATTCAGCAGAGTAACCTGGAAAGAAGGCTTGATAGGGCCTATCATGTCATTTGTTTCCAATGCATTTCAGAGCTGTGAACATTTTGTGGCGTAACCTGCCAATTTTGCTCACAACTGCTATTGGTACATCTTTGTAAACCTAATGCTCCTCAAATTCAGTTTAGAGAATAAACTGAGCGCCCAATGTGGGGCTCGAACCCACGACCCTGAGATTAAGAGTCTCATGCTCTACCGACTGAGCTAACCGGGCTACTTTTAGCCCGTTTTTAGCGTCAAACTTCGAACTTGAATGCAATCCTTTTAAGAAAGCAGAAATTTGCAGACAAAGGGACCTCTATTTTTTTCTGCAGGGTACCATATCAAGAGTGCATGGTATAAAATCTCCTTGGGTTCCAATGCAGTTTAGAGCAGTGAAGATTTTGTGTCCAAACATGACAATTGCTATTGGTAACTGATTTCAAACCTAATGCCGCTCAAGTTCTGCTTAGAGAATAATTTGAGCGCCCAATGTGGGGCTCGAACCCACGACCCTGAGATTAAGAGTCTCATGCTCTACCGACTGAGCTAACCGGGCTACGTTAAGCGCATTTTTAGCAACAATTATCGAATTTGAATGAAAGAGATCAAATAAAGTGATCAGGTTGCTGCCTTTTAGTGCCTCGTACAACTCATTTACCCTAGAGTTATTTCACAGTTGTATTTGGGTTGATGGCCTTTGTTTAGAATTCATGATTGTTTAGGTACATTGGTCATCAATTCTGGCATCTTGGGAACATAGGGAGCATAATTGAAAGCAAAAAGTTGTCACATAGACACCGCCAGAGCAGCAGTGTTTGGATCAAGTACAATATAGTGGTCCACAAGTCTTCCACTTTAGCCACCATAACACGGACCAGCGTGCATCACAGTAGGATTCTTAAATGGCAGTGGTGGGATTTGAACCCACGCCTCCAGAGAGACTGGAGCCTAAATCCAGCGCCTTAGACCACTCGGCCACACTACCTCTTTCTGCAAGACTTTCTTTCAATATTTTTTTGTCTTTCTTAATATCGTTACATTAACATGAGCTGCTAAACGTGCTGTCATACTTTGACCACATTTCTAAGCGTTTATGGTGATTGTTTCAAATTCAGGATGAATCAAGAACTTGATTTTGGTCCTCAAATGTGCCACCTCAGGCAACACCTTTAGCCACCATAACACAGATCAGCGTGCATCACAGTAAGATTCTTAGATTGTTAAATGGCAGTGGTGGGATTTGAACCCACGCCTCCTGAGAGACTGGAGCCTTAATCCAGCGCCTTAGACCACTCGGCCACACTACCTCAATGTACCTACATTTCTTGGGGTTTTTCTTCGTTTTTTAGAAACCATGAACAAAATACTAATTGTCAATCGTTAAGTCACAAACTGATCAACTTCCTGCCATACAGTGCCTTTGAGGACGTATTTGTCATAGACCCTTTTCACAGTTTTAATTGCATTAAATGCCAATGTTTAAGAGTCCATTGCTCTACCGACTGAGCTAACCTGGCTATTTTTAACCATTTTTAAGCAACCATTTTCGAATTTAAATGAAATTCTTTTAAGAAAGCAGAGACCAACGGGCAAAAAGGCCTCTGTTTTATTCAGTAGAGTAACCTGGAAAGAAGGCTTGATAGGGCCTATCATGTCATTTGTTTCCAATGCATTTCAGAGCTGTGAACATTTTGTGGCGTAACCTGCCAATTTTGCTCACAACTGCTATTGGTACATCTTTGTAAACCTAATGCTCCTCAAATTCAGTTTAGAGAATAAACTGAGCGCCCAATGTGGGGCTCGAACCCACGACCCTGAGATTAAGAGTCTCATGCTCTACCGACTGAGCTAACCGGGCTACTTTTAGCCCGTTTTTAGCGTCAAACTTCGAACTTGAATGCAATCCTTTTAAGAAAGCAGAAATTTGCAGACAAAGGGACCTCTATTTTTTTCTGCAGGGTACCATATCAAGAGTGCATGGTATAAAATCTCCTTGGGTTCCAATGCAGTTTAGAGCAGTGAAGATTTTGTGTCCAAACATGACAATTGCTATTGGTAACTGATTTCAAACCTAATGCCGCTCAAGTTCTGCATAGAGAATAATTTGAGCGCCCAATGTGGGGCTCGAACCCACGACCCTGAGATTAAGAGTCTCATGCTCTACCGACTGAGCTAACCGGGCTACGTTAAACGCATTTTTAGCAACAATTATCGAATTTGAATGAAAGAGATCAAATAAAGTGATCAGGTTGCTGCCTTTTAGTGCCTCGTACAACTAATTTACCCTAGAGTTATTTCACAGTTGTATTTGGGTTGATGGCCTTTGTTTAGAATTCATGATTGTTTAGGTACATTGGTCATCAATTCTGGCATCTTG
The DNA here is from genome assembly GCF_949987685.1 of Ammodytes marinus. NCBI lineage: Eukaryota > Metazoa > Chordata > Actinopteri > Uranoscopiformes > Ammodytidae > Ammodytes > Ammodytes marinus. The sequence continues at coordinate 21,828,305 of NC_137224.1, read as the reverse complement.
GGAACATAGGGAGCATAATTGAAAGCAAAAAGTTGTCACATAGACACCGCCAGAGCAGCAGTGTTTGGATCAAGTACAATATAGTGGTCCACAAGTCTTCCACTTTAGCCACCATAACACGGACCAGCGTGCATCACAGTAGGATTCTTAAATGGCAGTGGTGGGATTTGAACCCACGCCTCCAGAGAGACTGGAGCCTAAATCCAGCGCCTTAGACCACTCGGCCACACTACCTCTTTCTGCAAGACTTTCTTTCAATATTTTTTTGTCTTTCTTAATATCGTTACATTAACATGAGCTGCTAAACGTGCTGTCATACTTTGACCACATTTCTAAGCGTTTATGGTGATTGTTTCAAATTCAGGATGAATCAAGAACTTGATTTTGGTCCTCAAATGTGCCACCTCAGGCAACACCTTTAGCCACCATAACACAGATCAGCGTGCATCACAGTAAGATTCTTAGATTGTTAAATGGCAGTGGTTGGATTTGAACCCACGCCTCCTGAGAGACTGGAGCCTTAATCCAGCGCCTTAGACCACTCGGCCACACTACCTCAATGTACCTACATTTCTTGGGGTTTTTCTTCGTTTTTTAGAAACCATGAACAAAATACTAATTGTCAATCGTTAAGTCACACAAACTGATCAACTTCCTGCCATACAGTGCCTTTGAGGACGTATTTGTCATAGACCCTTTTCACAGTTTTAATTGCATTGAATGCCAATGTTTAAGAGTCCATTGCTCTACCGACTGAGCTAACCTGGCTATTTTTAACCATTTTTAAGCAACCATTTTCGAATTTAAATGAAATCCTTTTAAGAAAGCAGAGACCAACGGGCAAAAAGGCCTCTGTTTTATTCAGCAGAGTAACCTGGAAAGAAGGCTTGATAGGGCCTATCATGTCATTTGTTTCCAATGCATTTCAGAGCTGTGAACATTTTGTGGCGTAACCTGCCAATTTTGCTCACAACTGCTATTGGTACATCTTTGTAAACCTAATGCTCCTCAAATTCAGTTTAGAGAATAAACTGAGCGCCCAATGTGGGGCTCGAACCCACGACCCTGAGATTAAGAGTCTCATGCTCTACCGACTGAGCTAACCGGGCTACTTTTAGCCTGTTTTTAGCGTCAAACTTCGAACTTGAATGCAATCCTTTTAAGAAAGCAGAAATTTGCAGACAAAGGGACCTCTATTTTTTTCTGCAGGGTACCATATCAAGAGTGCATGGTATAAAATCTCCTTGGGTTCCAATGCAGTTTAGAGCAGTGAAGATTTTGTGTCCAAACATGACAATTGCTATTGGTAACTGATTTCAAACCTAATGCCGCTCAAGTTCTGCTTAGAGAATAATTTGAGCGCCCAATGTGGGGCTCGAACCCACGACCCTGAGATTAAGAGTCTCATGCTCTACCGACTGAGCTAACCGGGCTACGTTAAGCGCATTTTTAGCAACAATTATCGAATTTGAATGAAAGAGATCAAATAAAGTGATCAGGTTGCTGCCTTTTAGTGCCTCGTACAACTCATTTACCCTAGAGTTATTTCACAGTTGTATTTGGGTTGATGGCCTTTGTTTAGAATTCATGATTGTTTAGGTACATTGGTCATCAATTCTGGCATCTTGGGAACATAGGGAGCATAATTGAAAGCAAAAAGTTGTCACATAGACACCGCCAGAGCAGCAGTGTTTGGATCAAGTACAATATAGTGGTCCACAAGTCTTCCACTTTAGCCACCATAACACGGACCAGCGTGCATCACAGTAGGATTCTTAAATGGCAGTGGTGGGATTTGAACCCACGCCTCCAGAGAGACTGGAGCCTAAATCCAGCGCCTTAGACCACTCGGCCACACTACCTCTTTCTGCAAGACTTTCTTTCAATATTTTTTTGTCTTTCTTAATATCGTTACATTAACATGAGCTGCTAAACGTGCTGTCATACTTTGACCACATTTCTAAGCGTTTATGGTGATTGTTTCAAATTCAGGATGAATCAAGAACTTGATTTTGGTCCTCAAATGTGCCACCTCAGGCAACACCTTTAGCCACCATAACACAGATCAGCGTGCATCACAGTAAGATTCTTAGATTGTTAAATGGCAGTGGTGGGATTTGAACCCACGCCTCCTGAGAGACTGGAGCCTTAATCCAGCGCCTTAGACCACTCGGCCACACTACCTCAATGTACCTACATTTCTTGGGGTTTTTCTTCGTTTTTTAGAAACCATGAACAAAATACTAATTGTCAATCGTTAAGTCACACAAACTGATCAACTTCCTGCCATACAGTGCCTTTGAGGACGTATTTGTCATAGACCCTTTTCACAGTTTTAATTGCATTGAATGCCAATGTTTAAGAGTCCATTGCTCTACCGACTGAGCTAACCTGGCTATTTTTAACCATTTTTAAGCAACCATTTTCGAATTTAAATGAAATTCTTTTAAGAAAGCAGAGACCAACGGGCAAAAAGGCCTCTGTTTTATTCAGTAGAGTAACCTGGAAAGAAGGCTTGATAGGGCCTATCATGTCATTTGTTTCCAATGCATTTCAGAGCTGTGAACATTTTGTGGCGTAACCTGCCAATTTTGCTCACAACTGCTATTGGTACATCTTTGTAAACCTAATGCTCCTCAAATTCAGTTTAGAGAATAAACTGAGCGCCCAATGTGGGGCTCGAACCCACGACCCTGAGATTAAGAGTCTCATGCTCTACCGACTGAGCTAACCGGGCTACTTTTAGCCCGTTTTTAGCGTCAAACTTCGAACTTGAATGCAATCCTTTTAAGAAAGCAGAAATTTGCAGACAAAGGGACCTCTATTTTTTTCTGCAGGGTACCATATCAAGAGTGCATGGTATAAAATCTCCTTGGGTTCCAATGCAGTTTAGAGCAGTGAAGATTTTGTGTCCAAACATGACAATTGCTATTGGTAACTGATTTCAAACCTAATGCCGCTCAAGTTCTGCATAGAGAATAATTTGAGCGCCCAATGTGGGGCTCGAACCCACGACCCTGAGATTAAGAGTCTCATGCTCTACCGACTGAGCTAACCGGGCTACGTTAAACGCATTTTTAGCAACAATTATCGAATTTGAATGAAAGAGATCAAATAAAGTGATCAGGTTGCTGCCTTTTAGTGCCTCGTACAACTAATTTACCCTAGAGTTATTTCACAGTTGTATTTGGGTTGATGGCCTTTGTTTAGAATTCATGATTGTTTAGGTACATTGGTCATCAATTCTGGCATCTTGGGAACATAGGGAGCATAATTGAAAGCAAAAAGTTGTCACATAGACACCGCCAGAGCAGCAGTGTTTGGATCAAGTACAATATAGTGGTCCACAAGTCTTCCACTTTAGCCACCATAACACAGACCAGCGTGCATCACAGTAGGATTCTTAAATGGCAGTGGTGGGATTTGAACCCACGCCTCCAGAGAGACTGGAGCCTAAATCCAGCGCCTTAGACCACTCGGCCACACTACCTCTTTCTGCAAGACTTTCTTTCAATATTTTTTTGTCTTTCTTAATATCGTTACATTAACATGAGCTGCTAAACGTGCTGTCATACTTTGACCACATTTCTAAGCGTTTATGGTGATTGTTTCAAATTCAGGATGAATCAAGAACTTGATTTTGGTCCTCAAATGTGCCACCTCAGGCAACACCTTTAGCCACCATAACACAGATCAGCGTGCATCACAGTAAGATTCTTAGATTGTTAAATGGCAGTGGTTGGATTTGAACCCACGCCTCCTGAGAGACTGGAGCCTTAATCCAGCGCCTTAGACCACTCGGCCACACTACCTCAATGTACCTACATTTCTTGGGGTTTTTCTTCGTTTTTTAGAAACCATGAACAAAATACTAATTGTCAATCGTTAAGTCACACAAACTGATCAACTTCCTGCCATACAGTGCCTTTGAGGACGTATTTGTCATAGACCCTTTTCACAGTTTTAATTGCATTGAATGCCAATGTTTAAGAGTCCATTGCTCTACCGACTGAGCTAACCTGGCTATTTTTAACCATTTTTAAGCAACCATTTTCGAATTTAAATGAAATCCTTTTAAGAAAGCAGAGACCAACGGGCAAAAAGGCCTCTGTTTTATTCAGCAGAGTAACCTGGAAAGAAGGCTTGATAGGGCCTATCATGTCATTTGTTTCCAATGCATTTCAGAGCTGTGAACATTTTGTGGCGTAACCTGCCAATTTTGCTCACAACTGCTATTGGTACATCTTTGTAAACCTAATGCTCCTCAAATTCAGTTTAGAGAATAAACTGAGCGCCCAATGTGGGGCTCGAACCCACGACCCTGAGATTAAGAGTCTCATGCTCTACCGACTGAGCTAACCGGGCTACTTTTAGCCCGTTTTTAGCGTCAAACTTCGAACTTGAATGCAATCCTTTTAAGAAAGCAGAAATTTGCAGACAAAGGGACCTCTATTTTTTTCTGCAGGGTACCATATCAAGAGTGCATGGTATAAAATCTCCTTGGGTTCCAATGCAGTTTAGAGCAGTGAAGATTTTGTGTCCAAACATGACAATTGCTATTGGTAACTGATTTCAAACCTAATGCCGCTCAAGTTCTGCTTAGAGAATAATTTGAGCGCCCAATGTGGGGCTCGAACCCACGACCCTGAGATTAAGAGTCTCATGCTCTACCGACTGAGCTAACCGGGCTACGTTAAGCGCATTTTTAGCAACAATTATCGAATTTGAATGAAAGAGATCAAATAAAGTGATCAGGTTGCTGCCTTTTAGTGCCTCGTACAACTCATTTACCCTAGAGTTATTTCACAGTTGTATTTGGGTTGATGGCCTTTGTTTAGAATTCATGATTGTTTAGGTACATTGGTCATCAATTCTGGCATCTTGGGAACATAGGGAGCATAATTGAAAGCAAAAAGTTGTCACATAGACACCGCCAGAGCAGCAGTGTTTGGATCAAGTACAATATAGTGGTCCACAAGTCTTCCACTTTAGCCACCATAACACGGACCAGCGTGCATCACAGTAGGATTCTTAAATGGCAGTGGTGGGATTTGAACCCACGCCTCCAGAGAGACTGGAGCCTAAATCCAGCGCCTTAGACCACTCGGCCACACTACCTCTTTCTGCAAGACTTTCTTTCAATATTTTTTTGTCTTTCTTAATATCGTTACATTAACATGAGCTGCTAAACGTGCTGTCATACTTTGACCACATTTCTAAGCGTTTATGGTGATTGTTTCAAATTCAGGATGAATCAAGAACTTGATTTTGGTCCTCAAATGTGCCACCTCAGGCAACACCTTTAGCCACCATAACACAGATCAGCGTGCATCACAGTAAGATTCTTAGATTGTTAAATGGCAGTGGTTGGATTTGAACCCACGCCTCCTGAGAGACTGGAGCCTTAATCCAGCGCCTTAGACCACTCGGCCACACTACCTCAATGTACCTACATTTCTTGGGGTTTTTCTTCGTTTTTTAGAAACCATGAACAAAATACTAATTGTCAATCGTTAAGTCACACAAACTGATCAACTTCCTGCCATACAGTGCCTTTGAGGACGTATTTGTCATAGACCCTTTTCACAGTTTTAATTGCATTGAATGCCAATGTTTAAGAGTCCATTGCTCTACCGACTGAGCTAACCTGGCTATTTTTAACCATTTTTAAGCAACCATTTTCGAATTTAAATGAAATCCTTTTAAGAAAGCAGAGACCAACGGGCAAAAAGGCCTCTGTTTTATTCAGCAGAGTAACCTGGAAAGAAGGCTTGATAGGGCCTATCATGTCATTTGTTTCCAATGCATTTCAGAGCTGTGAACATTTTGTGGCGTAACCTGCCAATTTTGCTCACAACTGCTATTGGTACATCTTTGTAAACCTAATGCTCCTCAAATTCAGTTTAGAGAATAAACTGAGCGCCCAATGTGGGGCTCGAACCCACGACCCTGAGATTAAGAGTCTCATGCTCTACCGACTGAGCTAACCGGGCTACTTTTAGCCCGTTTTTAGCGTCAAACTTCGAACTTGAATGCAATCCTTTTAAGAAAGCAGAAATTTGCAGACAAAGGGACCTCTATTTTTTTCTGCAGGGTACCATATCAAGAGTGCATGGTATAAAATCTCCTTGGGTTCCAATGCAGTTTAGAGCAGTGAAGATTTTGTGTCCAAACATGACAATTGCTATTGGTAACTGATTTCAAACCTAATGCCGCTCAAGTTCTGCTTAGAGAATAATTTGAGCGCCCAATGTGGGGCTCGAACCCACGACCCTGAGATTAAGAGTCTCATGCTCTACCGACTGAGCTAACCGGGCTACGTTAAGCGCATTTTTAGCAACAATTATCGAATTTGAATGAAAGAGATCAAATAAAGTGATCAGGTTGCTGCCTTTTAGTGCCTCGTACAACTCATTTACCCTAGAGTTATTTCACAGTTGTATTTGGGTTGATGGCCTTTGTTTAGAATTCATGATTGTTTAGGTACATTGGTCATCAATTCTGGCATCTTGGGAACATAGGGAGCATAATTGAAAGCAAAAAGTTGTCACATAGACACCGCCAGAGCAGCAGTGTTTGGATCAAGTACAATATAGTGGTCCACAAGTCTTCCACTTTAGCCACCATAACACGGACCAGCGTGCATCACAGTAGGATTCTTAAATGGCAGTGGTGGGATTTGAACCCACGCCTCCAGAGAGACTGGAGCCTAAATCCAGCGCCTTAGACCACTCGGCCACACTACCTCTTTCTGCAAGACTTTCTTTCAATATTTTTTTGTCTTTCTTAATATCGTTACATTAACATGAGCTGCTAAACGTGCTGTCATACTTTGACCACATTTCTAAGCGTTTATGGTGATTGTTTCAAATTCAGGATGAATCAAGAACTTGATTTTGGTCCTCAAATGTGCCACCTCAGGCAACACCTTTAGCCACCATAACACAGATCAGCGTGCATCACAGTAAGATTCTTAGATTGTTAAATGGCAGTGGTGGGATTTGAACCCACGCCTCCTGAGAGACTGGAGCCTTAATCCAGCGCCTTAGACCACTCGGCCACACTACCTCAATGTACCTACATTTCTTGGGGTTTTTCTTCGTTTTTTAGAAACCATGAACAAAATACTAATTGTCAATCGTTAAGTCACAAACTGATCAACTTCCTGCCATACAGTGCCTTTGAGGACGTATTTGTCATAGACCCTTTTCACAGTTTTAATTGCATTAAATGCCAATGTTTAAGAGTCCATTGCTCTACCGACTGAGCTAACCTGGCTATTTTTAACCATTTTTAAGCAACCATTTTCGAATTTAAATGAAATCCTTTTAAGAAAGCAGAGACCAACGGGCAAAAAGGCCTCTGTTTTATTCAGCAGAGTAACCTGGAAAGAAGGCTTGATAGGGCCTATCATGTCATTTGTTTCCAATGCATTTCAGAGCTGTGAACATTTTGTGGCGTAACCTGCCAATTTTGCTCACAACTGCTATTGGTACATCTTTGTAAACCTAATGCTCCTCAAATTCAGTTTAGAGAATAAACTGAGCGCCCAATGTGGGGCTCGAACCCACGACCCTGAGATTAAGAGTCTCATGCTCTACCGACTGAGCTAACCGGGCTACTTTTAGCCCGTTTTTAGCGTCAAACTTCGAACTTGAATGCAATCCTTTTAAGAAAGCAGAAATTTGCAGACAAAGGGACCTCTATTTTTTTCTGCAGGGTACCATATCAAGAGTGCATGGTATAAAATCTCCTTGGGTTCCAATGCAGTTTAGAGCAGTGAAGATTTTGTGTCCAAACATGACAATTGCTATTGGTAACTGATTTCAAACCTAATGCCGCTCAAGTTCTGCTTAGAGAATAATTTGAGCGCCCAATGTGGGGCTCGAACCCACGACCCTGAGATTAAGAGTCTCATGCTCTACCGACTGAGCTAACCGGGCTACGTTAAGCGCATTTTTAGCAACAATTATCGAATTTGAATGAAAGAGATCAAATAAAGTGATCAGGTTGCTGCCTTTTAGTGCCTCGTACAACTCATTTACCCTAGAGTTATTTCACAGTTGTATTTGGGTTGATGGCCTTTGTTTAGAATTCATGATTGTTTAGGTACATTGGTCATCAATTCTGGCATCTTGGGAACATAGGGAGCATAATTGAAAGCAAAAAGTTGTCACATAGACACCGCCAGAGCAGCAGTGTTTGGATCAAGTACAATATAGTGGTCCACAAGTCTTCCACTTTAGCCACCATAACACGGACCAGCGTGCATCACAGTAGGATTCTTAAATGGCAGTGGTGGGATTTGAACCCACGCCTCCAGAGAGACTGGAGCCTAAATCCAGCGCCTTAGACCACTCGGCCACACTACCTCTTTCTGCAAGACTTTCTTTCAATATTTTTTTGTCTTTCTTAATATCGTTACATTAACATGAGCTGCTAAACGTGCTGTCATACTTTGACCACATTTCTAAGCGTTTATGGTGATTGTTTCAAATTCAGGATGAATCAAGAACTTGATTTTGGTCCTCAAATGTGCCACCTCAGGCAACACCTTTAGCCACCATAACACAGATCAGCGTGCATCACAGTAAGATTCTTAGATTGTTAAATGGCAGTGGTGGGATTTGAACCCACGCCTCCTGAGAGACTGGAGCCTTAATCCAGCGCCTTAGACCACTCGGCCACACTACCTCAATGTACCTACATTTCTTGGGGTTTTTCTTCGTTTTTTAGAAACCATGAACAAAATACTAATTGTCAATCGTTAAGTCACAAACTGATCAACTTCCTGCCATACAGTGCCTTTGAGGACGTATTTGTCATAGACCCTTTTCACAGTTTTAATTGCATTAAATGCCAATGTTTAAGAGTCCATTGCTCTACCGACTGAGCTAACCTGGCTATTTTTAACCATTTTTAAGCAACCATTTTCAAATTTAAATGAAATCCTTTTAAGAAAGCAGAGACCAACGGGCAAAAAGGCCTCTGTTTTATTCAGCAGAGTAACCTGGAAAGAAGGCTTGATAGGGCCTATCATGTCATTTGTTTCCAATGCATTTCAGAGCTGTGAACATTTTGTGGCGTAACCTGCCAATTTTGCTCACAACTGCTATTGGTACATCTTTGTAAACCTAATGCTCCTCAAATTCAGTTTAGAGAATAAACTGAGCGCCCAATGTGGGGCTCGAACCCACGACCCTGAGATTAAGAGTCTCATGCTCTACCGACTGAGCTAACCGGGCTACTTTTAGCCCGTTTTTAGCGTCAAACTTCGAACTTGAATGCAATCCTTTTAAGAAAGCAGAAATTTGCAGACAAAGGGACCTCTATTTTTTTCTGCAGGGTACCATATCAAGAGTGCATGGTATAAAATCTCCTTGGGTTCCAATGCAGTTTAGAGCAGTGAAGATTTTGTGTCCAAACATGACAATTGCTATTGGTAACTGATTTCAAACCTAATGCCGCTCAAGTTCTGCTTAGAGAATAATTTGAGCGCCCAATGTGGGGCTCGAACCCACGACCCTGAGATTAAGAGTCTCATGCTCTACCGACTGAGCTAACCAGGCTACGTTAAGCGCATTTTTAGCAACAATTATCGAATTTGAATGAAAGAGATCAAATAAAGTGATCAGGTTGCTGCCTTTTAGTGCCTCGTACAACTCATTTACCCTAGAGTTATTTCACAGTTGTATTTGGGTTGATGGCCTTTGTTTAGAATTCATGATTGTTTAGGTACATTGGTCATCAATTCTGGCATCTTGGGAACATAGGGAGCATAATTGAAAGCAAAAAGTTGTCACATAGACACCGCCAGAGCAGCAGTGTTTGGATCAAGTACAATATAGTGGTCCACAAGTCTTCCACTTTAGCCACCATAACACGGACCAGCGTGCATCACAGTAGGATTCTTAAATGGCAGTGGTGGGATTTGAACCCACGCCTCCAGAGAGACTGGAGCCTAAATCCAGCGCCTTAGACCACTCGGCCACACTACCTCTTTCTGCAAGACTTTCTTTCAATATTTTTTTGTCTTTCTTAATATCGTTACATTAACATGAGCTGCTAAACGTGCTGTCATACTTTGACCACATTTCTAAGCGTTTATGGTGATTGTTTCAAATTCAGGATGAATCAAGAACTTGATTTTGGTCCTCAAATGTGCCACCTCAGGCAACACCTTTAGCCACCATAACACAGATCAGCGTGCATCACAGTAAGATTCTTAGATTGTTAAATGGCAGTGGTGGGATTTGAACCCACGCCTCCTGAGAGACTGGAGCCTTAATCCAGCGCTTTAGACCACTCGGCCACACTACCTCAATGTACCTACATTTCTTGGGGTTTTTCTTCGTTTTTTAGAAACCATGAACAAAATACTAATTGTCAATCGTTAAGTCACACAAACTGATCAACTTCCTGCCATACAGTGCCTTTGAGGACGTATTTGTCATAGACCCTTTTCACAGTTTTAATTGCATTGAATGCCAATGTTTAAGAGTCCATTGCTCTACCGACTGAGCTAACCTGGCTATTTTTAACCATTTTTAAGCAACCATTTTCGAATTTAAATGAAATTCTTTTAAGAAAGCAGAGACCAACGGGCAAAAAGGCCTCTGTTTTATTCAGTAGAGTAACCTGGAAAGAAGGCTTGATAGGGCCTATCATGTCATTTGTTTCCAATGCATTTCAGAGCTGTGAACATTTTGTGGCGTAACCTGCCAATTTTGCTCACAACTGCTATTGGTACATCTTTGTAAACCTAATGCTCCTCAAATTCAGTTTAGAGAATAAACTGAGCGCCCAATGTGGGGCTCGAACCCACGACCCTGAGATTAAGAGTCTCATGCTCTACCGACTGAGCTAACCGGGCTACTTTTAGCCCGTTTTTAGCGTCAAACTTCGAACTTGAATGCAATCCTTTTAAGAAAGCAGAAATTTGCAGACAAAGGGACCTCTATTTTTTTCTGCAGGGTACCATATCAAGAGTGCATGGTATAAAATCTCCTTGGGTTCCAATGCAGTTTAGAGCAGTGAAGATTTTGTGTCCAAACATGACAATTGCTATTGGTAACTGATTTCAAACCTAATGCCGCTCAAGTTCTGCTTAGAGAATAATTTGAGCGCCCAATGTGGGGCTCGAACCCACGACCCTGAGATTAAGAGTCTCATGCTCTACCGACTGAGCTAACCGGGCTACGTTAAGCGCATTTTTAGCAACAATTATCGAATTTGAATGAAAGAGATCAAATAAAGTGATCAGGTTGCTGCCTTTTAGTGCCTCGTACAACTCATTTACCCTAGAGTTATTTCACAGTTGTATTTGGGTTGATGGCCTTTGTTTAGAATTCATGATTGTTTAGGTACATTGGTCATCAATTCTGGCATCTTGGGAACATAGGGAGCATAATTGAAAGCAAAAAGTTGTCACATAGACACCGCCAGAGCAGCAGTGTTTGGATCAAGTACAATATAGTGGTCCACAAGTCTTCCACTTTAGCCACCATAACACAGACCAGCGTGCATCACAGTAGGATTCTTAAATGGCAGTGGTGGGATTTGAACCCACGCCTCCAGAGAGACTGGAGCCTAAATCCAGCGCCTTAGACCACTCGGCCACACTACCTCTTTCTGCAAGACTTTCTTTCAATATTTTTTTGTCTTTCTTAATATCGTTACATTAACATGAGCTGCTAAACGTGCTGTCATACTTTGACCACATTTCTAAGCGTTTATGGTGATTGTTTCAAATTCAGGATGAATCAAGAACTTGATTTTGGTCCTCAAATGTGCCACCTCAGGCAACACCTTTAGCCACCATAACACAGATCAGCGTGCATCACAGTAAGATTCTTAGATTGTTAAATGGCAGTGGTTGGATTTGAACCCACGCCTCCTGAGAGACTGGAGCCTTAATCCAGCGCCTTAGACCACTCGGCCACACTACCTCAATGTACCTACATTTCTTGGGGTTTTTCTTCGTTTTTTAGAAACCATGAACAAAATACTAATTGTCAATCGTTAAGTCACACAAACTGATCAACTTCCTGCCATACAGTGCCTTTGAGGACGTATTTGTCATAGACCCTTTTCACAGTTTTAATTGCATTGAATGCCAATGTTTAAGAGTCCATTGCTCTACCGACTGAGCTAACCTGGCTATTTTTAACCATTTTTAAGCAACCATTTTCGAATTTAAATGAAATCCTTTTAAGAAAGCAGAGACCAACGGGCAAAAAGGCCTCTGTTTTATTCAGCAGAGTAACCTGGAAAGAAGGCTTGATAGGGCCTATCATGTCATTTGTTTCCAATGCATTTCAGAGCTGTGAACATTTTGTGGCGTAACCTGCCAATTTTGCTCACAACTGCTATTGGTACATCTTTGTAAACCTAATGCTCCTCAAATTCAGTTTAGAGAATAAACTGAGCGCCCAATGTGGGGCTCGAACCCACGACCCTGAGATTAAGAGTCTCATGCTCTACCGACTGAGCTAACCGGGCTACTTTTAGCCCGTTTTTAGCGTCAAACTTCGAACTTGAATGCAATCCTTTTAAGAAAGCAGAAATTTGCAGACAAAGGGACCTCTATTTTTTTCTGCAGGGTACCATATCAAGAGTGCATGGTATAAAATCTCCTTGGGTTCCAATGCAGTTTAGAGCAGTGAAGATTTTGTGTCCAAACATGACAATTGCTATTGGTAACTGATTTCAAACCTAATGCCGCTCAAGTTCTGCTTAGAGAATAATTTGAGCGCCCAATGTGGGGCTCGAACCCACGACCCTGAGATTAAGAGTCTCATGCTCTACCGACTGAGCTAACCGGGCTACGTTAAGCGCATTTTTAGCAACAATTATCGAATTTGAATGAAAGAGATCAAATAAAGTGATCAGGTTGCTGCCTTTTAGTGCCTCGTACAACTCATTTACCCTAGAGTTATTTCACAGTTGTATTTGGGTTGATGGCCTTTGTTTAGAATTCATGATTGTTTAGGTACATTGGTCATCAATTCTGGCATCTTGGGAACATAGGGAGCATAATTGAAAGCAAAAAGTTGTCACATAGACACCGCCAGAGCAGCAGTGTTTGGATCAAGTACAATATAGTGGTCCACAAGTCTTCCACTTTAGCCACCATAACACGGACCAGCGTGCATCACAGTAGGATTCTTAAATGGCAGTGGTGGGATTTGAACCCACGCCTCCAGAGAGACTGGAGCCTAAATCCAGCGCCTTAGACCACTCGGCCACACTACCTCTTTCTGCAAGACTTTCTTTCAATATTTTTTTGTCTTTCTTAATATCGTTACATTAACATGAGCTGCTAAACGTGCTGTCATACTTTGACCACATTTCTAAGCGTTTATGGTGATTGTTTCAAATTCAGGATGAATCAAGAACTTGATTTTGGTCCTCAAATGTGCCACCTCAGGCAACACCTTTAGCCACCATAACACAGATCAGCGTGCATCACAGTAAGATTCTTAGATTGTTAAATGGCAGTGGTGGGATTTGAACCCACGCCTCCTGAGAGACTGGAGCCTTAATCCAGCGCCTTAGACCACTCGGCCACACTACCTCAATGTACCTACATTTCTTGGGGTTTTTCTTCGTTTTTTAGAAACCATGAACAAAATACTAATTGTCAATCGTTAAGTCACAAACTGATCAACTTCCTGCCATACAGTGCCTTTGAGGACGTATTTGTCATAGACCCTTTTCACAGTTTTAATTGCATTAAATGCCAATGTTTAAGAGTCCATTGCTCTACCGACTGAGCTAACCTGGCTATTTTTAACCATTTTTAAGCAACCATTTTCGAATTTAAATGAAATCCTTTTAAGAAAGCAGAGACCAACGGGCAAAAAGGCCTCTGTTTTATTCAGCAGAGTAACCTGGAAAGAAGGCTTGATAGGGCCTATCATGTCATTTGTTTCCAATGCATTTCAGAGCTGTGAACATTTTGTGGCGTAACCTGCCAATTTTGCTCACAACTGCTATTGGTACATCTTTGTAAACCTAATGCTCCTCAAATTCAGTTTAGAGAATAAACTGAGCGCCCAATGTGGGGCTCGAACCCACGACCCTGAGATTAAGAGTCTCATGCTCTACCGACTGAGCTAACCGGGCTACTTTTAGCCCGTTTTTAGCGTCAAACTTCGAACTTGAATGCAATCCTTTTAAGAAAGCAGAAATTTGCAGACAAAGGGACCTCTATTTTTTTCTGCAGGGTACCATATCAAGAGTGCATGGTATAAAATCTCCTTGGGTTCCAATGCAGTTTAGAGCAGTGAAGATTTTGTGTCCAAACATGACAATTGCTATTGGTAACTGATTTCAAACCTAATGCCGCTCAAGTTCTGCTTAGAGAATAATTTGAGCGCCCAATGTGGGGCTCGAACCCACGACCCTGAGATTAAGAGTCTCATGCTCTACCGACTGAGCTAACCGGGCTACGTTAAGCGCATTTTTAGCAACAATTATCGAATTTGAATGAAAGAGATCAAATAAAGTGATCAGGTTGCTGCCTTTTAGTGCCTCGTACAACTCATTTACCCTAGAGTTATTTCACAGTTGTATTTGGGTTGATGGCCTTTGTTTAGAATTCATGATTGTTTAGGTACATTGGTCATCAATTCTGGCATCTTGGGAACATAGGGAGCATAATTGAAAGCAAAAAGTTGTCACATAGACACCGCCAGAGCAGCAGTGTTTGGATCAAGTACAATATAGTGGTCCACAAGTCTTCCACTTTAGCCACCATAACACGGACCAGCGTGCATCACAGTAGGATTCTTAAATGGCAGTGGTGGGATTTGAACCCACGCCTCCAGAGAGACTGGAGCCTAAATCCAGCGCCTTAGACCACTCGGCCACACTACCTCTTTCTGCAAGACTTTCTTTCAATATTTTTTTGTCTTTCTTAATATCGTTACATTAACATGAGCTGCTAAACGTGCTGTCATACTTTGACCACATTTCTAAGCGTTTATGGTGATTGTTTCAAATTCAGGATGAATCAAGAACTTGATTTTGGTCCTCAAATGTGCCACCTCAGGCAACACCTTTAGCCACCATAACACAGATCAGCGTGCATCACAGTAAGATTCTTAGATTGTTAAATGGCAGTGGTGGGATTTGAACCCACGCCTCCTGAGAGACTGGAGCCTTAATCCAGCGCCTTAGACCACTCGGCCACACTACCTCAATGTACCTACATTTCTTGGGGTTTTTCTTCGTTTTTTAGAAACCATGAACAAAATACTAATTGTCAATCGTTAAGTCACAAACTGATCAACTTCCTGCCATACAGTGCCTTTGAGGACGTATTTGTCATAGACCCTTTTCACAGTTTTAATTGCATTAAATGCCAATGTTTAAGAGTCCATTGCTCTACCGACTGAGCTAACCTGGCTATTTTTAACCATTTTTAAGCAACCATTTTCAAATTTAAATGAAATCCTTTTAAGAAAGCAGAGACCAACGGGCAAAAAGGCCTCTGTTTTATTCAGCAGAGTAACCTGGAAAGAAGGCTTGATAGGGCCTATCATGTCATTTGTTTCCAATGCATTTCAGAGCTGTGAACATTTTGTGGCGTAACCTGCCAATTTTGCTCACAACTGCTATTGGTACATCTTTGTAAACCTAATGCTCCTCAAATTCAGTTTAGAGAATAAACTGAGCGCCCAATGTGGGGCTCGAACCCACGACCCTGAGATTAAGAGTCTCATGCTCTACCGACTGAGCTAACCGGGCTACTTTTAGCCCGTTTTTAGCGTCAAACTTCGAACTTGAATGCAATCCTTTTAAGAAAGCAGAAATTTGCAGACAAAGGGACCTCTATTTTTTTCTGCAGGGTACCATATCAAGAGTGCATGGTATAAAATCTCCTTGGGTTCCAATGCAGTTTAGAGCAGTGAAGATTTTGTGTCCAAACATGACAATTGCTATTGGTAACTGATTTCAAACCTAATGCCGCTCAAGTTCTGCTTAGAGAATAATTTGAGCGCCCAATGTGGGGCTCGAACCCACGACCCTGAGATTAAGAGTCTCATGCTCTACCGACTGAGCTAACCAGGCTACGTTAAGCGCATTTTTAGCAACAATTATCGAATTTGAATGAAAGAGATCAAATAAAGTGATCAGGTTGCTGCCTTTTAGTGCCTCGTACAACTCATTTACCCTAGAGTTATTTCACAGTTGTATTTGGGTTGATGGCCTTTGTTTAGAATTCATGATTGTTTAGGTACATTGGTCATCAATTCTGGCATCTTGGGAACATAGGGAGCATAATTGAAAGCAAAAAGTTGTCACATAGACACCGCCAGAGCAGCAGTGTTTGGATCAAGTACAATATAGTGGTCCACAAGTCTTCCACTTTAGCCACCATAACACGGACCAGCGTGCATCACAGTAGGATTCTTAAATGGCAGTGGTGGGATTTGAACCCACGCCTCCAGAGAGACTGGAGCCTAAATCCAGCGCCTTAGACCACTCGGCCACACTACCTCTTTCTGCAAGACTTTCTTTCAATATTTTTTTGTCTTTCTTAATATCGTTACATTAACATGAGCTGCTAAACGTGCTGTCATACTTTGACCACATTTCTAAGCGTTTATGGTGATTGTTTCAAATTCAGGATGAATCAAGAACTTGATTTTGGTCCTCAAATGTGCCACCTCAGGCAACACCTTTAGCCACCATAACACAGATCAGCGTGCATCACAGTAAGATTCTTAGATTGTTAAATGGCAGTGGTGGGATTTGAACCCACGCCTCCTGAGAGACTGGAGCCTTAATCCAGCGCTTTAGACCACTCGGCCACACTACCTCAATGTACCTACATTTCTTGGGGTTTTTCTTCGTTTTTTAGAAACCATGAACAAAATACTAATTGTCAATCGTTAAGTCACACAAACTGATCAACTTCCTGCCATACAGTGCCTTTGAGGACGTATTTGTCATAGACCCTTTTCACAGTTTTAATTGCATTGAATGCCAATGTTTAAGAGTCCATTGCTCTACCGACTGAGCTAACCTGGCTATTTTTAACCATTTTTAAGCAACCATTTTCGAATTTAAATGAAATTCTTTTAAGAAAGCAGAGACCAACGGGCAAAAAGGCCTCTGTTTTATTCAGTAGAGTAACCTGGAAAGAAGGCTTGATAGGGCCTATCATGTCATTTGTTTCCAATGCATTTCAGAGCTGTGAACATTTTGTGGCGTAACCTGCCAATTTTGCTCACAACTGCTATTGGTACATCTTTGTAAACCTAATGCTCCTCAAATTCAGTTTAGAGAATAAACTGAGCGCCCAATGTGGGGCTCGAACCCACGACCCTGAGATTAAGAGTCTCATGCTCTACCGACTGAGCTAACCGGGCTACTTTTAGCCCGTTTTTAGCGTCAAACTTCGAACTTGAATGCAATCCTTTTAAGAAAGCAGAAATTTGCAGACAAAGGGACCTCTATTTTTTTCTGCAGGGTACCATATCAAGAGTGCATGGTATAAAATCTCCTTGGGTTCCAATGCAGTTTAGAGCAGTGAAGATTTTGTGTCCAAACATGACAATTGCTATTGGTAACTGATTTCAAACCTAATGCCGCTCAAGTTCTGCTTAGAGAATAATTTGAGCGCCCAATGTGGGGCTCGAACCCACGACCCTGAGATTAAGAGTCTCATGCTCTACCGACTGAGCTAACCGGGCTACGTTAAGCGCATTTTTAGCAACAATTATCGAATTTGAATGAAAGAGATCAAATAAAGTGATCAGGTTGCTGCCTTTTAGTGCCTCGTACAACTCATTTACCCTAGAGTTATTTCACAGTTGTATTTGGGTTGATGGCCTTTGTTTAGAATTCATGATTGTTTAGGTACATTGGTCATCAATTCTGGCATCTTGGGAACATAGGGAGCATAATTGAAAGCAAAAAGTTGTCACATAGACACCGCCAGAGCAGCAGTGTTTGGATCAAGTACAATATAGTGGTCCACAAGTCTTCCACTTTAGCCACCATAACACAGACCAGCGTGCATCACAGTAAGATTCTTAGATTGTTAAATGGCAGTGGTGGGATTTGAACCCACGCCTCCTGAGAGACTGGAGCCTTAATCCAGCGCTTTAGACCACTCGGCCACACTACCTCAATGTACCTACATTTCTTGGGGTTTTTCTTCGTTTTTTAGAAACCATGAACAAAATACTAATTGTCAATCGTTAAGTCACACAAACTGATCAACTTCCTGCCATACAGTGCCTTTGAGGACGTATTTGTCATAGACCCTTTTCACAGTTTTAATTGCATTGAATGCCAATGTTTAAGAGTCCATTGCTCTACCGACTGAGCTA
Organism: Ammodytes marinus; assembly: GCF_949987685.1. Lineage (NCBI taxonomy): Eukaryota > Metazoa > Chordata > Actinopteri > Uranoscopiformes > Ammodytidae > Ammodytes > Ammodytes marinus. The sequence goes on along the minus strand of NC_137224.1, from coordinate 21,809,958 downwards.
ACCTGGCTATTTTTAACCATTTTTAAGCAACCATTTTCGAATTTAAATGAAATTCTTTTAAGAAAGCAGAGACCAACGGGCAAAAAGGCCTCTGTTTTATTCAGTAGAGTAACCTGGAAAGAAGGCTTGATAGGGCCTATCATGTCATTTGTTTCCAATGCATTTCAGAGCTGTGAACATTTTGTGGCGTAACCTGCCAATTTTGCTCACAACTGCTATTGGTACATCTTTGTAAACCTAATGCTCCTCAAATTCAGTTTAGAGAATAAACTGAGCGCCCAATGTGGGGCTCGAACCCACGACCCTGAGATTAAGAGTCTCATGCTCTACCGACTGAGCTAACCGGGCTACTTTTAGCCCGTTTTTAGCGTCAAACTTCGAACTTGAATGCAATCCTTTTAAGAAAGCAGAAATTTGCAGACAAAGGGACCTCTATTTTTTTCTGCAGGGTACCATATCAAGAGTGCATGGTATAAAATCTCCTTGGGTTCCAATGCAGTTTAGAGCAGTGAAGATTTTGTGTCCAAACATGACAATTGCTATTGGTAACTGATTTCAAACCTAATGCCGCTCAAGTTCTGCTTAGAGAATAATTTGAGCGCCCAATGTGGGGCTCGAACCCACGACCCTGAGATTAAGAGTCTCATGCTCTACCGACTGAGCTAACCGGGCTACGTTAAGCGCATTTTTAGCAACAATTATCGAATTTGAATGAAAGAGATCAAATAAAGTGATCAGGTTGCTGCCTTTTAGTGCCTCGTACAACTCATTTACCCTAGAGTTATTTCACAGTTGTATTTGGGTTGATGGCCTTTGTTTAGAATTCATGATTGTTTAGGTACATTGGTCATCAATTCTGGCATCTTGGGAACATAGGGAGCATAATTGAAAGCAAAAAGTTGTCACATAGACACCGCCAGAGCAGCAGTGTTTGGATCAAGTACAATATAGTGGTCCACAAGTCTTCCACTTTAGCCACCATAACACAGACCAGCGTGCATCACAGTAGGATTCTTAAATGGCAGTGGTGGGATTTGAACCCACGCCTCCAGAGAGACTGGAGCCTAAATCCAGCGCCTTAGACCACTCGGCCACACTACCTCTTTCTGCAAGACTTTCTTTCAATATTTTTTTGTCTTTCTTAATATCGTTACATTAACATGAGCTGCTAAACGTGCTGTCATACTTTGACCACATTTCTAAGCGTTTATGGTGATTGTTTCAAATTCAGGATGAATCAAGAACTTGATTTTGGTCCTCAAATGTGCCACCTCAGGCAACACCTTTAGCCACCATAACACAGATCAGCGTGCATCACAGTAAGATTCTTAGATTGTTAAATGGCAGTGGTTGGATTTGAACCCACGCCTCCTGAGAGACTGGAGCCTTAATCCAGCGCCTTAGACCACTCGGCCACACTACCTCAATGTACCTACATTTCTTGGGGTTTTTCTTCGTTTTTTAGAAACCATGAACAAAATACTAATTGTCAATCGTTAAGTCACACAAACTGATCAACTTCCTGCCATACAGTGCCTTTGAGGACGTATTTGTCATAGACCCTTTTCACAGTTTTAATTGCATTGAATGCCAATGTTTAAGAGTCCATTGCTCTACCGACTGAGCTAACCTGGCTATTTTTAACCATTTTTAAGCAACCATTTTCGAATTTAAATGAAATCCTTTTAACCCCTTAACGCCTGAATTTATATAGCTGCATATAAAACAATATTTTATTTGTGTTTTTACCTTAAAGTAGATGGTAAATAATGCTGAGATTATTATTTTCACTTTTGCACAAAAAATAAATAGAAATTTTGGTATGTTGCAAATTTGCGACAACAGGCATAATGGTCAATTTGGGGTCAATTTGGTATGTTGCAAATTTGCTACAGCAGGCATAATGGTCAATAATAACATAACAATAACACAGTGATATAACAGTGAAAAAACAATATTTTATTTAATCCTTTTCAATGTTTTATTTCATCCTATCATCCTTTATTTATATAAACCTGCAACGGCAGGTACAGCCTTTCATTCATTTGAAGCAATTATTTTCTATTCCAATGCGCACACACACACGCACACACACACACACACACACACACACACACACACACACACACACACACACACACACACACACACACACACACACACACACACACACACACACACACCCCTTTTCAATGCATATCCTTCTTCCTAACCCACCCCCAATCCACACACACACACACACACACACACAAACACACACACACAATCATACCACACATCAGCAATGTAACAATGTAAACAATGTAAGAAGGTTTAAAAAACAGTGTTTTTCTGTAACTATGTAGCCCTTAGGGTTAACCTCACCCCTCACACATACACACACGTGGTTCGTGCACATGTTTTTTTCCCCCTTTTTTAACACTCGTGGAATGCACTGAAGCAGTTTTTGTTCTTATTGAGGCACAGGTGAACGTCACATTTTGCGCATTTGAAGCTCGTGTGGCCTGTGCACTTTGGGAACTTGCAGCGTTGCCGCACACTGTCGATTTGAGGCCAGTGACCCACAGCATCAGCACGGACATCTTTTGTGGGAATAGCCTTAGTTGGTCCCCTGCGCCGCTTCTTCTGGAACTCTCGCTCCACGTCAGACGAAGGTCGCCCCCTCTTTTTGGCCGACAGATCTTTGCCTTGCATGCAGAGGGACTGTGCAATGGAAGCCTTGAAAGCCAGCAAGTCCTTCTGCTTCTTCCGTGGAACATTCAAGTTGTCACAATCACGCCGATAGAGCAACCAGCCATTCACAACCACCATATCCACGAAGTGAAAGAAGAATCGGTGGTAGAACTTCTTAGACCTGATGTGGATGCGGTAGTAGGCGATTAGGGCATCAAGTGCATCAACACCACCCATGAACTTATTATAAAGGGTGATGATGCTTGGACATTCCACAGACACTTTCCTCCTTTGCTTTCGGTCCCACCTCTCTACGAGGGAAACAGGCTGGGCACTTGCAAAAGTGCTGGCAACGTTCACCCCTCTGTTGTCAAACCATTTGACAGCCCTAATTTCCACACGGTCAACAACAGCCTGTTGCTCCTCAAATGTCCCTCTTCCCTTCTTTTTGAGCTCTTTGTCTTTGCTGAAACTGCAGCCTCGCAGACGATTCTCCCGCACAGTGCCAAGGGCTGGTATCCCCCTGTTAGCAAGAGCCACAAACAAATCGAGTGAGGAAAACCAGTTATCAAAGTACAGCAGGTGGTTGACTGAGCCTTCAATAACTTGTGCAAGTTTTAGCACGATGTTCCCGCTTGCCCCGATGTCTGGTGAACCTGGTGGAGGATCAGATGTCCCTGCATAAATGTCAAAAGAGTGCACCAGGCCTTTTGTGTCGCACAAAACAAAGATTTTGTATCCCCATTTGTAGGGCTTTTTGGGGATGTACTGCTTTAGAACAGATCTGCCTTTGAATGGCACCATTTGTTCGTCGATTGACAGCATCTGATCTTGAGGGAGAGCTTGGAATTTGGGGAGCAGTGAATCAATTAGTGGCCTAATTTTGAACAGCCGGTCACTGTTGTTGGTTGCCGTGTTGTCATTGAAATGAATGTAATGTTTGATTTCTTCCCACCTGTCACGGGGCATCACATCAGCGACCTGGTTTACTCGACATGCATTAGACCAGTACATCCTAGAGCGTGGTAAGCGGATCACACTCATATACGCAACGGTTCCAATGAACTGTTCCAGTTCCTTCACATCTAATTTCAGGGCGTGGTTGGGGTTTTCTTGGGTGCTGTACAGATTGCTCTGATTGACAATAAGCGCTAAAAGGTCAAGGTCAAAAAAGTCTCTGAAATAATCAATGGGTTGTCTAATTGAGTCACTGTCGGGGAGGGACCCTTGCCACACTGGCACGTTTTTTTTAGAACTTTGAGTCTGTTCAACTGTTTTCCATGTCACTTTTTCTTTGTTTCGTCTATTTTGTTTCCTTCTCCCCGGAACACCTTCACCGCCGTTGCCCACACTGCCTGCGTCTCCTTCAGCCTCCTCCTCCTCACTGTTGCTCCTCTCACCCTCATCTGCAGGGATCAGAATAAGCCATTAGAAAATCTACCAGCCAACACCAAAATTAAGATTTTAGAAATGTTTGACCAGATTTTAATTATGTATAAATAAATCAAGTACAACTGTAGGCCTAATGCATATCCACTGATATATCTTAAACACAAAATGTAAATATATAGACTATGTATTTCTGAAAATGAATGAAAATGGCTTCTATAGTGTTCTGGAAACAACCTCTTCTAATTTACCAGCATTGGCTGGTGCTAATTTTGAATCCTGTTTCACCTGGCTTGGCAACATCCTCATCACTGCTGCTCCTGTCCCTTTCACTGCTGCTCTCATCACCTGGCCTTGGCACATATTCCTCATCGCTGCCTGCACTGTCACTCAGACAACTATCCTCACTGTCTTGTGGGAGTGCCCTTACGCGCGGTTGCGCGCTTGCGCGCTTGCCGTAAAAAACGGAGGCTTTCATTCAGGTCTGCATAAAAATAAATGGCAGTTGTATTCACATCCCAGCGTAGTGTCAGTATAATGATTATCTGAAATAACTTAGCAAAATACAGTGGATTCCCTAGATAAGCCGCCCAAAAAGAGTTTTACTAAATAGCGCTGGTTAGTGGTTAGCATTAGGCTAACGGCCTACTGTCGCTAATATGCTACAAAGCTAAATATGATAATAACTTCAAAAATACGAATCACACACATTTCACCTCATTACGTCAAGTGTATAAGCACACAATAAGCATGTGAGTATTTTTATCTAACCACAACTTACCTTAAAATTATCACAGGATTGAACTTCCCCAACTCCTATCGTGAGCAGCATAACCGGATGTATCCTTGTGCATAAAGAGTTAACAGGTCCGTCACTTTGCGGTCCCACGGGAAACAACTGCTTGTCGAAGGTTCCTAGGTCCGTAGCGAATATGCACTAACCGGCATTGGGGGAATGCAGATGCTATCTCGGCTGGTTGACTGACTAAAACAGTATGTTGCATATTTGTGACACCAGGCGTTAAGGGGTTAAGAAAGCAGAGACCAACGGGCAAAAAGGCCTCTGTTTTATTCAGCAGAGTAACCTGGAAAGAAGGCTTGATAGGGCCTATCATGTCATTTGTTTCCAATGCATTTCAGAGCTGTGAACATTTTGTGGCGTAACCTGCCAATTTTGCTCACAACTGCTATTGGTACATCTTTGTAAACCTAATGCTCCTCAAATTCAGTTTAGAGAATAAACTGAGCGCCCAATGTGGGGCTCGAACCCACGACCCTGAGATTAAGAGTCTCATGCTCTACCGACTGAGCTAACCGGGCTACTTTTAGCCCGTTTTTAGCGTCAAACTTCGAACTTGAATGCAATCCTTTTAAGAAAGCAGAAATTTGCAGACAAAGGGACCTCTATTTTTTTCTGCAGGGTACCATATCAAGAGTGCATGGTATAAAATCTCCTTGGGTTCCAATGCAGTTTAGAGCAGTGAAGATTTTGTGTCCAAACATGACAATTGCTATTGGTAACTGATTTCAAACCTAATGCCGCTCAAGTTCTGCTTAGAGAATAATTTGAGCGCCCAATGTGGGGCTCGAACCCACGACCCTGAGATTAAGAGTCTCATGCTCTACCGACTGAGCTAACCGGGCTACGTTAAGCGCATTTTTAGCAACAATTATCGAATTTGAATGAAAGAGATCAAATAAAGTGATCAGGTTGCTGCCTTTTAGTGCCTCGTACAACTCATTTACCCTAGAGTTATTTCACAGTTGTATTTGGGTTGATGGCCTTTGTTTAGAATTCATGATTGTTTAGGTACATTGGTCATCAATTCTGGCATCTTGGGAACATAGGGAGCATAATTGAAAGCAAAAAGTTGTCACATAGACACCGCCAGAGCAGCAGTGTTTGGATCAAGTACAATATAGTGGTCCACAAGTCTTCCACTTTAGCCACCATAACACGGACCAGCGTGCATCACAGTAGGATTCTTAAATGGCAGTGGTGGGATTTGAACCCACGCCTCCAGAGAGACTGGAGCCTAAATCCAGCGCCTTAGACCACTCGGCCACACTACCTCTTTCTGCAAGACTTTCTTTCAATATTTTTTTGTCTTTCTTAATATCGTTACATTAACATGAGCTGCTAAACGTGCTGTCATACTTTGACCACATTTCTAAGCGTTTATGGTGATTGTTTCAAATTCAGGATGAATCAAGAACTTGATTTTGGTCCTCAAATGTGCCACCTCAGGCAACACCTTTAGCCACCATAACACAGATCAGCGTGCATCACAGTAAGATTCTTAGATTGTTAAATGGCAGTGGTGGGATTTGAACCCACGCCTCCTGAGAGACTGGAGCCTTAATCCAGCGCCTTAGACCACTCGGCCACACTACCTCAATGTACCTACATTTCTTGGGGTTTTTCTTCGTTTTTTAGAAACCATGAACAAAATACTAATTGTCAATCGTTAAGTCACACAAACTGATCAACTTCCTGCCATACAGTGCCTTTGAGGACGTATTTGTCATAGACCCTTTTCACAGTTTTAATTGCATTGAATGCCAATGTTTAAGAGTCCATTGCTCTACCGACTGAGCTAACCTGGCTATTTTTAACCATTTTTAAGCAACCATTTTCAAATTTAAATGAAATCCTGCCATACAGTGCCTTTGAGGACGTATTTGTCATAGACCCTTTTCACAGTTTTAATTGCATTGAATGCCAATGTTTAAGAGTCCATTGCTCTACCGACTGAGCTAACCTGGCTATTTTTAACCATTTTTAAGCAACCATTTTCAAATTTAAATGAAATCCTTTTAAGAAAGCAGAGACCAACGGGCAAAAAGGCCTCTGTTTTATTCAGCAGAGTAACCTGGAAAGAAGGCTTGATAGGGCCTATCATGTCATTTGTTTCCAATGCATTTCAGAGCTGTGAACATTTTGTGGCGTAACCTGCCAATTTTGCTCACAACTGCTATTGGTACATCTTTGTAAACCTAATGCTCCTCAAATTCAGTTTAGAGAATAAACTGAGCGCCCAATGTGGGGCTCGAACCCACGACCCTGAGATTAAGAGTCTCATGCTCTACCGACTGAGCTAACCGGGCTACTTTTAGCCCGTTTTTAGCGTCAAACTTCGAACTTGAATGCAATCCTTTTAAGAAAGCAGAAATTTGCAGACAAAGGGACCTCTATTTTTTTCTGCAGGGTACCATATCAAGAGTGCATGGTATAAAATCTCCTTGGGTTCCAATGCAGTTTAGAGCAGTGAAGATTTTGTGTCCAAACATGACAATTGCTATTGGTAACTGATTTCAAACCTAATGCCGCTCAAGTTCTGCTTAGAGAATAATTTGAGCACCCAATGTGGGGCTCGAACCCACGACCCTGAGATTAAGAGTCTCATGCTCTACCGACTGAGCTAACCGGGCTACGTTAAGCGCATTTTTAGCAACAATTATCGAATTTGAATGAAAGAGATCAAATAAAGTGATCAGGTTGCTGCCTTTTAGTGCCTCGTACAACTCATTTACCCTAGAGTTATTTCACAGTTGTATTTGGGTTGATGGCCTTTGTTTAGAATTCATGATTGTTTAGGTACATTGGTCATCAATTCTGGCATCTTGGGAACATAGGGAATATAATTGAAAGCAAAAAGTTGTCACATAGACACCGCCAGAGCAGCAGTGTTTGGATCAAGTACAATATAGTGGTCCACAAGTCTTCCACTTTAGCCACCATAACACGGACCAGCGTGCATCACAGTAGGATTCTTAAATGGCAGTGGTGGGATTTGAACCCACGCCTCCAGAGAGACTGGAGCCTAAATCCAGCGCCTTAGACCACTCGGCCACACTACCTCTTTCCGCAAGACTTTCTTTCAATATTTTTTTGTCTTTCTTAATATCGTTACATTAACATGAGCTGCTAAACGTGCTGTCATACTTTGACCACATTTCTAAGCGTTTATGGTGATTGTTTCAAATTCAGGATGAATCAAGAACTTGATTTTGGTCCTCAAATGTGCCACCTCAGGCAACACCTTTAGCCACCATAACACAGATCAGCGTGCATCACAGTAAGATTCTTAGATTGTTAAATGGCAGTGGTGGGATTTGAACCCACGCCTCCTGAGAGACTGGAGCCTTAATCCAGCGCCTTAGACCACTCGGCCACACTACCTCAATGTACCTACATTTCTTGGGGTTTTTCTTCGTTTTTTAGAAACCATGAACAAAATACTAATTGTCAATCGTTAAGTCACACAAACTGATCAACTTCCTGCCATACAGTGCCTTTGAGGACGTATTTGTCATAGACCCTTTTCACAGTTTTAATTGCATTGAATGCCAATGTTTAAGAGTCCATTGCTCTACCGACTGAGCTAACCTGGCTATTTTTAACCATTTTTAAGCAACCATTTTCAAATTTAAATGAAATCCTTTTAAGAAAGCAGAGACCAACGGGCAAAAAGGCCTCTGTTTTATTCAGCAGAGTAACCTGGAAAGAAGGCTTGATAGGGCCTATCATGTCATTTGTTTCCAATGCATTTCAGAGCTGTGAACATTTTGTGGCGTAACCTGCCAATTTTGCTCACAACTGCTATTGGTACATCTTTGTAAACCTAATGCTCCTCAAATTCAGTTTAGAGAATAAACTGAGCGCCCAATGTGGGGCTCGAACCCACGACCCTGAGATTAAGAGTCTCATGCTCTACCGACTGAGCTAACCGGGCTACTTTTAGCCCGTTTTTAGCGTCAAACTTCGAACTTGAATGCAATCCTTTTAAGAAAGCAGAAATTTGCAGACAAAGGGACCTCTATTTTTTTCTGCAGGGTACCATATCAAGAGTGCATGGTATAAAATCTCCTTGGGTTCCAATGCAGTTTAGAGCAGTGAAGATTTTGTGTCCAAACATGACAATTGCTATTGGTAACTGATTTCAAACCTAATGCCGCTCAAGTTCTGCTTAGAGAATAATTTGAGCGCCCAATGTGGGGCTCGAACCCACGACCCTGAGATTAAGAGTCTCATGCTCTACCGACTGAGCTAACCGGGCTACGTTAAGCGCATTTTTAGCAACAATTATCAAATTTGAATGAAAGAGATCAAATAAAGTGATCAGGTTGCTGCCTTTTAGTGCCTCGTACAACTCATTTACCCTAGAGTTATTTCACAGTTGTATTTGGGTTGATGGCCTTTGTTTAGAATTCATGATTGTTTAGGTACATTGGTCATCAATTCTGGCATCTTGGGAACATAGGGAGCATAATTGAAAGCAAAAAGTTGTCACATAGACACCGCCAGAGCAGCAGTGTTTGGATCAAGTACAATATAGTGGTCCACAAGTCTTCCACTTTAGCCACCATAACACGGACCAGCGTGCATCACAGTAGGATTCTTAAATGGCAGTGGTGGGATTTGAACCCACGCCTCCAGAGAGACTGGAGCCTAAATCCAGCGCCTTAGACCACTCGGCCACACTACCTCTTTCTGCAAGACTTTCTTTCAATATTTTTTTGTCTTTCTTAATATCGTTACATTAACATGAGCTGCTAAACGTGCTGTCATACTTTGACCACATTTCTAAGCGTTTATGGTGATTGTTTCAAATTCAGGATGAATCAAGAACTTGATTTTGGTCCTCAAATGTGCCACCTCAGGCAACACCTTTAGCCACCATAACACAGATCAGCGTGCATCACAGTAAGATTCTTAGATTGTTAAATGGCAGTGGTGGGATTTGAACCCACGCCTCCTGAGAGACTGGAGCCTTAATCCAGCGCCTTAGACCACTCGGCCACACTACCTCAATGTACCTACATTTCTTGGGGTTTTTCTTCGTTTTTTAGAAACCATGAACAAAATACTAATTGTCAATCGTTAAGTCACACAAACTGATCAACTTCCTGCCATACAGTGCCTTTGAGGACGTATTTGTCATAGACCCTTTTCACAGTTTTAATTGCATTGAATGCCAATGTTTAAGAGTCCATTGCTCTACCGACTGAGCTAACCTGGCTATTTTTAACCATTTTTAAGCAACCATTTTCAAATTTAAATGAAATCCTTTTAAGAAAGCAGAGACCAACGGGCAAAAAGGCCTCTGTTTTATTCAGCAGAGTAACCTGGAAAGAAGGCTTGATAGGGCCTATCATGTCATTTGTTTCCAATGCATTTCAGAGCTGTGAACATTTTGTGGCGTAACCTGCCAATTTTGCTCACAACTGCTATTGGTACATCTTTGTAAACCTAATGCTCCTCAAATTCAGTTTAGAGAATAAACTGAGCGCCCAATGTGGGGCTCGAACCCACGACCCTGAGATTAAGAGTCTCATGCTCTACCGACTGAGCTAACCGGGCTACTTTTAGCCCGTTTTTAGCGTCAAACTTCGAACTTGAATGCAATCCTTTTAAGAAAGCAGAAATTTGCAGACAAAGGGACCTCTATTTTTTTCTGCAGGGTACCATATCAAGAGTGCATGGTATAAAATCTCCTTGGGTTCCAATGCAGTTTAGATTTTGTGTCCAAACATGACAATTGCTATTGGTAACTGATTTCAAACCTAATGCCGCTCAAGTTCTGCTTAGAGAATAATTTGAGCGCCCAATGTGGGGCTCGAACCCACGACCCTGAGATTAAGAGTCTCATGCTCTACCGACTGAGCTAACCGGGCTACGTTAAGCGCATTTTTAGCAACAATTATCGAATTTGAATGAAAGAGATCAAATAAAGTGATCAGGTTGCTGCCTTTTAGTGCCTCGTACAACTCATTTACCCTAGAGTTATTTCACAGTTGTATTTGGGTTGATGGCCTTTGTTTAGAATTCATGATTGTTTAGGTACATTGGTCATCAATTCTGGCATCTTGGGAACATAGGGAATATAATTGAAAGCAAAAAGTTGTCACATAGACACCGCCAGAGCAGCAGTGTTTGGATCAAGTACAATATAGTGGTCCACAAGTCTTCCACTTTAGCCACCATAACACGGACCAGCGTGCATCACAGTAGGATTCTTAAATGGCAGTGGTGGGATTTGAACCCACGCCTCCAGAGAGACTGGAGCCTAAATCCAGCGCCTTAGACCACTCGGCCACACTACCTCTTTCTGCAAGACTTTCTTTCAATATTTTTTTGTCTTTCTTAATATCGTTACATTAACATGAGCTGCTAAACGTGCTGTCATACTTTGACCACATTTCTAAGCGTTTATGGTGATTGTTTCAAATTCAGGATGAATCAAGAACTTGATTTTGGTCCTCAAATGTGCCACCTCAGGCAACACCTTTAGCCACCATAACACAGATCAGCGTGCATCACAGTAAGATTCTTAGATTGTTAAATGGCAGTGGTGGGATTTGAACCCACGCCTCCTGAGAGACTGGAGCCTTAATCCAGCGCCTTAGACCACTCGGCCACACTACCTCAATGTACCTACATTTCTTGGGGTTTTTCTTCGTTTTTTAGAAACCATGAACAAAATACTAATTGTCAATCGTTAAGTCACACAAACTGATCAACTTCCTGCCATACAGTGCCTTTGAGGACGTATTTGTCATAGACCCTTTTCACAGTTTTAATTGCATTGAATGCCAATGTTTAAGAGTCCATTGCTCTACCGACTGAGCTAACCTGGCTATTTTTAACCATTTTTAAGCAACCATTTTCAAATTTAAATGAAATCCTTTTAAGAAAGCAGAGACCAAGGGGCAAAAAGGCCTCTGTTTTATTCAGCAGAGTAACCTGGAAAGAAGGCTTGATAGGGCCTATCATGTCATTTCTTTCCAATGCATTTCAGAGCTGTGAACATTTTGTGGCGTAACCTGCCAATTTTGCTCACAACTGCTATTGGTACATCTTTGTAAACCTAATGCTCCTCAAATTCAGTTTAGAGAATAAACTGAGCGCCCAATGTGGGGCTCGAACCCACGACCCTGAGATTAAGAGTCTCATGCTCTACCGACTGAGCTAACCGGGCTACTTTTAGCCCGTTTTTAGCGTCAAACTTCGAACTTGAATGCAATCCTTTTAAGAAAGCAGAAATTTGCAGACAAAGGGACCTCTATTTTTTTCTGCAGGGTACCATATCAAGAGTGCATGGTATAAAATCTCCTTGGGTTCCAATGCAGTTTAGAGCAGTGAAGATTTTGTGTCCAAACATGACAATTGCTATTGGTAACTGATTTCAAACCTAATGCCGCTCAAGTTCTGCTTAGAGAATAATTTGAGCGCCCAATGTGGGGCTCGAACCCACGACCCTGAGATTAAGAGTCTCATGCTCTACCGACTGAGCTAACCGGGCTACGTTAAGCGCATTTTTAGCAACAATTATCGAATTTGAATGAAAGAGATCAAATAAAGTGATCAGGTTGCTGCCTTTTAGTGCCTCGTACAACTCATTTACCCTAGAGTTATTTCACAGTTGTATTTGGGTTGATGGCCTTTGTTTAGAATTCATGATTGTTTAGGTACATTGGTCATCAATTCTGGCATCTTGGGAACATAGGGAGCATAATTGAAAGCAAAAAGTTGTCACATAGACACCGCCAGAGCAGCAGTGTTTGGATCAAGTACAATATAGTGGTCCACAAGTCTTCCACTTTAGCCACCATAACACGGACCAGCGTGCATCACAGTAGGATTCTTAAATGGCAGTGGTGGGATTTGAACCCACGCCTCCAGAGAGACTGGAGCCTAAATCCAGCGCCTTAGACCACTCGGCCACACTACCTCTTTCTGCAAGACTTTCTTTCAATATTTTTTTGTCTTTCTTAATATCGTTACATTAACATGAGCTGCTAAACGTGCTGTCATACTTTGACCACATTTCTAAGCGTTTATGGTGATTGTTTCAAATTCAGGATGAATCAAGAACTTGATTTTGGTCCTCAAATGTGCCACCTCAGGCAACACCTTTAGCCACCATAACACAGATCAGCGTGCATCACAGTAAGATTCTTAGATTGTTAAATGGCAGTGGTGGGATTTGAACCCACGCCTCCTGAGAGACTGGAGCCTTAATCCAGCGCCTTAGACCACTCGGCCACACTACCTCAATGTACCTACATTTCTTGGGGTTTTTCTTCGTTTTTTAGAAACCATGAACAAAATACTAATTGTCAATCGTTAAGTCACACAAACTGATCAACTTCCTGCCATACAGTGCCTTTGAGGACGTATTTGTCATAGACCCTTTTCACAGTTTTAATTGCATTGAATGCCAATGTTTAAGAGTCCATTGCTCTACCGACTGAGCTAACCTGGCTATTTTTAACCATTTTTAAGCAACCATTTTCAAATTTAAATGAAATCCTTTTAAGAAAGCAGAGACCAAGGGGCAAAAAGGCCTCTGTTTTATTCAGCAGAGTAACCTGGAAAGAAGGCTTGATAGGGCCTATCATGTCATTTCTTTCCAATGCATTTCAGAGCTGTGAACATTTTGTGGCGTAACCTGCCAATTTTGCTCACAACTGCTATTGGTACATCTTTGTAAACCTAATGCTCCTCAAATTCAGTTTAGAGAATAAACTGAGCGCCCAATGTGGGGCTCGAACCCACGACCCTGAGATTAAGAGTCTCATGCTCTACCGACTGAGCTAACCGGGCTACTTTTAGCCCGTTTTTAGCGTCAAACTTCGAACTTGAATGCAATCCTTTTAAGAAAGCAGAAATTTGCAGACAAAGGGACCTCTATTTTTTTCTGCAGGGTACCATATCAAGAGTGCATGGTATAAAATCTCCTTGGGTTCCAATGCAGTTTAGAGCAGTGAAGATTTTGTGTCCAAACATGACAATTGCTATTGGTAACTGATTTCAAACCTAATGCCGCTCAAGTTCTGCTTAGAGAATAATTTGAGCGCCCAATGTGGGGCTCGAACCCACGACCCTGAGATTAAGAGTCTCATGCTCTACCGACTGAGCTAACCGGGCTACGTTAAGCGCATTTTTAGCAACAATTATCGAATTTGAATGAAAGAGATCAAATAAAGTGATCAGGTTGCTGCCTTTTAGTGCCTCGTACAACTCATTTACCCTAGAGTTATTTCATAGTTGTATTTGGGTTGATGGCCTTTGTTTAGAATTCATGATTGTTTAGGTACATTGGTCATCAATTCTGGCATCTTGGGAACATAGGGAGCATAATTGAAAGCAAAAAGTTGTCACATAGACACCGCCAGAGCAGCAGTGTTTGGATCAAGTACAATATAGTGGTCCACAAGTCTTCCACTTTAGCCACCATAACACGGACCAGCGTGCATCACAGTAGGATTCTTAAATGGCAGTGGTGGGATTTGAACCCACGCCTCCAGAGAGACTGGAGCCTAAATCCAGCGCCTTAGACCACTCGGCCACACTACCTCTTTCTGCAAGACTTTCTTTCAATATTTTTTTGTCTTTCTTAATATCGTTACATTAACATGAGCTGCTAAACGTGCTGTCATACTTTGACCACATTTCTAAGCGTTTATGGTGATTGTTTCAAATTCAGGATGAATCAAGAACTTGATTTTGGTCCTCAAATGTGCCACCTCAGGCAACACCTTTAGCCACCATAACACAGATCAGCGTGCATCACAGTAAGATTCTTAGATTGTTAAATGGCAGTGGTGGGATTTGAACCCACGCCTCCTGAGAGACTGGAGCCTTAATCCAGCGCCTTAGACCACTCGGCCACACTACCTCAATGTACCTACATTTCTTGGGGTTTTTCTTCGTTTTTTAGAAACCATGAACAAAATACTAATTGTCAATCGTTAAGTCACACAAACTGATCAACTTCCTGCCATACAGTGCCTTTGAGGACGTATTTGTCATAGACCCTTTTCACAGTTTTAATTGCATTGAATGCCAATGTTTAAGAGTCCATTGCTCTACCGACTGAGCTAACCTGGCTATTTTTAACCATTTTTAAGCAACCATTTTCAAATTTAAATGAAATCCTTTTAAGAAAGCAGAGACCAAGGGGCAAAAAGGCCTCTGTTTTATTCAGCAGAGTAACCTGGAAAGAAGGCTTGATAGGGCCTATCATGTCATTTCTTTCCAATGCATTTCAGAGCTGTGAACATTTTGTGGCGTAACCTGCCAATTTTGCTCACAACTGCTATTGGTACATCTTTGTAAACCTAATGCTCCTCAAATTCAGTTTAGAGAATAAACTGAGCGCCCAATGTGGGGCTCGAACCCACGACCCTGAGATTAAGAGTCTCATGCTCTACCGACTGAGCTAACCGGGCTACTTTTAGCCCGTTTTTAGCGTCAAACTTCGAACTTGAATGCAATCCTTTTAAGAAAGCAGAAATTTGCAGACAAAGGGACCTCTATTTTTTTCTGCAGGGTACCATATCAAGAGTGCATGGTATAAAATCTCCTTGGGTTCCAATGCAGTTTAGAGCAGTGAAGATTTTGTGTCCAAACATGACAATTGCTATTGGTAACTGATTTCAAACCTAATGCCGCTCAAGTTCTGCTTAGAGAATAATTTGAGCGCCCAATGTGGGGCTCGAACCCACGACCCTGAGATTAAGAGTCTCATGCTCTACCGACTGAGCTAACCGGGCTACGTTAAGCGCATTTTTAGCAACAATTATCGAATTTGAATGAAAGAGATCAAATAAAGTGATCAGGTTGCTGCCTTTTAGTGCCTCGTACAACTCATTTACCCTAGAGTTATTTCATAGTTGTATTTGGGTTGATGGCCTTTGTTTAGAATTCATGATTGTTTAGGTACATTGGTCATCAATTCTGGCATCTTGGGAACATAGGGAGCATAATTGAAAGCAAAAAGTTGTCACATAGACACCGCCAGAGCAGCAGTGTTTGGATCAAGTACAATATAGTGGTCCACAAGTCTTCCACTTTAGCCACCATAACACGGACCAGCGTGCATCACAGTAGGATTCTTAAATGGCAGTGGTGGGATTTGAACCCACGCCTCCAGAGAGACTGGAGCCTAAATCCAGCGCCTTAGACCACTCGGCCACACTACCTCTTTCTGCAAGACTTTCTTTCAATATTTTTTTGTCTTTCTTAATATCGTTACATTAACATGAGCTGCTAAACGTGCTGTCATACTTTGACCACATTTCTAAGCGTTTATGGTGATTGTTTCAAATTCAGGATGAATCAAGAACTTGATTTTGGTCCTCAAATGTGCCACCTCAGGCAACACCTTTAGCCACCATAACACAGATCAGCGTGCATCACAGTAAGATTCTTAGATTGTTAAATGGCAGTGGTGGGATTTGAACCCACGCCTCCTGAGAGACTGGAGCCTTAATCCAGCGCCTTAGACCACTCGGCCACACTACCTCAATGTACCTACATTTCTTGGGGTTTTTCTTCGTTTTTTAGAAACCATGAACAAAATACTAATTGTCAATCGTTAAGTCACACAAACTGATCAACTTCCTGCCATACAGTGCCTTTGAGGACGTATTTGTCATAGACCCTTTTCACAGTTTTAATTGCATTGAATGCCAATGTTTAAGAGTCCATTGCTCTACCGACTGAGCTAACCTGGCTATTTTTAACCATTTTTAAGCAACCATTTTCAAATTTAAATGAAATCCTTTTAAGAAAGCAGAGACCAAGGGGCAAAAAGGCCTCTGTTTTATTCAGCAGAGTAACCTGGAAAGAAGGCTTGATAGGGCCTATCATGTCATTTCTTTCCAATGCATTTCAGAGCTGTGAACATTTTGTGGCGTAACCTGCCAATTTTGCTCACAACTGCTATTGGTACATCTTTGTAAACCTAATGCTCCTCAAATTCAGTTTAGAGAATAAACTGAGCGCCCAATGTGGGGCTCGAACCCACGACCCTGAGATTAAGAGTCTCATGCTCTACCGACTGAGCTAACCGGGCTACTTTTAGCCCGTTTTTAGCGTCAAACTTCGAACTTGAATGCAATCCTTTTAAGAAAGCAGAAATTTGCAGACAAAGGGACCTCTATTTTTTTCTGCAGGGTACCATATCAAGAGTGCATGGTATAAAATCTCCTTGGGTTCCAATGCAGTTTAGAGCAGTGAAGATTTTGTGTCCAAACATGACAATTGCTATTGGTAACTGATTTCAAACCTAATGCCGCTCAAGTTCTGCTTAGAGAATAATTTGAGCGCCCAATGTGGGGCTCGAACCCACGACCCTGAGATTAAGAGTCTCATGCTCTACCGACTGAGCTAACCGGGCTACGTTAAGGGCATTTTTAGCAACAATTATCGAATTTGAATGAAAGAGATCAAATAAAGTGATCAGGTTGCTGCCTTTTAGTGCCTCGTACAACTCATTTACCCTAGAGTTATTTCACAGTTGTATTTGGGTTGATGGCCTTTGTTTAGAATTCATGATTGTTTAGGTACATTGGTCATCAATTCTGGCATCTTGGGAACATAGGGAGCATAATTGAAAGCAAAAAGTTGTCACATAGACACCGCCAGAGCAGCAGTGTTTGGATCAAGTACAATATAGTGGTCCACAAGTCTTCCACTTTAGCCACCATAACACGGACCAGCGTGCATCACAGTAGGATTCTTAAATGGCAGTGGTGGGATTTGAACCCACGCCTCCAGAGAGACTGGAGCCTAAATCCAGCGCCTTAGACCACTCGGCCACACTACCTCTTTCTGCAAGACTTTCTTTCAATATTTTTTTGTCTTTCTTAATATCGTTACATTAACATGAGCTGCTAAACGTGCTGTCATACTTTGACCACATTTCTAAGCGTTTATGGTGATTGTTTCAAATTCAGGATGAATCAAGAACTTGATTTTGGTCCTCAAATGTGCCACCTCAGGCAACACCTTTAGCCACCATAACACAGATCAGCGTGCATCACAGTAAGATTCTTAGATTGTTAAATGGCAGTGGTGGGATTTGAACCCACGCCTCCTGAGAGACTGGAGCCTTAATCCAGCGCCTTAGACCACTCGGCCACACTACCTCAATGTACCTACATTTCTTGGGGTTTTTCTTCGTTTTTTAGAAACCATGAACAAAATACTAATTGTCAATCGTTAAGTCACAAACTGATCAACTTCCTGCCATACAGTGCCTTTGAGGACGTATTTGTCATAGACCCTTTTCACAGTTTTAATTGCATTGAATGCCAATGTTTAAGAGTCCATTGCTCTACCGACTGAGCTAACCTGGCTATTTTTAACCATTTTTAAGCAACCATTTTCAAATTTAAATGAAATCCTTTTAAGAAAGCAGAGACCAAGGGGCAAAAAGGCCTCTGTTTTATTCAGCAGAGTAACCTGGAAAGAAGGCTTGATAGGGCCTATCATGTCATTTCTTTCCAATGCATTTCAGAGCTGTGAACATTTTGTGGCGTAACCTGCCAATTTTGCTCACAACTGCTATTGGTACATCTTTGTAAACCTAATGCTCCTCAAATTCAGTTTAGAGAATAAACTGAGCGCCCAATGTGGGGCTCGAACCCACGACCCTGAGATTAAGAGTCTCATGCTCTACCGACTGAGCTAACCGGGCTACTTTTAGCCCGTTTTTAGCGTCAAACTTCGAACTTGAATGCAATCCTTTTAAGAAAGCAGAAATTTGCAGACAAAGGGACCTCTATTTTTTTCTGCAGGGTACCATATCAAGAGTGCATGGTATAAAATCTGCTTGGGTTCCAATGCAGTTTAGAGCAGTGAAGATTTTGTGTCCAAACATGACAATTGCTATTGGTAACTGATTTCAAACCTAATGCTGCTCAAGTTCTGCTTAGAGAATAATTTGAGCGCCCAATGTGGGGCTCGAACCCACGACCCTGAGATTAAGAGTCTCATGCTCTACCGACTGAGCTAACCGGGCTACGTTAAGCGCATTTTTAGCAACAATTATCGAATTTGAATGAAAGAGATCAAATAAAGTGATCAGGTTGCTGCCTTTTAGTGCCTCGTACAACTCATTTACCCTAGAGTTATTTCACAGTTGTATTTGGGTTGATGGCCTTTGTTTAGAATTCATGATTGTTTAGGTACATTGGTCATCAATTCTGGCATCTTGGGAACATAGGGAGCATAATTGAAAGCAAAAAGTTGTCACATAGACACCGCCAGAGCAGCAGTGTTTGGATCAAGTACAATATAGTGGTCCACAAGTCTTCCACTTTAGCCACCATAACACGGACCAGCGTGCATCACAGTAGGATTCTTAAATGGCAGTGGTGGGATTTGAACCCACGCCTCCAGAGAGACTGGAGCCTAAATCCAGCGCCTTAGACCACTCGGCCACACTACCTCTTTCTGCAAGACTTTCTTTCAATATTTTTTTGTCTTTCTTAATATCGTTACATTAACATGAGCTGCTAAACGTGCTGTCATACTTTGACCACATTTCTAAGCGTTTATGGTGATTGTTTCAAATTCAGGATGAATCAAGAACTTGATTTTGGTCCTCAAATGTGCCACCTCAGGCAACACCTTTAGCCACCATAACACAGATCAGCGTGCATCACAGTAAGATTCTTAGATTGTTAAATGGCAGTGGTGGGATTTGAACCCACGCCTCCTGAGAGACTGGAGCCTTAATCCAGCGCCTTAGACCACTCGGCCACACTACCTCAATGTACCTACATTTCTTGGGGTTTTTCTTCGTTTTTTAGAAACCATGAACAAAATACTAATTGTCAATCGTTAAGTCACACAAACTGATCAACTTCCTGCCATACAGTGCCTTTGAGGACTTATTTGTCATAGACCCTTTTCACAGTTTTAATTGCATTGAATGCCAATGTTTAAGAGTCCATTGCTCTACCGACTGAGCTAACCTGGCTATTTTTAACCATTTTTAAGCAACCATTTTCAAATTTAAATGAAATCCTTTTAAGAAAGCAGAGACCAAGGGGCAAAAAGGCCTCTGTTTTATTCAGCAGAGTAACCTGGAAAGAAGGCTTGATAGGGCCTATCATGTCATTTCTTTCCAATGCATTTCAGAGCTGTGAACATTTTGTGGCGTAACCTGCCAATTTTGCTCACAACTGCTATTGGTACATCTTTGTAAACCTAATGCTCCTCAAATTCAGTTTAGAGAATAAACTGAGCGCCCAATGTGGGGCTCGAACCCACGACCCTGAGATTAAGAGTCTCATGCTCTACCGACTGAGCTAACCGGGCTACTTTTAGCCCGTTTTTAGCGTCAAACTTCGAACTTGAATGCAATCCTTTTAAGAAAGCAGAAATTTGCAGACAAAGGGACCTCTATTTTTTTTCTGCAGGGTACCATATCAAGAGTGCATGGTATAAAATCTCCTTGGGTTCCAATGCAGTTTAGAGCAGTGAAGATTTTGTGTCCAAACATGACAATTGCTATTGGTAACTGATTTCAAACCTAATGCCGCTCAAGTTCTGCTTAGAGAATAATTTGAGCGCCCAATGTGGGGCTCGAACCCACGACCCTGAGATTAAGAGTCTCATGCTCTACCGACTGAGCTAACCGGGCTACGTTAAGCGCATTTTTAGCAACAATTATCGAATTTGAATGAAAGAGATCAAATAAAGTGATCAGGTTGCTGCCTTTTAGTGCCTCGTACAACTCATTTACCCTAGAGTTATTTCACAGTTGTATTTGGGTTGATGGCCTTTGTTTAGAATTCATGATTGTTTAGGTACATTGGTCATCAATTCTGGCATCTTGGGAACATAGGGAGCATAATTGAAAGCAAAAAGTTGTCACATAGACACCGCCAGAGCAGCAGTGTTTGGATCAAGTACAATATAGTGGTCCACAAGTCTTCCACTTTAGCCACCATAACACGGACCAGCGTGCATCACAGTAGGATTCTTAAATGGCAGTGGTGGGATTTGAACCCACGCCTCCAGAGAGACTGGAGCCTAAATCCAGCGCCTTAGACCACTCGGCCACACTACCTCTTTCTGCAAGACTTTCTTTCAATATTTTTTTGTCTTTCTTAATATCGTTACATTAACATGAGCTGCTAAACGTGCTGTCATACTTTGACCACATTTCTAAGCGTTTATGGTGATTGTTTCAAATTCAGGATGAATCAAGAACTTGATTTTGGTCCTCAAATGTGCCACCTCAGGCAACACCTTTAGCCACCATAACACAGATCAGCGTGCATCACAGTAAGATTCTTAGATTGTTAAATGGCAGTGGTGGGATTTGAACCCACGCCTCCTGAGAGACTGGAGCCTTAATCCAGCGCCTTAGACCACTCGGCCACACTACCTCAATGTACCTACATTTCTTGGGGTTTTTCTTCGTTTTTTAGAAACCATGAACAAAATACTAATTGTCAATCGTTAAGTCACACAAACTGATCAACTTCCTGCCATACAGTGCCTTTGAGGACGTATTTGTCATAGACCCTTTTCACAGTTTTAATTGCATTGAATGCCAATGTTTAAGAGTCCATTGCTCTACCGACTGAGCTAACCTGGCTATTTTTAACCATTTTTAAGCAACCATTTTCAAATTTAAATGAAATCCTTTTAAGAAAGCAGAGACCAAGGGGCAAAAAGGCCTCTGTTTTATTCAGCAGAGTAACCTGGAAAGAAGGCTTGATAGGGCCTATCATGTCATTTGTTTCCAATGCATTTCAGAGCTGTGAACATTTTGTGGCGTAACCTGCCAATTTTGCTCACAACTGCTATTGGTACATCTTTGTAAACCTAATGCTCCTCAAATTCAGTTTAGAGAATAAACTGAGCGCCCAATGTGGGGCTCGAACCCACGACCCTGAGATTAAGAGTCTCATGCTCTACCGACTGAGCTAACCGGGCTACTTTTAGCCCGTTTTTAGCGTCAAACTTCGAACTTGAATGCAATCCTTTTAAGAAAGCAGAAATTTGCAGACAAAGGGACCTCTATTTTTTTCTGCAGGGTACCATATCAAGAGTGCATGGTATAAAATCTCCTTGGGTTCCAATGCAGTTTAGAGCAGTGAAGATTTTGTGTCCAAACATGACAATTGCTATTGGTAACTGATTTCAAACCTAATGCCGCTCAAGTTCTGCTTAGAGAATAATTTGAGCGCCCAATGTGGGGCTCGAACCCACGACCCTGAGATTAAGAGTCTCATGCTCTACCGACTGAGCTAACCGGGCTACGTTAAGCGCATTTTTAGCAACAATTATCGAATTTGAATGAAAGAGATCAAATAAAGTGATCAGGTTGCTGCCTTTTAGTGCCTCGTACAACTCATTTACCCTAGAGTTATTTCACAGTTGTATTTGGGTTGATGGCCTTTGTTTAGAATTCATGATTGTTTAGGTACATTGGTCATCAATTCTGGCATCTTGGGAACATAGGGAGCATAATTGAAAGCAAAAAGTTGTCACATAGACACCGCCAGAGCAGCAGTGTTTGGATCAAGTACAATATAGTGGTCCACAAGTCTTCCACTTTAGCCACCATAACACGGACCAGCGTGCATCACAGTAGGATTCTTAAATGGCAGTGGTGGGATTTGAACCCACGCCTCCAGAGAGACTGGAGCCTAAATCCAGCGCCTTAGACCACTCGGCCACACTACCTCTTTCTGCAAGACTTTCTTTCAATATTTTTTTGTCTTTCTTAATATCGTTACATTAACATGAGCTGCTAAACGTGCTGTCATACTTTGACCACATTTCTAAGCGTTTATGGTGATTGTTTCAAATTCAGGATGAATCAAGAACTTGATTTTGGTCCTCAAATGTGCCACCTCAGGCAACACCTTTAGCCACCATAACACAGATCAGCGTGCATCACAGTAAGATTCTTAGATTGTTAAATGGCAGTGGTGGGATTTGAACCCACGCCTCCTGAGAGACTGGAGCCTTAATCCAGCGCCTTAGACCACTCGGCCACACTACCTCAATGTACCTACATTTCTTGGGGTTTTTCTTCGTTTTTTAGAAACCATGAACAAAATACTAATTGTCAATCGTTAAGTCACACAAACTGATCAACTTCCTGCCATACAGTGCCTTTGAGGACGTATTTGTCATAGACCCTTTTCACAGTTTTAATTGCATTGAATGCCAATGTTTAAGAGTCCATTGCTCTACCGACTGAGCTAACCTGGCTATTTTTAACCATTTTTAAGCAACCATTTTCAAATTTAAATGAAATCCTTTTAAGAAAGCAGAGACCAAGGGGCAAAAAGGCCTCTGTTTTATTCAGCAGAGTAACCTGGAAAGAAGGCTTGATAGGGCCTATCATGTCATTTCTTTCCAATGCATTTCAGAGCTGTGAACATTTTGTGGCGTAACCTGCCAATTTTGCTCACAACTGCTATTGGTACATCTTTGTAAACCTAATGCTCCTCAAATTCAGTTTAGAGAATAAACTGAGCGCCCAATGTGGGGCTCGAACCCACGACCCTGAGATTAAGAGTCTCATGCTCTACCGACTGAGCTAACCGGGCTACTTTTAGCCCGTTTTTAGCGTCAAACTTCGAACTTGAATGCAATCCTTTTAAGAAAGCAGAAATTTGCAGACAAAGGGACCTCTATTTTTTTCTGCAGGGTACCATATCAAGAGTGCATGGTATAAAATCTCCTTGGGTTCCAATGCAGTTTAGAGCAGTGAAGATTTTGTGTCCAAACATGACAATTGCTATTGGTAACTGATTTCAAACCTAATGCCGCTCAAGTTCTGCTTAGAGAATAAATTGAGCGCCCAATGTGGGGCTCGAACCCACGACCCTGAGATTAAGAGTCTCATGCTCTACCGACTGAGCTAACCGGGCTACGTTAAGCGCATTTTTAGCAACAATTATCGAATTTGAATGAAAGAGATCAAATAAAGTGATCAGGTTGCTGCCTTTTAGTGCCTCGTACAACTCATTTACCCTAGAGTTATTTCACAGTTGTATTTGGGTTGATGGCCTTTGTTTAGAATTCATGATTGTTTAGGTACATTGGTCATCAATTCTGGCATCTTGGGAACATAGGGAGCATAATTGAAAGCAAAAAGTTGTCACATAGACACCGCCAGAGCAGCAGTGTTTGGATCAAGTACAATATAGTGGTCCACAAGTCTTCCACTTTAGCCACCATAACACGGACCAGCGTGCATCACAGTAGGATTCTTAAATGGCAGTGGTGGGATTTGAACCCACGCCTCCAGAGAGACTGGAGCCTAAATCCAGCGCCTTAGACCACTCGGCCACACTACCTCTTTCTGCAAGACTTTCTTTCAATATTTTTTTGTCTTTCTTAATATCGTTACATTAACATGAGCTGCTAGACGTGCTGTCATACTTTGACCACATTTCTAAGCGTTTATGGTGATTGTTTCAAATTCAGGATGAATCAAGAACTTGATTTTGGTCCTCAAATGTGCCACCTCAGGCAACACCTTTAGCCACCATAACACAGATCAGCGTGCATCACAGTAAGATTCTTAGATTGTTAAATGGCAGTGGTGGGATTTGAACCCACGCCTCCTGAGAGACTGGAGCCTTAATCCAGCGCCTTAGACCACTCGGCCACACTACCTCAATGTACCTACATTTCTTGGGGTTTTTCTTCGTTTTTTAGAAACCATGAACAAAATACTAATTGTCAATCGTTAAGTCACACAAACTGATCAACTTCCTGCCATACAGTGCCTTTGAGGACGTATTTGTCATAGACCCTTTTCACAGTTTTAATTGCATTGAATGCCAATGTTTAAGAGTCCATTGCTCTACCGACTGAGCTAACCTGGCTATTTTTAACCATTTTTAAGCAACCATTTTCAAATTTAAATGAAATCCTTTTAAGAAAGCAGAGACCAAGGGGCAAAAAGGCCTCTGTTTTATTCAGCAGAGTAACCTGGAAAGAAGGCTTGATAGGGCCTATCATGTCATTTCTTTCCAATGCATTTCAGAGCTGTGAACATTTTGTGGCGTAACCTGCCAATTTTGCTCACAACTGCTATTGGTACATCTTTGTAAACCTAATGCTCCTCAAATTCAGTTTAGAGAATAAACTGAGCGCCCAATGTGGGGCTCGAACCCACGACCCTGAGATTAAGAGTCTCATGCTCTACCGACTGAGCTAACCGGGCTACTTTTAGCCCGTTTTTAGCGTCAAACTTCGAACTTGAATGCAATCCTTTTAAGAAAGCAGAAATTTGCAGACAAAGGGACCTCTATTTTTTTCTGCAGGGTACCATATCAAGAGTGCATGGTATAAAATCTCCTTGGGTTCCAATGCAGTTTAGAGCAGTGAAGATTTTGTGTCCAAACATGACAATTGCTATTGGTAACTGATTTCAAACCTAATGCCGCTCAAGTTCTGCTTAGAGAATAATTTGAGCGCCCAATGTGGGGCTCGAACCCACGACCCTGAGATTAAGAGTCTCATGCTCTACCGACTGAGCTAACCGGGCTACGTTAAGGGCATTTTTAGCAACAATTATCGAATTTGAATGAAAGAGATCAAATAAAGTGATCAGGTTGCTGCCTTTTAGTGCCTCGTACAACTCATTTACCCTAGAGTTATTTCACAGTTGTATTTGGGTTGATGGCCTTTGTTTAGAATTCATGATTGTTTAGGTACATTGGTCATCAATTCTGGCATCTTGGGAACATAGGGAGCATAATTGAAAGCAAAAAGTTGTCACATAGACACCGCCAGAGCAGCAGTGTTTGGATCAAGTACAATATAGTGGTCCACAAGTCTTCCACTTTAGCCACCATAACACGGACCAGCGTGCATCACAGTAGGATTCTTAAATGGCAGTGGTGGGATTTGAACCCACGCCTCCAGAGAGACTGGAGCCTAAATCCAGCGCCTTAGACCACTCGGCCACACTACCTCTTTCTGCAAGACTTTCTTTCAATATTTTTTTGTCTTTCTTAATATCGTTACATTAACATGAGCTGCTAAACGTGCTGTCATACTTTGACCACATTTCTAAGCGTTTATGGTGATTGTTTCAAATTCAGGATGAATCAAGAACTTGATTTTGGTCCTCAAATGTGCCACCTCAGGCAACACCTTTAGCCACCATAACACAGATCAGCGTGCATCACAGTAAGATTCTTAGATTGTTAAATGGCAGTGGTTGGATTTGAACCCACGCCTCCTGAGAGACTGGAGCCTTAATCCAGCGCCTTAGACCACTCGGCCACAATACCTCAATGTACCTACATTTCTTGGGGTTTTTCTTCGTTTTTTAGAAACCATGAACAAAATACTAATTGTCAATCGTTAAGTCACACAAACTGATCAACTTCCTGCCATACAGTGCCTTTGAGGACGTATTTGTCATAGACCCTTTTCACAGTTTTAATTGCATTGAATGCCAATGTTTAAGAGTCCATTGCTCTACCGACTGAGCTAACCTGGCTATTTTTAACCATTTTTAAGCAACCATTTTCAAATTTAAATGAAATCCTTTTAAGAAAGCAGAGACCAAGGGGCAAAAAGGCCTCTGTTTTATTCAGCAGAGTAACCTGGAAAGAAGGCTTGATAGGGCCTATCATGTCATTTCTTTCCAATGCATTTCAGAGCTGTGAACATTTTGTGGCGTAACCTGCCAATTTTGCTCACAACTGCTATTGGTACATCTTTGTAAACCTAATGCTCCTCAAATTCAGTTTAGAGAATAAACTGAGCACCCAATGTGGGGCTCGAACCCAGGACCCTGAGATTAAGAGTCTCATGCTCTACCGACTGAGCTAACCGGGCTACTTTTAGCCCGTTTTTAGCGTCAAACTCCGAACTTGAATGCAATCCTTTTAAGAAAGCAGAAATTTGCAGACAAAGGGACCTCTATTTTTTTCTGCAGGGTACCATATCAAGAGTGCATGGTATAAAATCTCCTTGGGTTCCAATGCAGTTTAGAGCAGTGAAGATTTTGTGTCCAAACATGACAATTGCTATTGGTAACTGATTTCAAACCTAATGCCGCTCAAGTTCTGCTTAGAGAATAATTTGAGCGCCCAATGTGGGGCTCGAACCCACGACCCTGAGATTAAGAGTCTCATGCTCTACCGACTGAGCTAACCGGGCTACGTTAAGCGCATTTTTAGCAACAATTATCGAATTTGAATGAAAGAGATCAAATAAAGTGATCAGGTTGCTGCCTTTTAGTGCCTCGTACAACTCATTTACCCTAGAGTTATTTCACAGTTGTATTTGGGTTGATGGCCTTTGTTTAGAATTCATGATTGTTTAGGTACATTGGTCATCAATTCTGGCATCTTGGGAACATAGGGAGCATAATTGAAAGCAAAAAGTTGTCACATAGACACCGCCAGAGCAGCAGTGTTTGGATCAAGTACAATATAGTGGTCCACAAGTCTTCCACTTTAGCCACCATAACACGGACCAGCGTGCATCACAGTAGGATTCTTAAATTGCAGTGGTGGGATTTGAACCCACGCCTCCAGAGAGACTGGAGCCTAAATCCAGCGCCTTAGACCACTCGGCCACACTACCTCTTTCTGCAAGACTTTCTTTCAATATTTTTTTGTCTTTCTTAATATCGTTACATTAACATGAGCTGCTAAACGTGCTGTCATACTTTGACCACATTTCTAAGCGTTTATGGTGATTGTTTCAAATTGAGGATGAATCAAGAACTTGATTTTGGTCCTCAAATGTGCCACCTCAGGCAACACCTTTAGCCACCATAACACAGATCAGCGTGCATCACAGTAAGATTCTTAGATTGTTAAATGGCAGTGGTGGGATTTGAACCCACGCCTCCTGAGAGACTGGAGCCTTAATCCAGCGCCTTAGACCACTCCGCCACACTACCTCAATGTACCTACATTTCTTGGGGTTTTTCTTCGTTTTTTAGAAACCATGAACAAAATACTAATTGTCAATCGTTAAGTCACAAACTGATCAACTTCCTGCCATACAGTGCCTTTGAGGACGTATTTGTCATAGACCCTTTTCACAGTTTTAATTGCATTGAATGCCAATGTTTAAGAGTCCATTGCTCTACCGACTGAGCTAACCTGGCTATTTTTAACCATTTTTAAGCAACCATTTTCAAATTTAAATGAAATCCTTTTAAGAAAGCAGAGACCAACGGGCAAAAAGGCCTCTGTTTTATTCAGCAGAGTAACCTGGAAAGAAGGCTTGATAGGGCCTATCATGTCATTTGTTTCCAATGCATTTCAGAGCTGTGAACATTTTGTGGCGTAACCTGCCAATTTTGCTCACAACTGCTATTGGTACATCTTTGTAAACCTAATGCTCCTCAAATTCAGTTTAGAGAATAAACTGAGCGCCCAATGTGGGGCTCGAACCCACGACCCTGAGATTAAGAGTCTCATGCTCTACCAACTGAGCTAACCGGGCTACTTTTAGCCCGTTTTTAGCGTCAAACTTCGAACTTGAATGCAATCCTTTTAAGAAAGCAGAAATTTGCAGACAAAGGGACCTCTATTTTTTCTGCAGGGTACCATATCAAGAGTGCATGGTATAAAATCTCCTTGGGTTCCAATGCAGTTTAGAGTAGTGAAGATTTTGTGTCCAAACATGACAATTGCTATTGGTAACTGATTTCAAACCTAATGCCGCTCAAGTTCTGCTTAGAGAATAATTTGAGCGCCCAATGTGGGGCTCGAACCCACGACACTGAGATTAAGAGTCTCATGCTCTACCGACTGAGCTAACCGGGCTACGTTAAGCGCATTTTTAGCAACAATTATCGAATTTGAATGAAAGAGATCAAATAAAGTGATCAGGTTGCTGCCTTTTAGTGCCTCGTACAACTCATTTACCCTAGAGTTATTTCACAGTTGTATTTGGGTTGATGGCCTTTGTTTAGAATTCATGATTGTTTAGGTACATTGGTCATCAATTCTGGCATCTTGGGAACATAGGGAGCATAATTGAAAGCAAAAAGTTGTCACATAGACACCGCCAGAGCAGCAGTGTTTGGATCAAGTACAATATAATGGTCCACAAGTCTTCCACTTTAGCCACCATAACACGGACCAGCGTGCATCACAGTAGGATTCTTAAATGGCAGTGGTGGGATTTGAACCCACGCCTCCAGAGAGACTGGAGCCTAAATCCAGCGCCTTAGACCACTCGGCCACACTACCTCTTTCTGCAAGACTTTCTTTCAATATTTTTTTGTCTTTCTTAATATCGTTACATTAACATGAGCTGCTAGACGTGCTGTCATACTTTGACCACATTTCTAAGCGTTTATGGTGATTGTTTCAAATTCAGGATGAATCAAGAACTTGATTTTGGTCCTCAAATGTGCCACCTCAGGCAACACCTTTAGCCACCATAACACAGATCAGCGTGCATCACAGTAAGATTCTTAGATTGTTAAATGGCAGTGGTGGGATTTGAACCCACGCCTCCTGAGAGACTGGAGCCTTAATCCAGCGCCTTAGACCACTCGGCCACACTACCTCAATGTACCTACATTTCTTGGGGTTTTTCTTCGTTTTTTAGAAACCATGAACAAAATACTAATTGTCAATCGTTAAGTCACACAAACTGATCAACTTCCTGCCATACAGTGCCTTTGAGGACGTATTTGTCATAGACCCTTTTCACAGTTTTAATTGCATTGAATGCCAATGTTTAAGAGTCCATTGCTCTACCGACTGAGCTAACCTGGCTATTTTTAACCATTTTTAAGCAACCATTTTCAAATTTAAATGAAATCCTTTTAAGAAAGCAGAGACCAAGGGGCAAAAAGGCCTCTGTTTTATTCAGCAGAGTAACCTGGAAAGAAGGCTTGATAGGGCCTATCATGTCATTTCTTTCCAATGCATTTCAGAGCTGTGAACATTTTGTGGCGTAACCTGCCAATTTTGCTCACAACTGCTATTGGTACATCTTTGTAAACCTAATGCTCCTCAAATTCAGTTTAGAGAATAAACTGAGCGCCCAATGTGGGGCTCGAACCCACGACCCTGAGATTAAGAGTCTCATGCTCTACCGACTGAGCTAACCGGGCTACTTTTAGCCCGTTTTTAGCGTCAAACTTCGAACTTGAATGCAATCCTTTTAAGAAAGCAGAAATTTGCAGACAAAGGGACCTCTATTTTTTTCTGCAGGGTACCATATCAAGAGTGCATGGTATAAAATCTCCTTGGGTTCCAATGCAGTTTAGAGCAGTGAAGATTTTGTGTCCAAACATGACAATTGCTATTGGTAACTGATTTCAAACCTAATGCCGCTCAAGTTCTGCTTAGAGAATAATTTGAGCGCCCAATGTGGGGCTCGAACCCACGACCCTGAGATTAAGAGTCTCATGCTCTACCGACTGAGCTAACCGGGCTACGTTAAGCGCATTTTTAGCAACAATTATCGAATTTGAATGAAAGAGATCAAATAAAGTGATCAGGTTGCTGCCTTTTAGTGCCTCGTACAACTCATTTACCCTAGAGTTATTTCACAGTTGTATTTGGGTTGATGGCCTTTGTTTAGAATTCATGATTGTTTAGGTACATTGGTCATCAATTCTGGCATCTTGGGAACATAGGGAGCATAATTGAAAGCAAAAAGTTGTCACATAGACACCGCCAGAGCAGCAGTGTTTGGATCAAGTACAATATAGTGGTCCACAAGTCTTCCACTTTAGCCACCATAACACGGACCAGCGTGCATCACAGTAGGATTCTTAAATGGCAGTGGTGGGATTTGAACCCACGCCTCCAGAGAGACTGGAGCCTAAATCCAGCGCCTTAGACCACTCGGCCACACTACCTCTTTCTGCAAGACTTTCTTTCAATATTTTTTTGTCTTTCTTAATATCGTTACATTAACATGAGCTGCTAAACGTGCTGTCATACTTTGACCACATTTCTAAGCGTTTATGGTGATTGTTTCAAATTCAGGATGAATCAAGAACTTGATTTTGGTCCTCAAATGTGCCACCTCAGGCAACACCTTTAGCCACCATAACACAGATCAGCGTGCATCACAGTAAGATTCTTAGATTGTTAAATGGCAGTGGTGGGATTTGAACCCACGCCTCCTGAGAGACTGGAGCCTTAATCCAGCGCCTTAGACCACTCCGCCACACTACCTCAATGTACCTACATTTCTTGGGGTTTTTCTTCGTTTTTTAGAAACCATGAACAAAATACTAATTGTCAATCGTTAAGTCACAAACTGATCAACTTCCTGCCATACAGTGCCTTTGAGGACGTATTTGTCATAGACCCTTTTCACAGTTTTAATTGCATTGAATGCCAATGTTTAAGAGTCCATTGCTCTACCGACTGAGCTAACCTGGCTATTTTTAACCATTTTTAAGCAACCATTTTCAAATTTAAATGAAATCCTTTTAAGAAAGCAGAGACCAACGGGCAAAAAGGCCTCTGTTTTATTCAGCAGAGTAACCTGGAAAGAAGGCTTGATAGGGCCTATCATGTCATTTGTTTCCAATGCATTTCAGAGCTGTGAACATTTTGTGGCGTAACCTGCCAATTTTGCTCACAACTGCTATTGGTACATCTTTGTAAACCTAATGCTCCTCAAATTCAGTTTAGAGAATAAACTGAGCGCCCAATGTGGGGCTCGAACCCACGACCCTGAGATTAAGAGTCTCATGCTCTACCAACTGAGCTAACCGGGCTACTTTTAGCCCGTTTTTAGCGTCAAACTTCGAACTTGAATGCAATCCTTTTAAGAAAGCAGAAATTTGCAGACAAAGGGACCTCTATTTTTTCTGCAGGGTACCATATCAAGAGTGCATGGTATAAAATCTCCTTGGGTTCCAATGCAGTTTAGAGTAGTGAAGATTTTGTGTCCAAACATGACAATTGCTATTGGTAACTGATTTCAAACCTAATGCCGCTCAAGTTCTGCTTAGAGAATAATTTGAGCGCCCAATGTGGGGCTCGAACCCACGACACTGAGATTAAGAGTCTCATGCTCTACCGACTGAGCTAACCGGGCTACGTTAAGCGCATTTTTAGCAACAATTATCGAATTTGAATGAAAGAGATCAAATAAAGTGATCAGGTTGCTGCCTTTTAGTGCCTCGTACAACTCATTTACCCTAGAGTTATTTCACAGTTGTATTTGGGTTGATGGCCTTTGTTTAGAATTCATGATTGTTTAGGTACATTGGTCATCAATTCTGGCATCTTGGGAACATAGGGAGCATAATTGAAAGCAAAAAGTTGTCACATAGACACCGCCAGAGCAGCAGTGTTTGGATCAAGTACAATATAGTGGTCCACAAGTCTTCCACTTTAGCCACCATAACACGGACCAGCGTGCATCACAGTAGGATTCTTAAATGGCAGTGGTGGGATTTGAACCCACGCCTCCAGAGAGACTGGAGCCTAAATCCAGCGCCTTAGACCACTCGGCCACACTACCTCTTTCTGCAAGACTTTCTTTCAATATTTTTTTGTCTTTCTTAATATCGTTACATTAACATGAGCTGCTAAACGTGCTGTCATACTTTGACCACATTTCTAAGCGTTTATGGTGATTGTTTCAAATTCAGGATGAATCAAGAACTTGATTTTGGTCCTCAAATGTGCCACCTCAGGCAACACCTTTAGCCACCATAACACAGATCAGCGTGCATCACAGTAAGATTCTTAGATTGTTAAATGGCAGTGGTGGGATTTGAACCCACGCCTCCTGAGAGACTGGAGCCTTAATCCAGCGCCTTAGACCACTCGGCCACACTACCTCAATGTACCTACATTTCTTGGGGTTTTTCTTCGTTTTTTAGAAACCATGAACAAAATACTAATTGTCAATCGTTAAGTCACAAACTGATCAACTTCCTGCCATACAGTGCCTTTGAGGACGTATTTGTCATAGACCCTTTTCACAGTTTTAATTGCATTGAATGCCAATGTTTAAGAGTCCATTGCTCTACCGACTGAGCTAACCTGGCTATTTTTAACCATTTTTAAGCAACCATTTTCAAATTTAAATGAAATCCTTTTAAGAAAGCAGAGACCAACGGGCAAAAAGGCCTCTGTTTTATTCAGCAGAGTAACCTGGAAAGAAGGCTTGATAGGGCCTATCATGTCATTTGTTTCCAATGCATTTCAGAGCTGTGAACATTTTGTGGCGTAACCTGCCAATTTTGCTCACAACTGCTATTGGTACATCTTTGTAAACCTAATGCTCCTCAAATTCAGTTTAGAGAATAAACTGAGCGCCCAATGTGGGGCTCGAACCCACGACCCTGAGATTAAGAGTCTCATGCTCTACCAACTGAGCTAACCGGGCTACTTTTAGCCCGTTTTTAGCGTCAAACTTCGAACTTGAATGCAATCCTTTTAAGAAAGCAGAAATTTGCAGACAAAGGGACCTCTATTTTTTCTGCAGGGTACCATATCAAGAGTGCATGGTATAAAATCTCCTTGGGTTCCAATGCAGTTTAGAGTAGTGAAGATTTTGTGTCCAAACATGACAATTGCTATTGGTAACTGATTTCAAACCTAATGCCGCTCAAGTTCTGCTTAGAGAATAATTTGAGCGCCCAATGTGGGGCTCGAACCCACGACACTGAGATCAAGAGTCTCATGCTCTACCGACTGAGCTAACCGGGCTACGTTAAGCGCATTTTTAGCAACAATTATCGAATTTGAATGAAAGAGATCAAATAAAGTGATCAGGTTGCTGCCTTTTAGTGCCTCGTACAACTCATTTACCCTAGAGTTATTTCACAGTTGTATTTGGGTTGATGGCCTTTGTTTAGAATTCATGATTGTTTAGGTACATTGGTCATCAATTCTGGCATCTTGGGAACATAGGGAGCATAATTGAAAGCAAAAAGTTGTCACATAGACACCGCCAGAGCAGCAGTGTTTGGATCAAGTACAATATAGTGGTCCACAAGTCTTCCACTTTAGCCACCATAACACGGACCAGCGTGCATCACAGTAGGATTCTTAAATGGCAGTGGTGGGATTTGAACCCACGCCTCCAGAGAGACTGGAGCCTAAATCCAGCGCCTTAGACCACTCGGCCACACTACCTCTTTCTGCAAGACTTTCTTTCAATATTTTTTTGTCTTTCTTAATATCGTTACATTAACATGAGCTGCTAAACGTGCTGTCATACTTTGACCACATTTCTAAGCGTTTATGGTGATTGTTTCAAATTCAGGATGAATCAAGAACTTGATTTTGGTCCTCAAATGTGCCACCTCAGGCAACACCTTTAGCCACCATAACACAGATCAGCGTGCATCACAGTAAAATTCTTAGATTGTTAAATGGCAGTGGTGGGATTTGAACCCACGCCTCCTGAGAGACTGGAGCCTTAATCCAGCGCCTTAGACCACTCGGCCACACTACCTCAATGTACCTACATTTCTTGGGGTTTTTCTTCGTTTTTTAGAAACCATGAACAAAATACTAATTGTCAATCGTTAAGTCACACAAACTGATCAACTTCCTGCCATACAGTGCCTTTGAGGACGTATTTGTCATAGACCCTTTTCACAGTTTTAATTGCATTGAATGCCAATGTTTAAGAGTCCATTGCTCTACCGACTGAGCTAACCTGGCTATTTTTAACCATTTTTAAGCAACCATTTTCAAATTTAAATGAAATCCTTTTAAGAAAGCAGAGACCAACGGGCAAAAAGGCCTCTGTTTTATTCAGCAGAGTAACCTGGAAAGAAGGCTTGATAGGGCCTATCATGTCATTTGTTTCCAATGCATTTCAGAGCTGTGAACATTTTGTGGCGTAACCTGCCAATGTTGCTCACAACTGCTATTGGTACATCTTTGTAAACCTAATGCTCCTCAAATTCAGTTTAGAGAATAAACTGAGCGCCCAATGTGGGGCTCGAACCCACGACCCTGAGATTAAGAGTCTCATGCTCTACCGACTGAGCTAACCGGGCTACTTTTAGCCCGTTTTTAGCGTCAAACTTCGAACTTGAATGCAATCCTTTTAAGAAAGCAGAAATTTGCAGACAAAGGGACCTCTATTTTTTTCTGCAGGGTACCATATCAAGAGTGCATGGTATAAAATCTCCTTGGGTTCCAATGCAGTTTAGAGCAGTGAAGATTTTGTGTCCAAACATGACAATTGCTATTGGTAACTGATTTCAAACCTAATGCCGCTCAAGTTCTGCTTAGAGAATAATTTGAGCGCCCAATGTGGGGCTCGAACCCACGACCCTGAGATTAAGAGTCTCATGCTCTACCGACTGAGCTAACCGGGCTACGTTAAGCGCATTTTTAGCAACAATTATCGAATTTGAATGAAAGAGATCAAATAAAGTGATCAGGTTGCTGCCTTTTAGTGCCTCGTACAACTCATTTACCCTAGAGTTATTTCACAGTTGTATTTGGGTTGATGGCCTTTGTTTAGAATTCATGATTGTTTAGGTACATTGGTCATCAATTCTGGCATCTTGGGAACATAGGGAGCATAATTGAAAGCAAAAAGTTGTCACATAGACACCGCCAGAGCAGCAGTGTTTGGATCAAGTACAATATAGTGGTCCACAAGTCTTCCACTTTAGCCACCATAACACGGACCAGCGTGCATCACAGTAGGATTCTTAAATGGCAGTGGTGGGATTTGAACCCACGCCTCCAGAGAGACTGGAGCCTAAATCCAGCGCCTTAGACCACTCGGCCACACTACCTCTTTCTGCAAGACTTTCTTTCAATATTTTTTTGTCTTTCTTAATATCGTTACATTAACATGAGCTGCTAAACCTGCTGTCATACTTTGACCACATTTCTAAGCGTTTATGGTGATTGTTTCAAATTCAGGATGAATCAAGAACTTGATTTTGGTCCTCAAATGTGCCACCTCAGGCAACACCTTTAGCCACCATAACACAGATCAGCGTGCATCACAGTAAGATTCTTAGATTGTTAAATGGCAGTGGTGGGATTTGAACCCACGCCTCCTGAGAGACTGGAGCCTTAATCCAGCGCCTTAGACCACTCGGCCACACTACCTCAATGTACCTACATTTCTTGGGGTTTTTCTTCGTTTTTTAGAAACCATGAACAAAATACTAATTGTCAATCGTTAAGTCACAAACTGATCAACTTCCTGCCATACAGTGCCTTTGAGGACGTATTTGTCATAGACCCTTTTCACAGTTTTAATTGCATTGAATGCCAATGTTTAAGAGTCCATTGCTCTACCGACTGAGCTAACCTGGCTATTTTTAACCATTTTTAAGCAACCATTTTCAAATTTAAATGAAATCCTTTTAAGAAAGCAGAGACCAACGGGCAAAAAGGCCTCTGTTTTATTCAGCAGAGTAACCTGGAAAGAAGGCTTGATAGGGCCTATCATGTCATTTGTTTCCAATGCATTTCAGAGCTGTGAACATTTTGTGGCGTAACCTGCCAATTTTGCTCACAACTGCTATTGGTACATCTTTGTAAACCTAATGCTCCTCAAATTCAGTTTAGAGAATAAACTGAGCGCCCAATGTGGGGCTCGAACCCAGGACCCTGAGATTAAGAGTCTCATGCTCTACCGACTGAGCTAACCGGGCTACTTTTAGCCCATTTTTAGCGTCAAACTTCGAACTTGAATGCAATCCTTTTAAGAAAGCAGAAATTTGCAGACAAAGGGACCTCTATTTTTTTCTGCAGGGTACCATATCAAGAGTGCATGGTATAAAATCTCCTTGGGTTCCAATGCAGTTTAGAGCAGTGAAGATTTTGTGTCCAAACATGACAATTGCTATTGGTAACTGATTTCAAACCTAATGCCGCTCAAGTTCTGCATATAATTTGAGCGCCCAATGTGGGGCTCGAACCCACGACCCTGAGATTAAGAGTCTCATGCTCTACCGACTGAGCTAACCGGGCTACGTTAAGCGCATTTTTAGCAACAATTATCGAATTTGAATGAAAGAGATCAAATAAAGTGATCAGGTTGCTGCCTTTTAGTGCCTCGTACAACTCATTTACCCTAGAGTTATTTCACAGTTGTATTTGGGTTGATGGCCTTTGTTTAGAATTCATGATTGTTTAGGTACATTGGTCATCAATTCTGGCATCTTGGGAACATAGGGAGCATAATTGAAAGCAAAAAGTTGTCACATAGACACCGCCAGAGCAGCAGTGTTTGGATCAAGTACAATATAGTGGTCCACAAGTCTTCCACTTTAGCCACCATAACACGGACCAGCGTGCATCACAGTAGGATTCTTAAATGGCAGTGGTGGGATTTGAACCCACGCCTCCAGAGAGACTGGAGCCTAAATCCAGCGCCTTAGACCACTCGGCCACACTACCTCTTTCTGCAAGACTTTCTTTCAATATTTTTTTGTCTTTCTTAATATCGTTACATTAACATGAGCTGCTAAACCTGCTGTCATACTTTGACCACATTTCTAAGCGTTTATGGTGATTGTTTCAAATTCAGGATGAATCAAGAACTTGATTTTGGTCCTCAAATGTGCCACCTCAGGCAACACCTTTAGCCACCATAACACAGATCAGCGTGCATCACAGTAAGATTCTTAGATTGTTAAATGGCAGTGGTGGGATTTGAACCCACGCCTCCTGAGAGACTGGAGCCTTAATCCAGCGCCTTAGACCACTCGGCCACACTACCTCAATGTACCTACATTTCTTGGGGTTTTTCTTCGTTTTTTAGAAACCATGAACAAAATACTAATTGTCAATCGTTAAGTCACACAAACTGATCAACTTCCTGCCATACAGTGCCTTTGAGGACGTATTTGTCATAGACCCTTTTCACAGTTTTAATTGCATTGAATGCCAATGTTTAAGAGTCCATTGCTCTACCGACTGAGCTAACCTGGCTATTTTTAACCATTTTTAAGCAACCATTTTCAAATTTAAATGAAATCCTTTTAAGAAAGCAGAGACCAACGGGCAAAAAGGCCTCTGTTTTATTCAGCAGAGTAACCTGGAAAGAAGGCTTGATAGGGCCTATCATGTCATTTCTTTCCAATGCATTTCAGAGCTGTGAACATTTTGTGGCGTAACCTGCCAATTTTGCTCACAACTGCTATTGGTACATCTTTGTAAACCTAATGCTCCTCAAATTCAGTTTAGAGAACAAACTGAGCGCCCAATGTGGGGCTCGAACCCAGGACCCTGAGATTAAGAGTCTCATGCTCTACCGACTGAGCTAACCGGGCTACTTTTAGCCCGTTTTTAGCGTCAAACTTCGAACTTGAATGCAATCCTTTTAAGAAAGCAGAAATTTGCAGACAAAGGGACCTCTATTTTTTTCTGCAGGGTACCATATCAAGAGTGCATGGTATAAAATCTCCTTGGGTTCCAATGCAGTTTAGAGCAGTGAAGATTTTGTGTCCAAACATGACAATTGCTATTGGTAACTGATTTCAAACCTAATGCCGCTCAAGTTCTGCTTAGAGAATAATTTGAGCGCCCAATGTGGGGCTCGAACCCACGACCCTGAGATTAAGAGTCTCATGCTCTACCGACTGAGCTAACCGGGCTACGTTAAGCGCATTTTTAGCAACAATTATCGAATTTGAATGAAAGAGATCAAATAAAGTGATCAGGTTGCTGCCTTTTAGTGCCTCGTACAACTCATTTACCCTAGAGTTATTTCACAGTTGTATTTGGGTTGATGGCCTTTGTTTAGAATTCATGATTGTTTAGGTACATTGGTCATCAATTCTGGCATCTTGGGAACATAGGGAGCATAATTGAAAGCAAAAAGTTGTCACATAGACACCGCCAGAGCAGCAGTGTTTGGATCAAGTACAATATAGTGGTCCACAAGTCTTCCACTTTAGCCACCATAACACGGACCAGCGTGCATCACAGTAGGATTCTTAAATGGCAGTGGTGGGATTTGAACCCACGCCTCCAGAGAGACTGGAGCCTAAATCCAGCGCCTTAGACCACTCGGCCACACTACCTCTTTCTGCAAGACTTTCTTTCAATATTTTTTTGTCTTTCTTAATATCGTTACATTAACATGAGCTGCTAAACCTGCTGTCATACTTTGACCACATTTCTAAGCGTTTATGGTGATTGTTTCAAATTCAGGATGAATCAAGAACTTGATTTTGGTCCTCAAATGTGCCACCTCAGGCAACACCTTTAGCCACCATAACACAGATCAGCGTGCATCACAGTAAGATTCTTAGATTGTTAAATGGCAGTGGTGGGATTTGAACCCACGCCTCCTGAGAGACTGGAGCCTTAATCCAGCGCCTTAGACCACTCGGCCACACTACCTCAATGTACCTACATTTCTTGGGGTTTTTCTTCGTTTTTTAGAAACCATGAACAAAATACTAATTGTCAATCGTTAAGTCACACAAACTGATCAACTTCCTGCCATACAGTGCCTTTGAGGACGTATTTGTCATAGACCCTTTTCACAGTTTTAATTGCATTGAATGCCAATGTTTAAGAGTCCATTGCTCTACCGACTGAGCTAACCTGGCTATTTTTAACCATTTTTAAGCAACCATTTTCAAATTTAAATGAAATCCTTTTAAGAAAGCAGAGACCAACGGGCAAAAAGGCCTCTGTTTTATTCAGCAGAGTAACCTGGAAAGAAGGCTTGATAGGGCCTATCATGTCATTTCTTTCCAATGCATTTCAGAGCTGTGAACATTTTGTGGCGTAACCTGCCAATTTTGCTCACAACTGCTATTGGTACATCTTTGTAAACCTAATGCTCCTCAAATTCAGTTTAGAGAATAAACTGAGCGCCCAATGTGGGGCTCGAACCCAGGACCCTGAGATTAAGAGTCTCATGCTCTACCGACTGAGCTAACCGGGCTACTTTTAGCCCATTTTTAGCGTCAAACTTCGAACTTGAATGCAATCCTTTTAAGAAAGCAGAAATTTGCAGACAAAGGGACCTCTATTTTTTTCTGCAGGGTACCATATCAAGAGTGCATGGTATAAAATCTCCTTGGGTTCCAATGCAGTTTAGAGCAGTGAAGATTTTGTGTCCAAACATGACAATTGCTATTGGTAACTGATTTCAAACCTAATGCCGCTCAAGTTCTGCATATAATTTGAGCACCCAATGTGGGGCTCGAACCCACGACCCTGAGATTAAGAGTCTCATGCTCTACCGACTGAGCTAACCGGGCTACGTTAAGCGCATTTTTAGCAACAATTATCGAATTTGAATGAAAGAGATCAAATAAAGTGATCAGGTTGCTGCCTTTTAGTGCCTCGTACAACTCATTTACCCTAGAGTTATTTCACAGTTGTATTTGGGTTGATGGCCTTTGTTTAGAATTCATGATTGTTTAGGTACATTGGTCATCAATTCTGGCATCTTGGGAACATAGGGAGCATAATTGAAAGCAAAAAGTTGTCACATAGACACCGCCAGAGCAGCAGTGTTTGGATCAAGTACAATATAGTGGTCCACAAGTCTTCCACTTTAGCCACCATAACACGGACCAGCGTGCATCACAGTAGGATTCTTAAATGGCAGTGGTGGGATTTGAACCCACGCCTCCAGAGAGACTGGAGCCTAAATCCAGCGCCTTAGACCACTCGGCCACACTACCTCTTTCTGCAAGACTTTCTTTCAATATTTTTTTGTCTTTCTTAATATCGTTACATTAACATGAGCTGCTAAACGTGCTGTCATACTTTGACCACATTTCTAAGCGTTTATGGTGATTGTTTCAAATTCAGGATGAATCAAGAACTTGATTTTGGTCCTCAAATGTGCCACCTCAGGCAACACCTTTAGCCACCATAACACAGATCAGCGTGCATCACAGTAAGATTCTTAGATTGTTAAATGGCAGTGGTGGGATTTGAACCCACGCCTCCTGAGAGACTGGAGCCTTAATCCAGCGCCTTAGACCACTCGGCCACACTACCTCAATGTACCTACATTTCTTGGGGTTTTTCTTCGTTTTTTAGAAACCATGAACAAAATACTAATTGTCAATCGTTAAGTCACACAAACTGATCAACTTCCTGCCATACAGTGCCTTTGAGGACGTATTTGTCATAGACCCTTTTCACAGTTTTAATTGCATTGAATGCCAATGTTTAAGAGTCCATTGCTCTACCGACTGAGCTAACCTGGCTATTTTTAACCATTTTTAAGCAACCATTTTCAAATTTAAATGAAATCCTTTTAAGAAAGCAGAGACCAACGGGCAAAAAGGCCTCTGTTTTATTCAGCAGAGTAACCTGGAAAGAAGGCTTGATAGGGCCTATCATGTCATTTCTTTCCAATGCATTTCAGAGCTGTGAACATTTTGTGGCGTAACCTGCCAATTTTGCTCACAACTGCTATTGGTACATCTTTGTAAACCTAATGCTCCTCAAATTCAGTTTAGAGAACAAACTGAGCGCCCAATGTGGGGCTCGAACCCAGGACCCTGAGATTAAGAGTCTCATGCTCTACCGACTGAGCTAACCGGGCTACTTTTAGCCCGTTTTTAGCGTCAAACTTCGAACTTGAATGCAATCCTTTTAAGAAAGCAGAAATTTGCAGACAAAGGGACCTCTATTTTTTTCTGCAGGGTACCATATCAAGAGTGCATGGTATAAAATCTCCTTGGGTTCCAATGCAGTTTAGAGCAGTGAAGATTTTGTGTCCAAACATGACAATTGCTATTGGTAACTGATTTCAAACCTAATGCCGCTCAAGTTCTGCTTAGAGAATAATTTGAGCGCCCAATGTGGGGCTCGAACCCACGACCCTGAGATTAAGAGTCTCATGCTCTACCGACTGAGCTAACCGGGCTACGTTAAGCGCATTTTTAGCAACAATTATCGAATTTGAATGAAAGAGATCAAATAAAGTGATCAGGTTGCTGCCTTTTAGTGCCTCGTACAACTCATTTACCCTAGAGTTATTTCACAGTTGTATTTGGGTTGATGGCCTTTGTTTAGAATTCATGATTGTTTAGGTACATTGGTCATCAATTCTGGCATCTTGGGAACATAGGGAGCATAATTGAAAGCAAAAAGTTGTCACATAGACACCGCCAGAGCAGCAGTGTTTGGATCAAGTACAATATAGTGGTCCACAAGTCTTCCACTTTAGCCACCATAACACGGACCAGCGTGCATCACAGTAGGATTCTTAAATGGCAGTGGTGGGATTTGAACCCACGCCTCCAGAGAGACTGGAGCCTAAATCCAGCGCCTTAGACCACTCGGCCACACTACCTCTTTCTGCAAGACTTTCTTTCAATATTTTTTTGTCTTTCTTAATATCGTTACATTAACATGAGCTGCTAAACGTGCTGTCATACTTTGACCACATTTCTAAGCGTTTATGGTGATTGTTTCAAATTCAGGATGAATCAAGAACTTGATTTTGGTCCTCAAATGTGCCACCTCAGGCAACACCTTTAGCCACCATAACACAGATCAGCGTGCATCACAGTAAGATTCTTAGATTGTTAAATGGCAGTGGTGGGATTTGAACCCACGCCTCCTGAGAGACTGGAGCCTTAATCCAGCGCCTTAGACCACTCGGCCACACTACCTCAATGTACCTACATTTCTTGGGGTTTTTCTTCGTTTTTTAGAAACCATGAACAAAATACTAATTGTCAATCGTTAAGTCACAAACTGATCAACTTCCTGCCATACAGTGCCTTTGAGGACGTATTTGTCATAGACCCTTTTCACAGTTTTAATTGCATTGAATGCCAATGTTTAAGAGTCCATTGCTCTACCGACTGAGCTAACCTGGCTATTTTTAACCATTTTTAAGCAACCATTTTCAAATTTAAATGAAATCCTTTTAAGAAAGCAGAGACCAACGGGCAAAAAGGCCTCTGTTTTATTCTGCAGAGTAACCTGGAAAGAAGGCTTGATAGGGCCTATCATGTCATTTGTTTCCAATGCATTTCAGAGCTGTGAACATTTTGTGGCGTAACCTGCCAATTTTGCTCACAACTGCTATTGGTACATCTTTGTAAACCTAATGCTCCTCAAATTCAGTTTAGAGAATAAACTGAGCGCCCAATGTGGGGCTCGAACCCACGACCCTGAGATTAAGAGTCTCATGCTCTACCAACTGAGCTAACCGGGCTACTTTTAGCCCGTTTTTAGCGTCAAACTTCGAACTTGAATGCAATCCTTTTAAGAAAGCAGAAATTTGCAGACAAAGGGACCTCTATTTTTTCTGCAGGGTACCATATCAAGAGTGCATGGTATAAAATCTCCTTGGGTTCCAATGCAGTTTAGAGTAGTGAAGATTTTGTGTCCAAACATGACAATTGCTATTGGTAACTGATTTCAAACCTAATGCCGCTCAAGTTCTGCTTAGAGAATAATTAGAGCGCCCAATGTGGGGCTCGAACCCACGACCCTGAGATTAAGAGTCTCATGCTCTACCGACTGAGCTAACCGGGCTACGTTAAGCGCATTTTTAGCAACAATTATCGAATTTGAATGAAAGAGATCAAATAAAGTGATCAGG
Organism: Ammodytes marinus; assembly: GCF_949987685.1. Taxonomy (NCBI): domain Eukaryota; kingdom Metazoa; phylum Chordata; class Actinopteri; order Uranoscopiformes; family Ammodytidae; genus Ammodytes; species Ammodytes marinus. The sequence goes on along the minus strand of NC_137224.1, from coordinate 21,766,616 downwards.
TTGCTGCCTTTTAGTGCCTCGTACAACTCATTTACCCTAGAGTTATTTCACAGTTGTATTTGGGTTGATGGCCTTTGTTTAGAATTCATGATTGTTTAGGTACATTGGTCATCAATTCTGGCATCTTGGGAACATAGGGAGCATAATTGAAAGCAAAAAGTTGTCACATAGACACCGCCAGAGCAGCAGTGTTTGGATCAAGTACAATATAGTGGTCCACAAGTCTTCCACTTTAGCCACCATAACACGGACCAGCGTGCATCACAGTAGGATTCTTAAATGGCAGTGGTGGGATTTGAACCCACGCCTCCAGAGAGACTGGAGCCTAAATCCAGCGCCTTAGACCACTCGGCCACACTACCTCTTTCTGCAAGACTTTCTTTCAATATTTTTTTGTCTTTCTTAATATCGTTACATTAACATGAGCTGCTAAACGTGCTGTCATACTTTGACCACATTTCTAAGCGTTTATGGTGATTGTTTCAAATTCAGGATGAATCAAGAACTTGATTTTGGTCCTCAAATGTGCCACCTCAGGCAACACCTTTAGCCACCATAACACAGATCAGCGTGCATCACAGTAAGATTCTTAGATTGTTAAATGGCAGTGGTGGGATTTGAACCCACGCCTCCTGAGAGACTGGAGCCTTAATCCAGCGCCTTAGACCACTCGGCCACACTACCTCAATGTACCTACATTTCTTGGGGTTTTTCTTCGTTTTTTAGAAACCATGAACAAAATACTAATTGTCAATCGTTAAGTCACACAAACTGATCAACTTCCTGCCATACAGTGCCTTTGAGGACGTATTTGTCATAGACCCTTTTCACAGTTTTAATTGCATTGAATGCCAATGTTTAAGAGTCCATTGCTCTACCGACTGAGCTAACCTGGCTATTTTTAACCATTTTTAAGCAACCATTTTCAAATTTAAATGAAATCCTTTTAAGAAAGCAGAGACCAACGGGCAAAAAGGCCTCTGTTTTATTCAGCAGAGTAACCTGGAAAGAAGGCTTGATAGGGCCTATCATGTCATTTCTTTCCAATGCATTTCAGAGCTGTGAACATTTTGTGGCGTAACCTGCCAATTTTGCTCACAACTGCTATTGGTACATCTTTGTAAACCTAATGCTCCTCAAATTCAGTTTAGAGAACAAACTGAGCGCCCAATGTGGGGCTCGAACCCAGGACCCTGAGATTAAGAGTCTCATGCTCTACCGACTGAGCTAACCGGGCTACTTTTAGCCCGTTTTTAGCGTCAAACTTCGAACTTGAATGCAATCCTTTTAAGAAAGCAGAAATTTGCAGACAAAGGGACCTCTATTTTTTTCTGCAGGGTACCATATCAAGAGTGCATGGTATAAAATCTCCTTGGGTTCCAATGCAGTTTAGAGTAGTGAAGATTTTGTGTCCAAACATGACAATTGCTATTGGTAACTGATTTCAAACCTAATGCCGCTCAAGTTCTGCATATAATTTGAGCGCCCAATGTGGGGCTCGAACCCACGACCCTGAGATTAAGAGTCTCATGCTCTACCGACTGAGCTAACCGGGCTACGTTAAGCGCATTTTTAGCAACAATTATCGAATTTGAATGAAAGAGATCAAATAAAGTGATCAGGTTGCTGCCTTTTAGTGCCTCGTACAACTCATTTACCCTAGAGTTATTTCACAGTTGTATTTGGGTTGATGGCCTTTGTTTAGAATTCATGATTGTTTAGGTACATTGGTCATCAATTCTGGCATCTTGGGAACATAGGGAGCATAATTGAAAGCAAAAAGTTGTCACATAGACACCGCCAGAGCAGCAGTGTTTGGATCAAGTACAATATAGTGGTCCACAAGTCTTCCACTTTAGCCACCATAACACGGACCAGCGTGCATCACAGTAGGATTCTTAAATGGCAGTGGTGGGATTTGAACCCACGCCTCCAGAGAGACTGGAGCCTAAATCCAGCGCCTTAGACCACTCGGCCACACTACCTCTTTCTGCAAGACTTTCTTTCAATATTTTTTTGTCTTTCTTAATATCGTTACATTAACATGAGCTGCTAAACGTGCTGTCATACTTTGACCACATTTCTAAGCGTTTATGGTGATTGTTTCAAATTCAGGATGAATCAAGAACTTGATTTTGGTCCTCAAATGTGCCACCTCAGGCAACACCTTTAGCCACCATAACACAGATCAGCGTGCATCACAGTAAGATTCTTAGATTGTTAAATGGCAGCGGTGGGATTTGAACCCACGCCTCCTGAGAGACTGGAGCCTTAATCCAGCGCCTTAGACCACTCGGCCACACTACCTCAATGTACCTACATTTCTTGGGGTTTTTCTTCGTTTTTTAGAAACCATGAACAAAATACTAATTGTCAATCGTTAAGTCACAAACTGATCAACTTCCTGCCATACAGTGCCTTTGAGGACGTATTTGTCATAGACCCTTTTCACAGTTTTAATTGCATTGAATGCCAATGTTTAAGAGTCCATTGCTCTACCGACTGAGCTAACCTGGCTATTTTTAACCATTTTTAAGCAACCATTTTCAAATTTAAATGAAATCCTTTTAAGAAAGCAGAGACCAACGGGCAAAAAGGCCTCTGTTTTATTCTGCAGAGTAACCTGGAAAGAAGGCTTGATAGGGCCTATCATGTCATTTGTTTCCAATGCATTTCAGAGCTGTGAACATTTTGTGGCGTAACCTGCCAATTTTGCTCACAACTGCTATTGGTACATCTTTGTAAACCTAATGCTCCTCAAATTCAGTTTAGAGAATAAACTGAGCGCCCAATGTGGGGCTCGAACCCACGACCCTGAGATTAAGAGTCTCATGCTCTACCAACTGAGCTAACCGGGCTACTTTTAGCCCGTTTTTAGCGTCAAACTTCGAACTTGAATGCAATCCTTTTAAGAAAGCAGAAATTTGCAGACAAAGGGACCTCTATTTTTTCTGCAGGGTACCATATCAAGAGTGCATGGTATAAAATCTCCTTGGGTTCCAATGCAGTTTAGAGTAGTGAAGATTTTGTGTCCAAACATGACAATTGCTATTGGTAACTGATTTCAAACCTAATGCCGCTCAAGTTCTGCTTAGAGAATAATTTGAGCGCCCAATGTGGGGCTCGAACCCACGACCCTGAGATTAAGAGTCTCATGCTCTACCGACTGAGCTAACCGGGCTACGTTAAGCGCATTTTTAGCAACAATTATCGAATTTGAATGAAAGAGATCAAATAAAGTGATCAGGTTGCTGCCTTTTAGTGCCTCGTACAACTCATTTACCCTAGAGTTATTTCACAGTTGTATTTGGGTTGATGGCCTTTGTTTAGAATTCATGATTGTTTAGGTACATTGGTCATCAATTCTGGCATCTTGGGAACATAGGGAGCATAATTGAAAGCAAAAAGTTGTCACATAGACACCGCCAGAGCAGCAGTGTTTGGATCAAGTACAATATAGTGGTCCACAAGTCTTCCACTTTAGCCACCATAACACGGACCAGCGTGCATCACAGTAGGATTCTTAAATGGCAGTGGTGGGATTTGAACCCACGCCTCCAGAGAGACTGGAGCCTAAATCCAGCGCCTTAGACCACTCGGCCACACTACCTCTTTCTGCAAGACTTTCTTTCAATATTTTTTTGTCTTTCTTAATATCGTTACATTAACATGAGCTGCTAAACGTGCTGTCATACTTTGACCACATTTCTAAGCGTTTATGGTGATTGTTTCAAATTCAGGATGAATCAAGAACTTGATTTTGGTCCTCAAATGTGCCACCTCAGGCAACACCTTTAGCCACCATAACACAGATCAGCGTGCATCACAGTAAGATTCTTAGATTGTTAAATGGCAGCGGTGGGATTTGAACCCACGCCTCCTGAGAGACTGGAGCCTTAATCCAGCGCCTTAGACCACTCGGCCACACTACCTCAATGTACCTACATTTCTTGGGGTTTTTCTTCGTTTTTTAGAAACCATGAACAAAATACTAATTGTCAATCGTTAAGTCACACAAACTGATCAACTTCCTGCCATACAGTGCCTTTGAGGACGTATTTGTCATAGACCCTTTTCACAGTTTTAATTGCATTGAATGCCAATGTTTAAGAGTCCATTGCTCTACCGACTGAGCTAACCTGGCTATTTTTAACCATTTTTAAGCAACCATTTTCAAATTTAAATGAAATCCTTTTAAGAAAGCAGAGACCAACGGGCAAAAAGGCCTCTGTTTTATTCAGCAGAGTAACCTGGAAAGAAGGCTTGATAGGGCCTATCATGTCATTTCTTTCCAATGCATTTCATAGCTGTGAACATTTTGTGGCGTAACCTGCCAATTTTGCTCACAACTGCTATTGGTACATCTTTGTAAACCTAATGCTCCTCAAATTCAGTTTAGAGAATAAACTGAGCTCCCAATGTGGGGCTCGAACCCAGGACCCTGAGATTAAGAGTCTCATGCTCTACCGACTGAGCTAACCGGGCTACTTTTAGCCCGTTTTTAGCGTCAAACTTCGAACTTGAATGCAATCCTTTTAAGAAAGCAGAAATTTGCAGACAAAGGGACCTCTATTTTTTTCTGCAGGGTACCATATCAAGAGTGCATGGTATAAAATCTCCTTGGGTTCCAATGCAGTTTAGAGCAGTGAAGATTTTGTGTCCAAACATGACAATTGCTATTGGTAACTGATTTCAAACCTAATGCCGCTCAAGTTCTGCATATAATTTGAGCGCCCAATGTGGGGCTCGAACCCACGACCCTGAGATTAAGAGTCTCATGCTCTACCGACTGAGCTAACCGGGCCAGGTTAAGCGCATTTTTGCAACAATTATCGAATTTGAATGAAAGAGATCAAATAAAGTGATCAGGTTGCTGCCTTTTAGTGCCTCGTACAACTCATTTACCCTAGAGTTATTTCACAGTTGTATTTGGGTTGATGGCCTTTGTTTAGAATTCATGATTGTTTAGGTACATTGGTCATCAATTCTGGCATCTTGGGAACATAGGGAGCATAATTGAAAGCAAAAAGTTGTCACATAGACACCGCCAGAGCAGCAGTGTTTGGATCAAGTACAATATAGTGGTCCACAAGTCTTCCACTTTAGCCACCATAACACGGACCAGCGTGCATCACAGTAGGATTCTTAAATGGCAGTGGTGGGATTTGAACCCACGCCTCCAGAGAGACTGGAGCCTAAATCCAGCGCCTTAGACCACTCGGCCACACTACCTCTTTCTGCAAGACTTTCTTTCAATATTTTTTTGTCTTTCTTAATATCGTTACATTAACATGAGCTGCTAAACGTGCTGTCATACTTTGACCACATTTCTAAGCGTTTATGGTGATTGTTTCAAATTCAGGATGAATCAAGAACTTGATTTTGGTCCTCAAATGTGCCACCTCAGGCAACACCTTTAGCCACCATAACACAGATCAGCGTGCATCACAGTAAGATTCTTAGATTGTTAAATGGCAGTGGTGGGATTTGAACCCACGCCTCCTGAGAGACTGGAGCCTAAATCCAGCGCCTTAGACCACTCGGCCACACTACCTCAATGTACCTACATTTCTTGGGGTTTTTCTTCGTTTTTTAGAAACCATGAACAAAATACTAATTGTCAATCGTTAAGTCACACAAACTGATCAACTTCCTGCCATACAGTGCCTTTGAGGACGTATTTGTCATAGACCCTTTTCACAGTTTTAATTGCATTGAATGCCAATGTTTAAGAGTCCATTGCTCTACCGACTGAGCTAACCTGGCTATTTTTAACCATTTTTAAGCAACCATTTTCAAATTTAAATGAAATCCTTTTAAGAAAGCAGAGACCAACGGGCAAAAAGGCCTCTGTTTTATTCAGCAGAGTAACCTGGAAAGAAGGCTTGATAGGGCCTATCATGTCATTTCTTTCCAATGCATTTCAGAGCTGTGAACATTTTGTGGCGTAACCTGCCAATTTTGCTCACAACTGCTATTGGTACATCTTTGTAAACCTAATGCTCCTCAAATTCAGTTTAGAGAATAAACTGAGCGCCCAATGTGGGGCTCGAACCCTCGACCCTGAGATTAAGAGTCTCATGCTCTACCGACTGAGCTAACCGGGCTACGTTAAGCGCATTTTTAGCAACAATTATCGAATTTGAATGAAAGAGATCAAATAAAGTGATCAGGTTGCTGCCTTTTAGTGCCTCGTACAACTCATTTACCCTAGAGTTATTTCACAGTTGTATTTGGGTTGATGGCCTTTGTTTAGAATTCATGATTGTTTAGGTACATTGGTCATCAATTCTGGCATCTTGGGAACATAGGGAGCATAATTGAAAGCAAAAAGTTGTCACATAGACACCGCCAGAGCAGCAGTGTTTGGATCAAGTACAATATAGTGGTCCACAAGTCTTCCACTTTAGCCACCATAACACGGACCAGCGTGCATCACAGTAGGATTCTTAAATGGCAGTGGTGGGATTTGAACCCACGCCTCCAGAGAGACTGGAGCCTAAATCCAGCGCCTTAGACCACTCGGCCACACTACCTCTTTCTGCAAGACTTTCTTTCAATATTTTTTTGTCTTTCTTAATATCGTTACATTAACATGAGCTGCTAAACGTGCTGTCATACTTTGACCACATTTCTAAGCGTTTATGGTGATTGTTTCAAATTCAGGATGAATCAAGAACTTGATTTTGGTCCTCAAATGTGCCACCTCAGGCAACACCTTTAGCCACCATAACACAGATCAGCGTGCATCACAGTAAGATTCTTAGATTGTTAAATGGCAGTGGTGGGATTTGAACCCACGCCTCCTGAGAGACTGGAGCCTTAATCCAGCGCCTTAGACCACTCGGCCACACTACCTCAATGTACCTACATTTCTTGGGGTTTTTCTTCGTTTTTTAGAAACCATGAACAAAATACTAATTGTCAATCGTTAAGTCACAAACTGATCAACTTCCTGCCATACAGTGCCTTTGAGGACGTATTTGTCATAGACCCTTTTCACAGTTTTAATTGCATTGAATGCCAATGTTTAAGAGTCCATTGCTCTACCGACTGAGCTAACCTGGCTATTTTTAACCATTTTTAAGCAACCATTTTCAAATTTAAATGAAATCCTTTTAAGAAAGCAGAGACCAACGGGCAAAAAGGCCTCTATTTTATTCTGCAGAGTAACCTGGAAAGAAGGCTTGATAGGGCCTATCATGTCATTTGTTTCCAATGCATTTCAGAGCTGTGAACATTTTGTGGCGTAACCTGCCAATTTTGCTCACAACTGCTATTGGTACATCTTTGTAAACCTAATGCTCCTCAAATTCAGTTTAGAGAATAAACTGAGCGCCCAATGTGGGGCTCGAACCCACGACCCTGAGATTAAGAGTCTCATGCTCTACCAACTGAGCTAACCGGGCTACTTTTAGCCCGTTTTTAGCGTCAAACTTCGAACTTGAATGCAATCCTTTTAAGAAAGCAGAAATTTGCAGACAAAGGGACCTCTATTTTTTCTGCAGGGTACCATATCAAGAGTGCATGGTATAAAATCTCCTTGGGTTCCAATGCAGTTTAGAGTAGTGAAGATTTTGTGTCCAAACATGACAATTGCTATTGGTAACTGATTTCAAACCTAATGCCGCTCAAGTTCTGCTTAGAGAATAATTAGAGCGCCCAATGTGGGGCTCGAACCCACGACCCTGAGATTAAGAGTCTCATGCTCTACCGACTGAGCTAACCGGGCTACGTTAAGCGCATTTTTAGCAACAATTATCGAATTTGAATGAAAGAGATCAAATAAAGTGATCAGGTTGCTGCCTTTTAGTGCCTCGTACAACTCATTTACCCTAGAGTTATTTCACAGTTGTATTTGGGTTGATGGCCTTTGTTTAGAATTCATGATTGTTTAGGTACATTGGTCATCAATTCTGGCATCTTGGGAACATAGGGAGCATAATTGAAAGCAAAAAGTTGTCACATAGACACCGCCAGAGCAGCAGTGTTTGGATCAAGTACAATATAGTGGTCCACAAGTCTTCCACTTTAGCCACCATAACACGGACCAGCGTGCATCACAGTAGGATTCTTAAATGGCAGTGGTGGGATTTGAACCCACGCCTCCAGAGAGACTGGAGCCTAAATCCAGCGCCTTAGACCACTCGGCCACACTACCTCTTTCTGCAAGACTTTCTTTCAATATTTTTTTGTCTTTCTTAATATCGTTACATTAACATGAGCTGCTAAACGTGCTGTCATACTTTGACCACATTTCTAAGCGTTTATGGTGATTGTTTCAAATTCAGGATGAATCAAGAACTTGATTTTGGTCCTCAAATGTGCCACCTCAGGCAACACCTTTAGCCACCATAACACAGATCAGCGTGCATCACAGTAAGATTCTTAGATTGTTAAATGGCAGTGGTGGGATTTGAACCCACGCCTCCTGAGAGACTGGAGCCTTAATCCAGCGCCTTAGACCACTCGGCCACACTACCTCAATGTACCTACATTTCTTGGGGTTTTTCTTCGTTTTTTAGAAACCATGAACAAAATACTAATTGTCAATCGTTAAGTCACACAAACTGATCAACTTCCTGCCATACAGTGCCTTTGAGGACGTATTTGTCATAGACCCTTTTCACAGTTTTAATTGCATTGAATGCCAATGTTTAAGAGTCCATTGCTCTACCGACTGAGCTAACCTGGCTATTTTTAACCATTTTTAAGCAACCATTTTCAAATTTAAATGAAATCCTTTTAAGAAAGCAGAGACCAACGGGCAAAAAGGCCTCTGTTTTATTCAGCAGAGTAACCTGGAAAGAAGGCTTGATAGGGCCTATCATGTCATTTCTTTCCAATGCATTTCAGAGCTGTGAACATTTTGTGGCGTAACCTGCCAATTTTGCTCACAACTGCTATTGGTACATCTTTGTAAACCTAATGCTCCTCAAATTCAGTTTAGAGAACAAACTGAGCGCCCAATGTGGGGCTCGAACCCAGGACCCTGAGATTAAGAGTCTCATGCTCTACCGACTGAGCTAACCGGGCTACTTTTAGCCCGTTTTTAGCGTCAAACTTCGAACTTGAATGCAATCCTTTTAAGAAAGCAGAAATTTGCAGACAAAGGGACCTCTATTTTTTTCTGCAGGGTACCATATCAAGAGTGCATGGTATAAAATCTCCTTGGGTTCCAATGCAGTTTAGAGTAGTGAAGATTTTGTGTCCAAACATGACAATTGCTATTGGTAACTGATTTCAAACCTAATGCCGCTCAAGTTCTGCATATAATTTGAGCGCCCAATGTGGGGCTCGAACCCACGACCCTGAGATTAAGAGTCTCATGCTCTACCGACTGAGCTAACCGGGCTACGTTAAGCGCATTTTTAGCAACAATTATCGAATTTGAATGAAAGAGATCAAATAAAGTGATCAGGTTGCTGCCTTTTAGTGCCTCGTACAACTCATTTACCCTAGAGTTATTTCACAGTTGTATTTGGGTTGATGGCCTTTGTTTAGAATTCATGATTGTTTAGGTACATTGGTCATCAATTCTGGCATCTTGGGAACATAGGGAGCATAATTGAAAGCAAAAAGTTGTCACATAGACACCGCCAGAGCAGCAGTGTTTGGATCAAGTACAATATAGTGGTCCACAAGTCTTCCACTTTAGCCACCATAACACGGACCAGCGTGCATCACAGTAGGATTCTTAAATGGCAGTGGTGGGATTTGAACCCACGCCTCCAGAGAGACTGGAGCCTAAATCCAGCGCCTTAGACCACTCGGCCACACTACCTCTTTCTGCAAGACTTTCTTTCAATATTTTTTTGTCTTTCTTAATATCGTTACATTAACATGAGCTGCTAAACGTGCTGTCATACTTTGACCACATTTCTAAGCGTTTATGGTGATTGTTTCAAATTCAGGATGAATCAAGAACTTGATTTTGGTCCTCAAATGTGCCACCTCAGGCAACACCTTTAGCCACCATAACACAGATCAGCGTGCATCACAGTAAGATTCTTAGATTGTTAAATGGCAGCGGTGGGATTTGAACCCACGCCTCCTGAGAGACTGGAGCCTTAATCCAGCGCCTTAGACCACTCGGCCACACTACCTCAATGTACCTACATTTCTTGGGGTTTTTCTTCGTTTTTTAGAAACCATGAACAAAATACTAATTGTCAATCGTTAAGTCACAAACTGATCAACTTCCTGCCATACAGTGCCTTTGAGGACGTATTTGTCATAGACCCTTTTCACAGTTTTAATTGCATTGAATGCCAATGTTTAAGAGTCCATTGCTCTACCGACTGAGCTAACCTGGCTATTTTTAACCATTTTTAAGCAACCATTTTCAAATTTAAATGAAATCCTTTTAAGAAAGCAGAGACCAACGGGCAAAAAGGCCTCTGTTTTATTCTGCAGAGTAACCTGGAAAGAAGGCTTGATAGGGCCTATCATGTCATTTGTTTCCAATGCATTTCAGAGCTGTGAACATTTTGTGGCGTAACCTGCCAATTTTGCTCACAACTGCTATTGGTACATCTTTGTAAACCTAATGCTCCTCAAATTCAGTTTAGAGAATAAACTGAGCGCCCAATGTGGGGCTCGAACCCACGACCCTGAGATTAAGAGTCTCATGCTCTACCAACTGAGCTAACCGGGCTACTTTTAGCCCGTTTTTAGCGTCAAACTTCGAACTTGAATGCAATCCTTTTAAGAAAGCAGAAATTTGCAGACAAAGGGACCTCTATTTTTTCTGCAGGGTACCATATCAAGAGTGCATGGTATAAAATCTCCTTGGGTTCCAATGCAGTTTAGAGTAGTGAAGATTTTGTGTCCAAACATGACAATTGCTATTGGTAACTGATTTCAAACCTAATGCCGCTCAAGTTCTGCTTAGAGAATAATTTGAGCGCCCAATGTGGGGCTCGAACCCACGACCCTGAGATTAAGAGTCTCATGCTCTACCGACTGAGCTAACCGGGCTACGTTAAGCGCATTTTTAGCAACAATTATCGAATTTGAATGAAAGAGATCAAATAAAGTGATCAGGTTGCTGCCTTTTAGTGCCTCGTACAACTCATTTACCCTAGAGTTATTTCACAGTTGTATTTGGGTTGATGGCCTTTGTTTAGAATTCATGATTGTTTAGGTACATTGGTCATCAATTCTGGCATCTTGGGAACATAGGGAGCATAATTGAAAGCAAAAAGTTGTCACATAGACACCGCCAGAGCAGCAGTGTTTGGATCAAGTACAATATAGTGGTCCACAAGTCTTCCACTTTAGCCACCATAACACGGACCAGCGTGCATCACAGTAGGATTCTTAAATGGCAGTGGTGGGATTTGAACCCACGCCTCCAGAGAGACTGGAGCCTAAATCCAGCGCCTTAGACCACTCGGCCACACTACCTCTTTCTGCAAGACTTTCTTTCAATATTTTTTTGTCTTTCTTAATATCGTTACATTAACATGAGCTGCTAAACGTGCTGTCATACTTTGACCACATTTCTAAGCGTTTATGGTGATTGTTTCAAATTCAGGATGAATCAAGAACTTGATTTTGGTCCTCAAATGTGCCACCTCAGGCAACACCTTTAGCCACCATAACACAGATCAGCGTGCATCACAGTAAGATTCTTAGATTGTTAAATGGCAGTGGTGGGATTTGAACCCACGCCTCCTGAGAGACTGGAGCCTTAATCCAGCGCCTTAGACCACTCGGCCACACTACCTCAATGTACCTACATTTCTTGGGGTTTTTCTTCGTTTTTTAGAAACCATGAACAAAATACTAATTGTCAATCGTTAAGTCACACAAACTGATCAACTTCCTGCCATACAGTGCCTTTGAGGACGTATTTGTCATAGACCCTTTTCACAGTTTTAATTGCATTGAATGCCAATGTTTAAGAGTCCATTGCTCTACCGACTGAGCTAACCTGGCTATTTTTAACCATTTTTAAGCAACCATTTTCAAATTTAAATGAAATCCTTTTAAGAAAGCAGAGACCAACGGGCAAAAAGGCCTCTGTTTTATTCAGCAGAGTAACCTGGAAAGAAGGCTTGATAGGGCCTATCATGTCATTTCTTTCCAATGCATTTCAGAGCTGTGAACATTTTGTGGCGTAACCTGCCAATTTTGCTCACAACTGCTATTGGTACATCTTTGTAAACCTAATGCTCCTCAAATTCAGTTTAGAGAATAAACTGAGCTCCCAATGTGGGGCTCGAACCCAGGACCCTGAGATTAAGAGTCTCATGCTCTACCGACTGAGCTAACCGGGCTACTTTTAGCCCGTTTTTAGCGTCAAACTTCGAACTTGAATGCAATCCTTTTAAGAAAGCAGAAATTTGCAGACAAAGGGACCTCTATTTTTTTCTGCAGGGTACCATATCAAGAGTGCATGGTATAAAATCTCCTTGGGTTCCAATGCAGTTTAGAGCAGTGAAGATTTTGTGTCCAAACATGACAATTGCTATTGGTAACTGATTTCAAACCTAATGCCGCTCAAGTTCTGCATATAATTTGAGCGCCCAATGTGGGGCTCGAACCCACGACCCTGAGATTAAGAGTCTCATGCTCTACCGACTGAGCTAACCGGGCCAGGTTAAGCGCATTTTTGCAACAATTATCGAATTTGAATGAAAGAGATCAAATAAAGTGATCAGGTTGCTGCCTTTTAGTGCCTCGTACAACTCATTTACCCTAGAGTTATTTCACAGTTGTATTTGGGTTGATGGCCTTTGTTTAGAATTCATGATTGTTTAGGTACATTGGTCATCAATTCTGGCATCTTGGGAACATAGGGAGCATAATTGAAAGCAAAAAGTTGTCACATAGACACCGCCAGAGCAGCAGTGTTTGGATCAAGTACAATATAGTGGTCCACAAGTCTTCCACTTTAGCCACCATAACACGGACCAGCGTGCATCACAGTAGGATTCTTAAATGGCAGTGGTGGGATTTGAACCCACGCCTCCAGAGAGACTGGAGCCTAAATCCAGCGCCTTAGACCACTCGGCCACACTACCTCTTTCTGCAAGACTTTCTTTCAATATTTTTTTGTCTTTCTTAATATCGTTACATTAACATGAGCTGCTAAACGTGCTGTCATACTTTGACCACATTTCTAAGCGTTTATGGTGATTGTTTCAAATTCAGGATGAATCAAGAACTTGATTTTGGTCCTCAAATGTGCCACCTCAGGCAACACCTTTAGCCACCATAACACAGATCAGCGTGCATCACAGTAAGATTCTTAGATTGTTAAATGGCAGTGGTGGGATTTGAACCCACGCCTCCTGAGAGACTGGAGCCTAAATCCAGCGCCTTAGACCACTCGGCCACACTACCTCAATGTACCTACATTTCTTGGGGTTTTTCTTCGTTTTTTAGAAACCATGAACAAAATACTAATTGTCAATCGTTAAGTCACACAAACTGATCAACTTCCTGCCATACAGTGCCTTTGAGGACGTATTTGTCATAGACCCTTTTCACAGTTTTAATTGCATTGAATGCCAATGTTTAAGAGTCCATTGCTCTACCGACTGAGCTAACCTGGCTATTTTTAACCATTTTTAAGCAACCATTTTCAAATTTAAATGAAATCCTTTTAAGAAAGCAGAGACCAACGGGCAAAAAGGCCTCTGTTTTATTCAGCAGAGTAACCTGGAAAGAAGGCTTGATAGGGCCTATCATGTCATTTCTTTCCAATGCATTTCAGAGCTGTGAACATTTTGTGGCGTAACCTGCCAATTTTGCTCACAACTGCTATTGGTACATCTTTGTAAACCTAATGCTCCTCAAATTCAGTTTAGAGAATAAACTGAGCGCCCAATGTGGGGCTCGAACCCTCGACCCTGAGATTAAGAGTCTCATGCTCTACCGACTGAGCTAACCGGGCTACTTTTAGCCCGTTTTTAGCGTCAAACTTCGAACTTGAATGCAATCCTTTTAAGAAAGCAGAAATTTGCAGACAAAGGGACCTCTATTTTTTTCTGCAGGGTACCATATCAAGACTGCATGGTATAAAATCTCCTTGGGTTCCAATGCAGTTTAGAGCAGTGAAGATTTTGTGTCCAAACATGACAATTGCTATTGGTAACTGATTTCAAACCTAATGCCGCTCAAGTTCTGCTTAGAGAATAATTTGAGCGCCCAATGTGGGGCTCGAACCCACGACCCTGAGATTAAGAGTCTCATGCTCTACCGACTGAGCTAACCGGGCTACGTTAAGCGCATTTTTAGCAACAATTATCGAATTTGAATGAAAGAGATCAAATAAAGTGATCAGGTTGCTGCCTTTTAGTGCCTCGTACAACTCATTTACCCTAGAGTTATTTCACAGTTGTATTTGGGTTGATGGCCTTTGTTTAGAATTCATGATTGTTTAGGTACATTGGTCATCAATTCTGGCATCTTGGGAACATAGGGAGCATAATTGAAAGCAAAAAGTTGTCACATAGACACCGCCAGAGCAGCAGTGTTTGGATCAAGTACAATATAGTGGTCCACAAGTCTTCCACTTTAGCCACCATAACACGGACCAGCGTGCATCACAGTAGGATTCTTAAATGGCAGTGGTGGGATTTGAACCCACGCCTCCAGAGAGACTGGAGCCTAAATCCAGCGCCTTAGACCACTCGGCCACACTACCTCTTTCTGCAAGACTTTCTTTCAATATTTTTTTGTCTTTCTTAATATCGTTACATTAACATGAGCTGCTAAACCTGCTGTCATACTTTGACCACATTTCTAAGCGTTTATGGTGATTGTTTCAAATTCAGGATGAATCAAGAACTTGATTTTGGTCCTCAAATGTGCCACCTCAGGCAACACCTTTAGCCACCATAACACAGATCAGCGTGCATCACAGTAAGATTCTTAGATTGTTAAATGGCAGTGGTGGGATTTGAACCCACGCCTCCTGAGAGACTGGAGCCTTAATCCAGCGCCTTAGACCACTCGGCCACACTACCTCAATGTACCTACATTTCTTGGGGTTTTTCTTCGTTTTTTAGAAACCATGAACAAAATACTAATTGTCAATCGTTAAGTCACACAAACTGATCAACTTCCTGCCATACAGTGCCTTTGAGGACGTATTTGTCATAGACCCTTTTCACAGTTTTAATTGCATTGAATGCCAATGTTTAAGAGTCCATTGCTCTACCGACTGAGCTAACCTGGCTATTTTTAACCATTTTCAAGCAACAATTTTCAAATTTAAATGAAATCCTTTTAAGAAAGCAGAGACCAACGGGCAAAAAGGCCTCTGTTTTATTCAGCAGAGTAACCTGGAAAGAAGGCTTGATAGGGCCTATCATGTCATTTCTTTCCAATGCATTTCAGAGCTGTGAACATTTTGTGGCGTAACCTGCCAATTTTGCTCACAACTGCTATTGGTACATCTTTGTAAACCTAATGCTCCTCAAATTCAGTTTAGAGAATAAACTGAGCGCCCAATGTGGGGCTCGAACCCTCGACCCTGAGATTAAGAGTCTCATGCTCTACCGACTGAGCTAACAGGGCTACTTTTAGCCCGTTTTTAGCGTCAAACTTCGAACTTGAATGCAATCCTTTTAAGAAAGCAGAAATTTGCAGACAAAGGGACCTCTATTTTTTTCTGCAGGGTACCATATCAAGAGTGCATGGTATAAAATCTCCTTGGGTTCCAATGCAGTTTAGAGCAGTGAAGATTTTGTGTCCAAACATGACAATTGCTATTGGTAACTGATTTCAAACCTAATGCCGCTCAAGTTCTGCTTAGAGAATAATTTGAGCGCCCAATGTGGGGCTCGAACCCACGACCCTGAGATTAAGAGTCTCATGCTCTACCGACTGAGCTAACCGGGCTACGTTAAGCGCATTTTTAGCAACAATTATCGAATTTGAATGAAAGAGATCAAATAAAGTGATCAGGTTGCTGCCTTTTAGTGCCTCGTACAACTCATTTACCCTAGAGTTATTTCACAGTTGTATTTGGGTTGATGGCCTTTGTTTAGAATTCATGATTGTTTAGGTACATTGGTCATCAATTCTGGCATCTTGGGAACATAGGGAGCATAATTGAAAGCAAAAAGTTGTCACATAGACATCGCCAGAGCAGCAGTGTTTGGATCAAGTACAATATAGTGGTCCACAAGTCTTCCACTTTAGCCACCATAACACGGACCAGCGTGCATCACAGTAGGATTCTTAAATGGCAGTGGTGGGATTTGAACCCACGCCTCCAGAGAGACTGGAGCCTAAATCCAGCGCCTTAGACCACTCGGCCACACTACCTCTTTCTGCAAGACTTTCTTTCAATATTTTTTTGTCTTTCTTAATATCGTTACATTAACATGAGCTGCTAAACCTGCTGTCATACTTTGACCACATTTCTAAGCGTTTATGGTGATTGTTTCAAATTCAGGATGAATCAAGAACTTGATTTTGGTCCTCAAATGTGCCACCTCAGGCAACACCTTTAGCCACCATAACACAGATCAGCGTGCATCACAGTAAGATTCTTAGATTGTTAAATGGCAGTGGTGGGATTTGAACCCACGCCTCCTGAGAGACTGGAGCCTTAATCCAGCGCCTTAGACCACTCGGCCACACTACCTCAATGTACCTACATTTCTTGGGGTTTTTCTTCGTTTTTTAGAAACCATGAACAAAATACTAATTGTCAATCGTTAAGTCACACAAACTGATCAACTTCCTGCCATACAGTGCCTTTGAGGACGTATTTGTCATAGACCCTTTTCACAGTTTTAATTGCATTGAATGCCAATGTTTAAGAGTCCATTGCTCTACCGACTGAGCTAACCTGGCTATTTTTAACCATTTTCAAGCAACCATTTTCAAATTTAAATGAAATCCTTTTAAGAAAGCAGAGACCAACGGGCAAAAAGGCCTCTGTTTTATTCAGCAGAGTAACCTGGAAAGAAGGCTTGATAGGGCCTATCATGTCATTTCTTTCCAATGCATTTCAGAGCTGTGAACATTTTGTGGCGTAACCTGCCAATTTTGCTCACAACTGCTATTGGTACATCTTTGTAAACCTAATGCTCCTCAAATTCAGTTTAGAGAATAAACTGAGCGCCCAATGTGGGGCTCGAACCCTCGACCCTGAGATTAAGAGTCTCATGCTCTACCGACTGAGCTAACCGGGCTACTTTTAGCCCGTTTTTAGCGTCAAACTTCGAACTTGAATGCAATCCTTTTAAGAAAGCAGAAATTTGCAGACAAAGGGACCTCTATTTTTTTCTGCAGGGTACCATATCAAGAGTGCATGGTATAAAATCTCCTTGGGTTCCAATGCAGTTTAGAGCAGTGAAGATTTTGTGTCCAAACATGACAATTGCTATTGGTAACTGATTTCAAACCTAATGCCGCTCAAGTTCTGCTTAGAGAATAATTTGAGCGCCCAATGTGGGGCTCGAACCCACGACCCTGAGATTAAGAGTCTCATGCTCTACCGACTGAGCTAACCGGGCTACGTTAAGCGCATTTTTAGCAACAATTATCGAATTTGAATGAAAGAGATCAAATAAAGTGATCAGGTTGCTGCCTTTTAGTGCCTCGTACAACTCATTTACCCTAGAGTTATTTCACAGTTGTATTTGGGTTGATGGCCTTTGTTTAGAATTCATGATTGTTTAGGTACATTGGTCATCAATTCTGGCATCTTGGGAACATAGGGAGCATAATTGAAAGCAAAAAGTTGTCACATAGACACCGCCAGAGCAGCAGTGTTTGGATCAAGTACAATATAGTGGTCCACAAGTCTTCCACTTTAGCCACCATAACACGGACCAGCGTGCATCACAGTAGGATTCTTAAATGGCAGTGGTGGGATTTGAACCCACGCCTCCAGAGAGACTGGAGCCTAAATCCAGCGCCTTAGAGCACTCGGCCACACTACCTCTTTCTGCAAGACTTTCTTTCAATATTTTTTTGTCTTTCTTAATATCGTTACATTAACATGAGCTGCTAAACGTGCTGTCATACTTTGACCACATTTCTAAGCGTTTATGGTGATTGTTTCAAATTCAGGATGAATCAAGAACTTGATTTTGGTCCTCAAATGTGCCACCTCAGGCAACACCTTTAGCCACCATAACACAGATCAGCGTGCATCACAGTAAGATTCTTAGATTGTTAAATGGCAGTGGTGGGATTTGAACCCACGCCTCCTGAGAGACTGGAGCCTTAATCCAGCGCCTTAGACCACTCGGCCACACTACCTCAATGTACCTACATTTCTTGGGGTTTTTCTTCGTTTTTTAGAAACCATGAACAAAATACTAATTGTCAATCGTTAAGTCACAAACTGATCAACTTCCTGCCATACAGTGCCTTTGAGGACGTATTTGTCATAGACCCTTTTCACAGTTTTAATTGCATTGAATGCCAATGTTTAAGAGTCCATTGCTCTACCGACTGAAATAACCTGGCTATTTTTAACCATTTTTAAGCAACCATTTTCAAATTTAAATGAAATCCTTTTAAGAAAGCAGAGACCAACGGGCAAAAAGGCCTCTGTTTTATTCAGCAGAGTAACCTGGAAAGAAGGCTTGATAGGGCCTATCATGTCATTTCTTTCCAATGCATTTCAGAGCTGTGAACATTTTGTGGCGTAACCTGCCAATTTTGCTCACAACTGCTATTGGTACATCTTTGTAAACCTAATGCTCCTCAAATTCAGTTTAGAGAATAAACTGAGCGCCCAATGTGGGGCTCGAACCCACGACCCTGAGATTAAGAGTCTCATGCTCTACCGACTGAGCTAACCGGGCTACTTTTAGCCCGTTTTTAGCGTCAAACTTCGAACTTGAATGCAATCCTTTTAAGAAAGCAGAAATTTGCAGACAAAGGGACCTCTATTTTTTTCTGCAGGGTACCATATCAAGAGTGCATGGTATAAAATCTCCTTGGGTTCCAATGCAGTTTAGAGCAGTGAAGATTTTGTGTCCAAACATGACAATTGCTATTGGTAACTGATTTCAAACCTAATGCCGCTCAAGTTCTGCTTAGAGAATAATTTGAGCGCCCAATGTGGGGCTCGAACCCACGACCCTGAGATTAAGAGTCTCATGCTCTACCGACTGAGCTAACCGGGCTACGTTAAGCGCATTTTTAGCAACAATTATCGAATTTGAATGAAAGAGATCAAATAAAGTGATCAGGTTGCTGCCTTTTAGTGCCTCGTACAACTCATTTACCCTAGAGTTATTTCACAGTTGTATTTGGGTTGATGGCCTTTGTTTAGAATTCATGATTGTTTAGGTACATTGGTCATCAATTCTGGCATCTTGGGAACATAGGGAGCATAATTGAAAGCAAAAAGTTGTCACATAGACACCGCCAGAGCAGCAGTGTTTGGATCAAGTACAATATAGTGGTCCACAAGTCTTCCACTTTAGCCACCATAACACGGACCAGCGTGCATCACAGTAGGATTCTTAAATGGCAGTGGTGGGATTTGAACCCACGCCTCCAGAGAGACTGGAGCCTAAATCCAGCGCCTTAGACCACTCGGCCACACTACCTCTTTCTGCAAGACTTTCTTTCAATATTTTTTTGTCTTTCTTAATATCGTTACATTAACATGAGCTGCTAAACGTGCTGTCATACTTTGACCACATTTCTAAGCGTTTATGGTGATTGTTTAGCCTGGAAATCCTGACCCTGATATCTTGAACGATAGAGGGTCTGGCGACGATCAATAGTAATTTCCAACTCTAGGGGCGGCTCCTACTCGTGCATTTCAAATGCCACTGCACGCAGTTGGATAGCACTACAACCAATCAGAGCGATGCACAAGTGACGTAAGCCCCGTTCGTTTAGCGAACAGCTGTTAAACTGTTCAATTAAACGTTTGCCGTTGTCGGTCGGCAAAACAGAACATTCCACTTACTTGCTAGTGAAAGCTATGAGTCCCGTCTTCCAATTCGTTAAGGGTCGAGGCCAAAGCAGTCTCAAACTCACACAACATATCCGCAGCCATCTTTGATGTTTACTATCACAGCTTCGACGTCGCATGCACGTCACTGTCGTCATCCGGTTACGTCCTCCCCAGAGCACCATATAAAGGGCTCTGGCGCGCCCATATTAGATAGAACCAATTGAAACGTTATACCAGATTTCTGGTAGTCTTGATAAGCTTCAACGGAGCGTCTCCAGACCAACACGCGCAGCAAATTTAATTTGCCAGCGCCTAGTGGCAGGTCTGGGAATGCCAGGCTAGTGATTGTTTCAAATTCAGGATGAATCAAGAACTTGATTTTGGTCCTCAAATGTGCCACCTCAGGCAACACCTTTAGCCACCATAACACAGATCAGCGTGCATCACAGTAAGATTCTTAGATTGTTAAATGGCAGTGGTGGGATTTGAACCCACGCCTCCTGAGAGACTGGAGCCTTAATCCAGCGCCTTAGACCACTCGGCCACACTACCTCAATGTACCTACATTTCTTGGGGTTTTTCTTCGTTTTTTAGAAACCATGAACAAAATACTAATTGTCAATCGTTAAGTCACAAACTGATCAACTTCCTGCCATACAGTGCCTTTGAGGACGTATTTGTCATAGACCCTTTTCACAGTTTTAATTGCATTGAATGCCAATGTTTAAGAGTCCATTGCTCTACCGACTGAAATAACCTGGCTATTTTTAACCATTTTTAAGCAACCATTTTCAAATTTAAATGAAATCCTTTTAAGAAAGCAGAGACCAACGGGCAAAAAGGCCTCTGTTTTATTCAGCAGAGTAACCTGGAAAGAAGGCTTGATAGGGCCTATCATGTCATTTCTTTCCAATGCATTTCAGAGCTGTGAACATTTTGTGGCGTAACCTGCCAATTTTGCTCACAACTGCTATTGGTACATCTTTGTAAACCTAATGCTCCTCAAATTCAGTTTAGAGAATAAACTGAGCGCCCAATGTGGGGCTCGAACCCACGACCCTGAGATTAAGAGTCTCATGCTCTACCGACTGAGCTAACCGGGCTACTTTTAGCCCGTTTTTAGCGTCAAACTTCGAACTTGAATGCAATCCTTTTAAGAAAGCAGAAATTTGCAGACAAAGGGACCTCTATTTTTTTCTGCAGGGTACCATATCAAGAGTGCATGGTATAAAATCTCCTTGGGTTCCAATGCAGTTTAGAGCAGTGAAGATTTTGTGTCCAAACATGACAATTGCTATTGGTAACTGATTTCAAACCTAATGCCGCTCAAGTTCTGCTTAGAGAATAATTTGAGCGCCCAATGTGGGGCTCGAACCCACGACCCTGAGATTAAGAGTCTCATGCTCTACCGACTGAGCTAACCGGGCTACGTTAAGCGCATTTTTAGCAACAATTATCGAATTTGAATGAAAGAGATCAAATAAAGTGATCAGGTTGCTGCCTTTTAGTGCCTCGTACAACTCATTTACCCTAGAGTTATTTCACAGTTGTATTTGGGTTGATGGCCTTTGTTTAGAATTCATGATTGTTTAGGTACATTGGTCATCAATTCTGGCATCTTGGGAACATAGGGAGCATAATTGAAAGCAAAAAGTTGTCACATAGACACCGCCAGAGCAGCAGTGTTTGGATCAAGTACAATATAGTGGTCCACAAGTCTTCCACTTTAGCCACCATAACACGGACCAGCGTGCATCACAGTAGGATTCTTAAATGGCAGTGGTGGGATTTGAACCCACGCCTCCAGAGAGACTGGAGCCTAAATCCAGCGCCTTAGACCACTCGGCCACACTACCTCTTTCTGCAAGACTTTCTTTCAATATTTTTTTGTCTTTCTTAATATCGTTACATTAACATGAGCTGCTAAACCTGCTGTCATACTTTGACCACATTTCTAAGCGTTTATGGTGATTGTTTCAAATTCAGGATGAATCAAGAACTTGATTTTGGTCCTCAAATGTGCCACCTCAGGCAACACCTTTAGCCACCATAACACAGATCAGCGTGCATCACAGTAAGATTCTTAGATTGTTAAATGGCAGTGGTGGGATTTGAACCCACGCCTCCTGAGAGACTGGAGCCTTAATCCAGCGCCTTAGACCACTCGGCCACACTACCTCAATGTACCTACATTTCTTGGGGTTTTTCTTCGTTTTTTAGAAACCATGAACAAAATACTAATTGTCAATCGTTAAGTCACACAAACTGATCAACTTCCTGCCATACAGTGCCTTTGAGGACGTATTTGTCATAGACCCTTTTCACAGTTTTAATTGCATTGAATGCCAATGTTTAAGAGTCCATTGCTCTACCGACTGAGCTAACCTGGCTATTTTTAACCATTTTCAAGCAACAATTTTCAAATTTAAATGAAATCCTTTTAAGAAAGCAGAGACCAACGGGCAAAAAGGCCTCTGTTTTATTCAGCAGAGTAACCTGGAAAGAAGGCTTGATAGGGCCTATCATGTCATTTCTTTCCAATGCATTTCAGAGCTGTGAACATTTTGTGGCGTAACCTGCCAATTTTGCTCACAACTGCTATTGGTACATCTTTGTAAACCTAATGCTCCTCAAATTCAGTTTAGAGAATAAACTGAGCGCCCAATGTGGGGCTCGAACCCTCGACCCTGAGATTAAGAGTCTCATGCTCTACCGACTGAGCTAACAGGGCTACTTTTAGCCCGTTTTTAGCGTCAAACTTCGAACTTGAATGCAATCCTTTTAAGAAAGCAGAAATTTGCAGACAAAGGGACCTCTATTTTTTTCTGCAGGGTACCATATCAAGAGTGCATGGTATAAAATCTCCTTGGGTTCCAATGCAGTTTAGAGCAGTGAAGATTTTGTGTCCAAACATGACAATTGCTATTGGTAACTGATTTCAAACCTAATGCCGCTCAAGTTCTGCTTAGAGAATAATTTGAGCGCCCAATGTGGGGCTCGAACCCACGACCCTGAGATTAAGAGTCTCATGCTCTACCGACTGAGCTAACCGGGCTACGTTAAGCGCATTTTTAGCAACAATTATCGAATTTGAATGAAAGAGATCAAATAAAGTGATCAGGTTGCTGCCTTTTAGTGCCTCGTACAACTCATTTACCCTAGAGTTATTTCACAGTTGTATTTGGGTTGATGGCCTTTGTTTAGAATTCATGATTGTTTAGGTACATTGGTCATCAATTCTGGCATCTTGGGAACATAGGGAGCATAATTGAAAGCAAAAAGTTGTCACATAGACACCGCCAGAGCAGCAGTGTTTGGATCAAGTACAATATAGTGGTCCACAAGTCTTCCACTTTAGCCACCATAACACGGACCAGCGTGCATCACAGTAGGATTCTTAAATGGCAGTGGTGGGATTTGAACCCACGCCTCCAGAGAGACTGGAGCCTAAATCCAGCGCCTTAGACCACTCGGCCACACTACCTCTTTCTGCAAGACTTTCTTTCAATATTTTTTTGTCTTTCTTAATATCGTTACATTAACATGAGCTGCTAAACGTGCTGTCATACTTTGACCACATTTCTAAGCGTTTATGGTGATTGTTTCAAATTCAGGATGAATCAAGAACTTGATTTTGGTCCTCAAATGTGCCACCTCAGGCAACACCTTTAGCCACCATAACACAGATCAGCGTGCATCACAGTAAGATTCTTAGATTGTTAAATGGCAGTGGTGGGATTTGAACCCACGCCTCCTGAGAGACTGGAGCCTTAATCCAGCGCCTTAGACCACTCGGCCACACTACCTCAATGTACCTACATTTCTTGGGGTTTTTCTTCGTTTTTTAGAAACCATGAACAAAATACTAATTGTCAATCGTTAAGTCACACAAACTGATCAACTTCCTGCCATACAGTGCCTTTGAGGACGTATTTGTCATAGACCCTTTTCACAGTTTTAATTGCATTGAATGCCAATGTTTAAGAGTCCATTGCTCTACCGACTGAGCTAACCTGGCTATTTTTAACCATTTTTAAGCAACCATTTTCAAATTTAAATGAAATCCTTTTAAGAAAGCAGAGACCAAGGGGCAAAAAGGCCTCTGTTTTATTCAGCAGAGTAACCTGGAAAGAAGGCTTGATAGGGCCTATCATGTCATTTCTTTCCAATGCATTTCAGAGCTGTGAACATTTTGTGGCGTAACCTGCCAATTTTGCTCACAACTGCTATTGGTACATCTTTGTAAACCTAATGCTCCTCAAATTCAGTTTAGAGAATAAACTGAGCGCCCAATGTGGGGCTCGAACCCACGACCCTGAGATTAAGAGTCTCATGCTCTACCGACTGAGCTAACCGGGCTACTTTTAGCCCGTTTTTAGCGTCAAACTTCGAACTTGAATGCAATCCTTTTAAGAAAGCAGAAATTTGCAGACAAAGGGACCTCTATTTTTTTCTGCAGGGTACCATATCAAGAGTGCATGGTATAAAATCTCCTTGGGTTCCAATGCAGTTTAGAGCAGTGAAGATTTTGTGTCCAAACATGACAATTGCTATTGGTAACTGATTTCAAACCTAATGCCGCTCAAGTTCTGCTTAGAGAATAATTTGAGCGCCCAATGTGGGGCTCGAACCCACGACCCTGAGATTAAGAGTCTCATGCTCTACCGACTGAGCTAACCGGGCTACGTTAAGCGCATTTTTAGCAACAATTATCGAATTTGAATGAAAGAGATCAAATAAAGTGATCAGGTTGCTGCCTTTTAGTGCCTCGTACAACTCATTTACCCTAGAGTTATTTCACAGTTGTATTTGGGTTGATGGCCTTTGTTTAGAATTCATGATTGTTTAGGTACATTGGTCATCAATTCTGGCATCTTGGGAACATAGGGAGCATAATTGAAAGCAAAAAGTTGTCACATAGACACCGCCAGAGCAGCAGTGTTTGGATCAAGTACAATATAGTGGTCCACAAGTCTTCCACTTTAGCCACCATAACACGGACCAGCGTGCATCACAGTAGGATTCTTAAATGGCAGTGGTGGGATTTGAACCCACGCCTCCAGAGAGACTGGAGCCTAAATCCAGCGCCTTAGACCACTCGGCCACACTACCTCTTTCTGCAAGACTTTCTTTCAATATTTTTTTGTCTTTCTTAATATCGTTACATTAACATGAGCTGCTAAACCTGCTGTCATACTTTGACCACATTTCTAAGCGTTTATGGTGATTGTTTCAAATTCAGGATGAATCAAGAACTTGATTTTGGTCCTCAAATGTGCCACCTCAGGCAACACCTTTAGCCACCATAACACAGATCAGCGTGCATCACAGTAAGATTCTTAGATTGTTAAATGGCAGTGGTGGGATTTGAACCCACGCCTCCTGAGAGACTGGAGCCTTAATCCAGCGCCTTAGACCACTCGGCCACACTACCTCAATGTACCTACATTTCTTGGGGTTTTTCTTCGTTTTTTAGAAACCATGAACAAAATACTAATTGTCAATCGTTAAGTCACACAAACTGATCAACTTCCTGCCATACAGTGCCTTTGAGGACGTATTTGTCATAGACCCTTTTCACAGTTTTAATTGCATTGAATGCCAATGTTTAAGAGTCCATTGCTCTACCGACTGAGCTAACCTGGCTATTTTTAACCATTTTCAAGCAACAATTTTCAAATTTAAATGAAATCCTTTTAAGAAAGCAGAGACCAACGGGCAAAAAGGCCTCTGTTTTATTCAGCAGAGTAACCTGGAAAGAAGGCTTGATAGGGCCTATCATGTCATTTCTTTCCAATGCATTTCAGAGCTGTGAACATTTTGTGGCGTAACCTGCCAATTTTGCTCACAACTGCTATTGGTACATCTTTGTAAACCTAATGCTCCTCAAATTCAGTTTAGAGAATAAACTGAGCGCCCAATGTGGGGCTCGAACCCTCGACCCTGAGATTAAGAGTCTCATGCTCTACCGACTGAGCTAACAGGGCTACTTTTAGCCCGTTTTTAGCGTCAAACTTCGAACTTGAATGCAATCCTTTTAAGAAAGCAGAAATTTGCAGACAAAGGGACCTCTATTTTTTTCTGCAGGGTACCATATCAAGAGTGCATGGTATAAAATCTCCTTGGGTTCCAATGCAGTTTAGAGCAGTGAAGATTTTGTGTCCAAACATGACAATTGCTATTGGTAACTGATTTCAAACCTAATGCCGCTCAAGTTCTGCTTAGAGAATAATTTGAGCGCCCAATGTGGGGCTCGAACCCACGACCCTGAGATTAAGAGTCTCATGCTCTACCGACTGAGCTAACCGGGCTACGTTAAGCGCATTTTTAGCAACAATTATCGAATTTGAATGAAAGAGATCAAATAAAGTGATCAGGTTGCTGCCTTTTAGTGCCTCGTACAACTCATTTACCCTAGAGTTATTTCACAGTTGTATTTGGGTTGATGGCCTTTGTTTAGAATTCATGATTGTTTAGGTACATTGGTCATCAATTCTGGCATCTTGGGAACATAGGGAGCATAATTGAAAGCAAAAAGTTGTCACATAGACATCGCCAGAGCAGCAGTGTTTGGATCAAGTACAATATAGTGGTCCACAAGTCTTCCACTTTAGCCACCATAACACGGACCAGCGTGCATCACAGTAGGATTCTTAAATGGCAGTGGTGGGATTTGAACCCACGCCTCCAGAGAGACTGGAGCCTAAATCCAGCGCCTTAGACCACTCGGCCACACTACCTCTTTCTGCAAGACTTTCTTTCAATATTTTTTTGTCTTTCTTAATATCGTTACATTAACATGAGCTGCTAAACCTGCTGTCATACTTTGACCACATTTCTAAGCGTTTATGGTGATTGTTTCAAATTCAGGATGAATCAAGAACTTGATTTTGGTCCTCAAATGTGCCACCTCAGGCAACACCTTTAGCCACCATAACACAGATCAGCGTGCATCACAGTAAGATTCTTAGATTGTTAAATGGCAGTGGTGGGATTTGAACCCACGCCTCCTGAGAGACTGGAGCCTTAATCCAGCGCCTTAGACCACTCGGCCACACTACCTCAATGTACCTACATTTCTTGGGGTTTTTCTTCGTTTTTTAGAAACCATGAACAAAATACTAATTGTCAATCGTTAAGTCACACAAACTGATCAACTTCCTGCCATACAGTGCCTTTGAGGACGTATTTGTCATAGACCCTTTTCACAGTTTTAATTGCATTGAATGCCAATGTTTAAGAGTCCATTGCTCTACCGACTGAGCTAACCTGGCTATTTTTAACCATTTTCAAGCAACCATTTTCAAATTTAAATGAAATCCTTTTAAGAAAGCAGAGACCAACGGGCAAAAAGGCCTCTGTTTTATTCAGCAGAGTAACCTGGAAAGAAGGCTTGATAGGGCCTATCATGTCATTTGTTTCCAATGCATTTCAGAGCTGTGAACATTTTGTGGCGTAACCTGCCAATTTTGCTCACAACTGCTATTGGTACATCTTTGTAAACCTAATGCTCCTCAAATTCAGTTTAGAGAATAAACTGAGCGCCCAATGTGGGGCTCGAACCCTCGACCCTGAGATTAAGAGTCTCATGCTCTACCGACTGAGCTAACCGGGCTACTTTTAGCCCGTTTTTAGCGTCAAACTTCGAACTTGAATGCAATCCTTTTAAGAAAGCAGAAATTTGCAGACAAAGGGACCTCTATTTTTTTCTGCAGGGTACCATATCAAGAGTGCATGGTATAAAATCTCCTTGGGTTCCAATGCAGTTTAGAGCAGTGAAGATTTTGTGTCCAAACATGACAATTGCTATTGGTAACTGATTTCAAACCTAATGCCGCTCAAGTTCTGCTTAGAGAATAATTTGAGCGCCCAATGTGGGGCTCGAACCCACGACCCTGAGATTAAGAGTCTCATGCTCTACCGACTGAGCTAACCGGGCTACGTTAAGCGCATTTTTAGCAACAATTATCGAATTTGAATGAAAGAGATCAAATAAAGTGATCAGGTTGCTGCCTTTTAGTGCCTCGTACAACTCATTTACCCTAGAGTTATTTCACAGTTGTATTTGGGTTGATGGCCTTTGTTTAGAATTCATGATTGTTTAGGTACATTGGTCATCAATTCTGGCATCTTGGGAACATAGGGAGCATAATTGAAAGCAAAAAGTTGTCACATAGACACCGCCAGAGCAGCAGTGTTTGGATCAAGTACAATATAGTGGTCCACAAGTCTTCCACTTTAGCCACCATAACACGGACCAGCGTGCATCACAGTAGGATTCTTAAATGGCAGTGGTGGGATTTGAACCCACGCCTCCAGAGAGACTGGAGCCTAAATCCAGCGCCTTAGACCACTCGGCCACACTACCTCTTTCTGCAAGACTTTCTTTCAATATTTTTTTGTCTTTCTTAATATCGTTACATTAACATGAGCTGCTAAACGTGCTGTCATACTTTGACCACATTTCTAAGCGTTTATGGTGATTGTTTCAAATTCAGGATGAATCAAGAACTTGATTTTGGTCCTCAAATGTGCCACCTCAGGCAACACCTTTAGCCACCATAACACAGATCAGCGTGCATCACAGTAAGATTCTTAGATTGTTAAATGGCAGTGGTGGGATTTGAACCCACGCCTCCTGAGAGACTGGAGCCTTAATCCAGCGCCTTAGACCACTCGGCCACACTACCTCAATGTACCTACATTTCTTGGGGTTTTTCTTCGTTTTTTAGAAACCATGAACAAAATACTAATTTTCAATCGTTAAGTCACAAACTGATCAACTTCCTGCCATACAGTGCCTTTGAGGACGTATTTGTCATAGACCCTTTTCACAGTTTTAATTGCATTGAATGCCAATGTTTAAGAGTCCATTGCTCTACCGACTGAAATAACCTGGCTATTTTTAACCATTTTTAAGCAACCATTTTCAAATTTAAATGAAATCCTTTTAAGAAAGTAGAGACCAACGGGCAAAAAGGCCTCTGTTTTATTCAGCAGAGTAACCTGGAAAGAAGGCTTGATAGGGCCTATCATGTCATTTCTTTCCAATGCATTTCAGAGCTGTGAACATTTTGTGGCGTAACCTGCCAATTTTGCTCACAACTGCTATTGGTACATCTTTGTAAACCTAATGCTCCTCAAATTCAGTTTAGAGAATAAACTGAGCGCCCAATGTGGGGCTCGAACCCACGACCCTGAGATTAAGAGTCTCATGCTCTACCGACTCCGCTAAAGCTGGGGAACAATAGACTGGATAAGGGGGGGAAGAAGGGGAAAAAGAAGGAAGGAGGAAAAAAAGGAAAAAGGAGAAAAAAGAAGAGAAAAAAAGGAAAAAGGAGGGAAAGAAAGAGGGCGTCCACCCTCAACTACAGGGTCGGTGGGTCGATCCCCCGTCCCCCCGACACATGTCCAAGTGTCCCTAAAGCATAAATTGCTCCCGATAGTTAGTTTGCACCATATATTGTATAAAAGGTTTGCAAGGTAGCTGCTGCTATCGGTGTAAGAATGAGTGCTCCAGTTGTGAGTCACTCTGAATAAAAGCGTCTGCTGAATGACATGTAATAATAATAAACTATTAAATGAGATATATAATGACCAAAATATTTACTACTTTGTGTGTGGTTGTTGTTAATGTAGACATTTGACTGTTACATTAAATAATATGCTAGTTATTACATAACTGCTAGGGTGGTCAACCCTTAACTGCAGGGTCAAGAAAGGATGAAAAGCAATCTGAAAATGATCAGAGATCAAAGAGTGTCTCTGATCTTGGAAGTTCAAGATGTTGCCTCCTTGTCAACACCTCTTGATTTACGACAGGTAAATTACCTGGGAAAGCTCACATCTAAAGAGTGTAAAACCTTTGATTAAACCTTTGTTTTTTTTCTTTGAACACCGATCACAACAAAGTAACCTTTCTTTTTTATTGTGACTGTAATGTCTCCAATAATTTTCTTTACTCATTTACAATAACTAAAATTAGTATTGAAAACACTGATAACAATTTGCTATACCGTTCCATTCCTGTCTTATCATTTAATACCTCAATTAGCAAAAAGCCCCTGTCCCTGGACCTCTCACCAACACGCCATCCGTGACACTGACTGTCTCCTCACATTCACACCTAGCACCTAGCTCTTCTGATTTAATGAATACAATGTGTTATAATACTAGATATTATACTACTTAAGATTAAATAAATAAAAAGTCAATACCGCTGTTGTAGAAATAGTGTGCACATTTAATACAAAACACACGCACCATAGTACACACACACACATAAATAATAAAATAAAATAGTACAATAAATGAAATAAATACAAAAACACAGCACACACAAAGAAATATATAAGAAAGTAAATGTATATAAAAATAAAACAAGTAAATACAAAAGTTAAAACAAGGCTAAATATATATATATACACTGAGTTTTCTAACTTCACTTTGAACTAGAGAGGAAGACATTTAGTTTGGTTAACTTAAGCTACTTAGAAAATAGTTAAAATTTGTCTAAAAATATCAATTGACAATGTATAATGTGATATGCAATTATAACAAATATAGCAAATTGTTATTCACGGGTCATACACCAAAAAATAACATTTGTTAATAAATAGCTAATTTAAACAAATCGGAAATCTGACAGTCCAGCTTCCTGGAAGATGAATAGGCCTGAGACCTTAAACTATCCATAATAAAACCGTCCCACCTGGACTTTTCACAAGGACACAATTATAAGTAATGTCACTATCAGTTTTTTTTACTAAGTTTAATAATATTTATGGCAGAAGGTCCTGTATGTGTGTTGTGTGTGATTATTTTTTGGCATCTGCCCTCTCCCTCCTCTTTTCCTCCTGCCACTGTTCTAATGTTTTGGTTGCTGTGACAGGACAGTAGTTCTGGCCGTAGTACTGGCCATGTCCAGTCTCCTTTAAACAGGGCTGGTGACACTGGCGACACTGGTTGGTTTGTACAGTCCGAATATAGGGTCTGCGGGCAGTTGGTGGGGATGGAAGGGGAGCAGAAGGGGCAATTATTTTAGGATGCTGGGCTTGTGGGAACAAAAAAACTGGTTGTGAAATAACCGGGTTTGGAAAAGGGGTAGAGGCAGGTTGAGGTGGCTGCAGTGTAAAAAGCTGCCTCTGTACAGGCAACTGGGTGGGATGGAGGTGGGGAGCCGCAGTCTTCCTCCTGTCCACTGCCTGCCCTACTGTGCTCTTTGGCAGGTTGTACTGTAATGTAGGACCAGGACGTACAGGAGCAGCAGTGCGCCTCATTTTGTGAGGTGGGAGAGGCACCGGAGCAACAGGGACTTGGGGAGGAAGGTTGAGTCCTTGCTGCAGGATGCTGAGGTCCTGCCTCTTCAGCCGCCTGTTGTGCCACTGGTTGACAGTTGTCTGGCTCACCTCAAACAACTGCAGGGTAGTGCCCTGCATGACTGTCCCATTGCCCAGGACAAGCTGCCTGATCTTTCTGTAGTCATTCAGAATCAGAGTCCATCTCGTCAGTGACTGACTGCCCTGCTTCTTTGGGCTCTTGTGCAGCTCGCAGAGCTTAATCATTATTGACTCAACGAGTCGGCAGCAGTCTGGCCACTGGGCAGGGGACCCTGATGAGCCGGCCACACTCCGGGTCATGCTCTCCACCCCTGGCACAAATGCAGTTTTATTTGCCCGGTAACGTCCATCTAATGGCTTCTGCTGGTGCCGTGCAGAGTAGGCCACCCTCTGCTGGTCGTACGGCAGAAGGTCCTGCCACAGAGCCACTATGGTACCCGCCTGTTGTGGGCTGATGGTGTCGCCAGGTTCAGCCCTCAGTCCCACCAAGTACTGTGCCAGGCTGTCCACTTTGTCCATCCCTGGGACACCACACTCATCCACAGCCTGGAAAATGTCACAGTACATTTCAATCAAAAAACAAAACGAAAACACACAATATCACAGCTGTTGCAGGGTAAAGTGTCACAAGAAGACTTACCAGTTGTTGCTCAGGTGCTGCTAGGGTCCTAGCCGCGGCCCCAGAGGGACCAGCAGTGTGAGCGATGGGGAGAGGTGAGATGGCGGTAGTGGGAGGCACAGGAGGGGGAGTGGACATTGGCAGCACAGGAGGAGGGGGAGTGGGCATTGGCAGCACAGGAGGAGGGGTGGCACAGACCGATGGCATGATCTGTTAAATGTTATAAGATTTTATTTTATTAAGCTTTTATTCATTCTTAGGATTTTTACATATTACCTATACTATAAACATGTTACATACTTGATTACATCATGAGCAGGTGTGCACACTGTCACAGCATGATAAAACATATGAAAAGAATAATTACCAGTTGTTGCTCAGGGGCCTCTGTCCTGTCAGATGCAGCTGCAGTCTGGAGAGAAGCTGGGGAGGAGAGAGATCCCCCGTGGTGTCGTCACAGCTGACACGTCCAGGAGCGCGATGGTGGGGTCCAAGCTGAGACCGAAGGCTGCATCCTCAAAGCCCTCATCTTCCAGCTCTTGCTCCTCGCCCAAATCTTCCAGCATCTGATTGGTTTCGTCAGAGTCCGGCTGTACTTCCTGCATGGCCCTTCCTGTCTGGTGGTAGAGGTAGTCTATACCAATAAGCTCACCTAAGAGAATAGAATGTGAGAAGGTTTAACTTTCATAATGTCAAATGCTGTTAAGAATATTGTATTTGGCGGTTAAACATAATATCATCATAAGGAAAGTTAAAACTCACCAGTGTAAATAGAAGGTGGCTGAAAAGAGGGGTCAAGCTTCTTTCCAAGCACCTTCATACTTAAATCGTTCACACAGTGAACAAGGTCCCCCGAGTAGCTGAGCCAGGAGGGAGGCTTGACAGCCAGGGATGCAGCTTCACGGTCCTGGTTCCATCTGCACAGGCCTTCCAGGAGGTACAGCTGGAAATTCAAGCCATTGGCACTTGTTCCTTATTTGACAAATGCAGAAGTAACTTTAGTTAGTTTGTTGTCATTTGAAGAACATTTGTTATAAATGTTTCTGCCTAAATACTAACGACAAAAAACATTCAACTGAAAAATATTTAATCTTATTGATCAATAATGTTTCAAACTGACCTGGAATGAACCTATTCACATGGAGGTGAAATGACTCCAGGGACGTGGACCCTCTGGCACACCTGTATGTAGGCAGCACAACCCCCCCCTTGGTTAAGGTACCAGTCTGTGTGTACAGCAGCACACCCGGTTCATCTTGTATGCACTTAACGTGCCTCCTCTGGATGTTCCAGATGTGCTCCATCCTCTCCTGGTTCAACAGAGGGACACCGAGGAGGTCCCTGCCCTTTTCCCCCATCAGCTCCTGTAGAAGGCCCTCAATCATGCTGATTGTCTGCTGCACCCCTCTTGTGCGCCTTCTGCAGTGAAGGGAAAGTTCGTCCTTGGTGATGCGCTGGTCCACCAGATGTTGGGTGATGCCAGGCACACCTTCCTCTTTCAGCTGCTCCCTCTTGGCCTGCTGCAGCAAGGCGACATCCCCCATGTCCCACTCAAAAATGCAGCTAGAAAGTCTGGCCATGAATATGGGGTACAAGGGGTGTGCATCCTTTGTACACCCAGATGCCAGTCTCCTCAGGAAGTGGTAGATGTCCAGCCTGACTACCAGGTTTGGCCAGCCACCAAATCTTTGCTGCAGTTTGGTCTGCCCTTGGCCCTCTCGACAGCAGTCACAGTCCACATATAGCAGCCGAGGAGGAGCCACACCAGCACTGCTGTACCTGCTGATAAGGTCAGCTGCCATTTTGTCCAGAGCAGGACCCTCCTGCGTTGTCAGGACACTTATGAGGATCTGGCCCACCTCATTGCTCACAGACGTGAGCCAAAAGGCCGTCCCCTTAGCAATGCCTGACAGCTTCTTGGTTATCTGTAATCATACACAAATTAAAGTTATTGATAATAACTTCATATGGTGGTAGTTGAATCACGACAGTACAGTGATAAAGACTCCATCCTGTATTGTACATGTATGTATAACTACGTACTACTTTTGTTGTATTGTGAAAAATGTACCTATATATATATATATTAAAACATTTACTTTTTTTGTCGAATCCATTTTAAGGATGTCACCAAATGTTGATGTTATGCTGGCTTTGATGTGGTCCAGCCTGCACAAAATGTCCCTTCCATAAACAGCCAGCATCCAGCGGTGGGAGGGGATGTCTACTGGCTGAGGTGGTTCCTGGAATTTGACAGGGAGAAGGCCTGGCTGAGCGACAAAGTCTGAGCATGTCCCCAGGTACCGGCAGAGGCGCTTAAGCCACTCCTCGCTGTGGTTTTCCCTCAGCTGCTTGACCAAGCGAGTGGGGCTGTTTCCCAGAGTTCTCTCCCTCAGGAAACGAATCACCCGCATGTCACAAGCGTATCTGTGTAGAACAAAGGGAAAGAGAGAAAAACAGAGGCAAACTTTAAAACAAGCTAATATCTAGTGTTTCAAATAAAAATAAACATAAGATAGATAGGTTATATAATCTCAGTATACTCACTTCTGCGTCAGAATCAATCTGAATTCCAGCCTGTGCGCCAAATCAAGCTGGTCCAAGATGGCCTTACTGGTGGAAAGGCAGCTGGTCTTGCAGTTCTGACACCAGAGGGTCTCTGTGATGAGGAGGTAATACCGGTCCACATCCAGAACGTGCCGGGCTCTCTTGTGGGCGCCATATCCTGTTAGCTGTTTCCCACACGCAGAACAGGACAGCCTAACCCTCCAGAGGTGGTACGGCATCCACACGAGAAGTCTGTGGGTGAAAAAGCGCTCTGGAGCGGGCACCTGGTGATATATGAGCGCTGGCTCTGGTGGATCGTACCACAGTTTCAAGTCTGGGCGCAGTCGCTGGTTCTTCCACAGAGCTGCCGAGATCCACTTGTGGTCCTGAAGTGGGATTGTCTTCAGCAGCTTTACAGGCAGCCAGGTGGACTCTGAAACCGGAGCAGCCACAACTGATGAGGGACCAGCCACAGTAGCAGCAGAGGCTGCGGGGGCAAATGTGGCGATGGCAGGAAGGGCAAGAGGAGCAGAGGAGGGCCCAGGGGAGGATGACGCAGCTGCTTCAGCTGACACTTCCTATTTCATAAATGATAAAACAGGCATATAAAAAGACATGATTACAAGCAGATCATGAGTGATGATTGTTTCAAATTAATAAAATATCAATGTGAAGAAAACAACTTAATTGAGGACTTGCTTACAGTGGTTGCAGTAGACACAGGAGAGGGAGGAAGAGACAGAGGAGAGACAGTCTGAATGAACAGCTTGGGACTGCGGGCAGGTGCTGGTGTCCTTGCTGTGGCACTTGTAACAGTGTTTGTGGCAGAACTGCTACTTATAGGCTATAAGAATAAGAGCGCAGTTTGCAACATTATAAATAAAAAATCTGTAATTATCAGGTATAACAGTAAAAAGGAAAGCTAGATCACTTCAAAAAATATTTTGGAAAGAAAATCATAAGGTACCCCAAGCAGTAAAAGAGTAAAGGCGCAGATATTAGAGAAATCAATTTCAAGCATATATTACCTTGCTTGAATGCTTCCCGGCCAAACTCAGGTTTGGCTTCAAAGAAGCTCCATGTGAACCACCGAACCTTGGCTTTGTAAACTGTCAAAACAAAAAAAAGTAACTTGAAGAGGAGTTTTTGTAAATTCTGTATATTTAAATATATTGACAATATTAGTTTAGTTAAATCACTATTTCTTATTACCGATGCCAAGGTAAGGGGTTGTTTGCGTGGCGACACTGTCGGCCCAGATGTGAGGGCAGGTGTCACTGTCGGCCCAGATGTGAGGGCAGGTGTCACTGTGGGCCCAGATGTGAGGGCAGGTGTCACTGTGGGCCCAGATGTCACAGCAAGTCCCTGTGACGTGGCAGAAGGGGACACTGGGATCGAGCTGGAGGGCTACAGGAGGTTCACAGAAGAAAGAAAAAAAAGATGTCAGAATAATAATGAATACAATAAAAGCAAACATTTTGTATATTTTTTCTTGTACCTTCTTTACATGGAACCCACAGTTACATAACTGCTGACCTCCGAAGAGAGACATTTGTCCCCTTCTTTGAAGTGGACATTTCTCAATCTGTAATATTGTTTGACAGTAAACCATTACAATGTGACATATGTATGACTTAATTTATTTTAATGATCGATGTTCACATATCACTTTGTTCAAGTTTACCTTCAGAAACAGCTCATGCCACTTTTTCTGGCGGGCAGCCGGCCTGTTTCCAGCGTCTGGGGGCCAAACCCCAAGGGCGGCAAACCTCCGCAGACGCATCATCCACTCATCAGGCTCCATCGCTCTGTGCTTTTTTAGCTTTGAAGCCATCTACCATAAATATGGAAGTGTCATTTATAACAAACCAACAAACGTTTAACCACTAAATATCATTACACCTGAATATACAGCCTCCAGTGAGTGCAATGTTACTTGTACAGTGAAATACAGTGGTGTCTAAATCAGCTAACTCTAACTAAATATCTAAATAAAATGAATTATTATTATTATTAACTATACTAGAGAAAAATCTCGCCAGGGCAAAGAAAATGCTCGAACGTTATATTGTCATTGAAGTCTAGTATTTATTAAGCAGAATAAAATGCCACAGTAACGTAACGGTATGATTATTTTAGCATGATATTGAGACAGTTCTTTTTTTCCTCTCAAAAAGAGGACAATGATTTAACGGTTTAGTGATGTTAGGTAGACTATAGCTTAATAATTACGAGAGTAGGTCTGCCTTCGTTTTGCCAATCAATAGCAGAACTTAAGCAGACCTACTATCGTAATGATTAAGCTTTTTTCATTTAAGAAAGCCAGATATCTCGATAAATTATGAATTAAATAGTCATTGTCACTTCTTTTTACTGCGTGAACGGGCGCTTAAAAGAGGATAATGACTATGCATAGCGCGCACTATTGTGGCGGTATATCACACTGTTAAGGCAATCTGTATCCACCAGTAGTAGCCTTAGCGTAAATAACATGTAGTAGGCTACCTGTATGAACAGACATTCACCTTAAAGTGAGGAAGAAAAGCCCTTATCAGGCTACCGCTACCTACATTATAAATTCAATCGGCTAAGAAGTAACGGTCACTTTATTTTTACACCGTGAACGGGCGTTTGAAAAGAGGATTAGATGCGCCGCAGCACTGTATCGGTATGCCCCATAGATAGTATAGCGTTTGACCCAGCGACATGTATAACACTGTAACACAACGGCAATGTATTAGTATTCAACTAAAAATAACCTAGCGTAAATAACCTGTTTTAACCATATACTAGCTATGGTTTTTAACTGATCATCAGGCGGAAAAAAGTCAAACTCCAAAAGTACATTTTTAAACAAGGCCTAACGTAAACCACGATTTCTTCATTTATCCGTCATGTAACATAGTTTTAACAACTTAGCCAGTTTAAAATAAACACAATGATAACGGCGACTTTACCTTAGCGGAGTCCTGTCATCAGCTTTGAATGTCCCGGGGGCCGGTGAGAGACGTTATATGGCAGTGACAGAGCGTAAGCGGCAGGCAGATGCGGCCCCGCTATTGGTCGGGAGAAGTCACGAGGGGAACTGAATCGAGGACATGGGGCACGGCGATTGGTTGAAGATCGTGAAAAAAATAAAAACGCATCTAGGAGATAGCGAGACGTGATTGGTCCGCCATCTAGGAGATAGCGAGACGTGATTGGTCCGCCATCTAGGAGATGGCGAGACGTGATTGGTCCACCATCTCCAGTCCATCTCCCCCCCGGCACCGCTAACCGGGCTACGTTAAGCGCATTTTTAGCAACAATTATCGAATTTGAATGAAAGAGATCAAATAAAGTGATCAGGTTGCTGCCTTTTAGTGCCTCGTACAACTCATTTACCCTAAAGTTATTTCACAGTTGTATTTGGGTTGATGGCCTTTGTTTAGAATTCATGATTGTTTAGGTACATTGGTCATCAATTCTGGCATCTTGGGAACATAGGGAGCATAATTGAAAGCAAAAAGTTGTCACATAGACACCGCCAGAGCAGCAGTGTTTGGATCAAGTACAATATAGTGGTCCACAAGTCTTCCACTTTAGCCACCATAACACGGACCAGCGTGCATCACAGTAGGATTCTTAAATGGCAGTGGTGGGATTTGAACCCACGCCTCCAGAGAGACTGGAGCCTAAATCCAGCGCCTTAGACCACTCGGCCACACTACCTCTTTCTGCAAGACTTTCTTTCAATATTTTTTTGTCTTTCTTAATATCGTTACATTAACATGAGCTGCTAAACGTGCTGTCATACTTTGACCACATTTCTAAGCGTTTATGGTGATTGTTTCAAATTCAGGATGAATCAAGAACTTGATTTTGGTCCTCAAATGTGCCACCTCAGGCAACACCTTTAGCCACCATAACACAGATCAGCGTGCATCACAGTAAGATTCTTAGATTGTTAAATGGCAGTGGTGGGATTTGAACCCACGCCTCCTGAGAGACTGGAGCCTTAATCCAGCGCCTTAGACCACTCGGCCACACTACCTCAATGTACCTACATTTCTTGGGGTTTTTCTTCGTTTTTTAGAAACCATGAACAAAATACTAATTGTCAATCGTTAAGTCACAAACTGATCAACTTCCTGCCATACAGTGCCTTTGAGGACGTATTTGTCATAGACCCTTTTCACAGTTTTAATTGCATTGAATGCCAATGTTTAAGAGTCCATTGCTCTACCGACTGAAATAACCTGGCTATTTTTAACCATTTTTAAGCAACCATTTTCAAATTTAAATGAAATCCTTTTAAGAAAGCAGAGACCAACGGGCAAAAAGGCCTCTGTTTTATTCAGCAGAGTAACCTGGAAAGAAGGCTTGATAGGGCCTATCATGTCATTTCTTTCCAATGCATTTCAGAGCTGTGAACATTTTGTGGCGTAACCTGCCAATTTTGCTCACAACTGCTATTGGTACATCTTTGTAAACCTAATGCTCCTCAAATTCAGTTTAGAGAATAAACTGAGCGCCCAATGTGGGGCTCGAACCCTCGACCCTGAGATTAAGAGTCTCATGCTCTACCGACTGAGCTAACAGGGCTACTTTTAGCCCGTTTTTAGCGTCAAACTTCGAACTTGAATGCAATCCTTTTAAGAAAGCAGAAATTTGCAGACAAAGGGACCTCTATTTTTTTCTGCAGGGTACCATATCAAGAGTGCATGGTATAAAATCTCCTTGGGTTCCAATGCAGTTTAGAGCAGTGAAGATTTTGTGTCCAAACATGACAATTGCTATTGGTAACTGATTTCAAACCTAATGCCGCTCAAGTTCTGCTTAGAGAATAATTTGAGCGCCCAATGTGGGGCTCGAACCCACGACCCTGAGATTAAGAGTCTCATGCTCTACCGACTGAGCTAACCGGGCTACGTTAAGCGCATTTTTAGCAACAATTATCGAATTTGAATGAAAGAGATCAAATAAAGTGATCAGGTTGCTGCCTTTTAGTGCCTCGTACAACTCATTTACCCTAGAGTTATTTCACAGTTGTATTTGGGTTGATGGCCTTTGTTTAGAATTCATGATTGTTTAGGTACATTGGTCATCAATTCTGGCATCTTGGGAACATAGGGAGCATAATTGAAAGCAAAAAGTTGTCACATAGACATCGCCAGAGCAGCAGTGTTTGGATCAAGTACAATATAGTGGTCCACAAGTCTTCCACTTTAGCCACCATAACACGGACCAGCGTGCATCACAGTAGGATTCTTAAATGGCAGTGGTGGGATTTGAACCCACGCCTCCAGAGAGACTGGAGCCTAAATCCAGCGCCTTAGACCACTCGGCCACACTACCTCTTTCTGCAAGACTTTCTTTCAATATTTTTTCGTCTTTCTTAATATCGTTACATTAACATGAGCTGCTAAACGTGCTGTCATACTTTGACCACATTTCTAAGCGTTTATGGTGATTGTTTCAAATTCAGGATGAATCAAGAACTTGATTTTGGTCCTCAAATGTGCCACCTCAGGCAACACCTTTAGCCACCATAACACAGATCAGCGTGCATCACAGTAAGATTCTTAGATTGTTAAATGGCAGTGGTGGGATTTGAACCCACGCCTCCTGAGAGACTGGAGCCTTAATCCAGCGCCTTAGACCACTCGGCCACACTACCTCAATGTACCTACATTTCTTGGGGTTTTTCTTCGTTTTTTAGAAACCATGAACAAAATACTAATTGTCAATCGTTAAGTCACAAACTGATCAACTTCCTGCCATACAGTGCCTTTGAGGACGTATTTGTCATAGACCCTTTTCACAGTTTTAATTGCATTGAATGCCAATGTTTAAGAGTCCATTGCTCTACCGACTGAGCTAACCTGGCTATTTTTAACCATTTTTAAGCAACCATTTTCAAATTTAAATGAAATCCTTTTAAGAAAGCAGAGACCAACGGGCAAAAAGGCCTCTGTTTTATTCAGCAGAGTAACCTGGAAAGAAGGCTTGATAGGGCCTATCATGTCATTTCTTTCCAATGCATTTCAGAGCTGTGAACATTTTGTGGCGTAACCTGCCAATTTTGCTC
The DNA here is from genome assembly GCF_949987685.1 of Ammodytes marinus. Taxonomy (NCBI): domain Eukaryota; kingdom Metazoa; phylum Chordata; class Actinopteri; order Uranoscopiformes; family Ammodytidae; genus Ammodytes; species Ammodytes marinus. The sequence goes on along the minus strand of NC_137224.1, from coordinate 21,726,144 downwards.
ACAACTGCTATTGGTACATCTTTGTAAACCTAATGCTCCTCAAATTCAGTTTAGAGAATAAACTGAGCGCCCAATGTGGGGCTCGAACCCACGACCCTGAGATTAAGAGTCTCATGCTCTACCGACTGAGCTAACCGGGCTACTTTTAGCCCGTTTTTAGCGTCAAACTTCGAACTTGAATGCAATCCTTTTAAGAAAGCAGAAATTTGCAGACAAAGGGACCTCTATTTTTTTCTGCAGGGTACCATATCAAGACTGCATGGTATAAAATCTCCTTGGGTTCCAATGCAGTTTAGAGCAGTGAAGATTTTGTGTCCAAACATGACAATTGCTATTGGTAACTGATTTCAAACCTAATGCCGCTCAAGTTCTGCTTAGAGAATAATTTGAGCGCCCAATGTGGGGCTCGAACCCACGACCCTGAGATTAAGAGTCTCATGCTCTACCGACTGAGCTAACCGGGCTACGTTAAGCGCATTTTTAGCAACAATTATCGAATTTGAATGAAAGAGATCAAATAAAGTGATCAGGTTGCTGCCTTTTAGTGCCTCGTACAACTCATTTACCCTAGAGTTATTTCACAGTTGTATTTGGGTTGATGGCCTTTGTTTAGAATTCATGATTGTTTAGGTACATTGGTCATCAATTCTGGCATCTTGGGAACATAGGGAGCATAATTGAAAGCAAAAAGTTGTCACATAGACACCGCCAGAGCAGCAGTGTTTGGATCAAGTACAATATAGTGGTCCACAAGTCTTCCACTTTAGCCACCATAACACGGACCAGCGTGCATCACAGTAGGATTCTTAAATGGCAGTGGTGGGATTTTAACCCACGCCTCCAGAGAGACTGGAGCCTAAATCCAGCGCCTTAGACCACTCGGCCACACTACCTCTTTCTGCAAGACTTTCTTTCAATATTTTTTTGTCTTTCTTAATATCGTTACAATAACATGAGCTGCTAAACCTGCTGTCATACTTTGACCACATTTCTAAGCGTTTATGGTGATTGTTTCAAATTCAGGATGAATCAAGAACTTGATTTTGGTCCTCAAATGTGCCACCTCAGGCAACACCTTTAGCCACCATAACACAGATCAGCGTGCATCACAGTAAGATTCTTAGATTGTTAAATGGCAGTGGTGGGATTTGAACCCACGCCTCCTGAGAGACTGGAGCCTTAATCCAGCGCCTTAGACCACTCGGCCACACTACCTCAATGTACCTACATTTCTTGGGGTTTTTCTTCGTTTTTTAGAAACCATGAACAAAATACTAATTGTCAATCGTTAAGTCACACAAACTGATCAACTTCCTGCCATACAGTGCCTTTGAGGACGTATTTGTCATAGACCCTTTTCACAGTTTTAATTGCATTGAATGCCAATGTTTAAGAGTCCATTGCTCTACCGACTGAGCTAACCTGGCTATTTTTAACCATTTTCAAGCAACCATTTTCAAATTTAAATGAAATCCTTTTAAGAAAGCAGAGACCAACGGGCAAAAAGGCCTCTGTTTTATTCAGCAGAGTAACCTGGAAAGAAGGCTTGATAGGGCCTATCATGTCATTTCTTTCCAATGCATTTCAGAGCTGTGAACATTTTGTGGCGTAACCTGCCAATTTTGCTCACAACTGCTATTGGTACATCTTTGTAAACCTAATGCTCCTCAAATTCAGTTTAGAGAATAAACTGAGCGCCCAATGTGGGGCTCGAACCCACGACCCTGAGATTAAGAGTCTCATGCTCTACCGACTGAGCTAACCGGGCTACCTTTAGACCGTTTTTAGCGTCAAACTTCGAACTTGAATGCAATCCTTTTAAGAAAGCAGAAATTTGCAGACAAAGGGACCTCTATTTTTTTCTGCAGGGTACCATATCAAGACTGCATGGTATAAAATCTCCTTGGGTTCCAATGCAGTTTAGAGCAGTGAAGATTTTGTGTCCAAACATGACAATTGCTATTGGTAACTGATTTCAAACCTAATGCCGCTCAAGTTCTGCTTAGAGAATAATTTGAGCGCCCAATGTGGGGCTCGAACCCACGACCCTGAGATTAAGAGTCTCATGCTCTACCGACTGAGCTAACCGGGCTACGTTAAGCGCATTTTTAGCAACAATTATCGAATTTGAATGAAAGAGATCAAATAAAGTGATCAGGTTGCTGCCTTTTAGTGCCTCGTACAACTCATTTACCCTAGAGTTATTTCACAGTTGTATTTGGGTTGATGGCCTTTGTTTAGAATTCATGATTGTTTAGGTACATTGGTCATCAATTCTGGCATCTTGGGAACATAGGGAGCATAATTGAAAGCAAAAAGTTGTCACATAGACACCGCCAGAGCAGCAGTGTTTGGATCAAGTACAATATAGTGGTCCACAAGTCTTCCACTTTAGCCACCATAACACGGACCAGCGTGCATCACAGTAGGATTCTTAAATGGCAGTGGTGGGATTTTAACCCACGCCTCCAGAGAGACTGGAGCCTAAATCCAGCGCCTTAGACCACTCGGCCACACTACCTCTTTCTGCAAGACTTTCTTTCAATATTTTTTTGTCTTTCTTAATATCGTTACATTAACATGAGCTGCTAAACCTGCTGTCATACTTTGACCACATTTCTAAGCGTTTATGGTGATTGTTTCAAATTCAGGATGAATCAAGAACTTGATTTTGGTCCTCAAATGTGCCACCTCAGGCAACACCTTTAGCCACCATAACACAGATCAGCGTGCATCACAGTAAGATTCTTAGATTGTTAAATGGCAGTGGTGGGATTTGAACCCACGCCTCCTGAGAGACTGGAGCCTTAATCCAGCGCCTTAGACCACTCGGCCACACTACCTCAATGTACCTACATTTCTTGGGGTTTTTCTTCGTTTTTTAGAAACCATGAACAAAATACTAATTGTCAATCGTTAAGTCACACAAACTGATCAACTTCCTGCCATACAGTGCCTTTGAGGACGTATTTGTCATAGACCCTTTTCACAGTTTTAATTGCATTGAATGCCAATGTTTAAGAGTCCATTGCTCTACCGACTGAGCTAACCTGGCTATTTTTAACCATTTTCAAGCAACCATTTTCAAATTTAAATGAAATCCTTTTAAGAAAGCAGAGACCAACGGGCAAAAAGGCCTCTGTTTTATTCAGCAGAGTAACCTGGAAAGAAGGCTTGATAGGGCCTATCATGTCATTTCTTTCCAATGCATTTCAGAGCTGTGAACATTTTGTGGCGTAACCTGCCAATTTTGCTCACAACTGCTATTGGTACATCTTTGTAAACCTAATGCTCCTCAAATTCAGTTTAGAGAATAAACTGAGCGCCCAATGTGGGGCTCGAACCCACGACCCTGAGATTAAGAGTCTCATGCTCTACCGACTGAGCTAACCGGGCTACCTTTAGACCGTTTTTAGCGTCAAACTTCGAACTTGAATGCAATCCTTTTAAGAAAGCAGAAATTTGCAGACAAAGGGACCTCTATTTTTTTCTGCAGGGTACCATATCAAGACTGCATGGTATAAAATCTCCTTGGGTTCCAATGCAGTTTAGAGCAGTGAAGATTTTGTGTCCAAACATGACAATTGCTATTGGTAACTGATTTCAAACCTAATGCCGCTCAAGTTCTGCTTAGAGAATAATTTGAGCGCCCAATGTGGGGCTCGAACCCACGACCCTGAGATTAAGAGTCTCATGCTCTACCGACTGAGCTAACCGGGCTACGTTAAGCGCATTTTTAGCAACAATTATCGAATTTGAATGAAAGAGATCAAATAAAGTGATCAGGTTGCTGCCTTTTAGTGCCTCGTACAACTCATTTACCCTAGAGTTATTTCACAGTTGTATTTGGGTTGATGGCCTTTGTTTAGAATTCATGATTGTTTAGGTACATTGGTCATCAATTCTGGCATCTTGGGAACATAGGGAGCATAATTGAAAGCAAAAAGTTGTCACATAGACACCGCCAGAGCAGCAGTGTTTGGATCAAGTACAATATAGTGGTCCACAAGTCTTCCACTTTAGCCACCATAACACGGACCAGCGTGCATCACAGTAGGATTCTTAAATGGCAGTGGTGGGATTTGAACCCACGCCTCCAGAGAGACTGGAGCCTAAATCCAGCGCCTTAGACCACTCGGCCACACTACCTCTTTCTGCAAGACTTTCTTTCAATATTTTTTTGTCTTTCTTAATATCGTTACATTAACATGAGCTGCTAAACCTGCTGTCATACTTTGACCACATTTCTAAGCGTTTATGGTGATTGTTTCAAATTCAGGATGAATCAAGAACTTGATTTTGGTCCTCAAATGTGCCACCTCAGGCAACACCTTTAGCCACCATAACACAGATCAGCGTGCATCACAGTAAGATTCTTAGATTGTTAAATGGCAGTGGTGGGATTTGAACCCACGCCTCCTGAGAGACTGGAGCCTTAATCCAGCGCCTTAGACCACTCGGCCACACTACCTCAATGTACCTACATTTCTTGGGGTTTTTCTTCGTTTTTTAGAAACCATGAACAAAATACTAATTGTCAATCGTTAAGTCACACAAACTGATCAACTTCCTGCCATACAGTGCCTTTGAGGACGTATTTGTCATAGACCCTTTTCACAGTTTTAATTGCATTGAATGCCAATGTTTAAGAGTCCATTGCTCTACCGACTGAGCTAACCTGGCTATTTTTAACCATTTTCAAGCAACCATTTTCAAATTTAAATGAAATCCTTTTAAGAAAGCAGAGACCAAGGGGCAAAAAGGCCTCTGTTTTATTCAGCAGAGTAACCTGGAAAGAAGGCTTGATAGGGCCTATCATGTCATTTCTTTCCAATGCATTTCAGAGCTGTGAACATTTTGTGGCGTAACCTGCCAATTTTGCTCACAACTGCTATTGGTACATCTTTGTAAACCTAATGCTCCTCAAATTCAGTTTAGAGATTAAACTGAGCACCCAATGTGGGGCTCGAACCCTCGACCCTGAGATTAAGAGTCTCATGCTCTACCGACTGAGCTAACCGGGCTACTTTTAGCCCGTTTTTAGCGTCAAACTTCGAACTTGAATGCAATCCTTTTAAGAAAGCAGAAATTTGCAGACAAAGGGACCTCTATTTTTTTCTGCAGGGTACCATATCAAGAGTGCATGGTATAAAATCTCCTTGGGTTCCAATGCAGTTTAGAGCAGTGAAGATTTTGTGTCCAAACATGACAATTGCTATTGGTAACTGATTTCAAACCTAATGCCGCTCAAGTTCTGCTTAGAGAATAATTTGAGCGCCCAATGTGGGGCTCGAACCCACGACCCTGAGATTAAGAGTCTCATGCTCTACCGACTGAGCTAACCGGGCTACGTTAAGCGCATTTTTAGCAACAATTATCGAATTTGAATGAAAGAGATCAAATAAAGTGATCAGGTTGCTGCCTTTTAGTGCCTCGTACAACTCATTTACCCTAGAGTTATTTCACAGTTGTATTTGGGTTGATGGCCTTTGTTTAGAATTCATGATTGTTTAGGTACATTGGTCATCAATTCTGGCATCTTGGGAACATAGGGAGCATAATTGAAAGCAAAAAGTTGTCACATAGACATCGCCAGAGCAGCAGTGTTTGGATCAAGTACAATATAGTGGTCCACAAGTCTTCCACTTTAGCCACCATAACACGGACCAGCGTGCATCACAGTAGGATTCTTAAATGGCAGTGGTGGGATTTGAACCCACGCCTCCAGAGAGACTGGAGCCTAAATCCAGCGCCTTAGACCACTCGGCCACACTACCTCTTTCTGCAAGACTTTCTTTCAATATTTTTTTGTCTTTCTTAATATCGTTACATTAACAACAAATTCAGAAGATTTATAGTACAGTTGGCTAATGGCTTACAGTTAGGGATATGCTGTATATTAGCTTTTACCTAATCACCTATAGCCGGTTTGCACACACACAACAACGGGTCAAAAAATACTTGCTGCTGGTTTATTTATTTCCTGGTCAGTGCAGATACAATAGAGCATACAGCACACCACATCGTGCAGCTATGAGATTGCAGTATATCAGCTATCACACTGCTCCACAGCTGCAAGTGGATTGGTTACCTGCTGTGAAAAGATTATGACGTGAATGGACCATTCACTGCAAGGAATTGCAGTTACCTAACACAACTTAAACCATGAAGTGCTGTGGTGGAGACGTGTTCGTATTCTGAAAAAACAAACTGAATTCGATGTTGATGTCGTCTATTAGTCTGAAGCCAGACCAATAGATGGCTCTGTAGATAAGGTAAGGGCAAAGTTGTCTGATGCCAATCGACTGGAGGGATGTTTCAAATGAAGGGTATGCTCACAACTCTCTCTTTTTCAGGTGGTGATGCCCGGCAGCAAAAGAGCTATAGAGGTGGATGAGTTGGAGGATTTGTCCCAGTTGGAGTAAGTTCACACACACACACACACACACACACACACACACACACACACACACACACACACACACATTAATAAACGTTTTCTCTCATGTTCTTAGAGAGGTGTGTGAGAGTTCCGTGCTTCTGAATCTGAAGAAGAGGTTCGAACGTGACTGCATTTATGTAAGTTTAATTACTGACCTTAAATTCTGATCCAAAGCATTTTGATTTCGGTGAAATAAATCCAAGCTGCAAATGAAATGTTACGTTGAAAAATATGCATAGGAAATGGCACAATTAAGTAATTGAATTATGGTTAGGGTTAGGGCGCTGAATGTGTTTAAAAGACCTTTAAATCCTGATATCCTCAGTTTGATAACCTGATAGTCCGAGACCAACCCACAAAAATATGAAAAAAAAACTGCACTGCAAACAACTGAGGGGACCTGCAGACTCATTTTGGTGGGTCAACAACAATTAAAGGTCAGAAAAGACCAAAAAGTTTAATAGGTACTCTTTAAGATTTGTTTTTGCCAAACAACAGATGTACTGCTACATAATGGCCAACTAAATACTCTAAACCAGGGGTTCTCAACCTTCTGCAAGCTGGGCCCCCCCCAAAGCTGGGTCATTGCAGTTGGGCCCCCCCCCCCCCCCCACCTGCTTTCACACAAAAACCGCCCCAGTTTTTGTGTGAAAGCGTCCACTCTCTGCGAGACAAAAAAAAAGCCACCCGGAGGATTTGGAAAGTGGCCAGATTAAGCTCAAAATGCTACCTGCGATTAATGTGCTGTGCAGCCTGAACGCGGAGTTGTGTGTGTCTCCTCTCTGCTCTGACTGCAGGCTGAGACTGCTGCGGGAGGCTACTGAGAGACTAACCGCCCGTGAGTGCTCGTGAACGGGCAGCGGCTCACGGCAGCAGCCGCTGACAATTTTTTTTTTTTTTTTTTTTTTTAATTTTAAGATTTTCTTTTAATTATTATTTTTTAAGATTTTTTTTTTTCATTCCGTAGCGTAGCCTCCTCGCGCCCCCCCGGTAGAGTGTCCGCGCCCCACCGGTTGAGAACCACTGCTCTAAACCAAAACTTCTAAAGCAGCATTAACTAAACTTTCCATAATCATTCGTAGCACTATTCTGAAGCTTATTACAGAAGGATTTGTTCACATGTTGTTTTGTTATATATAAAATGTAAAAGGCTCTATCCGAAATTTGTCCTGTAAAAACCTTGGACAATAAAAACACTAAGATTTTAACTCTAGCTTTAACCAATATCTAGACTTTTGATTTTATGAAAATAGAGATGCAAAAAAGCAGCTAATTAGTTCAATATTGAAACATTTGCATATTTATTTAAACATTTCTGAAAAAGTGGCAGTACAAAAAAATATTGTCATCAACTGTCAAAGTTTCATGATGATATCCATTAAATTGTAAAATTGTACCCTATTCACTTGCATTGTCTCGCCTGTGCAATTTGTTTTCCACCTTAGACTTATATTGGAAACATGCTGCTATCCATCAACCCCTTCAAGAGCCTTAACATCTACACAGAGAAGCTGAGACAGACATATCAGGGCAAAGAGCAGCAGAGAAACCCACCGTGAGCAAGACCTTCTTTACATGTGTCTCTAAAGCCCAGTTCAGACCAAAGATTCGCAACGAGACGCAACTGCTCGCAACCAGCTGGCCTGGACGTTCTAAAACCGGATCTGGCAATTTGACATGTTAAATCTTCTGCAACTCCTTGCAACGGCTTGCAACACGCTGCAACGAGTAGTTCCAATTGCTGCAACTTCTCCCCCGCGACGTTCTAAAACAGTCTCATTGCAAGTTGTTGCGAGTTGAATCTTTGGTCTGAACTGGGCTTTACAGTTTCAACATCCTCCCACATATTTGTCATAACTTACTTTTTGTCTCTGTTGCCCTTTGCTACAGCCATGTGTATGCCATAGCCGACGCTGCTTTCAGTCAGTCTCAAGCCTCCACACAGGAACAGTGCATCATCATAAGGTACTGACAAGAACACCATTTTTTTCATACATTTTATGGTCTATTTCTGTTTACTTTTTGCAAAATTATTGGTGTTATCCTTGCTGCCTTAGGTTTCAATGAAGACCCCTAAACAGTTTCATATGTTATATGAATAAATTTCTTATTTTCAATATTTGTTTCTCATGGTCAATGAAAACAAACACCACAACCAACAATTAATTAATCCTCTTAAGGATTGTGTGTGAATCCCAAAGCCTTATGTCTTATTCTTCTAATAAAGGCATAAAATGTCTATATAATAATTTGAAAAAGAAACTGGGTCATATTTCAAGTATTTTTTTTATTTTCTTGTGTAGTGGCCAAAGTGGTTCAGGGAAGACTGAAGCTACCAAGCTGATAGTCCACTACCTCAGTTCCATGTATCAGGGCATAAGCGACAACCTGCGACAGGTAATTCGCCTTGGATAAAACACAAAGGAAAAACCTTCATTATGTACAGGTTTATAAGCAGTTAGTGACACTGTAGAGTGTTGACATCCAGGTTATGCCTTTGATTAATTTCCTTCTCCCCCTCATGGACCAGCCCATGGAGGTCTTTGCCATCCTGGAGAGTTTCGGAAACGCCAAGACCATCCTCAACAACAACTCCAGCCGTTTTGGCAAGTACCTCCACGTCCACATTCTCCAGTGAGTCCACCTAACATTAGCCTCTGTCAGGAATCTCTGTTGTTCCAATGTTGCTACCCCTGAGGAGACTGGTCGCAGCTGTTTTATACTGTTTTGTTGACTCTTTCTCATCTTGGTTGACAGTGGGGTTGTTGTAGGGACCTCCTTGTCTAAGTATCTCCTAGAGAAGTCCAGGGTTGTCTTTCAGGTGAGACCACTGAGTGAGGTGTGCTGTGTGCAGACATCATTAAGGAAGTAAATTATGTTCATTTTGCCAGCCAAAGCTGATGTATTATGGTCAAAACAGATTACAAGACAAAAAAAAAAAAACATCAAATTAACTTTGACACACACTTTGACACTAGCCTGTTGCTAGCTACGGCAGGCCCCCTTTCTTTTACATACCATTTGTTTTCATTTACCAGTTTACAGAGCCCCCATGCTGCTAAAAATAAAGTCAGTTCACACACAGTACGGACAGGGCGATATTCACAGATTTTAACCAAAAGTGATTTTGACCACCAGAATCGCTGATTCCACCTTAAAGCCACTACGAGTAAGTCGGCACGTTGGCGACACCTTTGAACAAAAGCGGTAGTATTTTTACGACGCCAGCTGTTGTGAAGCTGTTTTCTAGCTTGTGCAGGGCCTCAAGATTCAAATAATCAGGAAGCAATATAGTGCGTGTCCGTGTGTTGAAAGTGTGAGGGCACCGGACTCTTTTCGGCTCGGTGAGAGTGGTTAGTGACACAGCATCAACTACACCTGATTGCAATGAGTTGATCCATTGTCACCTCTCACGGAGCTGAACGAGTATGTGTCCCCACACAAAGCGAATGAACGAGAGAAGGCAGTTAGTTATGGATCACGATGAGGTAATGTGTTTATGTTGTTGTAAATAATGACTATTTCAGATGAATAATGGTCATCTGATGATGCTGGTGAGGCAAAGTAAACTTTGTTTTAGTAGGCTACCGCTCATTCATTTAGGAGTAAACACTGCAGTCTAGGTTCGCTCCGTGAAATTGTGTATACGTTGCTTGGCAACGCCCTCCCGCCCGCCTATCACTCTCCCTTTTACCTTTTCTTCATTGCATTTTCTTTTTTTTCTTTGATGGTTCAGCCCCGTTATCAGTCATTATGACGACAAATAGCCTAACTGTCTCAAACAAGGCTCTCGCTCCCCTTCTAGGATGACCAGATCGCATTTCCATTACTTTTCACACGTCCCGCAAATTGAGACGTTGTCCCGCATTGTTATTAAAAGTGAGCCTCCCTTTTTAAATGCGTGTTTTATAATCTGGCATTTATCCGATAGCTGTGAGGAGACAGCAGTCTCCGTTTGTCTGTGTGTGTGGTTGTCTGTGTGTGTGTATCGGGCTGCTGGGCTCAGTGGCTCTGTGAAGGTGCTGCCTGCAGTGCTTCAGCGTTTACTTTCCTGTTACTTCAAAATAAAAGCCAACTCACGTTTGTCAAGTGAAATGCTAATGTGAAGCCAGTGAAATGCTTTTAATGTGAAGCCGCAGCCTTAATGCTCTATTTGTTTAACAGTAGCTAACTTAACTGCTGCGCGCTGATCTAAAGATAGTGTTTTTTTAATATAGAAAGCCGTGTCTCTGGCATTACCGGTGGTGACACGAGTTTATTTTGCTAAAAAAACGGCACTTTGTCCCGCATTGTCCCGCACAAACGTAGTCTTTGTCCCACATCTGGTGAATTGGGATCTGGTCTCCCTATCCCCTTCCCTCACTTGGAGTGATAGGCTTCTCAAATCGCGTTCCTGCGCCATACTGAAATCTGCGACCAATACGGATATGTGACCATAGAGCATGCACGAGCGAACCGAAAATCGGACTGGGTGTACGACCAGATCAAATGCAGTAATAAAAACTATATAAAAACGTCTTTCTTTGCGCTGATGGTCTCGTTTGCTGTTAAAGGTAATTTATGATTATGAGAGGAAACATGAGGCTGTTTAAAATATATTTAAATGTTACTCGTAGTTAATGTTACTCTTTTTTTAAAGATAAAATTGCGTCAATGATACCTGCTGATATCAAAATATTAACATTGTCATTGTGAGCATGTTAAAGTTTGCATGTACCTCAATATAGCTTATAGCCTCACAGTACTGCTAGCATGTCGAGCAAGATGGTGAATCCTCAGAAGTCATGAACTAAGTCGACATCACCATTCCTCTTCTCTCATTCCCCTTGTAGGCCAATCAAGAGAGAAACTACCATGTGTTCTACGAGCTGCTGGCAGGTATGAACGACTGGGACAAACAGGAGTTCTACCTGCAAGGAGCCGAGACCTATTACTACCTAAACCAAGTATATCAATGAACACAAAACTAATTCTCTATCGCAGGGGTTTTGTAATGTTTTTTCCCTTCCATCTTCCCTCATTATACTGTTAACACATTTTTTTTTTGTTTTCTCCGACCTCCTCCAGGGGGGCGCCTGTGAACTGAAGGGGAAGCAGGACAAGCAGGACTTCCAGCTCTTAGTCCAGTGCTTTGAGACCATCGGTCTGCATGCCGAACAGGTCTCCACCGTCTGGGCCATCCTCTCTTCAATCCTGCAGCTCGGCAACATGTGCTTCAGCTCATACGAGGTGTGTGTGTGTGTGACAAATCTGACATTGATTTTATACATCGGTTGTAAGGCTGGGAAATTAATTGTCCAAGAACCTCTTTTCTTTTACTCTTAATCAGCAGTGATTAATTGATTTCTTTTTTTAAATCACAAAGATAAGATGTGTTCTATTTCATTAGATAAAATAGAGCATATTTACATTGCAAACCTTATCATTGAACTGTAAGGGCAAAAAAACAAAATAATTGTTTGTTAATCGTAATCGAGGTCAAATGTTCAATGAATGGTGATTTAAATATTGATTTTACCCAGTCCCTCATCATTTGGTGTTTTCTGCTTCAGAGCGAGTCGTTCGAGGTGGCTAGTATCTTCAGTGAGGCAGAAGCCAGAAGGGTTGGCTCCTTGTTGCAGATTTCCGCCGAGGCCCTGCAGACCGTCATCACTCACAGAGTCACAGTCAGTATCCTCTAACGCCCACGTCAGGACTCTTTATGAGTTATGTTTTAATGTTTCTGTACATGTGCAATCTGATGAGCTTTTTCTCATCTACAGGAGACGACCTATGACAGGATCTACTGCCCTCTGTCTGTGGAAAGTGCCATAGAATCCAGGTAAGACCTTTTCACAGTACCCATGACGGGTAATGGGATCGATGTTGTGTAAAATTAGTGGATTGCCCCTTGAAATAGTTGTAACTTTAACATTTAAAAGTACACATCGCCACCTCTCCTTCCGTGTCCTCTCTTGCAGAGATGCCATTGCCAAAGCCTTGTATTCTGTGCTGTTTGATTGGTTGCTGGAGCAGATCAATGACTGGTTGAGTCCCACAGAGATGGACAGCACAGTGGGCATAGTGGACATCTATGGCTTTGAGGTTAGTATTCTGGGCCTGGGACCATGTGTGATGTCACACATTGGAAAATGTAGGGTTGGACAGTGAGACCATAAAACACAATTTCTGCCTTTTCTCCGGCTACACAGTAAATTTTGAAGTGTTAAAATAACACTAAAAGAGTTAAATTTAACACCATTTCCGAGTGTATTTGGTCCCACTCAGAATTGGAGTTAAATTAACTCTCTTCAAAGTGTTACAATTTTAGAGTTAAATTAACTCAAAATAGAGTTAAAAATACACTGTATAGTGTAATTTAAAGCCTTATAGAGTACTTTCTACACCCCGTCTTTTAACTACCGAAATTGACACCAACACTAGGAGGCATTCTACTCCAGCTGTTGTTATATTAACTCAGATAGAGTTAATGGAGTTTGACACTGCATATTTAACACTGGGGAATTTACTGTGTAGGATGAACCGGTTTCTAAAATGTTTGAACATTTATAATACATAGTATCTCAGAGTTCAATAGGAGTCTTTAAGATGGAAAAGTTGCCTATTGGTGCTTTAAATAAAATCAAAATTTCAGATTTGTTTCTTGCGTCTGTGAATGCAGTTGACTTACACAATACGGATCACTGTACAATAATAAAAAAGAAAGCAATGAACAAGCACAAGAAAATAAAGTATACAAGAAAATATAAAAACATTCTACCGAATGAGTGTTGCTATTATTAGCTGTAGTCTAATCATCAAAGTTATACAAAATGCACTTGTTCATGGTTTTTTCAACATTAATATGGTGGACATCTACAGCTTTGAGGTTGGTATTCTGCCTGGGTCTTGGTCTGTCTGAAAGCTCAGCTCCTCTGTGTTCTCCTGCAGGACCTGGGAGTGAACAGCTTTGAGCAGCTGTGTATCAACTTTGCCAACGAGCAGCTGCAGCACTTTGTCAACAAGGCGGTGATATCCCAGGAGCAGGTCAGTGGGCTGGAGATGAGATCCATGAAGAAGAACTGATCCTTGCTAAGGCTTTATGAATAGTAGAGGAGTAATTGAGCAATACCCTATAGATCAGGTATATACAGTAATCCATTAATAAGAAGAACATTTGGGTTGCTCGGTTGTGAAAAATCCCTTTGGTTGCATGGTCTTCCAGCATGACACTTCCTTTTTCTTTTAACTAACTCCTGGCTCCAGATTGCGACTGTCACTGCTATACTTGCCATATGATAGAGGGGGGCTTAATTGCCCCAATCCGCTCTGGTACTATTGGGCGACACAGTTAAGAACGCTGATGTTTTACTTTTCAGAAGAGGAAGCCCCTCTCTGGAGGGAGATGGAGAGCCACCAGCTGGGCCTCCCTCTTCCCCTTTTCCTGTACTCAGATAATGTTAAAAGGCTTTAAAAAATCATAAAGAACCCTATGGTTAAAAATATGATTACTGTGTTACAACAAGTTAACAAACATCTTGGGGAGCATGTCTCTCTCTCACTCTTCAGTCCAATCTGGGGAAACAATTATTTCCCTCCAGGTAAATCCGATGCGGGATTCAAATTCTGGGCTGACAATGGAATACAAAAAATTGGAGATTTATTTAACCCAGTCACGAAATATCTGAAATCATTTGAAGAACTAACTGCTGACTATAATATCCCCCTTAATCAATTTTTTAAATTTTTACAATTGCGTAATTTTATCCGATCACAACAGGGCCAATCATTGTCTATCCCACCCCTGTCAAAAGTAGAAAAGATAATGTGTACGGACAATTTGGGGCGGGGCATAATCTCCAAATTCTATAACCTTCTAGTAGCCGAGTCCTCAGAGTCATCGGTAAAGAGGCTGGAGGCTTGGAGGGAAGACCTACATGACAACATAACCATTGTGGACTGGGAGAGAGCATGTACCAAAGCACAATCACAAACAATTAACACTCGTCTTAAATTACTGCAGTACAATTGGCTCATGAGAACTTACATCACCCCAGAAAAACTCAATAAATTCAACAGTGACGTTCCAGATATCTGTATCAAGTGTGAGAAGGAAAAGGGTACTCTTTTTCATTGTCTTTGGCAATGTGAAGAAGTTAATACGTTTTGGGAGGCTGTGAGGAGGTGTATCCAGGATATTATTCCAATACAAATACCTTTAGATGCCAAACTTTTCTTACTCGGCCTATGTCCAGAAAAGTATAATATTAGGAAAGGACACCGCATATTTTTAGAAATTGGTATATTGTTGGCTAAAAGAATAATTGCTCTGTCATGGAAAAAAGTTGGCATGCCTAGTTTAAATAAATGGATTACTGAGTTATCTACAACTCTGCCCTTAGAAAAAATTACGGTAACACTTTAGTTCGATAGTCCACAGTTGACACTCAACAAGCCATCAGTTGATACGCAGTTGCATGTCAACAGTGAATGAGTTTACATATCTCAACAGATACGTAACATGAATTCAACTAACTGTAAGTTAACTATAAGTTGCACTATTAGTAGATGATTAGTTGATATTCAACAGAGCTTGTTCAACAGATAAAAAACAAGGATTTAACTAACTGTCTGTTAACTATAGGTTGCACTATTAGTAGATGTTTAGTTGATATTCAACAGTGAGTAAGTTGATACATATTTAGAATGCATTCAACTGTCAGTTAACTATAAGTTGCATGTTTAGTAGATGTTGTTTTGTACACGTAGCATGCATTCAACTAACTGTCAGTTAACTATTAGTTGCATTATTAGTAGATGGTTAGTTGATATTAAACAGTGAGTTAGTTGATACTTAACAAAGCTTGTCATCAAATATGTAACATGCATTCAACTAAGTGTTAGTTAACTATACAATCATTTTATTTTGTTAATTTATTTTTACAAATAGTCTGCAACAGACATTGTACTTTTTATTACATGTTCTTTACAAATATCCAACTATCAGTTGAGTGTCAACTTCTAGTAAGTTGACTATCAACTGCTGTTATCAACCAATTCTCAACTTACGTTTCATATGGATCAACTTTCCCCCACTCACAAGGAACACATCTAATGAATGAACATTCAACCCTCTGTTGATCATATATGTTCATTGTAAAATAAAGATGAGAATGTTTTATCAATCAATAGGCACCCTGTGTAGGTGACTACCTGTTGATTGTCAGCCCGACTGCTTCAATTGAAGAGGAGTACAGCAGGCCTGGAGTGGCTACTAACCCAACAACTGGATCTAAAGAGAGCGAAAAATTATTCAAATGTGCTCATTCAAATAACAGTGGCAGGACCAGGTTAAACTAGTGGTTGGTCACAGGAGAGTGATAATTAAGTTGTTTTATCTTGAGTCCATAATGAAAAAAATGGCACTGTTGTGTTTTTTTTATGTTTTACTGAGAATCAACAATGACATACACTTCAAGGAAGAGAGAGTAGAAAATAAGTATTTTACATTTACTTGTCAAACCTAACTGCTGAATCAGTGTGTCTTGTTTCACCATTGCTGTTAATCCATTTTCTCCCGAGCTACTAGGAGCTTCAGATATTCTGGTCCATAACAAAATTATATATCTTTTTCTTACCATAACAAAGCGTTTCATGAGAACTGATGTTATATATTACATATGTTTGCTCAGTATCATAACTAGTGGTACTGGGTGTTATGGTACACTTTACTGAGCTTTTTGAATGTCAATTTTTGGACGATCTGTCGTTAAACAATTGCCTAAGTGACACCTAAATAAATACATGCATTAGTTTTATTGTCTTTTTTAGAGGTATTGATGGTACTTGCTGTGTACCTACATGTTGTGTAACTACTGAAAAAAGTTAAATTTACTTCAAATAAATGTTCTTTCCTGTTCAGATTTGCTGCCTATATATTTTTTAACTTTACTTTGGGGTCATCCAGTGTTACTCATCAGTTGAGCAAAACTTGTCTCTATTTTCTACTGTTACTAGTTTGTAGAGTGTCTACAGACACTAAACTGTTTTCACTTTAATTTGACAGTCCTAAGACCTCTCTACTAATGCTTAGTTGAACGTCGACTTATAGTTTGTTGAGAATCAACTATTTTCTCTGTTTTGCTCTGTTAATAGTGTGTAGACACTAAACTGTTTTCACTTTAATTTGACAGTCCCAAGACCTGTCTACTTATGCTAAGTTGAATATTGACTGATAGTTTGTCGACAGTCATATGACAATCAACAGGTAGTCACCTACACAGGGTGCCTATTGATTGATAAAACATTCACATCTTTATTTTACAATGAACATATATGATCAACAGAGGGTTGAATGTTCATTCATTAGATGTGTTCCTTGTGAGTGGGGGAAAGTTGATCCATATGAAACGTAAGTTGAGAATTGGTTGATAACAGCAGTTGATAGTCAACTTACTAGAAGTTGACACTCAACTGATAGTTGGATATTTGTAAAGAACATGTAATAAAAAGTACAATGTCTGTTGCAGACTATTTGTAAAAATAAATTAACAAAATAAAATGATTGTATAGTTAACTAACACTTAGTTGAATGCATGTTACATATTTGATGACAAGCTTTGTTAAGTATCAACTAACTCACTGTTTAATATCAACTAACCATCTACTAATAATGCAACTAATAGTTAACTGACAGTTAGTTGAATGCATGCTACGTACGTGTACAAAACAACATCTACTAAACATGCAACTTATAGTTAACTGACAGTTGAATGCATTCTAAATATGTATCAACTTACTCACTGTTGAATATCAACTAAACATCTACTAATAGTGCAACCTATAGTTCACAGACAGTTAGTTGAATCCTTGTTTTTTTATCTGTTGAACAAGCTCTGTTGAATATCAACTAATCATCTACTAATAGTGCAACTTATAGTTAACTTACAGTTAGTTGAATTCATGTTACGTATCTGTTGAGATATGTAAACTCATTCACTGTTGACATGCAACTGCGTATCAACTGATGGCTTGTTGAGTGTCAACTGTGGACTATCGAACTAAAGTGTTACCAAAATTACATACATTATTAAGGGCAAGGAGTCACTCTTTAATAACACATGGGGTCCGTTTATAAGTTTTCTGGAGAGGAGAGACATAGCACATATTTACTTGTATTCCCCGACTGCAACATTATAAATACTACAGGACTTATTGTTTGTCTGTTATATACTTTTGGTTTTGTTTGTTAGACGCCTGAATTGAGGGGTCTCACGTTATTTTTATTTTCGTTATTTAAATCTTGTTGTACTTGTGATATATATATTTACATATATTTTTTTTTTCATGTATCTTTTTTGTTATGTCCTACACCTTGGTGCTAATATAGGGTACAAACCTGCTGATTAATGTGTAAGACTTTGTATGTGCAAAATGTTAAAAATCAATAAATACAATGTTGGAAAAAAACTAGTCTCCTGGCTTGGAAGACTCCTCCAATGAATGTTTGACTTCCTGATTTTTTTTTTTTGCGCAAAGCACCTGGACAAAAGTACCATTTATTATCAACCTATTTTCCCCTCAATCGGGGAGTGCATCTTTAAATGTCGGATATAGCTATAGTTAAAAGTCTAAGTCTGCAATATTGCTGTGTGTGTGTGCGTGTGCGTGTGTGTGTGTGTGTGTGTGTGTCCGTGCTGCAGGAGGAGTACACTGCAGAGCAGATCCAGTGGTATCCAATGCCTCTCAAGAACTTCCACTCCTGTCTGGAGCTGATATCTGCCAGACCACACGGCATCCTCCGCATACTGGACGACCAGACATGCCTCCCCCAGGCACGCTCACACACGCACACACGAACACACACACACGGTTAATTTAAAAACCAGGTTATTTTCACATACATTCACAGGGTTTAAGACACAATGTGTCCTTGTGTGAGTGAGTGTAAAATATTGAAGAGTGCATTCCTGTGTTCGGTCCGTTCTGTCATCAGGCCACCGACCACACCTTCCTCCAAAAGTGCCACTACCACCACGGGAGCAGTCCCTACTATGCCAAGCCCAAGAACCCAATGCCAGTCTTCACTATCTATCACTATGCTGGAGCTGTGACCTATCAGGTATATGGGCCATAGCACAATGCTTTTCACAGCATATCTGTAAAACAGCAGCCAGTGACAATATTTCAAAACTCTTTTATTTCAGGTTCATAATTTCCTGAATAAGAACCATGACCAGTTCAGGACAGAAGTGGTGGAGCTTTTTTCCAGGAGTCGGTCAAAGGTGAACAAGTTGGCACAAGGCCCATAGAGAGTGCTGCTATTGGCCTTTTTGCCTAACATAGCATAGGAACATTAGCATATCAACCACAGAGGAGGACCTTTGGATTGCTTCTAACACAAGACATCTTGATCACATTATGTTATCTGTGAGACAGGTTTGTGTATCTTTCAGTCATTCACTTATGAGTTTTTTTCACCTGTCCCTGTTTGTCAGATGGTGTCGGAGCTGTTCCAGAAGCTACAGGACAACTACACTCAGCAGAGAGAGCTGGGCTGGAGAGGGAAGGGCCTCCGACAGCAGCCCTCCACTGCTGCCTCACACTTCCTCCAGTCCCTCACCGAGCTCACCACTCGCCTGGAGAGGTACCAACATAATCCCCCCTACTTTCCTGCTATTTAGTATGGTAGAAAAAAGATTTAGGATGTCCCCAATTCTTGTGGTCAGATTTAGCATGCTTAGAAATACACAGACGCCTAAAACATCTGGTCGAGCTTTTTAGTCTTGAAACGTCACATCGACGGAGCCTCCGTATGAAAACAAACGGGGACGCGATGGATATACAGTCATGTGAAAAAATTAGGACACCCCATTAAATATTCAGTTATTCATTAAGAAATGTTCCCACATCGATGTCTAATCTTGTTTTTATTCATCTCTGGAAAAGAAAGTGATCTAATTGCAGGTAAACAGCAAAAAAATAACATTGTTTTACTGATTAAACAAATATATCAACATAAATGCATATTCTCACTGAGGAAAAAGTTAGGACACCCTACCCCCTAATAACTAGTGTTACCCCTTTTGGCTGAAATAACTTCATTGAGACGCTTCTTATAACCCTCTACCAGTCTCTGACAACGGTCTGAGGAAGTTTGCCCCATTCCTTAATGCAGAATGCTTTAACCTGTGTGATGTTTGAGGGGTTTCTTGCATACAGTCCGCTGCAGCAAAGCATTCCTAAACCATGACACTTCCACCTCTATGCTTCACAGTTGGTATGAGGTTCTTTTCCTGGAACTCTGTATTTGGTTTGTGCCAAACATGTCCTCTGTTCTGGTGTCCAAATAATTTAATTTTAGACTCATCTGTCCAAAGAACATTATTCCAGAAGTCCTGTTCTTTGTCCACGTTCTCTCTGGCAAACTTCAGTCTTGCCTTAATGTTTCTCTTGGAGAGTAAAGGTTTCCTCCTTGCACACCTCCTGTGAAAGTTAAACTTGTGCAGTCTCTTTCTGATTGTAGAGGCATGCACTTTCACATCAACAGTGGCCAGAGCCTGCTGTAGGTCCCGCGATGACATTTTAGGGGTTTTGGAGACTTCTTTTAGTATTCTGCGCTCTGCTCTCGGGGTGAACTTGCTTGGAAGGCCAGACCTGGGCATGTTGGCAGTTGCTTTGAATGTCCTCCACTTGTACACTTTTTTCCGGACAGTGGAATGGCTGATTTTAAAATCTTTTAGATCATTTTAAATCCCTTACCAGATTCATGAGCTCCAAGAATCTTCTTTCTGAAGGCCTCAGACATGTATTTTGTTCTCACCATGGTGTTCACTCTCACATCAACAGTCAGGAGCACATCAAACTGAATGTATGAGGTTTAAATAGGCCAAACCTCTTTCAAAATGCTGAGTTGTTGTGTTCTTATCATGTGCACCTGATCTGAAACACTTTAAGTTTACATTTTAAGTTGAAAAAATGTTGGGGTGTCCTAATTTATTCCTCAACAGAATGTGCATGTTTATTTTATTACATTTTACAGAAAGTTTTAAACGGTATTTTCTTCAGTTTTACTTAGTTATGTATATTCCTGGAATTTCTCAGTTTTTTAAAAATGTATATTAAATATCCATATGTCTAAGTATGTTAAAAAACACACATGTTTTCAAACGGTGTCCTAATTTTTTCACATGACTGTATATGCAAGAGGCAAGGTCAAGGCACAATGTTATGATAAAATAAATAAGTAAAGGTATGTCCCAATTGTATGCCTTATGTTCACTTGGTAATTGTTTTGATCAGCTGTAGTATGTCAAATGGAAAAAGAAAGAGTGTGCGATTTGGAACGCAGGGACTGACTGACACTACTGAGCTGTCACTAGCAATGCTGTGGAGCTGTGTGAAAGCCAACACGTTGTCATTCCAACCGATACAGTTTCACTGCACTGTAAACATCAAACAGCCGTGGTTCTGGGGAGAATGTGGCTTTAGAGACTCTCATGGATAGAAATATGAGAATTATGAAAGTTGGTCTATGTTCGTAATGTTTCCATGTGGTGTGAATCGTTCTCAATCTTCAAAGGAATTTCCAAGATGACACACATCATACAGCACTATAGGAATCTGGATTTTTTTTTTTGTTTTTTTTAAACCTTTATTTATACAGGTAAATCCCGTTGAGACCGGACACTCTTTTGCAAGGGAGACCTGTTCCCATTTAAACACACATTCACACACCGATAGCAGGCTAACTATCGAGATTCACACGAGGCAAAGTGGGTGAAGTGTCTTGCCCAAGGACACAACAACCATGACACAAGTGGCAGGGCGGGGATCGAACCGCCAACCTTTCGATCATTGGCCGACCCGCTCTACCACATGAGCCACAGTGGCCCGAGTTGGCAGTGTATCTTTCCGGTTCTTTTTCAGATATTTAATTTCAGTTCCATAAAACAGCTGCCATACGCTGCCAAGCCATTCTTTAGATGCGTGTATGTCTAATGTTGATCAAGTTTCCTGATCAATTAACCTGTGTCATCGTTTTGTCCTGTTACTCTTAGATGCAAAACCACTTTTGTCCGCTGTCTGAAGCCAAACTACATCAAGGTAACAGCAGATAAGTGTTCACTGATGCTTATTAAACATCAGCCGACAGTGTATGACTATGTACTGTGCCTGACATGTCCTGTTGCCAGCTCCCTGGGATCTTTGATGTAGACTACGTGTCGGCCCAGCTGAGACATGCTGGGATGATGGAGACCATCCACATCAGGAAAGAGGGTTTCCCCATACGGATACAGTACTCCTACTTCATAGAGAGGTGCAGTAAACACACATAGCATCCCTGCCCAGGCACCATAACAACACTACAATAATGTTCAGTATGCATTTTATGTTCTCACTCCTTTAAGGCATAACAATGTCTCCTTTTAACTCCCTTTCTCTTATTTTTTACTTTTCTCGAACCTACTGATTTTCAAGACTAGCTACACATTTAACTAGCTAACCCCTAATAAGTTCCTAAAACATACACAAACACACACACACACACACACTACCATGTCGCTGACTCTGCTGTATGTAAAGTCAAGCCTAAAAACAGTCTTGACTCTGTTAAACATGAAACGTTCCTCTGCTAACTGATGCATACGCAGCATTACAGCAGCGTGTGTGTGTGTGTGTGTGTGTGTGTGTGTGTGTGTGTGCGCCTGAGTGTGTGTGTGTGTGCCCCTGTGTGTGCCTGTGTGTGTGTGTGTGTTGTGTGTGTGCCCGTGTGTTTGTGTGTGTGTGTGTGTGTGCCCGTGTGTGTGTGCCTGTGTGTGTGTGCGTCTCCACAGATACGGGGTGCTGCTGGCCCAGAGGATGGGTGAGGAGTCAGACAGAGAGCAGACAGTGGCTCTGATGGACCTGGTCTCTGCAGAGGAGGGACAGTATCAGATGGGACTCACCAAGGTGACCACACTGACCCTTCACAACACTGATCGCTCATTGGGTGTCTGTCATCTTCCAGTTTTCCCTGGTGGAGACTATGACGGTGTGGATTAGGTCCCCCCTCTGGCAGAATCTGAAGTCCTCCTGCATCCACACTATTCACTGTTCATATTTTACTTTAGTATTACCATGTAAACATCTGGTCAATGATTCGACCCCTTTGTGATTTTTTTTCTACTTATGACACTTATTGCAGGATGTCCGTCCTGGGAGAGGGATCCCTTACTCTGTCAACTCTCCCTGAGATTTTAAATTTTTCAATTCCGATAAAGGGTTTTTACGGGTAGTTTTTTCTCAGCAAAGCTAAGGGTCTAAGGGCAGGGTGTCATACTATATGGAATGTAAAGCCCAAAAAATAAATGGATCAAATGACTATGTGTAAGTAAGTATGTGTAATGTCAAGTGTCTCTTGTGTTGGGGTAGAGACAGATATCCTAAATTAAAGGGATAGTTCAGTGTTTATGAAGTGGGGTTGCACCAGAAAGTCCTTATAGTGACTGCACTGATCGCCATCTCCATAAGGTAACACACTAACTATGCATAAGTACCTCATACAACCACACTTCAAAAATACTGAACCACGCCACATGGAATGTAGGGGAGAACGGGGAATCTGAGGCATCGGGTAATGTGAGCCACCCCCTGTATCTAGGCAACGGAAAACATTTGTGGTCATGTGAGATATATGTTTTCAAGCCCCTCTCATTTCCCCATGGCCCTGAAAGAGAGGACCTCATGGTGCTGTGGTAAGCATGTTTTTTTCACCAAAATAGCTATTTTGCATGTAAAAGTAATTTTTCTTGCTGTCAACTTAATCAACTGTTGTGCCAAAGCAAATGTATTCACGTAGAAACACTTCTATCATACGTGTTGATGAACTACCAACATATGAAACCATGTGATGCTGATAACTGAAGATTAGCCTGAAATGCTAAGAGAGGTAGTTTTTTCTCAAATTGTGGTGGTGGGGGAAAGTGAGCCAAATGCTGTGGGGGAAAGTGAGCCACTGTCTCACTTTCCCCCACCATGAGGCTCAAGTTAAGTTTAGTCTTAAACATATTTTAATGTAATATTAGTATTACATGACGTGTTTTATTTTAATGTCATACACATTGTAGAAAAGCCATCATGCCAAGGAAATACACCAGGAAGACGACCTGGGGCAACCACACGGAAAGAGCACCTTCTCATCTTTCCCTGTAACCTTCAGGGCTGGAATGTAGAGTAGGCCTAGTTGTAGAGTATGACAGGCTGATGTTGTAATCCAGTTGGGTCTTCTCCTGTGTTCTGAGTCCCAGGCTGTTCTCACTGGTTCTGATTTTCCTATGCTTTGACCCCCAGACACAAGCTGGCTCTAAGGGTCCTGTGTTCTGACCCCCAGACTGTGTTCTAATCTAACTGGTTCTATCTTTCATTTGAATTTTATTAAAACCTTTTGAATTATAATGTGTTGTAATTGATTTTGTTCAGAGTTACTTTCAAGTGTTTAGAAAATTTGCTTTGCATAATTGACCAAACCCCATCATTCTTTTACTAGTCCGACATTAGTTCTGGAATGTGTGGCTAGCTTTCAGGATTCTTAATGTTACAATATATGTTGTTATGGTAGTTTCAGAGTGGAAAAAGTAGTGGATCAGTTTACCCCACAGCTGGGGTAAAGTGAGCCACATGACAATTTTTTTTAAAACAATCATATTTTCACTGCCCTTTGTCTTGGAAAAATTCTGCTAATGCCCATTTCTAGGAAACATCCTGAATTAATGGGAAATGTGTAAATTTGAGTGATAAATCATTTTAGCTCGCTTAGAGGGGAGCAAATGTAAAAAGTGTCTCAGATTACCCCGTTCTCCCCTATATACAGTTGAAGTATTTATTTATAATAAATTATTTATTAATGTTACAGCTTTTTTTTAAATCAGTTCAGAGAGATTCCGAGAAGATCCCAAAACAGTTCCGAGGGAGATAATACAGTACATCCCAACTCAAAGACTATTTCAAAGGATTTCTCTCTCAACGCATTTGATTCTGTCCGCTAACACAGAGACAAATGAGAGGTGGAAAATGTTAAGTTTACAACTGAATGCGTGCCCTCGTTGAATTGTACGATTCTGTGTGTGCGTGCGTGCGTGCGTGCGTGCGTGCATGCGTGTGTGTGTATGTTAGGTGTTCATGAAGGAGCTCCTGTACCAGCGGTTGGAGGAGAAGTGGACCAGCACTCAGACCTGGGCTGCTGTCACCATCCAGAGGAACATCAGAGGATTCATCTGCAGGAGGAACTTCAGGTTCTTCAAGCAGAAGGCCATCGTCATCCAGAGCCACATCCGGGGACACCAGGCTAGGTACAGGGAAGAAGCCAGAAGAGGCTGATTGAATAGTGTTTTACTATTTATTTGAATGTTCAATTTGTACATTTAACTTCAATATCATGTTTAAAGTAGCTCTGAGGACTTTTCAGTTTGTTGTAATTCTAGCCCCCTTTGGACAGAAGCGGTAGTGTTTTTTTTTTTTTTTCAATATTGAAGTTTAAAATGAATCAAGCACTCATGTCATGTGCGATACTAGTACTTGGGTTCAGAGCCCCTGTGAACCCAAACTCACAAAATCCTTCTAACTTTGTAATTAGTTTCATGATAATAAGCATATAATAATAAAAATAATAATAATTATGATTTTATTCAGGACACAATGGATGGTCTTACCACAGTATAAAAAAAGAAAATATACAAAACTATAACAATACACAAAGATGATACAATTTATATAAATGAAGAAGGTCATCAACCTTCACCTGCTGTTTACAAACAGCAGCACCAATGTCTCCACAGTCTGGATGGAAACCCGACCAAGCTCAACCCAGGGTGGACTCAAACCTGAACAATACAGCTTTCGGGCATTCTAAATAGCAATATGGGTATTGGAATGGAGGGGTTGTTTCACCTGAAGCTCACAATGCAGAGTGGTCCGCTAACATGGATATGCTTTCATTCTGTGTGCTGCTGCCTCCTCTCTTCTCCTAGGAAGTACTACAAGCGTCTGAAGCAGTCCTTCACACAGTTCTGGGCAATGATGATGATCACCAGGAACACTATCAAGAGACGCTATTGGAGGAAGGTACATATACCCTGCGTTCCAAATCACATACTTTTTATTTTTACTACACTACATACTAAAGCACAGAAGAGTTTAAGGGCCACAGGAGAGGAATCAGATAAGGAAGATTTGTTTTCATTATGTCGAGAAATGTCAAGAATAAAGACGAATACTGCAAAATGCTATTGGAGTTAGTGGGGCATTTATGTATTTTCAGCATTCTACAATTGATGTGCATGTATTGGGACATCCTAAATCTTTTTCTGGCATACTAAATAGTAGGGAAGTATGGGAATTGGAACGCAGGGATAATGATGGAAGTTCCCCACTGCACAGTCCTTGCCTGAGGTTTCTTGGCAACCGTATATTTGCTGACTTTATTGTGCTATAAAATCCGTGCTCCAAAAGTCTCTTACGTAATACCAATGGCCTTAACACAACAGCTTATGAGTTTGCAATAGGAAAAATCTGTCCCTCCTCGCCCTTTGCTGTGATAACACCCTGGCAGCCATGTTTGAGGTCAAAGTGCAGGGCTTTTTTTTCTTTTTCATTTCCTCTCAAATACCATAAGCTGCTGTGTCGCCTGTATTGATGTGTCAATGGTCACAATATACACACGCTCCAACAACAGGCAATATCCTTATATAAAGAGTTGTATTAGTTTTGAAACTCAAATGATCAAAATGTCTTGTTATCGTAGGGATATCTAGAACCTCAATGCAATGGATGTGAGAGGCACATTCAATTTGTAGTGCTGAAGAAATTAAAAAATATGACATTCAAAGCTGTATCTATGGTTGACTTACTGTATATATACTGGGTATATATACTGTATATATAGTACAGACAGACAGACAGACAGAAAGAAAGAAAGAAAGAAAGAAAGAAAGAAAGAAAGAAAGAAAGAAAGAAAGAAAGAAAGAAAGAAAGAAAGAAAGAAAGAAAGAAAGAAAGAAAGAAAGAAAGAAAGAAGTAGAGCATTTAGCAGCTACTAAAGAGACAGATATATTTCGTGCCAGAACTAAATTATTGGACTGTACATGTATCAGACAGACAGAAACATTGATGAATGGCCATGTGTCTCTGATGGATGTGGAAATAAATGGCTGTTTGCCATAAAAAAACTTTATAAGGTGATATTACATGATTGTGTAGGTTCGTTATAGCTCCACTCATCAGTGTTCTTTCTATAAAATAATCTATCAAATGACGATGAATGAAGGATGAATCAAATGTGTAATTTGAAGTGTCTCTTGGGTTGGGGTAGTGAACCAACAGATATGGATATGTCGATTGTACGTTATGATATGGTTGCTGTGTTGGTTTTTGAATGTTCTGTAGATCACTTGGTGTGGCCTTATGCAACCTTGTGTGTGTGTGTGTGTGTGTGTGTGTGTGTGTGTGTGTGTGTGTGTGTGTGTGTGTGTGTGTGTGTGTGTGTGTGTGTGTGTATGTATAAGTTTCATTATTGACAATAGTACTACAGTAACTTAATAAAACACCATCCCTTTCCTTTAACTAGCTTTCTTATCTTGCATTAATCACGTTACTCGAGCACACACACACACGCACGCACAGACGCACCCTGCTTACATCTCAGCCACACTTTGGTGTTGGACTTTAAACCCTCTCGATTGAAATTTGAGGCAGTGCTGAATCTCTCCTTCCGCCTTCTTAAAGCTGTCTATCCATCTGACATCCAGCTCCACTGCTCTCACAGGTAGGCTGCTTGTCTCCCTTTATTTGTAACCCTTTGTGTAACATCAACAGACAAAGAAATGTTATTAGGCCTGTTGGTCTATTTGTTGTGAGGAATGGTTTGTAGCACAAATGTACTCTGAAATAAGGGAGGGTGATCTGTGTGTGTGTATCATCTTTCAGCGTGTGCGTCCTGTGTCTCTTCCTTTTTTGTCTCGCCCCGGCCGTAAACTAATCTGGTAGTTTAGGGTTTAGTTTTGTTGAGTTTTTTTGTTAAAGGCGCACTATGCAATTTCATGTGTGTGTAAGTGTGTGTGTGTGTGTGTGTGTGTGTGTGTGTGGGGGGGGGTGTTATGTTTGAATAACCTGCAGTTAATTAACAATACATAGTTTCTCTACATGTATTTGATTTCTTAGCATTGAACAATTCTATCATCATGAGTCAAAACTAAATTATTTTGAGGCAACCCGGAACCAACTGTAAAACTAGATTATGTTTGTGAACCAAACTGTGGGCCCTGCCGCTGTAAACAACAACAGCAGTGAAACGTTAACTTTTCAGGAAGCTTTCTAACTTCAAACAGTGTTCCAGGGATCACATTTTTCTCTGAGGAAAGTTTGTTAGAATATACCTTAGAAAATGTTCGCTTCTCTGACCCACCTAAAGTTACATAGTGCACTTTTAATCCTTCCGCTTTGGCTCTATCACTGTTTCAGTCTATTTGGTGTTATTGTTTTATGAGGCATGGTGGACTATGAACAGTGGCGCTGTCAGCCTCATGCTTACTGGCTGTCCATGTCAGCTGTGTAACTCATCATGGCCAGCACATTATCATACACAGTGTAAACAAGTAAAAATAAACAAGATTTGGACCGATTTGGGGCATCAGTCAGTCAGTGTCATTTACCTCTGATACAATATGAATGACGCTCTTTCACTTGTTTACATATTGATTATGGAACTGATTCATATTCACTTATTTTCCGTGAGGTCTACGGATGAGTATGAATCCATAGTCCAAGTATTTTCATTCTTGGCTATAAAGTTGTATAGGATTCACTTTATTTTGCCAGAAGCTTTGATAGGATTGCTTCCTTTTTTTTAAAGGAATGGGAAAAGGGAGACCGGTACTTTCGCTATGGTTGATTTATTCCCCCATAGTTCCCAGCATCACCTAGATAATATTCCAGTCAGTGCACAGCAGGCCAGCTGAAAATGCATTTATGTCAATTTTATTTTTCCATCTTTTGCATATGACAGACAAGAACATAGCTCAAATATGAAGAGTAATAATACATTAACTATAATACAATACAATATTTACTTGGAATGAAAATTATCTCTGACAATGTTTACGATCAGATAGGTGACAGGTGGCTTGGGTGGAGCTCTAAAAGTCTGAGAATAGAACCCTGATGATGTCATAGTGATGTCATCTGCGCTATCTCGGTTTGTGTTTTAAGAGTGCAATTCTTTTTTATCTGAGAGCTTGCGTTATAAACTGTGCTTGTGCTGTCTTACTAGGCACTGTAGTGCATTGTGGGGAATGTATTCCAGGACCTTTAGGGGCTTGGGGATAAAAGTTAGGATATATCTGGTGAAGAAAAATATTTGGACTTAAAACATAGGGGAGAACGGGGTAATCTGAGCCACTTTTTACATTTGCTCCCCTCTAAGGGAGTTAAAATGATTTATCACTCAAATTTACACATTTCCCATTAATTCAGGATGTTTCCTAGAAATGGGCATTAGCAGAATATTTTCAAGACAAAGGGCAGTGAAAATATGATTGTTTAAAAAAAAGCTGTCATGTGGCTCACTTTACCCCAGCTGTGGGGTAAACTGATCCACTTACTTTTTCCACTCTGAAACTACCATAACAACACATATTGTAACATTAAGAATCCTGAAAGCTAGCCACACATTCCAGAACTAATGTCGGACTAGTAAAAGAATGATGGGGTTTGGTCAATTAAGCAAAGCAAAAACAAACACTTGAAAGTAACTCTGAACAAAATCAAATACAACATATTATAATTCAAAAGGTTTTAATAAGATTCAAATGAAAGATAGAACCAGTTAGATTAGAACACAGTCTGGGGGTCAGAACACAGGACCCTTAGAGCCAGCTAGTGTCTGGGGGTCAAAGCATAGGAAAATCAGAACCAGCGAGAACAGCCTGGGTCTCAGAACACAGGAGAAGACACAACTGGATTATAACATTAGCCTGTCATACTCTACAACTAGGCCTACTCTACATTCCATCCCTGAAGGTTACAGGGAAAGATGAGAAGGTGCTCTTTCCGTGTGGTTGCCCCAGGTCGTCTTCCTGGTGTATTTCCTTGGCATGATGGCTTTTCTACAATGTGTATGACATTAAAATAAAACATATGTTATGTAATATTACATTAAAATATGTTTAAGACTAAACTTAACTTGTGCCTCATGGTGGGGGAAAGTGAGACAGTGGCTCACTTTCCCCCACAGCATTTGGCTCACTTTCCCCCACCACCACAATTTGAGAAAAAACTACCTCTCTTAGCATTTCAGGCTAATCTTCAGTTATCAGCATCACATGGTTTCATATGTTGGTAGTTCATCAACACGTATGATAGAAGTGTTTCTACGTGAATACATTTGCTTTGGCACAACAGTTGATTAAGTTGACAGCAAGACAATTTACTTTTACATGCAAAATAGCTATTTTGGTGAAAAAAACATGCTTACCACAGCACCATGAGGTCCTCTCTTTCAGGGCCATGGGGAAATGAGAGGGGCTTGAAAAGATATATCTCACATGGCCACAAATGTTTTCCGTTGCCTAGATACAGGGGGTGGCTCACCTTACCCGATGCCTCAGATTCCCCCGTTCTCCCCTATGTGGATTTTCCCTTTCATAGTGTTTAAAAAAAATATTCATGATTTATTCTTACAGTCTTTTTCGATGGCTAAACCACAACTGGAGCAACAAGTGCAAAACTTTAACACTATGCACAGCAGCGGTTCATGTGGACCAAACTGTAGCTAATTTTTCATTGCCTAAACACAATTTTCAAAACTGCAGAACACTGTGGATTTCTAGCACTTTGTTCAAATGCTAACACACTGCTGTCACAACTGTAAACCACACATTCAAAACAGAATGGATATCAGCCTAGTGCATTTCAAACACTGCTGATTGCAATTTAAACTGAAACACTAATAAGGTGTCTTGTTTTAGACTTGTTATAATTTAGTGAACATACTGTATATACAGTATAGGGAAAGCTAAAAAAAAAATTGGGGAAATGGACCAAGGAAGACAGGTTGTTGGAGGGAGAAGAGAAGCAGTGAGACTGTGGATGTGTGGAGGAAGACTTAGAGGACAATGAGCTGTAATTTCTGATGAAATACAGTAAGGGCTACACTGATATACCCTCTCATCGAGAGAGGCAGGGTTGAGGGTGCAACGCAATCTGCAAAGATCTAAAGTTGCATCTGTAATACGGATTTTCCAGCAAACAAAAACGTAAGAGTTGCACCCTTACAGTAAATGACAACAATACAGGAATTGATTTCTGTATTACAATTATAGAATATTTACATAGATAAATATGTGTCCGGGGAAATGTTACCAATAACATAAAAAATAAAAATATGTATCTATTGAAGCAAACTTCTGTTTTTCATTTATTTTTGTTTACCTAAACATAACTGGTATGTTATAAAATAAACAATTTCATTTGAACTCATTTCACTCTTTCCTCAAAGAAAATATTACGTTATTTGTGTGAAGTAACTAAAATTATTCAAAACTGTAAAGATTAAAAGTTTGTAATTTGTGTATTGGGGTTTGATGCTAGTGTTTATACTCTGACTGTGTTCTGAGTGACAGTGTGTGTTATCTCAATGAGGCTGGTTCATAGTGTTTGCTGCACTGAACATGTTTTGCAGGTGAAGTGAACTGTTCAGCTCCAGTGACTGTTGGTAGTGCAGACTGTAATTAGAGTTTTGCACATTGAGCTACAGTAGTTAGAGTTTTGCACATTGAGCTACAGTTGTGCCCACTGTGTGTTAGCGATCGAAAAAATCTGTAATTAAACAACAAAAAGACAACTATTTAAATACAATGTTCATTCCGTAACAAATTAGTATGACTTCATAACATTTAATAATGGGCGCACATGAAGTGAAGCATGCAGACGAAAGGACACTGTGTGTCATTCTGTGCCACCGTATTGGACCAGTGCATGTTGTTGAAAGAGAGTCTAATACATTTACAGATGAAAAACCAAAATTAAGTAATATAATCCTCTACGCTTAAATGACACAAATACTCTGTGAAATCTAATCTAGTTTCATTTCCACTGCTTGTTTGATCAGCACTGATTTGTGTTAAAATAAGAATGCCTTCATTCAATTCAACCAGAAAATGGTCGGCCTGTATTCATCATGTGTGGATGGGCAAAGAATCAAATAACCACAATAAATAAATATTATAGGCTATATGTATATATTACTATATATTATAATATTATTTTGCCAAATTAGTTTTAAGTGAATTAACAGTTTTAACTCAAAAACTCCAACTCAATCTTTCTTTACAGTTACAATCTAATTATTTAAAAAGTCCCTACACTAAACATTGCTGAAACAACTGGCCCATGGTTTAACATACTGGCTCAACCCAGCCCTATGGAGCCATAAGGCATACACTGCAATACTTCTATGAATTAGCTGCTTTTTATTCTGTGTACCAAATTACAGGTTTTTACAAAAAAATATGAAGAAATTGGTCGACTTATCAGGGCGGAGCGAGCCAGTCAGCTGGAGGGTGTGTTTCCATGTGTTATGATCTGTATCACAGTTGTTTGATTTGGGAAGGTCGGTCATTCTGAATCCTCTCACGTGGATGTAGAGCAGGGTTGAAACCCAGCCCTGCTGTTTGTAGGGACCCATTCTCGTATGACTTATTTAATCACTGTGATTACTGAACGGAGGCTCTGATAAAAGAAGAGTGTATGCTGGATGAAACGTGTGCACGCCCGTGTTTGACCTGAAAGTGTACACATACATTCATTTGTTCTACAGTTTAGGAATGAGTCTCATACCTGTATCCAGCCGAAATAATTATCGATAGACAAATAGTAAGTAAGTAAGTAAAAAAAAATTATAAAAGCACATTTATAACAGTTTGCCCTGATGCCCCTGCTGTACATAGTGCATTCAGTAGGCCAACATGAAGGCAAAATAACAACAACAACAATAGAAAAAATAAAAATATAAAAGACATACAGTATAACCCGGACATCCACACACAAACATAGACAGTAGTGCAGAGGTCAGATAGCTAATGGGGAGGGAAAGCCAGGGTATACAGATGGGTTTTGAGCCTTGATTTAAAGGCATAAATGGAGGGGGTATCACGTATGTCAGGTGGCAGTTGGTTCCTCAAGCGCGGAGCAGCTACACCAATGTACACATGCTGTAAATACCACAAATGGAAGTGGATACATGGGATGGTTTTGGTAGTCCACATCATAAGCATATCTCAGAGACTCTGCCCTCCCTGCATTGTCATAAAGCTTGCTGTAAATTTCCTGATAAAATAACTATCTTTCTGGACTCTTGGACCTGCGAGGGCCGGTTGTATGAGGCGGGGCCACATGGACTGCAGCATATAACAGGACGTGTATCTAAGAATAGTTAGTTAGAGTGTGTACACCCCTCAGGCAGAGATGTGGGAGTGTGTTAGATATATACTGTAATACCTGGATAACAAGAGGGAAACTCACCTGAGGAGTTACACACACTGAATCAGCAACAAGCTCCAGGTGAAGGATGCTAAGCCAAGGACTAAAAATTACTTTTTGGGGAGGTCGCAGTGTGATTACTAACACACTTACTGTGCGTGTGTGTGTCTGTGTGTCTGTGTGTATTTCAGGAGTTCCACGAGAAGAACAAAGAAAAGGCTGTGACAAAGACCAAGTCGGTCCCTCCAGGAATGGTAAGGGAATTAAAGGTGGAGTCAGTGATTCTGGAGAACACTTGTTGTCAAAATCACTTTTTGTCCAAACCAGTGAATATTTACAACATCTAGTGTTAATACACAACCTAGGCTCTGTAAACTGGTATGTTGCTAGCTATGGTCGGCCCCCTTTGTTTACATACCAGTTTACAGAGCCAAGGATGCGTATTAACACTGGATTTCTTTTCAGAAACAGGTAGCAGATCATGAGGAGATATTCACTGATTTTGACAAAAAAAAAGGGATTTTGACAAGCGTTCTCCAGAATCGCTCACTCCAACTTTTTAAATGACTAATATAGCCTGCTCTTGCATTCCATCAGAAAATGAAGATTTCAACCCCCACCCTTTTGGTTTTACCTGTGGTAACGATACTGTGATGCTCAAGTTGTGTTATTGTCCTGTTAGGATGTGGGGATGTTGGAGATACCTGCTGAGCTGTCAGCCAGACTCCGCAGTGCAGAAGGTCAGTTTCATAAAATAAAATGCATAACTAAAGACTTGCATTGCGTTCCAATACCCATACCATCCATGATATTTGGTATGCTAGAAAAAGATTTTGGATGTCCCAATACCTGCATGTCAAATGCAGTATGCAAAAAAAAACAGATACCCTTATAAATGTAATTGTATTTAGTATGGAAACCAGCATGCTTTAGTAGTGTGTAGTATAGGTTAGAGGAAATTATGTGATTTGGAACACAGGGTTGATGTGGGTTGAATACTGCAAAGTGCCTCCACGTTAGCTATGTCAGTTTGTGATTGTCTTCCCGTGACTGTGCACCAGGGCGGCAGCATGCGTCCGGGGTCACCGAGGTCCCACCTCCACAGGTGAAGGCCAAACACACACTCACCCTGCCTCTGGACATAGACCGATTCCCATTCTCTCGCTATGCCAAGTCCATGTTAAAGGTGAGTTGTTTAGTATGCTGTATATCCTCACTTTTCTATGGTGGCTGCTAACACACTGCAAACATTTATTTACAGTTTTTGAAAAAAGGCCTGTTGTGATTTTTGTTTGAAATTGAACTTGTGAGTAGAACAGAATGCATAAGGAGAAGACATGAATGAGTCCTTGGTAAATCATTAGCTCTAAAGTCTTGTTGTCTTTGTAAGATGAAAGTAGAATGTTATAAATGAGACAATGGAAGTAGAGGATGTCGACACTCTATGTATGTGTGTGCGGTAGTGTGTGTGTGTGTGTGTGTGTGTGTGTGTGTGTGTGTGTGTGTGTGTGTGTGTGTACACAGTTTTCTTTGGGCTGAAATATAATGAGAAATCATCTCCGCACATGAATTTCAAGAACTGGATCCTGAAATAAATTGATATCAAAAGTTATATTATTCCTTGAAAATACTCATATTATGTACAGAGTCATCCAAGCCTTATTTTGTGTCCTCCCCAGGATACATGGCAGCAGCCTCAGGGACGCCCCCTCCAGAGCCCCCTCACCTCTCTGGAGCCTGAAGACGCCAGAACTGCCCTGGAGATTTACAAACTAGTATGTTACAGTAACTAGATCTAGTATATTAGATCACATTGTATTACTTTTTTAAAGGTCCCCTATTACACAAAATGCACTTCATCATGTTTTTTTTCAACATTAATACGGGTCCAAAGTGTGACTCACAAAGTATGAGAAAAGACAACCCTCTCTCTTTTTCTTACCTTCACCTTTCTGGAAACTTGTTTAAAAAAAGTCCCAGTTAGATCTATCTCCCCTTATGACATCATAAGGGGAGAAGTCACAACCCCTCATTACCATCCTAATTTAGCACTTAGCACCTGTGATAAACCAAAACCAGCAGATAAACCTGATTCTAACTGGCAAGTTATATTGAAACCAGGCCCCAAGGAATAGTGCCTGCTTCCGCAATCCAGCAGTGCCCACTGGCCAAGCCTGGTATTGCAGTTTAATAGAAAAATATAAAGGGTAGTTTGGTACAACACACCATGAAAACAGTTTCTAGTAGAAAACCCAAATTACAAGTTTGAATTTAAATAATATTGTTAGCCTCATAGCATAATTGCCCAAATCATATTTACTCTACATCTACTCTATTCTACATCTACTCTACTCTACATCTACTTTACCCTACTCTATAACCCTTAAAATATGACTTAGGCAATTATGCTATTAGGCTAACGAAAAGTAGATGTAGAATAGAGTAGAGTAAATAGGATTTAGGCAATTATGCTATGAGGCTAACGATATGTGACCTTTTAATCTGTTTTTCATCAGATCATGAGGTTTACAGGTGAGTCAGACCTCAGCAGCTGGCAGGAGCAGATGCTGAGTAACTACATAGTGGAGAAGGGTCAGAGCCGGGCGGCCTTGAGGGACGAGATCCTGGCCCAGTTGGTGTACCACACATGGGGCCTTCAGGAGGACTACAGCAGCCTGAGAGGCTGGCTGCTGCTGGCATGCTGCCTCAGCGCCTTCACACCCTCACCAACACTGGACAAACCCCTGCTCAAGTAGGTCCTGCCTTTTGGTCGGCCTTCTGCCACCAACAGTCAAGTCAAGTCAAAGTCAAAGTATTTTATTGTCAGTTCTGATATATGTAAGACATACATCAGAATCAAAACGGCATTTATCTCTGGCCCACAGTGCAGTTATATAAAAAAATATAGAGTTAAATGAGATAAACAAGATAAACATAGACAATATTTACACAAGATAAATTCTAAATACTAAGTAGTGCAATGGAATTTTCTGTGCAATATAAAACAGTATAAAATAGAATAGAAAGTAAAAAGTAGATAAGTTAAATTGAAATGTGCAATGTGATGAAAAATTATTTACAATGTGCAATATGCAATCAACTGGATGTACATTTTAAGGCATTTTGATGTATTGAATAGATTAAGAGTTCTTGGTTCAGAGTTCTTAGTCCAGAGTTCTTGGGGACAATGGGAAGGGGGTTGGTTTAGGGTATATACAATGCCATATCAAGTCAGTTTTAGTTATCTAGCCCAA
Source organism: Ammodytes marinus (assembly GCF_949987685.1). Classification (NCBI taxonomy): domain Eukaryota; kingdom Metazoa; phylum Chordata; class Actinopteri; order Uranoscopiformes; family Ammodytidae; genus Ammodytes; species Ammodytes marinus. Next base: position 21,689,958 of record NC_137224.1, on the reverse strand, counting down.
GATAGGGGGCTTAACAATCTCTTCACCATGAAGGCACCCTCTGTGCTTTGACCCTAATTTCGGATGAGGAAACACCCCCTAAAAACTCTAATGACAAGTGTAGCTTTAAGTCAATCCCTTCCATGGCTATTCTTACTTACATTGTGTAGAGGGAATTGGCATTTTTTCAGAACAGACTTGGTAAAAAATTATGTAAGTTTTAATTAGTGTATAATTGCTTGAAAATAGAAGTTGTTGAATCTTTTATTACCTTAGAATTAGCCTTTTAATGTCTACATAGGAGCAGGCCGCTGAGGCCGCCATGTTGCACCGCCATGTTTCTACAGTAGCACAGAACGCACAAACGTAACAGCCTTATATATAGTGGGCGTCCCGGGGAAATCCAGCTGTTGGATGATGCCATCTGTATTTCCTTCTTGTCCTTGAAGGCCACCGTAGCTTATGTAATTTCTAAACGGGATGGGTATAAACGGATTCAACTTATCTGTCTGTATTTCCTGTGCAGGTATGTGTCCGACCGGGGTCCAGGTGAATACCGCTCATTGTGCCAACACAAACTGCTAACATCACTACAGCTGCCAGGCCCAGCCACCCGCATCTACCCCCCCACCCAGCTAGAGTGGACCACCAACCAGAGGAAGGGCACCATGCTGCTGGATGTTCACACTTTCAACGGTGAGATTGAATTGAGTTACTGTAAGGCGAGACACTGAAGCAGGTGAAAGGGTTAAAAATGGTAACTTAGAGATATCATCAACATTAAAACAATTACTTTTTGTCTTACAATTTCTTCTGAATTTTTTTTTAATAAATATGCAAATTCAAAGGAATAGTTCATCATTTTGAATTGTTTGCTTTTCGCCTCACTCTTCGGCTCAAGAAAAGGCGACAGAAACCTTTCCTGTAACTGTGCGTGCATTTTTGATGTAGAAATGTTGTGTTTCCATTGTGTGCTTTTTGGGACTTGTTCATTTACCACTTTATGTTGTATTCTATATTTGTACACGTTAGGTCATTTAAAAATACATACTGGAAGGAAACCAGGAAGTGCCTGTGACAGTCGTGTATGTATTTGATTCTAAAATGACATAACGTGTAAAAATATAGTGTGCAACTTAACATGGTAAATAAACAAGTCTGAACAAGCACACAGGAGCATTTAATGATAACGTAAAGTTTATATTTTTACTTGATCCCCATGACTACCAGTGTTTGAGCTAAGCTAACCTGGATGAGCGACCTTTGCCCGTTGCTAAATCAAAAATGCGGGAACAGTTTGAGGAACAGTTTCTGTCACCTTTTTCTTGAGCCTTAGAGTCCGAAAATACACGGACACAAACAGACCAGGTTTATGTAAATAAACCCCTACATGTATTTTTTGGAACTTTGATTTATACTAGTATGAAAGAAGACATGTTATGGAAGCAAAATAGACAAAAATCTCAAAATTGACCATTGCCTGAAAAAACTATGTTAAGCCTTAAATTATTTTGCATAATGGTGAAAGAAACACTTTTATGTTATTTGCTGCTCCTTTGTGAGCTTCTCTGCTGTTATAAACTCATAATGAGCCACTGCCTGTCTTTCCCCAGATGAGAAGCTTTCAACTGAAGTGGAGTCATGGACCACTGGAGAGCAGCTGGCCTCGTGGCTTCTCCATTTCAGGTAGTGCTCACCTCCACTCACTCATTCATTTTTTTTATTTTTACATGTGCATATTTCTTGGTTTATCCTGTTGCATGTAACAATTTACATTCCTCCGCTGTGTGTCGGTGTATTATAGAGGTGTGTCTGAGTCGACACAGGGCTGGTCGGTGTCTCTGCTGACTGATGAAGGCTGGTCTGACCTGGTGGGCTCAGACTATGTCCTGGATCTCCTGGCTGGAGCTGAAGCCGAGGAGCTGCCACCACCGGGGACTCCCTCCTCTTCGTACTCTGACTACCTGTTCAGCAGCCAGACAGACAGGTACGGCAGTCAACCAGTGGGGTGGTTGTTGGGGGGGTGGGGGGAGGCAATCCAGGACAGATATAAAAGAATAGTTCAACATTTAAAATTTTTTAAAGTTTTTTGCCTCACTCTCTGGCTCAAGGAAAGGTGTCAGAAACCGTTCCTGTTACTGTGCGTGAATTTTTGATTTAGAAATGGGCAGGTTATCTTTGCTCAAATACTGGTATTCAAAGGGAGCAGGTCAAAAGATAAACTTTACAACATCACTAAACACTCCTGTGTGCTTGTTGGGACTTGTTTATTTACCACATTATGTTGCGCTCTATATTTTTGACATTATGTCATTTTAGAATCAAATTCATACAGTTAAATAAACCAGGAAGTGCCCATGAGGGTAAAGTTTGTATTTGTATAGTGTAATGTAAAAATATAGAGCGCAACATAACATGGTAAATAAGCAAGTCCCAACCATAGATAGTAAATAATATGGATGTAGCATCCGGGCTGACCTCAGTTATTCACACGGCATCCAATAATCCTGGTTTGTGCGCGTCACCACTTTGTGAGATTTTTACTCCGCCTCACGTCGGGGGGAGGGAGATAGCTGACGTATACCTCTGAGGCAAAGTGAGGGACAACGGGCGAAGAGCTGTCACTCAAGAGATCGCGCCAATACATTTTAACCTCAGATAAAATAAAAACTAGCGTGGTCCAAAAAAATTCACCCCCCTCAGTGTTGTCATGGAGATAAGACCTAAACATACAAACTAAAATGGTTTTGTGGCCCAGGCTGTAAATAGGTTTAATAAGACTTTGAAAACGGCCTATCTAACAAGTGAGTCAAAGAAAAACTGCTCGGTCTTGGCATCACCCCCCAGTGGCACTTCCTGGTTACTACAGTTGTGGTCACTTCCTTATTGGATGCTGGTAAAAATCGCTGAGGTTGGGGCTTGGTCCCAACAAGCACACAGGAGTGTTGATTATTGTTGTAAAGTTTACCTGCTCCCCTTGACTACCAGTGTTTGAGCTAAGCTATGGATGAGCGTCCTTTGCCCATTTCTAAATCGAAAACTGCACGTACAGTTACGGGAACGGTTTCTGTCGCCTTTTCTTGAGCCAAAGACTGAGGCAAAAAGCTAAAAATGTCAAATGTTGAACTATTCCTCTCAAGGATTTGCCAGCCCAGTGTCCATCTCTGTATCTCTCCTGTCTCTCCCCCAGGATGCCAACTACTGATCTGGATGATTTTATCCCTCCAGCCCCTCCCATGCAAGCTCCTGGGCTGCCTGCTTTTGAGGCAAGCTCCTGGGGAAGAGATTACCCTCAAGAAGGTAGGTGTTACACTCTAAATTGTGAAGGGGCAAGGTGTAGGCTACAAATATAGTTGTCCAGTAAGGATAAATGTGTTGTTTGTTCTCAAATTGAAGGCTTCTCCATAGGCTTCTACCCATGCATGGATTTGACTAGATTCACTTTCATTTGATTGTGTTCCAAATGAGTGTGCTCTCACTTGGCTGACAATCAAGGTCATGTAACTAAATCTGTTTGGAACTCAGGCATAGATGTAATCAAGTTACTTTTCACCGTCCAAACCCAAGGCTTCATTACAAACTAACCAAAGCACAATGCACACAACAACTTAACCTAGCCAAATGATTTGAATGAGGTTGTTGTAAATATAATAACAACAATATCAATGGTGACATTTCTTGCTTTGAAGAAATGTTAAACCTATTAACCGATTGTTCAGCCACTTTACGGGGTGTAACAAGCAATGTCAAAACAATTTAGCAAACAGTTGCCTATTAACACATCCGTGACATTTAGCATTCAGCTGACGTCCAATTTCTGGTCAACTGACAGACAGGTGAACTTCTAAGAACAATATCTGGCTCCATAGCATCAACACCCTTTACTATGTTGACTAGATACAGTATGCACTAACCTTGTTTGTGTGCTGTTTGGTGCCTTACAGGATCAGTAGTATACATTGAGTTTGACAGAGCTAGTTTTCTGAAAGAACAGCTGTCGGTTTGGAATTGAATTAGACCATAAATATCGAGAAACTGAAACAAAATGGCGATTCAGACTGATTGAAATGTGCGATTGCATCAGCAATAGTTTTCATACGTTTTTTCTTGTTGGTTCACACACAATTGAAATCCTTGCAGGCCGCCGTCGACAGATGGATGCCTACGTTGATGACCTGTTTGACCCTGTACTGGACCAAGGACCTCCAGTGAGTGATGTCATACATTTTATTTCATAATTAAATTTGTCTGTTTTTATTGGAGAGGTTCTGTCTGTTTGCCTGTTCCTCAAAAGCGTTAAAGTTGTACGCCATATTGATGTGTTGAGCATGCTGTTGGATTGTGTGGCTCTGGTTCTACAGTATCTTGTTACTGTGTGAGGGAAGTCACTGTTTTTTGTTTCCTGCTGCCTGTGTGTGTGTGTGTGTGTGTGTGTGTGTGTGCGTGTGTGTGTGTGTGTGTGTGTGTGTGTGTGTGTGTGTCTATGTAGGACATGGAAAGAGTAGCCATGCTAAACCGCAGGATGAGAGGAGCGGGTGGGATGTATGGAAATGGTAGGAAAACTGGATCTCTGCTCACTAAATGTGGATTATAATAGCACTGTAAAGTCGCATTATATAAATATAAATCTTATATATTTGGAACATAATCTAAACATAATTTTTGCCAATAAAACATCATTTTCACCCATTCACACACATTGTATATATTTTTTCCTTATTTTGGAATCTACGTTTTGAGAAAAGAGCTTTTTCGAGAACCTAATTGTATTGGTTGAGAAATCATTCCATAGAAAACAGTTAGTTATGACTCTATTTTTGCATTTTATTTGCATGTGTGCTATTGTTCACATACACACACAATATTGACCTCAAACACTTTAGTAATATTAGCTACAAAAGCATACATTAAAGTCTTTTATTGGACAAATGCAGACTTTATAGTTAAGCTTTACATTTGATGTTAGGTTCCATTGTACAGTATCATTGGGAATTTCCGAACATCATATATGGTATAAATCATGGCTCTGTTTTTCAGGCATACCTATGATGCCAACCTATCCTATGGGTAAGTGAGAAGGTCAATTTGTCTCAACCTACAAATAAGCTTTTTGTGTTCTGTTGCAGAAACGGTTCTCAGGTTTGGAATCCATTTAATATCAACATAAAAGTGGCAGAAAACAAAGATGTTACGTGTGTGTGTGAGTGTGAGTGTGTGTGTGTGTGTGTGTGTGTGTGTGTGTGTGTGTGTGTGTGTGTGTGTGTGTGTGTGCGCGTGTGTGCGTGTGTGTGTGTGTTTCTTGTGTTTCTAATCTTTCTGTTACGGCCCTGCCTCTGCACAGGAATGCCTGCAATGCCCGGCTATGGTGGAACTCCCATGATGCCAACCATGCCAGGTAAATGCAATTCAAAATGTTCCATAGAGTTAGTTATGTATGGAAGCAATTAAGTGCAGAGTTTATGAGTGATTCAAATGTTGCTGATTATTTCAACCTGAAAAAACAGTATGTCATCTGCATACACAGCAATGATGATGCCTCAGGCTGCCATGGCCCCGCCTGCCCCTAACCCCATGCAGGTGGCTGCATCCCAACAGGCCCTCATCAATCAACAGGCCTTTCTCATGGTGAGACAGACACACACACACACACTGATTCAGCATTCTATTCTATAGCATGATGGTCAATTTGTATTCCTCTGCGCCGGCGATTTGCCAAAGGCTGGAAGAATTATGTCCTTCTGTCTGGTGAGCACAATCTCTGAAGAACGCTGTAAGGGATTTTTTCTTCAAACTTTGTACAAATGTCCACTCTCATTCAAGGATGAACTGATATATTTTGGAGGTCCAAGGTAACTGTGACCTTACATATTGTGAATGTGGCAGTGACCCTTGTAACATATTGTAGCTTATTTGGGGCTTTACATTCTTTAAAGCTTTGCCTACCACCACTGGGCTTTCAGCAGTCAGCAATTGTTTGCCTAACGGAGGAATATAACCACCAGACGCTAATTCTATTTCATACAAACCACCCCTTTGTTCCGAATCGCATACTCTTTCTTTTTTCTATTCTATATCCGACGATATAAATAATCTAGTTAGGATGCAGTAGGCATACTATTGGGAAATACTTTTACTTATTTATTTCATCATAACATTGCGCCTTGATCTTTCCTCTTGCTTTTATATCCGTCGCATCCCCGTTTGTTTTCTTTTGGAGGCTCCATTGATGTGACGTCACTTCAGGTTCACACTGGATTATGGGTCAGAATCGCACAAATAGCATGCTGTTTTCAACACTAAAAATCTTTGCCGGATGTAGTAGACATCCGTGTCTTTCTAACCATCCTAAATCTGGCCACAAGAATCGGGACATCCTAAACCTTTTTTCTACCATACTAAATAGTAGAAAGTATGCGATTGGGAACGCAGGGATCGTCTACCTTCCCTCCTACCAACCTCCGCCCCCTGCCTGTCCACTGTCCCCAGGCCCAGCAGATGACCATGCAGGCCATGAGTATGTCCCAGCAGCAGACCCAGGATCAGCAGAGGAAGCAGGAGGAGGAGGAGAGGAGACACAGGCGGAGGTCTGACCGACGCTCCAGGAACCACTCCCGCTCACCCTCCCCTCGATCTACCTCACCCCCACCTGCCAGGACCAGAGCACGCGCGGCTAAAAGCAAGTCTAGCTACAGGCACCATGAACCACAGGTATAATGTCTGGATGGAGTATTCATTCATATAGTGTAGTCCATTGCTGCTTTCAGGACATACATCTTTACAAACAGCTCAGAAAAATGCAGTTATGATTCCAAATCCCTCTTGTGAGAAGCAGGACGTTCTATATGGGATTGATTTAAAATAAACTAGAATTTATGTATACTTTAAAATAAATGGGTAAAACAAACATTTTACCCACTGCAATGGAGTGGCTCATCGATGTGTTTGTAATAGTTATTGGGAAACATTTAAGGTACATATATCAGGCTTTGGATGAATGAATACAGGGATAAACTCATTGCTTGCTGGATCTAGACTAGATGTGTTGATCATAGAAGAAAAACACAAGACAACTGCCACCTCATGCCCTGAATGTAAGGCAAGGCAAGGCGAGTGTATTTATCTAGCACAATTCAGACTCAACATCATTCAAAGTGCTTTACAGGGGCAAGATTAAAATACATAATACACATTAGAAAAGTGAATGAATAGAAATAAAACATTTAAAAGCTAATGAATAGAAATAGAACATTTAAAGAGAATAAAATTGCAGGTTAAAATGGAAACAGAAAAGTCTTCAGACTTGATTTCAAAGAGCTGAGAGTTGCAGCAGACCTCAAGTTTTCTGGGAATTTGTTCCAGATATGTGGTCGCATAAGGCACTCAAACACATGGCTCGGTCTGTTTCATCCTTGTTTATTGTGACATGCTTGGTTGCCTGTATTCATTTCCTCCACAGCCAGAAAGTGAAGTGGATCCAGAGGACCTGCAGTCTTTCGGAGAGAAGAAGAAATACTTCCAGAAGATTGGTGAGTCAAGCTGACGAGGAACCATTAGCATTTACAAGTATTGCCTTCTTTTTGACAAACTATCTTTCAAACCTTCAAACTACACTTCATCCCCTCCTTGTACTGTATATCTGACTTTGGAGCACATGGACAAACACAAGGGAATAGATTCTTGCCCATTGTTTCATTGCCGGGTGTGATACTGCAAGTGAATAGGGTACAATTTTTAACGTATAGATGTCATACTGAAACTTTGCCAGTATTATTCATATTAAACAATTATTTTTTGAATACAATTTTTTCAGAAATATTTGAATAAATATGAACATTTGGCATTTATTTATACTATTATGAAAGGAGGTTATGGAAGCAAAACATACATCTCAAAATTGACCAGTGTTTGAAAAAAACAATGTTTCTGTCTGCAGTGTCTCGCCTTAACAGCGTGGAGGGGCTATAACTGTAATTATGCAACTCTGTGAACCCAGTCTTCCATACCCCTCTCCTTTTACTGTCCTCATTCCCCCAAGGTCAATCCAAAACTCCAAAGTCTCGTCCGGCCCCCTCCAGCCCACCTAGACACCAGCAAGGATCCACACCTCCACCTGCTCCATCACCCCCACCAACAGCACCCAAGCCAGAGGGTAAAAAAACATGAAACAAGGGCTACTTCATATTTCTTGGGACTCTCTAAATATTTAGGACATCTGTACCCTTTTACACTGTTACATAATTTGTAGATCACAATTCACAGGGGCTCAAGAAAAAAAAACTCTTTTCTATAGACGCCTCATTGTCCTTCACATTAATGCCGTGTGACAAGATACAAACTAGTTATTTAGAAAAGCTTTTGTATGGGGAGCTTGGGGGGTAAGGTTTGTGTCTCTACTGTCCCACAGTGAAGCGCCCCCCTGCCAAAGAAGCGGACCCTCCTAAAGTAGAACCTTTCAACAAGCCTGAGGCCGTACCCACTTCCAGCATCAGAGAAATCATCCAACAGTTCAACAGCCGACCCCAAACAGAAGCCAAGCCCTTTGAGCCTGTCAGGTCGGTGTCAATGCTGCTCCCTGTGAGGTCTATACTTACTGCCCAATAAAACGGAACAACTGAAAATTCCTCTAGTTATTTTTTTCCGTTTTCATTTGGTTTATATTGTACGGTGTTGCCTATGTATTGTCTCCACTACAAGTGTCTGTGTGTTTCTAATGTGTGTTCAACGTAATAATAATCTACAACAAAGACCCTACACCACTGCACGATTAAGGGGAAAAACATTTTTCCTGCATTTCGAATATCCGTGTTACCCCACCACCACAATAGTTTTATTCATCAAAGATCTATTCTTAGCTCGTCAACAAACAAACCAAAATGTTTTATTGGGCCAAGAGTTGAGAAAAGGTACATTGATTGGTCAAATACATTCACACACATAATATATATGAGGAGTTATTTGAGTTAATTGATTCAGCAATGGCTTCATTCACTGGAAATAATCTATGTTTGTGATGCACTGTTTTTATCCTCTTCACAGACCTCCTGCACGCAGTTTTGTGAAGACGAACGACCCTAAAGAGGAAGCTCTGGCCAAACTCAGATACAGAGGACCAGGGTCACCAAAGAAGGTAAGGATTGGTTCTCTAAAGGCATACTGCATAAACAACATTACGAAAAAAAATACATCTAAATATCACCAGAAGAGTAAAAGTTATATTTTTAAAGTTTACGGTAATTAACTGTGACTTAATGTTTCATTAATGCTTAATAGGCATTAACTAAGCATTAACTAACATGCTTAAAGTTTACTAAGCATAAACTAAGCATTTAGTAAAAGTTATGCTTAGTTAATGCTTAACTCAGCATTAGTTAACTAAGCATAGTTTATGGTTAACCAAGCATTAACTAACCTTAAATAAATATGCATCAACAGTTAATGCCTAATACGCATTCACTACGCATTACCTAACCGTTAATATCATTAACTAAGCATAATGAATGTACCCATTGTAAAGTGTTACCTGGTTTACACGCTACAGCTTCACCTTTTTACCTGCTTGCTTGCAGAAAGAGTGGGTGCCCCCTCCGCCAGCGGCCAAGCCTTGGAGGGAGCAGCGTCCTCCTCCTGCCCCCCGGCCCCCCTCTCCCCCGCCCTCCCCTCCCTCCACTGGCCCCCGCGTGGTCTCCAACAGCATGAGGGAGAAGCAGCGCTCCCTGGAGGACATGTTCAGCCGCTCACGCAACCCTTCGCCCGTTCCCCCAGAGTCCCCCGCGCCTCCCCTACACCCAGCCCCCGTCCTACAGCAGCACATCCCGGACCCACCGTCCATGGCTGCCCCGTCTCTCAGTGGGTGTCTTTCTCCCATGTCTTGTTCTCTCTACATTTAGATTGGGTGCATAAAAGGTGGAGTCAGCGATTCTGGAGAATGCGTGTTGTCAAAATAATATTTTGGCAAAATGAGTGGATGTCTCCTCATGATCCCGCTACCCGTCAGTACTGTGTGTCTGAAAGAAAAGGCCCACTGTAGCCAGCAACATGCCTGTTTACAGAGCCTATGCTGTGTATTAACACTGGATTTCTTCTTCAGCTCAGACACAGTACGGACAGGTTGCGGATTGTAGAGGAGATATTCACTGATTTTGACAAAAATTGATTTTGACAACAAGCGTTTTACAGATTCGCTGACTCCACCTTACAAGGGCCTCGCGTGAGACTGGAAAATGCCTGTAATAACTGACCAATGTTGCAAGCCAGCATTCAACCCAGTGTCCAATGTGAGGATGTCCATGTCAGTGACCTGCATGTTGTTGTTGTTTGTTGACTACAGATGTGATGCCAGACGAGGGCACTTGCTCGCAGCTTTTCCGATTCTCTGCCGGAGTTTACTTCTCCCTCTCCAAAATGCCAGGGAAACTGTTCCTGAGAAAAGAAGTAAGATACCAAAAGAAACACACAGTACAGGTGCATCTAAAAAAAAAAGAATATCAAATAGGGATGGGGCCGATCGGATCCAATATCGCTATCAGGTCGATATGGCTGCAATCTACGTATCGGATAATGGACTGACACCTCTGATCAAAAATAAAATACATGAAATACATTTTAATTTTAAGAGCATTAATATTAGAATTAGCAATTCAAAACTTGAGTTCCGATGTTGAAATGCAGCTGTGTACAGACTCTGTGTGCATTGGACTCATCTATAATGTCAGACACTGGGAGATATCAACTGGAAAGGTTCTAGCACTGACCTACATTTCTCATTATAGGTGTTTTACCCCAGGGAGATGTTCAACAAGCCCTACATCCTCAATCTGTTATGTGAGCAAGTGAGTATTTTTACAGTATGTGTTGTACCTGATGCTGAACCTTTCAACATACAGCCCCGGAAAAAAATTAAGAGACCAGTCTGGACTGTTCTTCAATCTTCATCTCTACATTACATTACTTCACGGAAATGCTCTTAATGACAATATTTTTATTGTGAATTTGGTAGAAATGCTGTCAGTAGTTTATATTATAAAATCAAAAGTTTCATTTTACTCAAACATAACCCTCTAAATAGTAAAACAAGAGACACTGAGCATTTGGGGTGGTCTCTTGATTTTTTCCGGAGCTGTATATTCATTGTAGTTTTTTCCACACACCAACAAACAAACAGATAATGATTGATGCTGAACCTTCAGTTTTGAGAGATAATATAAGTCTAGTTGACACACTAACCACAGAGTATAGTGTTCATTGTCTCCGTTGCATTATCAGGGGCACTTCCAACTCTTCCAACTCTTAATTGTCATTGTGTGATGTGTTTTCAGATCATGAGAGACACCTACTCCGACAGCTGTGTGCGGATCAGCAGAGAGGAGAGGAGAAAGATGAAGGACCTGCTGGGTTAGTTGAGCTTTGACACATTGTGATGAAGAATATCCCTGCGTTCCAATCCCCATACTTCCCTACTATTAAGTACGCTAGAAAAATATTCAGGATGTCCCAATACATGCACGTCAATTGTAGTATGCTGAGAATACATAAATGCCACTAACTACAATAGCATTTTGGAGTATTCATCTTTATTCTTTTCTCTCATTTCTCAAAATAATGAAAAAGAAATCGTCCTTATCTGATTTTTTTTCTCTCCTGTGGCCCTAAAACTGTTCTGTACTTTAGTATGTAGTGTAGTAAAAAGTAAAAGAGTATGTGATTTGGAACGCAGGGTATGTTTTTGTTTCATGCTTAAGGCGAGACACAGCAGGCAAAAACCTTGTATTCTTTCATACGAGTAGAAATAAATGGTCCAAAATGACCAGTTAATCTCTTTATTTGACTAAACCTTGTCTGTTTGCATGTATGTATGTATGTATTTTTCTACTATACAACCATCTTTAACGGCCATTATCTCAACATTAGTATTTTTCAATACTCTGAAACAAACATCTCAACTTCTATTGAATTTACATCAACTAACTCTCCATAATCCCTTTTTGCACTATTCTAAAGGTTATAACACAAATATTTGAATTTTTTTTTAGACATGTACATAGTATTTTTTATATATGACATTTTAAAAGGTTGTATCTAAAAGCTGTGTGGCAAAAACTGATTACTCTAATAGGTTGTAAAAATTATAAAAAGATTTTAACCCTGGCTTTATCCAAAATCTAGATTTGATGGTTTTTCTTAAAAAGATGCAGATGTATGCACAATTACTTGTATATTGCCAAATGTTCATATTCAGACTTATTCAAAAATATAAAGTCCAAAAAAAGAATTGTTGTAATGTCAGTAATGATGATATCTATTAGTCAAAATGTGTATCCTATTCACCTGCAGTGTCTCACCTTAAGTCATTGACAAGTCAAGTCTAGATATTTCAAAGCGATGCTCATAGAATCACTATATGAATGCTATGTATCCTGTCTTCAGATTTGCTTCTGCATTAGTTTTCTGACCATTATCCCATTTTTGACCATTTGTCCTCTGTAGCCAATTTCAACGTGGGAACGACTATCAGCACCATCCAGAACGACAGCATGAAGAAGAGAATCGTCATCGCTGCTCGAGACAACTGGGAGAACTACTTCACCCGCCTGTTCCCTGTCAAGGTCAGTATGACACAGGGTCATTCAGTGCATTTACATGCAGACTCATAATCGGGTAAATAAACGAACGAATAAGACTTGTCAAATGCATGTAAACACCTTTATCCGATCTACTTCGCACACAAATCGGCACATTAACGGACAAGCAAAGTCGGATAAGAATATCTAGATGACCTGTTCATAGTCGGCATTCTATCTGCATGTATACAGGATCGCATATTGCACACCGTAGTTTGCGTTCTTCGCTTGCTCGAAAATCCCTGCAGGGATTTCACGAGGAAGTGGAAGGAGACGACATAATAAATAGTAGTGTTGCCAGAAAGGAACCGGACGTGGCTCTATGACCACTTGTTGAAAGGGCTACAGCGCCACCTAGCACGCGGTCCGTTCGAGTGGTATATGGCTTAATCCAATCTAGCTGCCAGTGTCCCATGGAAACGCACTGATTCATTGCCAGACCTAACCACTTATGAGCATTCAAAATGAAAAACCCCCCTCTATGGATGTGTTTGCTGCAGTCGGACGGTGGTGATGCTCAGGTGCTGGGTGTGTCTCATCGTGGCTTCCGTCTCCTGAAGATGGTCAGAGCGTCGGGCATCAACCCCCAACACCTCCGCCTGCTCAAGAGCTACAGGTAGACAAGGCAGCATTCATAATACAAATACAGGGCAGAATCTACTTCAGATTCATCCAGTGGATCTATACTTTTTCTTTTATAATTGATAATGTTCATCACAATGTTCTGTTCCATATTTGTATTTCATCTTCCTAAATGTACACACTTTTGGTTGGTTCATGTTCAGTCCTTATAGAAGAATACTGAGCTCCATCGGAACGGTTTCACTTCAAATTCCTGTGAAGCTCTGGTGAACTCCATGCCCAAGAGGGTTAAGGAAGTCACGGAAAATAATGGTGGCCACACAAAATATTGACACTTTGGGCCCAATTCGGACATTTTCACTTAGGGGTGTACTCACTTTTGTTGCCAGCAGTTTAGACATTAATGGCTGTGTGTCGAGTTATTTTGAGGGAACAATACATTTTGTTATACAAGCTGTACACTGACTACTTTACATAATATCAAAGTGTCATTTCTTCAGTGTTGTCCCATGAAAAGATATAATGAAATATTTGAAGAAATGTGAGGGGTGTACTCACTTTTGCCACTTCCCCCTAACTGTAGATTTCCCCCCATCAATTCAATATAATTTAAAGCTCACAAACTTTGAAGAGAGAGAGAAATAGCGTCAAGATAGTACTTGGTCCACAAGTGGAGCAAATAGCAACACTATAACTGCCTGTGGCAATCAGTGTTGGTCTTTGTGAATTTGGTGGTATTTGCAACAAGGCTTATTTGCTAATTTCGCACAGAATTTTAGAATATTCAATTATTTACACCCATGCAAATGGGACTGGCCTTATTTTATGTGACCATCATTTTAGAACAAGTCGTGATCCTAGTAACACTGTCACGGGCGTTGTCTGTTATTCATACTTAACACTAGAACCTTTCAATTGCCCATAACTATACTGTTATAAAATATTGAAGCCCCCCACTCTTTGACTTTTCCTAAAATTGTGTCAGTCAATCAATTTGACCCAGAAAAATGAAATATTTTCGAGCAAGTTGCTGGGCAACGGCAATGTTTGGGGTCCGCGATCTGACAACTGTACGTGCAGTCATTCATAAACACTTACAATAAATTAGAGATGAAGATAAGTACTGAACAACATTAGAGTTACTAAGTGAAATGAGTGATGTGAGTCTGATAGTGGAGAGAGATCAGAACAGATCGCTGTTCCACACACCACGGCTCGTCCAGCTCAACTGACAGACAGCTGAGTGCTGTCTGATGAGTCGGACAGAAAGCAAAACATGTAAACGTGTGAAAAAATGAATGAATAATCAATTAGAGCTTACCTAAAAATAAGTGTGCCATGTTACTGTTTATTGTATTTAGGATTTTAGCTCATTTGGACGGTGTTTTGACCGTCTGTTTTCATTTATTAGCGATATTATATCTACTTTCAGTTTCATTACTGAGTCGCCACAAAACGTGATTAGTGTTCTTAAAGATACTTAGACTATAAAACAAGAGGTCCAAAACACAGAAGGGTGTTTTGGACCTAATTTATGACTTTATATCACACTAGAAATGCATGGGTCAATTTGACCCGCGTGGCGGATATAGATATAAAGAGAACGCTGGCGGTTCTAGTGTAAAGCTACTTCTTTTTTATGCTAATCTGATGCAGTCACTTTCAGCTCATACGTCTTGCACAGAAAGTAAACTCAGGTCTGCATGGATGTAGTTTTGCAGAGTTGCTGTCCAGTGAACTCCAGGCTGAAGACAAAGTCAAACTGGATCTGAAGGGTGAGACCTTGGTGCTGCGGTCGTCCAGAGCTCCTCAGATTGTTGCCATGATCCAACTCTACCTTCAGGAGCTCATCAAGGTACTGCTTTAGAGGCATACTAACCCTGCGTTCTAATCCCCATACTTCCCTACTATTTAGTATGCCAGAAAAAGATTTAGGATGTCCCAATACATGCAAGTCAATTGTAGTATGCTGAAAATACATAAATGCTCCACTAACTCCAATAGCATTTTGGAGTGTACGTCTTTATTCTTGACATTTCTCGACTTAACCCATTGATGACGGCTGCTGCGCGATGCCACATTGGCTCTCCTGCCTGATGCTGCATCGTGCAGCATTATTACTTTATCTAATTTTCATGGCATTCGCAGCATAGAATGCACTGTCATTGGTTCAAATACACATGAGGTGGGTTTTGTTGATTTTTTTAAGACCACGTGACCACCCAAAAGTTGTGTGGTTTGCCGAAAATCATGTCAATCAAAAAAAATAAAAAATAAAAAATAAAACAAAATAATAAAAAAAATACGCCAGCTATGTTGGCAACAGAACAGTTAGTGGCGTTTGGTGCGCAGAATCAAGGTCTACTATAGACTACTGACGAAAATCACACAACACATTGCATCTATTTATTAACAATATTTAATAATTTTCTAATTCATCTAATTTTGACGATTTTTAGAAATATTTGTTGGTTTGTAAGCGCTAAGGGAGCATGTTTAAATAAAACCTGTGAACCTTAACTTTTAAATTTATTTTATTTCATGTTTCTATGTGCTACACAGGCTTAGATATTAAGGTTTTGGTAGACTTGACAATTCGTACTATTTTTTCAGAAAACCCTCAGACATTAAGGACATGCATCCTAGATTGCCATAGTCATCAATGGGTTAAAAGTCCTTATCTATTTTTTTTCTTTCCTGCCTGTGGCCCTAAAACTCTTCTGTACTTTAGTATGTAGTGTAGTAAAAAGAAAAGTATGTGATTTGGAACGCAGGCAAAGTGATTGTAATCCACAACACTTTATGTTAAAATCAGCAAATATCTAATCACCATCAGCTGCCTGTCCGTTGTGTGTGCACGATGAAAAAAAGTTTAGCAAACGTTATCTTTAGATTGCTTACCCTAACTTTAATCAGCGTAACCCCTTCCACTATCTTCTTTGATGCTTTTTGATGTAGCATCTCCTGGTCATATGACCCCATGCATTTGCTAGGGCTCCATATACATTATTACACTCCTGTACATCTTTACCTTTGCTGCCTTTAGGGCTCAGGCCATGTGGTTGCCTTGAAGAGTTTCGTGACGGATGACAAAAGCCTGCTGAGCTTCAGTAAGGGCGACGTCATCAAACTGCTGCCAATGGAAGGACTACAGATAGGTGAGATCATTGCTTCATTTAGATGCTAGACATGTGTTTTTTCTGATAGGGTAACATATAAACCTCTCTTTCTCGGACCACATTAAAATGATATTAGTACAGCTCTGGGAAAAAAATAAAAGACTAGTCTGGATTTTTCTTCAATCTTCATCTCTACATTACTTATTGAAAATGCTCTTAATGATAAAAAAAAATGTACTGGAATCTGGTAGAAATGTTGTCAGTAGTTTATATTATAAAACCAAAATGTTCATTCTGCTCAAACATATGCCTATTAATAGTAAAACGAGAGCCACTGAACATTTGGAGTGGTCTCTTATTTTTTTTCCAGAGCTGTATAAATATTAAAATCTCCTTTCCATCAAATCCCATTTTGGTGTGTGTGGTTCCTCCAGGCTGGCTATTTGGCACCCTGGGAGGCCGCTCTGGTCTGTTCTCCAGGGATCTGACCCAGCCATCCGCCGCCCCGGACTACCACTGTCTCCACCTGGACCGGAGAGACGAGAGGAGGAAGAGCATGAAGGGTGTTAGGCCAGTCGCTCCAGCCAAGGGCACGGCTCCGGTTCCCACCTTCAAACCCAAGGAGACCCGTGATTTAGCGCAGCCCAGCGGAGAGGCCTCGCTACCGGTATCGCTCCAGAGATCTGCCCACAGTTCACTCCAAGGCTCAGTCAACGAGATGGAGATGCTCTCAGCCATGGCTGACTTTGCCATGAAATTCTTCAGGTATGATGGAGGAATGATAGAAATGTGTTAGCCTCATAGCATGATTGCCTAAATCATATTTACTCTACTCTACTTTTACTCTATGTCTACTCTATTCTACATCTACTCTATTCTACATCTACTTTACCCTTAAAATATGACTTAAGCAATTATGGTATCGGGCTAACGAAAAGTAGATGTAGAGTAGAGTAGATGTAGAATAGAGAAGATGTAGAGTAAAAGTATGATTTAGGCAATTATGCTATGAGGCGAACGTATTGTTTTTTGATTATGGTCAGATAGTTTGGCCTCATAAAAAAATATTCGTGGCTCATTTTGTGCTTCCATTATTTATCTATGAAGAGTGGGGACTACAGGTCTGCCAACAAGTGGGAGGAATTTTTCCGAGGCGGTTCAACACACAGAGGTAAGACAGAGCAATCCTTTTTAACGTCACCTACCAATGGTTTGTAAACGTTCATAGTGCAGTAGTCCTACATGGCATTTGGTTTAATAGCGGCTGGTCACATTGAACACATCGTTTAAAAAGTAAAGAGCACAATTGGATTCTTATACTGGAACAAAACTTGTTTCTCCTTTCAAAAATAGTATAGAACATTCAAAACCACCATACTCACCACTGTAAGTATGGTTAGTAAGTTAAATGAAAAAGTTCTAGAGGTCAGTACTGACATCCAGAGGGCATCATTATACCTGTGTTTGATCTATAAGGCCGTGCTATCTAAGATGCTGAGATGTTTAACATATGCTCCACCATGATACCAGATGAATACATTGTCTTGTTAAGATATGTCAATGCCATTTGTTCCAAGGTCTAACTTGTAAAAGAGATCTTGATGTCAGTTGTACTTTCATAATACATACAACCCTAAATACATTTTCTTTTTAAATCAAACTGCATTGTGTTTTTCACCTAGGTCCCCATACAGGAGTCCCTCATTCTCTACAATGATCCTGATATCAATGAGTTATCAGTCCAGTGCTTCATGAGTAAGTGCATTCACATTATGCCCTATACTACTAGATGTAAAGACCACTATTTCCCTGTTTCTCACTCATCTTCCTATGTATTTGTCCATCCAGACCTGATGCAGTTTATGGGGGACATGCCAATGGAGAAGAATAACAGCCACCCAAACTGCCTCAGCTACATCTTACTGGTCAGTGTTTTATTTCAAACAGTGGAGCTTTGGAGTTCTAACTGTGTTTCTCTAAGATTGATGGTATTAAATGAATGTTGATGGGATTTTAATAGGAAAGTTGTTGTGTTCAGTTAGGGAAGGAGAATGAGATGCTGAGAGATGAGATCTACTGCCAGGTCATCAAACAAACCACCGACAACCCAAACAAGTGAGTCAGTATGCTACAATTGGGACATACTTTTATATATTTATTTCATCATAACATCGCGCTTTGATGTCGCATCCCCGTTTGTTTTCATATGTAAGCTCCGGTGCGCACTGGACTGGGGGTCAGAATCGCCCAAATAGGATGCTGTTTCCAAAACAAAAAATCTCGGCCAGATCTAGTAGACATCCGGGTACTTTTAAGGATACTAAATCTACCACAAGAAGTGGGACATCCTATATCTTTTTTCTACCTTACTAAATAGCAGAAAGAATGCGATTTGGAACTCAGGGTGGTTCTGAGTAAGGTTGGAAATGAGGGGGCGTGGCTTCTCCCTTTAGGATGTCATAAGGGGAACAGAATCTGACTGGGGTTTTGAACACAGGTTTTTTAACGATTCTTTTCTGATTGTTGTGTTGTCTCCACAGTCAGACCTGTACAATGGGCTGGAAGCTGCTCAGCCTGGTGACGGGGTTCTTCCCCTGCTCCAGCACTCTGCAGCCACACATCATCCATCACCTGCAGGACATCTCTCAGGACAGCTTCCAGTACCAAGGTAGACCAAACACAGGGAAATACACACTCAGTGCGTTTACATGCAGACGCATAATCGGGTAAATAAACGGATAAGACTTCAACAGGACTTGTAAAATGCATGTAAACACCTGTATCCGATCTACTTGGGCAAACAAATCGGCACATTAACGGACAAGCAAAGTCGGATAAGAACACCTAGCTAACTCGTTCATAGTCTGCATTGTACCTGCATGTATACAGGATCGCATATCGGAGTTTACGTTCTGCGCTTGCTCGGAATCCCTGCGGAGGATTTCACAAGGAAGTGGAAGGAGACGACGTAATAAATAGTAGTGTTGTTGCCGGAAGGGAACCGGACGTGGTTCTATAACCACTTGTTGAAAGGGCTACAGCGCCACCTAGCATAGCGGAGTCAGCCATGCTCTGGCCATTTATCCGATTCTCTGAAAGGCCATGTATACTCAGACAAGTGACACACCATTCGAGTGGCAAGTTCAGTATGTGGCTTAATCCAATCTAGTTTTCCCATGGAAACTGTTGGAAGACTGTTGTTCGTTGAAAATGACACACTGCCAAGGTATTGTATTGAAAAAAGCAATTTATTACAGATGTATTATATAATGGGTCTTTGAGCACACGCTCTTTTATAATCTAATATTTGTCCTCAGAGCTGGCGGGTGTGTGTCTGGATAACCTTCACCAATCTCTCAGTTTCGGCGGTCGCCGTAACATCCCCTCACATGTGGAGATGGAGGCCATTATGGCAAGTTGACCTACGCACTCATGTTGGCAAAATTCCTGTTGGATTTCAACTCTGACATTTAATAACGATCTACATTTACAGCTGAAGTGATTTTGTGTTTGTGTGTGTGTGTGTGTGTGTGTGTGTGTGTGTGTGTGTGTGTGTGTGTGTGTGTGTGTGTGTGTGTGTGTGTGTGTGTGTGTGTGTGTGTGTGTGTGTGTGTGTGTGTGTGTGTCTGTGTGTTGGCTTTCATTTGCAGAATGGCAAAACATCTCAACGTGTTCCTATTGCACTGCCAGGAGGAGTGGATTTCCCCGTCAAGATACGAAGCTTCAGTGTAAGAGATGTATTCATTCATTCACTGCCTACATATCTGTGAGCAAAGCAGACTGTCTTTTGTTCATCATGTTTGTGTGTATCTTCTTCTAGGTGGCAGCAGATGTGCTAGCAGAGCTCTGTCAAGAAATGGGCTTCTCAGAACCCACAGAAATCAAAGAGTTCTCCATCCTTGCCAACCGAAGTCAAGGTAAATCAGACGCATATACTGTATGTAATTTATATAGAAATCTGACAGTTAGAAGCCTCATAGATGTGGGGCATTCTTTGGATTTTTTATTTTTTTTAAATATTATGGAAAAAGCCCTGCTGAGGCATATACAATAATAGCATTTGAATGGATGTAATTACACAAATAATAATAACTTTTATATATTTTCTATTACATTTTTATATCCCCTTTATTTGGACAGGCAAGTCTTTAGAAACAAGTTATTTTTTACAATGGTGGCCTGGACTTATACAACACGTCTCGAAACAGACCATGTGCTTTAATATAAAAAAACAACTTATGAAAGTAAATGAAATTCAAATCACAAGATATAAAACTATTTTTTTTTTAAATTAAACATAATGATAAATTGCATCCCCCACCATTACAAACTGTGTCCTTAAAGAGCTGCACATTAACGACACATTAACTGGTGGTGATTTAAACTAGCCCTACATTCCAATACCCATACCTCCCTACTATTTAGTATGCCAGAAAAAAGATTTACCCAATACATGCACGTCAATTGTAGTATGCTGAAAATACATAAGTGCCCCACTAACTCCAACAGAATTTTGCAGTATTTGTCTTTATTCTTGACATTACCTGACATAATGAAAAAAAAAACATCACCCTTATCTGATTTTTTTTTCTCTCTCCTGTGGCCCTAAAACTCTTCTGTACTTTAGTATGTAGTGTAGTAAAAAGAAAAAGGTATGTGATTTGGAACAGGGATCATTTGAAGTGACGTATTAACAGGGCTGTCTTTGAACCTCCCGCTGTCAGATGGGATAGTGCGTCCCATCCACGCTGAGGAGTATGTCTTTGACTTCCTGCTGGACGACGGCTCCATCTTCCTGTCCCTGAGGAGAGTCATGTGGAGAAGCCCTCTGTCCTTCAGCTCTGACCTCTATGTGGAGTTCCACTTCCAGCAGGTAGGTACCGCTTTACAGTGTAACAGTCAGGATAGATGTCAGTCAAATTCAAATAGCTCATTTATTAAGGCAAGGCAAGGCAAGTTTATTTCTATAGCACAATTCAGACACAAGCCCATTCAAAGTACTTTACAGGGGGCAAGATTAAAATACATAAAACACATTAGAAAACATTTAAAAGCGAATGAATAGAAGTAGAACATTTAAATAAAATAGAAATTACAGGTTAAAATGGAAACAGAAAAGTCTTCAGACTCGATTTAAAAGAACTGAGAGTTGCAGCAGACCTCAAGTTTTCTGGGAGTTTGTTCCAGATATTTGGTGCATAAAAACTTAAAGCTGCTTCTCCTTGTTTAGTCCTAACTCTGGGGACTGTAAGTAGACCTGTCCCAGATGACCTAAGGGCTCTGGACAGTTCATAACGTATCAGCAGATCAGTAATGTATTTTGGTCCTAAACCATTTAGGGCTTTATAAACCAACATCAGTATTTTGAAATCAATTCTTTGAGTGACAGGAAGCCAGTGTAAAGACCTCAGAACTGGGGTAATGTGATCCACTTTTTTGGTCCTAGTGAGGACTCGAGCAGCAGCGTTCTGAATTAGCTGAAGCTGTCTGATAGATTTTTTTGGAAGGCCTGCAAGGACACTGTTACAGTAGTCAAGTCTACTAAAGATAAATGCATGGACAAGTTTTTCTAAATCTTGCTGAGACATAAGCCGTTTAATGCTTGATATGTTTTTAAGGTGGTAGTAGGCTGACTTATTTATTGATTTAATGTGTTTCTTGAAATTCAAGTCGGAGTCTATGACAACACCAAGATTTCTGGCTTGTTGTGTGGTTTCTAACATAACAGATGTAAGCTTTGCGCTGACTTTTAATTGTTCATCTTTGGCACAAGAGTTTCAATAAAGACAGTCAGGCAGTTTCGAAGTCAGGTAGATTTTTACTTGTCAGCAAAGATTGAGCAAAGTATGAACAGAAGAACACAAGCTTTTATCCCCAAGATGTGTGTGTGCTGTTATTTTTGTAGTACATACAGTATGTGTAAGCCAAAATCGTGGGTCTTTTAAGTTTACTGGGACAAAGTTTACAGCAAACAGCATGGATGTTTAAGCATTAAAATGTTATACAATCATAGGAAATAAAGTTCCGTTCACAATAGAGTCTCCCAATCTCACTGTTATCTATATTGTTGTCTGTGTGTGTGTGTGTGTGTCTGTGTGTGTGTGTGTGTGTGTGTGTGTGTGTGTGTTTGTGTGTGCGTGTATTTTATGTAGCTCCTGGGTGACTACCTGAGTGGGCGTTTGTTGCTAGCTCCCCCTGCTGGTGGCGGTGGGTCGACGGTTCAGCAGGTAGCAGAGCTGTCAGCGCTGCAGCATCTGGCTCAAGGCCTGACGCACCAGCCCTCGCCGTGAGTCACACACACACACACACACACACACACACACACACACACAAAGTCACAGTAACAATACAATAGAAAAGAATCCCACAAAAATATCACTGTGATTTACAGTAGAATACAATATACAAAAATACTAAAGGTGTTGATGTGTCTTTGATTCATCCCTCACTTTTAAGAAATATATATTAGTGGCATCTCTAAGATAGTCATCTTACATCACAGTAGCCTACAGAGTGTACACGTGTAAAAATTAAAAAGCAACAGTTTGTGCTTGTACTGGCAAAATGAAAAGGTTTGAAAAACAAAAAAAATCTCTTAAGTTTGAAGGAAAGCTGCCTACATTTGAGCCAACTAATGATCTTTTTTGAGATAACTTATCATTGGTATATGTACAGTATGTGTGTATTGTAACTTGGAGGTTGTATTTCTCTCTTAGAGAGGAGATAAAGGAGTACCTGCCCTCACAGGACGGGCTCAGCAGTCAAGTAGAGGAGATCCTCTCCTTCTGCCAGGGCCAGATCGCTGCCATGCAGTCCCTCAGCCCTCAAGACGCCAAAATACAATTCATAGGTGCGTATAACCTCCTCTCCTCTCCTCTCCTCTCCTCTCCTCTCCTCTCCTCTCCTCTCCTCTCCTCTCCTCTCCTCTCCTCTCCTCTCCTCTCCTCTCCCCTCCCCTCCTCTCCTCTCCTCTCCTCTCCCCTCCCCTCCCCTCCCCTCCCCTTTCCTCTCCCCTCCCCTCCCCTCCCCTCCCCTCCTCTCCTCTCCTCTCCTCTCCTCTCCTCTCCTCTCCTCTCCTCTCCTCTCCTCTCCTCTCCTCTCCTCTCCTCTCCTCTCCTCTCCTCTCCTCTCCTCTCCTCTCCTCTCCTCTCCTCTCCTCTCCTCTCCTCTCCTCTCTTCCCCTCACTTACTGATGCTATCTGTATTCATGTGATTCCTTTGTGTGTTCCAGAGTTCCTGAGCAACATGCCTCTGTTTGGCTCCAACATTTTCCTGGCCAAGAAGGTGAGCCAGAAGGGCCTTCCATCCCCATGCATGATCAGCGTCAGCCAGGAGGGGGTGGTCTTCCATCACCCCAAAACACAGGTACCCTGATCAGGCATTCAACCCAAACCCTGCGTTCCAAATCACATACTCTTTCTTTTTACTTCACTACATACTAAAGTGCAGAAGAGTTTTAGGGCCACCGGAGAGAGAAAAAAATCAGATAAAGAAGATTTGTTTTCATTATGTTGAGAAATGTCAAGAATAAAGACGAATACTCCAAAATGCTATTGGAGTTAGTGGGGCATTTATGTATTTTCAGCATACTACAATTGACATGCATGTATTGGGACATCCTACATCTTTTTCTGTCATACTAAATAGTAGGGAACGCAGGGATACACTCTCCTTCCTATCACTACTTTATACTACTTTACTTACTTTATAAAACATAGAGCGTTGTTCTCAACTGGTTTTGCGAACACTTGCTAACCTGAGGTGATTGCTGAAGGTCCTTACAAACCTGTGGGCCCTCTCTTACTTTTTTCATCCTTGGTGTAATTTTATTGAATTTGATTCCATATAACAAGAAAATATCACCTTCACAATAATGTACTTAATCATTTTAAGGTAGTATGGATCCTAGGCTACTGAAATATATCTATTTTAGAGTGACAGTTGGTATTTCTTAACTGTATTTTTTTTCTTCTTCTTACATTTCAAATTCAAGTCGTATCAAATAAACGTATACATTTCTCACCATGGACTGACATATTTGAACTATTTCTGTATTTTATAGAAATGTAGCTTGATCCACATTTTCTTCCAACTGGCTTTGTGAAAAAGTTGGAATTCATACCCGTTGAAGAACTCTTTTTTTACCCATTTTCTTATCATGACCGTTGTACATTTTTGAGCGTTTTTTTTGTAATTTTTCAATCAGAAACGGGTCCTTCTAAAACTTTCAGGGTGAGACATTTTACCTAAACCTGAAGAAGCTGATCAACATCCCTGGCAGTTGGCACAAGTGTATGACACTGATGCCCCATAAAGAGTTATTAAAGGTTCAGTAAGCGGAATGGTCAGTTTAGCTAACTTCCTGTCAGTGACTACAGTTAGCAGTTCCATCCCTCGTCCCTACGTCACCACATTAGTGTACTGCGGTCTTCAAGCAGCGAGTTATCTAGCATCATCTCAGATCCATTGGGATAAAACATGATAAAAACCATCAAGGGGCGCCCTTAGCTCAGTTGGTAGGGCGTCCCCCCCCATGGGCCTCGGCCAGCAGCGGACCCGGGTTCAATTCCAGCTCGCGGTCGTTCTCTGCATGTCACTCCCCTCTCTGCCCCATTTCACCTCTGTCTCTACACTATCGATAAAGCATAAAAAAAAAAAAAAAAACCCCATCAAAACAGACATTGGGAAGGATTTTTACCTGCTCCGCCATTGTAGGCGCATACTTATTCACCTATATGTCGCTCTGCACGTGCACCGGCAGTGACACGGGTGCCGGTTTGTAGCATTCTCTCTTCTGATTGGTTATCAGTAGTGTGATCCCCGAAAAGTTTATTTGCCGATTACATGCTGAGCGAGTGACTGAGTGATCGGCTTTATGAAACACGCACACTATATACGTGATCACTGTATGAATAAAGAGCGATTTAACACTTATATTAACAGAAATAAATCGCTTACTTCACTTTTAATTTTAAAAAAAAGACAGTATCATCCATCTGATTGTGTATCTCTTTTCTTTTGCAGGAGCAAGTGTTTCTCATTCCTCTGGCCGAGTTGCAGTCCATGCGCACCATCCGCCCCAAGAAGAAGAGCAAAAAGCCGGGAGTGGAGATCAGTTATGGCAATCCAAGAAAGCCCAAAAAAGTTGCTATTCATCTTCAACAGGTATCATAATAATAATAATACGTCAGATTTATATAGCGCTTTTCCAGATGCTCAAAGACACCTTACAATAGTAGCTGAAACAAACAAAACAAAAAGATTGAAGGTTAAAAGCAAAAGTGAAAAGGTGTGTTTTGAGGGCTGTATGAATGTGACGGATGTGGCTGGGGAGACTAGCAATGTTCCTGATTTTGGTAGAAGAAACAACATACTATTGTGAGTCTGGTACAAGAGAGAGCTTAGTACAACCAAGCCCCAACCACAGCGAATTCTACCAGCATCCAATGCGGAAGTGACACAAAATGCAGTTCGCTGAGTGGCCACAAGGTGCAGGTTTCATAATAGAGCAATTTTTCAATGACCCCTATGTTAAATGGGTCGTTTTCACAGCATTATTTAAATGTTAAATATTAAATGCAAATGTAAAAAAATATAATTTTTATGATAATAAATAAAAAGGAAACATTTGAGAGATTTGAACAGATTTGTGCATTCATGTTGGGTTTAATCTGTTATTGTCTATTGCAGGCCAAGGAGCTGTGCCACATCCTTGCTCTAGTCATGGAAGAGGTGGTGAGACCATCAGTCAGCAGCTCCATATCCAGTCGCATATAGACACGCGCAAGCGCACACACACACACACACACACAAATACACACACTTTCATTCATTCTGAGGACATTAAACTTATATTCATTTCCTGGGACTTGCTCTAACCATAACCCCTACTTGCCTAAACCTAAGGCTACCCTTACCTTAAAGTCTTCACCTTAAAATGTAATAATTTATATTATGGGGACTTCCATTTAGTTCCCAAAAGAAAGGCACGTCCGCACAATATCACATGAGTAATACACATCCCCCCCCCCCCACACACACACACACACACACACACACACACACTTCCATCCCTTCCTCCCTTCCGAGGACATTACATAGACTTACACATTTATTTCCTGGGGACTTGTTCTAACCATAACCCCTACTTGCCTAACTCTAACCTTAACCTAAACCTAAGGCTACCCTCCCCTTAAAGCAAGTCTTCACTCTAATTTGTCATTATTTATATTATGGTGACTCCCATTTTGTCACACACACACACACACACACACACACACACACACACACACACACACACACACACACACACACACACACACACACACACACACACACACACACACACACACATTGTTGTTGATCACTGGCTTCTCTAACCTTTTTTGTTAATTTATGCTTTTTCCTGTTTAACTCTTTGGACAGTGTGCGATGGATGAAATGGGATGCAATAAAACACGAATACACACACTTAATTATAAAGATTCTGTTTAGTGTTATGTTATTTGAGAGGAAATAATGCAGAGTGGACACTGTATTTCTACTGCAATCATGATAACATACTGTAAGTGGATTGATGAGAGCAACTCACCAGTCATTGTACAAATAAATCAATCTTTTAAAATGGTGCCTTTTGCACATTTCAATTATATGGTAATTGTGATGTTTTTGAATCAGTATTTTGAAGTTAATGTTTTGATTATGTCATGTAATATAAGTGTATAATTCATAAACATTAAAGAGATGTGTTGATTATATCAATCTCATGAGAATTTTCTTTAAAGAAATTGTTGTATGGAGACTTCAACATGTGTGCTCTTTAAAGTGAAACTTGAAAAGAAGCACTGGACCTTGTCTAAGCCTCAGGATACTGCACCCCGGTTGAGGTGGTTCAGGGCTCAGTTTGAATCCATCAACGGCCAGTCACATTCAGGTTGTTAAAGGTGTAGTCAGTGGCTGCGTTCCAATCCCTGTATTCTTTCTGCTATTTAGTATGGTTGAAGAAAAGATTTAGGATGTCCCGATTCTTGTGGTGGATTTAGTATGTTTAAAAATACCCGGATCTCTACTAGATCCGACCGAGATTTTTAGTGTTGAAGAAAACTTCACTATAGTCTAAAATTAAAACAAATATTTACTCAGTTTCAAAAGACAATACTGATGATTATGATGCATCAGAATCAGAAAGGATTTTATTGCCAAGAAGGGTTTTACACCAACAAGGAATTTTTCTTGGTGAATAAGGTGCATACAGTTAGACAATAAACAATGAACGAACAGTGACTGTAATATATACAATATAACACAATATATAAACAAGTGATACGTTAAGAAAAGACCAGAGCATCCTACTCAGAGCAATGCCAGGGTCTTGACTGAGTTGTATACACAAAATGAGCTGCTTTATACAGAATGGTTGACATGGTCAGGTAGAATAACAATGGAACAATCAAGTTTGGTTCTTGATGACATCAATGCTAATCTGAGTCTGGGGGCTTCCAGGATGGCCCACACCTAGGGTGGCAGCCCAATCAGACTGATTTAAGTACAATAGAAACTACAGACAGGATACATCAGTAGTTAAGATGAGAGGAAATACACTTCATACAATGATCAAATAATGAATGTAGAGACTCGAGTAGAATTAAACTAATCAATATAAAATTTGCTTCCACAGGCACAATGTTATGATGAAAAAAAATATGTTGTGCCTACTGCATCCTAACTACATTATTTGTATGGTCAAGTGTAGTAGGTAGAATAGAAAAAAGAAAGAGTATGCGATTTGGAACGCAGTGAGTGATTCTGGAGAACGCTTGTTGTCAAAATCAGTGAATATCTCCTCACTATCCACTACCTATCAGCAAGGTATGCGTTTGATAACTTCTTCTTAACATTTTTCAACTTTTACAAAAAATCTCCGCCACTTTGAACAACACTGGGCCTGCTGTGTGGATGTGAGAGAGCAGGTTATGTGCTTGTGCTCTCTCTTTAAGCTTTATGTTTTAGCCTGTCGTTTACACTTCCATCATTGATGTTTGTACAGCTCTTCCATCATTGATGTTTGTACAGCTCTTCCCTCTTTGCTACTCGCCAACCTCTGATGACGTCTAAAGGCAAGTGTCTGTCCTGAATGCTTAACCTTAGAAAAACATTGTAACATTGGTTCATGGAGAGAGTCATCAGAACATATCAATAATGACCTGCATGAACCTGCCATGGTTTAGATAGAGAGAGAGAGATTCTGACATCCAGTAGCAGCAAACATAAAACAAAAAACACTTAGATCAACACTGTGTGAATGAGTGAATTCTTGCTGACATTATAAAAAACAAACCTCCCAAACAACGCACCCATACATTGAGGTAGACCTATGCTACTGTACCTTACATCTCTGACCCTCTGCCTCCATTGCTACTATAGACACATTTGTGGTAAACCAAACGATGTAAAGACGAGAAAGAAAAGGGGCCCACCTTCTCAACAAGCCTTTTACAGAGCCTAGGCTCTGTATTCATTCTTGATTTTTTTCAGGGTACACACAGGTAGCGGATGATGAGAAATGAATTATCCAGAATTGCTGACTTCACCTTTAAGTTTTTTAGTTGTTGGTTGGTTTAATCTTAGTAACAGCAGGCTATAGTTAAAACTGCTTCATGGCGTGTGGCAGCTTCTCATTAAAACAGGTGTATTTGCTATCTTATTTAAAGACTTATGCTATTATTTAAGTTATAAGCTATTTAAGTTATGATGAACAATAAGCCAAACTCAATATTCCAATGAATTGATGTGATGACTAGGCCTACTGCTCAGTAAAGATTTCAGGTTTCTTATTTCAAAACAGAACCACTAACGAGAAGATACAATCTCGCCCACAATGGTCTCAGCCAATCAGAGGACAGAACCCTCTAGTCCACGTCCAATCACAACGCACTCCGCCTTCTTCCAGGCAGAACGCTCCCCAACATGGCTGCTGCGGTACGGTAGCTGCTCGGGAGTCCAATTGTATTCGAGGGGAAAATATCATTTTTAAGCGGATATTAACAACGACTTGACATATCACGTAAGGTGAGTTTGCAGACTACTGCTGTAAATCGACGGGTTGTGCTGTTACTAGGAATAGGAGGGCTAGTTAGGGTCGAAGTGTTTGTTCTGTTAGCATCTGTCTTTGACTTGAGAGGAAGTGGACGTCCAACGTTAGCAGCGACAGGACCGTGGCACAAACCCAGGCTAAATGTGAACTTTTTCAAACTTAGTGTTGTCGGCACTGTTGCATTCCACTCAAACATAACCCACGATATGTAGTTGATGTAAATGTATCCCGTTTAATAACGCCACACAAGGCAGCGCGAGCTGTCATTTTCGACCTTCGAGGTAACGCTGGGCTTATTGTAATTTCCCACACTGTCGTTCCTCAAAACTATGACGCAATGAATGGACTGTGGTGTGTGAGCAGGTGGCAGGTGAGCTTCCGTTCTTTTGTGGAAAGTGTCAAATCAAGTGTGTTTTAATGTATATAGTCAAATATTACAATTATACAATTCAGGGGGGAACTGTCAGTCATATTTTTCTGTTCAATAGTGGGAACCAAATCCATAGTCGTTGAGGCAGGCAGACAAACAAACAAACAAACAAGGATTAGCTTGCTAAATGATTTCGTAAACCTGTGTGTGTGTGTGTGTGTGTGTGTGTGTGTGTGTGTGTGTGTGTGTGTGTGTGTGTGTGTGTGTGTGTGTGTGTGTGTGTGTGTGTGTGTGTGTGTGTGTGTGTGTGTGTGTGTGTGTGTGTGTGTGTGTGTGTGTGTGTGTGTGTGTGTGTGTGTGTGTGTGTGTGTGTGTGTGTGTGTGAGAACGTACAGTATCTGTGCCGCGCAGTCAGACGTAAACATGTCTAGCTGTATTTGTTTTAAGGTCCGCCAGAAGCCTTCTTTGGCACCGGGGATTGGTTATTCCAGCCAGGTACAGCGAGGGTTAAACCGAATATAGTAAAGCATTCCAGACAGATACTCCTGCCAGAAGTAGATTTAAGGGAGATACTACTATGTGAGTGCCACAAAGCTCGATTCTGTGTCCTAACACACAGTTCACCAAAGTGGACTTTTAAAATCTTGATAGGCCCTTTTCACACCCCATTTGTAAATAGGAAAAAAGTCCATATGTCATTTATATAAAATTACTGATACATGAATGATGCCGGTTGGATTTTAATGCGAAAAAATGTGCCCAAATACAAATGACAAGTAAAGGAATCTTGATTTAGCATTTAGCTGCTTTAGTTTGTTCATGCTGCCCCCTCACAGAATACTGCCATGGCTTACTGGGGACTTGGCATCCATTGTTAATGTCATTAACAACATTAAATATTTTTTTTTTGCTTTTCCCTACTACTACCAGTCAAAATGTCTGCTGTGACATACGCCTGTTATTAGACAGTATCAAATCCTATTTAAATTCTGCACACATTTTGCCCTTTGAACAACACAATCTGTAGGATTTAAAGGTGCACTACATAACTTTGGATGTGTCAGAGAGAACTGAACATTTTGTAATTGATATTGTCAACAATGAATAAACCCAATTTCTACATGAGGAAATGTGATCCCTGGTACACTGTGTGAAGTTAGAAAGCTTCCTGAAAAGTCACTGTTTCACTGTTGTTTACAGCAGCAGGGCCCACAGTTTGGTTTTAGATTCTAGTCTTACGTTTGATTCCAGTTGCCTCAAAATGATTTAGTTTTGATTAGTGATGATAGGATAATACAATATTAAGAAGTACATTTATATGAGTGAATATGTTTTGTAAACTATCTGCAGGCTCCGCAAATATAAACAAGTCCCCCTCCTGTGAAACTGCATAGTGCACCTTTAGGATTTGTTCACCTTCTATATTGACCTTGCTTGCACTCCCAATAGAAATGCTTTTGGGTTTTAACATGACTGAAACAGCCTTACTCTTTGTAGTGGATGCACCCTCTGTGTGCCTGGCTCTTTTCTCTTATGTTTGGCTGATGGCACTCAACTCTTTGCCCATGGGGACTGCTGACGCTGTAGTACGCTGGTGTTTTGTGCCAGAGAAAAGCTGTTTGTGTGGTAAACGTGAACGTGCTGTCAGTCTGTTTATGCTAACATCTCGGTGCACTTTCTAAGGCGGCAACAACATACATCAGCATTGCAGCTAACTTAAGCTAAGCAGCCTAAACTGATGTGGAAATAGTAGGGCCTGGCCTCCTTTATCAACCAATGTCTTAAGTCAATCAATACACAGCAGATGAATAGGGTAACATATTACCTAAACCTAGGCTGTGTATTAACACCAGATGTTATATTCAGCACACTCACAGTCGGGACAGGAAGCAGATTGTGAGAAGTTCTTCACTGATTTGACAAAAAATTATTTTGTCAAAAAACATTTTCAAGGATCACTCAGCCCACCTTTAAACCTAGCCTACATTGCAATATAGTGCTTCAATATAGGCGTCATCATTCCAGATAATAAACTTAGTCTCTATTTAATACGTATACTTTTTTTATTTCTTCCACAGACCTCTACATGAATGCTACGTAGAGGATCTTTGCGCTGCAAACTGAGCGACAATTAATCTTCCGAGCCGAGAGCCCTCCCAACTGGCTGCCTGTCTGCAGGTGGTCCCTGTAGGTTGTGGTTAGTGCCTCCTGTCACACTGGCAGAGGAGGAGGGGGGGCCATCAGGTGTTGCCAGGTGGGGGACAGAGGCTGCACCTGCCTGCTCTCTCCATCCACCTCCATCCACAGCGGAGGGATCGGGCCCAGGCGGTCTTCCAGCACACAGGGTCCACCTTCGGACTGAGCAGAGCGGCCGAGCAGCAGAGCATGTGGAGTGGCTGCTGTGGTTGCCATGGAGCAGCAGGATAAGAAGCAGGTGACTGAGTAGAGTGCTTAGTTCAGCATCTGCCTGTGCTTTACTTAAATGTCACTGAGATGAAGCGTTGTTGTTTAGTGAACACACAGGGCCCCTGGGATTCAAGTTCTCCCTAAAGGGGGAACGTGTTTAGCCATGATGTAACATGGCCGGGCATTTATTTTGTCAGGCTTGTTTGTGGTCCTCCTCAGGGAAATTAACTTCAATTCTGAAAGAAAAGAAAAAGATTTGTAAAGACATCTTTACCTGGAGGCCCATGCACAACCCCTAATATAATATGAGTGAAATGGGACATTTTCAGAGCTTTACTGCCTTGTGATTCGAATGTTGTTCTTTTAACCTCCAAAGAGGAACTTTTTAAATGTTTATGATACAATTCACTGGCACTAGTGAACTGAAAGCTCCTTGCATTTTAATTACAATCTTTTGATCTTTTGATTCATTTTTCCAGATACACCTTGATCATTTTCAGTCATTTCAGTTAAAGGTGAAGTAAGCGATTTATTAATGTTAATATAAGTGTTAAATCGCTCTTTATTCATACAGTCATCACTTATATAGTGTGCACGTTTCATAAAGCCAATCTTTTCGGGGATCCCACTACTGATAAGCAATCAAAAGAGAGAACGCTACAAACCGGCACTTGTCTCACTGCTGGTGCATGTGCAGAGTGACAGATGGGTGAATGTGTATGCGCCTACAATGGCGGAGCAGGTAAAAATCCTTCCCATTGTCTGTTTTGATTATGTTTTATCACTCTTACTTATCTGAGATGATGCTAGATAACTCGCTGCTTGAAGACATTAATGTGGTGACGTAGGGACGAGGGAGGGGACTGTTAACTGCAGTCACTGACAGGAAGTTAGCTAAACTGACCATTCCGCTTACTGAACCTTTTAAAGCATCTTGAAAGGGTCAAAAGATCAAACCACTTCAGTTAAACATAGATATGTAGGAGAGGCATTTCACAACCATCCAGCGCTGGGTCAACATACAGTACAAAGGAACGGAAAGTGGCTGCTCTGATCTGTTGCTCAACAGGCTCAAAGGAGAGTGTTCTACTACCTCTTGTGGGTGTTTCTCTCCTGTGCGTGCTGTGTGATTTCTCCAATACAATCATTAACTTATAACAGTACAGTCAGACACATGTACAGGTGAAACTCGAAAAATTAGAATATCATGTAAAAGTTGATTTATTTCAGTAATTCAACTTAAAAGGTGAAACTAATATATTGTATAAACTCATTTCATGCGAAGTGAGATATTTCAAGCCTTTATTTGTTATAATTTTGATGACTATGGTGTACAGCTTATGAAAATCCCAAATTCAAAATCTCATAAAATTAGAATATTACATGAAATCAATAAAAAAGGATTTTCAATACAGAAATGTCGGCCCTCTAGAAAGTATAATCATGCATATGTATTCAGTACTAGTTTTGGGCCCCTTTTGCACGAATTCCTGCCTCAATGCGGCGTCGCATGGATGCTATCAGCCTGTGGCACTGCTGAGGTGTTAAGGCCAGGACACACTGGCCAGATAATCGCCGTCGGAGAGTCTGGAAGGGGCGGGGACACAAATCTGTTTGGTGTGTGGGCTTCTTTTGAGCCGATTGAACATGTTAAATCGGCGGCGGGCAGTCTTTAAGTCGGAGCAATTTGATTGGTGGAGGGCTAGTGAATCAGTGAAGCCCGGAAGTGAGGCGGGTAGCACACACAGCTAACAGCAGTTTGCCATTGTTTTTATGTGTTTGTTTGTTTCGTTCAGCGAGTACTCACATGCATCAACCCTTGTTGACTGCTCGACACTATGCTCGACACTCTCTGCTAAAAATTGTGCTCTTTATGGTCCATAAATATGTATTTCTATCTGTGTTTATGGTCTAGAGAGCTGTCCCATCATTTCCGGATTCCGTATTTCTTTGGGCCACAATACAGATTAGCGCCGCCTGCTGTTATGGAGACACTACATCCCGCGCAAGCGCAGAGCGTACGGAAAGTCAGTAGTCGACTCGGTGTGTTCTTGGCACTTTTTTGGCCGCGATGGGCAGACTGTCGCTGCCTGAAACGGCAGACTCCATTTTCGGGTAGTGGCCTTCAGCTCGTCTGTATTGTTGGGTCTGGTGTGTATCATCTGCCTCTTGACAATACTCCATAGATTATCTATGGGTTTCAGGTCAGGAGAGTTGTCTGGCAAATCGAGCACAGTAGTACCATGGTCAGTCAACCAGTTACTAGTGGTTTTGGCACTGTGGACAGGTGTCAAGTCTTGCTGGAAAAAGGAAATCAGCATCTCCATAAAGCTAATCAATAGACACAAGCATGAAGTGCTCTAAAATATCCTGATAGATGGCTGTGTTGACTTTGGACTTGATAACACAGTGGACCAACACCATCAGATGACATGGTGCCTCAAATCATCACTGACTGTTGTAACGTGACAGTGGTCATCAAGCAACTTGGATTTTGTGCCCCTCCACTCTTCCTCTAGACTGTGGGAACTTGATTTCAAAATGAAACGCAACATTTCATTTGGATCAGTGATGATCTACATGTGTTTTCAGACATGTAAATGTGCATGTCTGAAAACTTTAAAGATTTCCTCTTTCCAATCTCAGTTCTCTTTAATACTGACATAAGGTTGAATGTGATGTCCCACCATAATCAGCTTCATGTTTTGTTGCCATCCTACTAATTCTATGTGGCTTGTCTGTATGCATCACTCCAAAATATGCTAACCAGGGTTGTACAGGGCCAGATGGGCATTGTTGCTCTCATCAATAGAGCCCCCCCCCCCCCACACACACACACACCCACCATGTCTGGCCTCTCTCTAGCCCCCTCTGTGTTGTCAGGCTTTGTTGCTTAGTGTCGGGGCCAGCCGCTAAAGTCAGTTGAAGTGAATGGCTCTCGCTCCCTGCCATAGAGAGCCAGTCGCTCAGTGTGTGTTTGAATGAGGTGTCCAACTGGCAGCCTGCTCCGTGTGCTGACGCCGGGCTGGGGCTGTGTTTTGTCTGCAGCCCCAGTGACGAGGGAGAATTTTGTGGGTGAGGTTTTGCAGCATCTCTCTCCTCCTGGCTGTGTAGAGATGAACAAGGGAATGATATCGCCCCAATTTAGGACTGCCTTCTCAAAATGTAGCATTTGTCATCACGTAGCATAGCTGTGTGTAGACACACTGGCCTTCAGAGATCTTGGTGGAGCAGGGTCGTCATGGTGCTGAGGATGAGAGAAGGGATCTGCCTCTGGAAGAAGAGCAGTGTAAGTTGTCTATCTTTGTCTTAGGTTGATAACATTCTCCTCACTGAAGGCTGTACACATGTTACAAGACTTGTTTGTCACCTGTTTGGGATGGTACAATTGACAGTCAGGTATACTGTAGTTAAAGATGTAGTCAGCCATTCTGGAGAATGTTCCAAAATCACTTTTTGAATATCTTCTCCTCACAATCTGCTTCCTGTCTGTACTGTTTTTTATTTATTTTTGTGCCTGTCTTTAATTATTTTTTTCTTAGTAATATTTATCATTTTGGTAAAGGGCTCTTGATCAGTTGAAGATGATCCGAGGTTAATTGATCCAGGTTGGTAGGGTTGCTGTGCTTTACTGAGGCTGTGTTAGGCTCTGTGTTTCCCTGCATGTTTACGTCCGTCTGAAGGGTTTCTGTGAAGGCTTTACTTACTCTAGGGAAATGTGGGAGATATTTATAGTGCTGCTGTGTGGGATGTGTAGAGGCCTGAAAGCTGAACCCGTGTGTGTGAGAGAGTTTTCATATCAGTGTGTCCCTTTGCAGACAAGCACATCCTACTAGTGACATGGAGAGTGGGAAAGGTTACTTTCCCATTAACATTAGATATGGCTCGGTTGTTTCCCTCCCTCATTCTTTTCTTTCTTACGACCCAGACTTCTCAGTGTGTGGATTTGCTGCATGGCTCTGTTTAATAAAGCTTTGACCGAATATCTTTGGAACTCCCACAGTTATACTTTAGTTAATTTAGTTCAGTTATTATAGTTCAGTATTTATTTTTTTCATGAACTACGTATAGTTAGTCTTCAGTTACCTTATGGAGATGGTCAGTAGAGTCATTTTATGGAGTTTGGAAGAGAAGTCGCTGTAGCAAAAGTCAGCCTTGTACTGTTTCAGAGAGGGCCAGAAGAAAAAAACGCCTTTTCACCATTATATAAATGCTTACAAAAAAAATAAAAAATCCCTTCAATTGTACGCTAAATTGAGGATTTTCACTCCTGATTTGTGGACTGATACACAGGCATGAGTTGGCGTAGTAATACATGGTCCGAACTGTGCTTGAAAAAAAAGTGCCAAAATCAAAGGCTCTCTACCAGTGCAGTGTAGCGTACCAGTCTGCAAATCAGAAGTGAACTCCATACAACCCCACTTCAAGAATACTGAACTATCCCTTTAAGAAACTTGACTTTCATGGTTTACTGTTAATTGATGAGAATAATTTAACTGGGGAACTCTTGAGAAACCCTGAGTAGAGACACGGCTCTCTCCCCAGTGAGGCATGGTCAGCTTCTGTTAGTGGCCAATAGGTCATGAACCATCTTTTTTTGGAATTTTGTGGAAATTGTTCTCATTCTAAATCCTACAAAGATGTAGCCTGGAAATCCAGACCCTGATATCTTGAACGATAGAGGGTCTGGCCACGATCAATAGTAATTTCCTACTCGTGCATTTCAAATGCCACTGCACGCAGTTGGATAGCACTACAACCAATCAGAGCGATGCACAAGGTGACGTAAGCCCCGTTCGTTTAGCGAACAGCTGTTAAACTGTTAAATTAAACGTTTGCCGTGGTCGGTCGGCAAAACAGAACATTCCACTTACTTGCTAATGAAAGATTTGAGTGCCGTCTTCCAAATCGTAAAGGGTCGAGGCCAAAGCAGTCTCAAACTCACACAACATATCCGCAGCCATCTTTGATGTTTACTATCACGGCTTCGACGTCGCATGCACGTCACTGTCGTTATCCGGTTACGTCCGCCCCAGAGCACCATACAAAGGGCTCTGGCGCGCCCATATGAGATAGAACCAATTGAAACGTGAGCCCAGATTTCTGGTCTTTTTGAAAAAGCTTCAACGGAGAGTTTCCAGACCAACAGGCGCAGCAAATTTAATTTGTCAGCGCCTAGTGGCAGGTCTGGGAATGCCAGGCTATCAAAGATGAGCTTCTGAGTATTGAATGCTGTTGTTTGTTCAGGAGGAGGATGCTGTGCCTCTGGGCCTGTCCACCGGCCAGGCTCTGCTCAAGCTCCAGAACCAGCTCAGCAGCCTCCTGGAGCAGCACCACAGAGCTGCACCCAGACCGGCCTCTGCACAGGTACACACACACACACACACACACACACACACACACACACACACACACTCACACTCACACTCACACTCACACTCACACTCACACTCACACACCACGTCCACATGTATGCATCCCAGTTGAACAGTTTAATACATTGCTGAAGACTCACTTTTGTTTCATCGGCCTTTAACACAAGTTGACACTTTGACACTCCTAACTTTTTTTTCATGTATCTTATATGTTGTTTTGTATTGTATCTTGTACAGCACTTTGGTCAACTGATGCTTTTAAATGTGCTATAGAACAACATTATCCTAAACCCAAATGAACCAAATAAGAATATTGTCATCATAAGTCCTTGTGAAGATGTTTGGTTCTCTTAAGGGGTCAAAACTTGGACGTTACAACTATTGTGACATGATACTGACTTATGCTCACTGGCAGTGATTTGGGAGGGATTATTTTTGGGTATTTATATTGATGTTTATTTTACTGTTTGTTTTGATATAAGTGGCATTATTTGTTTTTTATTTATTGTTTTTCATATAATGTCTGTAACAAATGAACAACCTTGCACTTTGTAATACTGAAAAACCAAATAGATCAACACAAAGATCTTCATTTAAAAAAATTAAAAAATAGGAGGGTACGATATCAGGAAGATATGGGATAACATTGTTCAATATTGCGGAGAGTCTGAAATACATGGGCACAAAACTCCATTCAGAAATCTGTCTATCACTGTCTATACTAATTTATCCAGATACGTAACTCAGGACTGTACATAAATTAATATTTTTTGTTAATGGTATGAACTTTTTATAACTTCGGCATATAATTAAAGCATCCAAAAGCATGTAATCATACTAAATCTGTACTGTTATGATGTTATTAATGCCTCTAGCTCCAGCAGATACAAAGCACAGCGAAGTATTACATTTAGTCATTTCTAAAGGGAGTGTTGTATTATGGAACTGCTGCTGAGGGAATATTGGCTGAGGTAGAATATTCCATTCAGAAATCTGTCAACAAAGTTTTACTTACTAATTAATCCAGATACATAC
Organism: Ammodytes marinus; assembly: GCF_949987685.1. Taxonomy (NCBI): domain Eukaryota; kingdom Metazoa; phylum Chordata; class Actinopteri; order Uranoscopiformes; family Ammodytidae; genus Ammodytes; species Ammodytes marinus. The sequence continues at coordinate 21,651,382 of NC_137224.1, read as the reverse complement.
CTCTGGAAACATACATTTATATTTATTGTTAATAGTACGGACTATTTATACATTAGGCATTATATTATTATTATCTATTATTCTTATTAAACTAAACTTGTACTGTTTTGAAGTTGTTGCGGCCGCTCATCCCCGGGGCCTCTGCAGCTGCAGTTTCCCCTCGTAGCCGCGGTAAACACAGTAAAATAAGAAGGCCAGCAACCGCTCCCACTGAGAAGGTACAGTGATAGTACCGGATTGTGTGTGCAACTATAACTCTAGCGTCGACAGCCTGTTGTTTGCATGCGGAGTAACTTGTGTTTAAATATGTGTTACATTATTCATCTGATGTCTATAGGCTGATGCTAACGTTGCTTACCTTAGTTGATATACACTGCATGGCCCAGAAAAAAAGTCGCCACCTGGATTTAACTAGGGAAAATAGGCAAGAGCCCTCCATCAGTCAAACACTGCAGTGATTAATATGTTTCAGTCGGCAACAAGTTCTTTTAATCCTAACTGATGCAGTGAATAGCTTCTTATTTCTTTAACAACCATGTCAGAAGATATGCTGTGGTTTTGGAAAATATGTAATTCTGTTTCAGAGGGGTGAAATTATTGGCCTGCATCAAACAAAGAAAACTACTCAGGAGAAGATGAAACGACTAAAATCATGTTAAGAACTGTCTAACGTATTATTAAAACCTGGATAGATAGCGGTGAACAATCATCTTTGAGGAAGAAATGTGGTCGGAAAAAAATCTTTAATTATCATGGGAGATCACTTCAAATAAATACAATTATTTGGTGGGATCTATATTTAAAAATAACGACAGTAGATCTCCCGGCTATGTTTAATAGGGAAAGTAAGAGCATTTCCACCCACACAATGCAAAGAGAACATAAGGGATATGCACTATTCAGGTGTGTAGCTTTAAGAAAACCCCTTATCAGTGAGGCTTACCAGGACAAAATGCTTCATTTTGCCAGGGAGCATACAGACTGGACTCTGGAGCAATGGAAAAAGGTTGTGGTCTGATGAGACCAGATTGATCCTGTTCCAGAGTGATGGGTGCATCAGGGTGAGAAGAGAGGTGGATGAAGTGATGCTCCCATCTTGCCTAGTGCCAACTGTACAAGCCTGTGTGGCAGTGTACAGTAGGATCTGGGCTTGCTTCAGTTGGTCAGGTCTGGGTTCTAAGCAACCTTAAGCCCAGTTCAGACCAAAGATTCGCCTTGCAACTGCTTGCAACTCGCAACTCCTTGCGACGAGACGGTTGAGACGTTCTAAAACTGGACCTTGCGATTTGACATGTTGAATCTTCTGCGACGCCTTGCAACGGCTTGCAACACGCTGCAACGAGCAGTTCACACTGCTGCGATTTCTCCCCGGCGACGTTCTAAAACCGTCTCGTCGCAAGCAGTTGCAAGGCGAATCTTTGGTCTGAACTGGGCTTAATGTGCCAAAAAAAAGCTTATCAAAATGTGTTGGCGAATATGTGCCGTAATCAAAGCTAAAGATGGCCTAATGAGATATTTGAGTGTGTGACTTTTTTTGGGGGGCCGGGCAGTGTAGCTTTGTAAGGCTCCAAACCTATACAACAAGAAGATTGAACAGAAAGAAGACACTTTCGGTGTAAAGTCGATTTATTCATTTGCATCCAAGCCTGACGCAACTTGTATTAGATGAAGTTTGGCACGCGGTAAAGCTGCTAACTAGCTTGGCGTTGGACCATAGACACATGCCATGTTGTTGCATCTAAAAGCCTGTCCAATATTCACTCTAGTCCGGCTTCTTGCTCCATCACTGTCTTGTTTTTTGTTCCTGGTTTGGGAATGGCTCAGACACCATTCTCCCTGTTTACACATATTGGACTATTAGACTTTGAAAGGTTTTTATTCAAGTGGAAAAACCTTCCTATTGTTGCTTTAAATCCACAGTGTAAATGTCTTTCTGCCATGAGTTCACTGCCAACATAGAACCCAGACAGTAAGTAGCCTATGCATATTATAACCCCTAAGCCAGATCAGTCTGACCCAGTTGTTGAGTTAGGTGGCCTTCACGCCGTATGCATAGTTGTCTGCGGTAATACACACCCGCAGGTCTTCATGTAAATCCCAGCCGGCTAACACCACAGTAATCTATGAGCTGTGTTTTTCTTTTCACATCCACACGCTCGCTTTACCACTCTCATCCACTAGACTCTACATGGGGGGGGGAGGCATTGGAGCAGAAGGGCTTCATCTGATTGCCCAAATATATTGACATGCAAAGGGTGAATGCATGGCACGTGGAATAGGCTACCATTTATTGTAGTTCAAGCAGTCTTCAGCGATTCTGTATCACGTTATCAACATTCACGATAACAATAGACTGTTCAATATATTGTGAAGCCCTACAGTTCAAACACAAGAAAACACAAAAAGCCTTGATCCCATCCACTAATAGCAACACGCTCCCATTGCATGTTAAGCGCCTTGCATACCACACTGTAAACTGTTACCTCATGCCCTTGTTTGTGTTGTCATGTTTTACAGGAACGGTGGGTGAATAGTTTCCTTCACCATGGCAACCGCCACTCCTGCCTCCACTGGCAGGGAGCCGCCCTCACTCTCATGGTGGTGCTGGGACTCCTCTGTTGCTATGGTAGCCAGCCAAAGGGCAGGTGGGTGCCCTCTTTCCTGAGAACCTCTCCAATACAGTTAATGTTGCATATGTTCATCATGTGTTCTACAAATATCTCTTCAAAAGGGCAAAAAGGCAAATGTCTATTTGAGATATTGGGCTATACAAAAAAAAATAAACTGACTCTTGTGGTTTTCTTTTCCAACACGAGAAGCAGCAAGTTTAGAAGGCATCACCCTGTACACTGTTTGTCACCACCATCATGTCCTAAGCTTCAGTATTCAACAGTCACACAACAATTGTCGTACAAGTTAACTCTGTTAAGGGGACAACAAGCATAGACCAAGCTTAATGTGAATTTTGAAAAATCCTGGAATATATCTAATCATTCATTGGGAAATGTAGCCTCGAAATCCAGACCAAATTCATATTTGCCCAGCTTACTGGTTGGGGCACGAACCATTGGAGCTCCTTAACTATGTCGGAGAATTCTGAGCTACCAATCAAATTGTGCTATCTGATATGGCCGCCCGTAACCGGATGACAACAGCATACTGCTTATTACTTCACCTTGTCCATTGCTCTGATTAGTCGTAGTGCTATTCAATTGCGTCCAGTGGTATTTGAAATGCGTGTGTAGGTGCCGCCCCTTGAGTTGGGAACGTTTATTGCCCACCGCCAGACCATACGTCATTCTAGATGTGGGTCTGGATTTCCAGGCTATGGGAAATTCTTAATAATAAATAGAAAGTCACAAGCTAAGAAGGTCTGTGATTGTGGGCAATGCTGCTCAACTTGATTATTCTCATGAAACACAAATGACATGTTCATGATCAGCTACACAGCACCAGCTGTTGTTGTTCTTGCCGTGTGCTCTGTAACATCACAGTTCAGATCAGCATAGCAGTGCCCTACTTGGTAGCCATTGACCGGCGCTGTCAATGCCAGCTACGTAACTAATGTGACATCACAGCAGTGGGACACAGTGTAGCCCGTTGATTAACTAAATGAAGAGGAAGAAGGTGAATACACACGGCAGTTTATCTCTCACACAGAAATACAGTGTGTAGCTGCTCCACCCTTTTGGGACCGCTTGGTACACCAACCAATCGGTGGAAAAAAAAGGTGCGGCGCAGTTTGCTTATTTTGGTACCCTCTCCAACTTTTGACAGTGGAAATGCAAATTAATGTGTGCAGAGCTGAACCGCACCCGCTCAGTGGAAACCAAGAGTTCAAACCTAAACTAGTTAAAGAGTGTTTATTCCATTGTACTGTTTCCTTTCCCACAGTGCTGGTATAGAGCTGGTGAACGCTGCAGCCCTTCTTCTTCTCTTCCTGCTAAACCTGCTGCTGGTGGGCCGACAGGAGAGGCTGAAGAAGACCGAGATGGTCCGCCGCCTTAAGGGCATCATCACACAGCTCAGCGGTCAGTCACACTATTTACCACCATCATACCAACACCACAAGACTATGGAATATATTTTGGAAGTCCTTAATAAAAGTCTTAAATCCAATCTTTTGAAATGTAGGCCTAAAAATTTCTTAAATATGGCACTGACAGGTCTTAAAATTTGTTTCGATTATTAAAATAATTGTTACTTTAACTTCAATGCTACATCGTGAGGTGTTTCCGTGTGAGGCCAGCGGGGGAAAAAACATATTATAGACGGTGTGTAAAAAGTAGTTTTGTACAAAGTTAAGGCCAATATATATGAATAAAATTAAGATGAATAAGACATTGACTTTTCTCTCATGACATAATTTGTCACAACGCCTCTACCGGAGTAGATCCTGAAATACTCCTTAGAACTCAAGACATGGATTTTGAATCCGGAATTGATTTAGAATCAAATTCCAAGAATCTCAATCCAATCGTGGGATTCCAAAATATTCCCGCCCCCTAATCCTCACCTCCTCTTTTCTAACCACACCTCCCTTTGTCTGCTCCTTTCCCTCCAGATTACATGTCTGGGTGTGTGGGTGACGTGCGCTGGTCTCCATCTCTGTACCCTGACCTGCACACACCCACGTCCCCATCCTGGTCCCTCCACTGGACCTACCGTGACGGACAGCTGGTCAACCTGCCTGTCAGTCTGCTGGTGGAGGGAGACGTCATTGCTCTGAGGCCAGGCCAAGAGGCCTTCGCTTCCCTCAGAGGCATTAAGGTTGGTCTCAATTGTACACACACACACACAGTTTATGCTCCAAGCTTTATATTGATAGTGTGGAGAGACAGAGATGAAATGGGGCAGAGAGGGGAATGACATGCAGAGGACGACCCGGGGCCGGATTCTAACCCGGGTCTGCTGTGAAAAGGACTGAGTCCTCAATGGAAGGGGTGGGGCTCAAAACACTACACCACAAGATGATTAAAAGTGTTTTAACAATGTTATTAACAGACTGATATTTATACCACAATAGGCGATGTAACATGATGTATTGGGAGAAACCATCAGACATTCAGCACCCTGATATAGCAGAAAATAATGGTTCCTTGGATCAAATTGTTAAAAATCATACTATTTGGGGTCAGCGCTAATTGACAACAGTTAAAATACAAAGGAATTAAAAGTAAGTTCATGTGCAGCAATAGTTTTGTATCCGTTTGATGTCAAATTTAGTTGAATTTTGATTTATTACTAGAATTATTGTTTTAGTATAAAACAGAGTTGTTATGTTAAAGGTGAAGTAAGCGATTTATTTATGTTAATATACGTATTAATTCGCTCTATATTCATACAGTGATCACTTATATAGTGTGCGCTTATCATAAAGCCGATCTCTCAGCCACCCGCTCTGCATGTAATCGTCAAATAAACTTTTGGGGATCCCAATACTGATAACCAATCAGAAGAGAGAATGCTACAAACCGGCACCCGTCTCACTGCCTGTGCACGTACAGAGCAACAGATGGGTGAATGTGTATGCGCCTACAAATGCGGAGCAGGTAAAAATCCTTCCCAATGTCTGTTTTGATGGTTTTTATCATGTTTTATCACACTTACGGATCTGAGGTGATGCTAGATAACTCGCTGCTTGAAGACCACAGTGCATTAATGTGGTGACGTGGGGACGAGGGAGGAGACTGTCACTGACAGGAAGTTAGCTAAACTGACCATTCCGCTTACTGAACCTTTAAGATTATTCAGTACTAACTGCAACGCTGCAAGCCTATACTGATATGGATGAAGGTTTAGCATTTGATATACAGCTCTGGAAAAAATTAGGAGATCACTCCAAATGTTCAGTGTTTCTTGTTTTACTCTTTAGAGGCATATGTTTGAGTAAAATGAACATTTTGATTTTATAATATAAACTACTGACAACAATTCTACCAAATTCACAATCAAAATATTGTCATTTAGAGCATTTTCAATAAGTAATGTAGAGATGAAGATTTAAGAAAACTCCGGACTGGTCTCGTCATTTTTTCCAGGGCTGTATATGCTGTTTATATTTTTTTAAATGTTTTCTTGATTTCTAACTAATCTTATTTTATAGTAAGGTTGATTGATGGAGCCATACGTTGCCTGGGGTTGCCTAGGCATGTAAACAACAGTGTTACAACAAAACAAAGGCAAAATATTTGTATGTATTTCCAAACCTTCTCTTTCTTGTTGATTGCCTCTGCCCTTTAATGGAGGGCATGGTATCTGAGAAATATATGCACTGTCCTTGCACTACTTGTGTGTTTATTTGTGTCTCAGGCTTTTCACTTGTGTTCCTATTTTACATTTACTTCTTGTATTGACATTGACTCAAGAGTTTCATTGCCAATGACAGCTGCTGTAATTGTAGTGCATATGACACATAGGCAAGGCAAGTTTATTTATATAGCACAATTCAGACACAAAGCCATTCAAAGTGTTTTACAGGGGCAAGATTAAAATACATTAACACATTAGAAAAGCGACTGAATGGAAATAAAACATTTAAAAGTTAATGAATAGAAATAGAACATTTAAATACAATAAAATTGCAGGTTAAAATGGAAACAGAAAAGTCTTCAGACTTGATTTAAAAGAGCTGAGAGTTGCAGCAGACCTCAAGTTTTCTTGGAGTTTGTTCCAGATATGTGGAGCATATCAACTGAAAGCTGCTTCTCCTTCCTAATACATAGACCAACTTGAGAATGTGTATAAACCGCTTCATCCAATGTTGTGTCCTCAGGATGACGAGCACATTATACTGGAGCCAGGAGATTTATTCCCCCCGTTCTCCCCTCCTCCTTCCCCCCGGGCCACGGAGAAGAGAGGCCCCCAGAGCCCCCAGCACCACCGTCTGTTCAGAGTGGTCCGCACCCCAGTGTTGGACATAGTCAGGTAGGGAAGAACTGGCTATGTGTGGCCTCTCTGGATGTGTGGGTATATTCATTAGCGCCAAGTTTCTTTTTTTGAAAGTATTATTGTCCTTCTCTGAACTAAAGCAATTTTATTTTGTCCCCCCCACTGCAGACTATGAATAAGCGTTTGTTTCAAATTTTGTGAATGGTATTTTTAAAGATAGGACAATAAAAACATTTTAAAAATAATCTTTTGTTTTTCATATAAACAGACATGATTTTTTGGAGCAGGGAGTTTGTTCATGAAATCCAGATACAGCCTAGTGATAAAAACCTTAATGTTTTCTTTTCTTTCATGTAGAGAATGCTACGTAGGTCTTTGAAAATAAAACTAATGGGTTCAAATGATTGTCAGGTTATTTAACTTAAGTTAAGGCTCTGAAAACCTCGATGTTATCAGCTCAGTAGAGGAAGATAGAAAGGAGTTAAAGGTGCACTATGCAGTTTCAGAGGAGGGGAATTTGTTTACATTTGCAGAGCCTGCAGTTAGTTTACTAAACCTATTTACTCTTCATGTTATTCTTAGTATTGAATCATTCTATCATAAATCAAAACTTAATTATTTTGAGGGAACCTGGAACCAAACGTAAGACTAGAATATGTTCATAAACTGGGGGCCCGGCTGCTGTAAACAGCAACAATAACAACAACAACAACAACAGTGAAACAGTAACTTCTCAGGAAGCTTTCTAACTGCAAACAGTGTTCCAGGGATCACATTGTCCTGTGAGGAAAGTTTGTTTATTCAGTTATGAGAATACACCTTAGAACATGTTCACTTCTCTGACACACACAAAGTTAACATAGTTTACCTTTTTAACTTCAAATCAAAATGACCTTTTTGTGTCTCTCTTGTTTTCAACAGTCACAGTTTGGAGGTTGCGCTGGCTCGACCAATCACAGTGCTCCAAAACGAGAGGTTTACAGTGCAGTCGCTCATCACCAAGAGGGTCTTTCCTATCGTGCTGGTGAGCAGTTAACATGCCCTGCGTTCCAATCCCCATACTTCCATACTATTTAGTATGCCAGAAAAAGATTTAGGATGTCCCAATGTCTTTATTCTTGACATTTCTCAACATAATGAAAAAAAAAATCTTCCTTATCTGATTTTCTTTCTCTCCGGTGGCCCTTAAACTCTTCTGTACTTTAGTATGTAGTGTAGTAAAAAGGAAGAGTATGTGATTTGGAACGCAGGGTTGGAGTTTCTAAATAGTCTCTGAAATGTATTTTGAATTACATGTTGTCTACTACTTACATGTATACTGTGTGCCACCTCTGTCTCTTTCTCTTTCCTCTAGGTGGCCTTTCTGCTTGTGAACACTGTCCGCTATTTCCTGGGTGCACCCAGCCTCACCCCTACCTGCTTTAACTTTTTCCAACTTCAGGTACAATCACCCAAAACCCTAAATTGTGTACCTAAGAACGTAATGTATATTGCTGATTTTTTGTATTAAAATAAGTTGGGTAGCACACCCAAATTATTTGAATTGAATGCCTTAAAGAGGACCTATGATACTTTTCGACTTTTATGACCTATAAACGTTGTTATAATGATTTATAGTCATGTTTAACCATACTAGAGTATCAAATAATTACGTACATGCATTTCGACGTATTCCCTGCTGACCGTCTGTGGTGGCTATGCAGAGCACTAAACACTATGGCAGCCGGTCGAGCCGAACTTGTTAAAATTTCCGGGTAGTTTTCTGTCACGCTCGGGTAGTTTCTGTCATGTTTCCATGTATGGTAATGCTGCTCAGGCAAGCTCCGGCTGCATGCCCCCACCTTCCTGAAAATCTCCCGCTGCTGGAAGGAAGGTAACCAATCACAACGGAGTGGGGTTTGCAGCAGGGGGGGAGGGGCGGAGAAGCTCAAAGCAGTATGTAGAGAGAGACAGCTGTGCTCGCTAGGGTAAGAGGAAGAGTGTCCCGAAAATCTACATAGTTTTTTGTGATGTGATTCGTGTCAGGTTGCTCTATAGCAGTTTTTAACAAGAAATTAAGACCAGAAAAGTAGTATAATAGGATCTCTTTAATGTTAATGTATCATTTACTTTTTAATACAGCATGTAAGTAATAGACATTGCCAACTTGTATTTGCAGTTGATGGGTGTTCTGCCCATCTTGCCCTTGCTCTTCCCTGTCATGTGGGTTCTGCTCAACGCCTTCGGAGAGGCCCGGGTCCTGGCTGAGTTCAGCCGCGCATCACCAGCTAGTCTGGTGAGACACTCACTCACTCACTCACTCACTCACTCACTCACTCACTCACTCACTCACTCACTCACTCACTCACTCACTCTCACTCATACTCACACAATCTCGGGTTGGACTGACTCTAAATTAAAATGCTGTGATGTGCTATCAAACTGTGATAATCAACTGCATATGGAACATAATAAATGAATACATGTTATACAGGTGTTTGTAAGCGCCTTAATCTGCATCATTATACTGTATGTAAACTGGATTTGCTTCAGCAGTATCAAAGCTCAGGCTCGGCTCAGTCCATTTGTGCAGACACTATTTACAGAGAATGGGCAGTGACAAAAAATTTGTGGAGATAACTGTATAATAAAAGTCAGACAATATACACATAGTAGTAAGCTGCACAGCTCACCACCTAGTGGGCAGTAAAACAGACTGCAGGCCATCTCAACTATATGCCATTGACAGCACTAGAGGTCAGACTCCATATACAGTGTGATCTGGAAGTATTTGGACAAAAAAAAAAATATATATTATATATAAGTAAGTCTGTACCAGAGTTTTTTTTTATTTTCTTATGCTGGCTTCTGGCTCATTCAATTCAGGAATATATAGAAGGTAATAAAAAAAACACATCATCTTAACCCTAACACACACAAACGCACACATGCACGCACGCACGCACACACAGGAGACGCAGCAGCAAGGGGCCTTCCCCTATGTGTTTTAACTAGCCTCTTCTCTTGCTCCAGCTTGCTAAGTTCTCTGAGGACACTCTAAGCAGCTACACGGAAGTGGTTTCCTCCCAGGTATAACCCCCTCTCTTTCTGTCCCCCTCCCCTCCTGATACACCTGACCCGTCTGTCTCCACTCGCTTGCTGTCCTCCTCTCCCTTTTGCAACTCCCTCTCTGGAACCCCTGTATACGCAGCTCTGGCTTCCTTCCAACTCTTCACCCCCAATCTACATAACATATTTGATTTCTTCACCGCACAACTCTTAGTGGACATCTTACCATCAGTCCATCTTTGATTCTCCATATGTTCACCCTCTTTTTCCTTTTCTTTTTCACTCTTTTGCTTTAAAGGTGGAGTCAGCGATACTGGACAACGCTTGTTGTTTAAAATCACTTTTTTGATCAAAATCAGTGAATATCTCCTCACGATCCACCCCCTGCCTGTAAAAACAAAATCTGGTGTTTATTCACAGCTTTGTAGGCTCTGTAAACTTGTATGTAAACAAAAGGGGGCCCACCACAGCTAGCAGCAACATGCACGTTTATAGAGCCTCGGCTGTGTATTTTTACTGTATTTTTTTCAGCGCACAGATCTTGTGGATATAATCACAGATTTTGAAAACAGGCATGCTCTGGGGGGGAGGGGGGGGCACCCTTAGCTCAGTTGGTAGGGCGTCCCCCCCATGGGCCTCGGCCAGCAGCGGACCCGGGTTCGATTCCAGCCCGCGGTCGTTCTCTGCATGTCACTCCCCTCTCTGCCCCATTTCAACTCTGTCTCTCTAAAAAAAACAAGCATTCTCTGGAATCCATAAACTTTTTCTGTTTTTTTTAATTGTTAATTTTGCACAACATTTTATTATCTCTACTTTGACCCTTTGGTTTATGTCACTTTTAATTATAAGTCGACATGTGTTGACCGAGCAGCTCTGGATAGATGTTTACTCTCAAATGCCTAGAGCCTCTTTCACACACGCAGCCTTTCCCAGCAATGTGCCGGCATTTGGCCAGAAAGTGAATGCGCGAATGAAAGCCAGAATTGATTCTTAAGGCAAAATCTAAACCGGAAATTTCCCCATCTAAACCTAGTAACATTGCCGGGAAAATGCCAAGTAGGGTGACGTGTGAACATTACGTAGGGCACGTACTACAACTCAGATGAGGTATTATTATTTTGGAAAGATTTTATTGATAGCGATTAAGGTATCGCCATAACGGTGGGGGCTTTATGATCATAGTATAGCTATATTTCTAAATCGAATTATAGATAGGCCTACGTTTTAAGCCCATTTCTGATTGTCTTTGTATATGCTTTATACAACGAGTGGTATGAAAATGTGGTATTATAATCTCTCATCCATGCCTTTTATTGAAATACCAAATGCCTATTTGTACATGTATCCTAAGAAAATTGTGTCAGTAAAATGAAAGAGAACGTTCAATTATGCAGGAGTTTCATGCTATAGGGGTACTCTTAGTGCTAAGATAAAATGTTTTGTGAAAACGGCCCCTGAACAAGAGAGCTCCTCAGTGTAGTGTAGGTGTAGATGTTACTAGGTGTATTACTGACTCCCGCTGGACACCTAGCGCCACTTGTTACTGGATGTCATGTGTGAACCATAGATAGTATTTAAAATGGATGTAGCATCCAGGCTGACCTTAGTTATTCAGACTGCATCTCATTCTCCTGGCTTATGCGCGTCGCCATCTTGTGAGATTTTTACTCCGCCTCACTCCTCTTGCCGAAAAAGGGCATTGATGTTACGCCGGGGGGAGAGAGATACGTCCATCTAGCTGAGCTGCTGGTAGAAATCGCTGTGGTTGGGGCTTGGTTTGAACAAGTGCAACACAGGAATGTCCCGGGATTGAGCTGGATTTGTCAATGGTGAACATCACTAGTGGTGCCTTTTTTGCCTTTGTGTGAAAGGGGTCCAACCGTTAATCCTGTCTCTTTACCATCATTTTATCACCTCCATTGATTTCAATTTATGTTTCCACAACCTCTCTCCCAGTTCCTGACCCAACCCTCCCATTGTTGCCTGGCTGTAGTGATCAAAGGAAGACAAAAGCAAAATCAGCAGTTAGCACTAGATAACCAGCAATCTGTCCGTCTATCTTGAAAACCCATTTGTGTTTTATTCTCTGGCTTTTTAGCATTGCTTCAGATCAATACATAGCCAGTGTTAAATCTAGAGAAGAGCTAATTCTGAGAGGGACTTTGACTTGACTCTGTTGCCTCACCTTTCCACTTCTGCTTGTCTTGCCTGCACTGCATGCCTGGAAATCAGCTGCGAAATGGCTGTGTGCTGGTAATTCTCTAGGATTCCCTCTCCCTTTGTCTTTTCCTTATCTCCTTTTGGAATGATATGAAATTACTTTTGACTGGGTCTCCGCATCTGATTTTAAATCTGTATTTGGCCGAATAATTGGTGACAGTCAGTTAATGAGCTGGCTGTTTTGCAGATAGAAATATTTGGAACGCATTTGATTTTGAACACGTTTTTGATGTTTGCTGTTCAAAAACATGTTCCTGCTAGGGTTGGGTTTGGTTTCAATTTGATCCATTCTGATTCCAATTTTTGCTCACTGAATCCAGTTCTTATCAAATCTTGGTTCAGATTCCCAAATTATTTTGTGGAGGGAAAAAAAGAACAGAATGAGTCTACCTTTTCTTGGGTGTAAGTGTAGGGTGTCATACTTTATGGAATGTAAAGCCCACTGAGGCAAATTTGTGATATTGGGCTATACAAATAAAACTGATTTGATTTGATTTGATTCTTCTTGGCACATTAAACCTTTAATCAGTTAACTGTCAACTATGACACAAAGGTTTCACTTTCCATGTCAAATCCAAAGTTATTGGACATTTTGAAATCTTGACACACAACCCTACTGGACAATCAGACTGGACTCTGTTTTGTGTGAGCCAGTTACATACAAATGCTCCTTACTGGTGCCTGCTGCAAAACTCTACACACGGTAGTCATGTGACACATCTTAAAGGAATAGTAGTAGTTGGTTGTCAAAAGATAAACTTTACAACATCACTAACATCACTTGTTGGGACTTGTTCATTAGGCAAGGTAAGTTTATTTATATAGCACAATTCAGACACAAGGCCATTCAAAGTGATTTGCAACAGATCAAGATTAGACATTAGAAATTGCATTTAAGAAATAGTAAAAAAAAATACATCAAGATCAAAGATTAGCCTACATTATACATGTTGGCTGATCACATCCGTGTCGGTTCTGACTTAAGTCTTTCACCAAATTCGAGTGTAGATGAGAGTTTGCAATTAACTACCAGTTAAATACCAGTTGACGCAATAGTCAAGTTTTCAAGTAAGTGTGTCCCAGACACTTAACTATTTGTTTGTCCCACACACTTTAATAGTTTATCTGTTTTATCCAACTAACATTAGTTGCACTCGATTAATGTTTTTAACAGCGTTAATAAGCTTGTCAGCTCTTTAGCTAGTGTTTCAATTAGACCTGTATCCCTGACTGACACTTAACTCTCTTTGAGTGTCCCACACACTTAAAATAGTTTTAATGTTCTTTGTTTTCAATCTATTTTATCCAACTAATCCGTCGTTGTTTTAAACTAACTCGTGGACTAGCCGTCAAACGTACTTCGTATTTACTCTAAATAATAAGTCCAACAGCATTAATATGCGCGTCAGCTCTTTAGCGAGTGTTTCCCTTTTAGGCCTTATTCCATTACTTACTTGCAACATTCTGTCCTCATCTTATAAATTAGAATATTGTGCGCAATATATGTATCAGTGTATTAGTACAAAACAGTGTACAAATAACCTAAATGTACCGGTGAAAATACACTCAAAGACAGCGTTAAAGTTATGTTGCGATCTCGATATTTATACGTTATGTAATTTTAGAATCAAATACATACTGGAAAATGAACCAGGAAGTGCCTGTGACAGCTCTCTAATCCTTGTTGTAGTTAGTTTGACATTGGCTATTCATCAGCTACGTACGTCTTCTCGTCCCAACAAGCACACAGCAGTGTTTAGTGATGTTGAAAAGTTGAATCTTTTGACTTTCTCCCCCTTGACTACCGGTGTTTGAGCTAAGCTAACCTGAAAGAGCGACCTTAACCCATTCCTAAATCAAAACTGCACGCACAGGTACAGGAACGGTTTCTGTGGCCTTTTCGCTAGAGCGAAAAGCGGAAAAAATTTGAACTGTTCCTTTTTAAATATTTGAAATCAAAGTTCATGGCACTTCAAATGATTTCAACTTTAATTATTGATGAATGCTATAGCTTGGTGTTAATGTGTGATTTGCATAGATGATTTTAGTTAGTTAAAAACAAATCTTCTTTGCCTCATCTATGTACATTGGGGATGTAACTGAATAAATATATATTTGTTTGGATATGAACAGATAATAAGCTCTTAAAGGCCTACTTCACCAGTGGAAATATGAAGGTTTATTGAACTCTGAGATCCTATGTAGTAAATGTGCAACATTTTTAGAAATCGGTTCATCCTAGCCTGAGAAAAGGCAGAAAGAGTGTTTTATGGTCTCAGTGTCTAACCCTACATTTTCCCATGTATGACATCACAAATGGCAAAATGTAGGGTTAGGATTAACAGGAAAGCTGGGCCAAGGGAAGACTGAGGGAAGAAAAACTTCATTCATTATATTATAATAGCGATTTTATAATGATAGAATGCCGGTTCCGTATGGGTGAAGTATTTCTTTAACAGAGTTTTATTGTTTTTTTTCCTTCCAACATAATTTGAGTCAAAAAGTCACACCCGGCTTCTTCTCAGAGCCATTAATACCCCGTTATTGAATTCGGATCTGAACTGAAAAATAGTGGATGGATGCATCATAATTAGTTTTCAGGGTGATTGTTGTCTGTATATCCAAGTTAAACGGGTACTGTTGGTCACAGCGTTGTGTTACGCCCCTAATGTACATGTTCCTTTTATTTCAATCCTCTAGTCTAGTACATAGTAGAAAGCAGCTCTCTAACTTAATCTGTGTGTGTGTTTGTGTGTGTGTGTTTTTGGTGTGTGTGTGTGCTGATGTATGCAGGATATGCTGCGCTGTGTGTGGAGAATCCTGGTTGGCATCCTAAAGGGAGAGTCTCAAACACTCTGTTATACATCGAGCGTTTTACACACTCTGGGATCCGTCACTGTGAGTATTACACAACTAAATGATTTGTGGAAAAGTGTTAGCTTTTATTTTCTGTGAAATTCCCAGTCTTCCTAGTATATTAAACAACATAAGCATGTTCTACTAAGTATAAATCCCAATGAAGTTTTTTTTTCACATTAAGAGAATCTGCTATACCCTTTTTAGAGAAAAGCATGCCACAGCCAGCTCTATAGTATAATAGAGTATTAGTCCCACGTTGAGTAAAACATTTAATATAAAATAACATGAACAAAGGGAATGCCTTTCTTGTTTGCACCTTGAAGAAATTCGATTTCATTTGACTTCCTCCCATTCCAAATAAAAAAAATATTTGGGGCCCTTTCATTGAACACATTGGCCCTCATTTATCAATCTTGCGTAGACCAGAAAAATGGGTGTACGTACACTTCCACGCAAATCTCGGCATTTATCAATATGGACGTGAGCGTAGGGTACGCTCAAATCCCACGCCAGCTCTCAGCTCGTGTACGCAAATTTGAAAACAGCTTGCACTCGCAGTGCAGGCTGTGCCGGGTAGCCGATGACTTTGTTGGACAATTATTAGAAGATAATACAAATGCAGTGCAAATATGACCGAAATAAATATATGAATCACTTAAAAATGAGCAGCTTATGGTGTGCAACTGAGTAGGAGAGCTGATTCAATAGTGCGCACACCGGCCACTTAGGAGGGCTGCATAGGACTGCGTAAGGGCAGTTGTCTCCGTCTTGGAGCAGCTGGGGGGACACTGAGGCACGGGGGCTGCATTCATTCAAAATGTTAGCCTAAGTATTAAATATGTAGTAGACATACACTGCTCTTTATGATACAAAAAAATACACGGCACAACATTCAGCTTAACATTTTATTTATTTGACGCACTTTGTAGATGTTAGTTCCTCTTTTAATGTGTCATTAATGCTAAAGCGAGCGATTTATTTCCACCGTTAACCGGCACGTTGTTCCTATCTGCTGGTGGAGCAGGACGGTGGGCGCTCTCACAGCTGATCGCTGCCGGGTCGGCTTGTGCAGCTGACGGCCGGGCTGACCACTCGTGCCAAGCGCATGCTGTCATACAGTAAAACGCTAAATGTGTTATTTTTAGTTTTTAAAACCCTTTTGAATAGTGCTATCTAAAAGGGCCAATACATTCTAATCATTCAAATCTCTGCAGACGTGTATTTATTTTATGGGGACCATTATCGGACAGTTGGTGCGTCTTTTTCTCCATATTATGCCCGCAGCCCCGCACCCCCAGTTGGTTGCCTTTCAGAACAGCAACACGCTTTTTTTGTGGTGATTTTGAGTCAACACCAACGCTGTTGACCGCAGCAGTGATTTCCTTCCTAACTGCTGCCTTCTGTCGTTCTTTGATGCTGCTTGTAGGCTAATGCTCCGAAATGAAACTCTTTTTTTTTTCTACTTTCGCTGTTATTCTGTCAATTTCTACTTCAGGGAAGTGCCGTATTGCGCATATCCATGTCGTAAAACCTCTGGGCGAGGCCTCTAAACTGAGAAAGTATAGGGGCGTGATACACTAGTTTTCATCCGCCGCATTTATCAATAATGGCCTGGCGTACGCTGAGTTTGGCGAGATACGCCTGTTTGATAAATCCCACGCGATACCTGGCGTAGGGAGGTATTTGCGCCAGAATCTGCACCAGTTTCCACGCAAAATTGATAAATGAGGGCCATTAAGAGGGAAATACCTCAAACTGGGTCCTGAGGTTCTTTATTTAAAATGAGTGAGTGCTGGCTGTCTGTTTTTTTTTGTTTTGGTTTTGTAGAATTCTGTCTTTTGTATGTGCTTGTTTTTCTGTGTATTGTTAAAAAAAATTGTATTGAAACATTTGTATAAATAAAATATATAAAAAAAACTAAGGTAATGCTTAAAGACCTACTTTGTCGGTGGGAATATGAAGGTGTATTGAACTCTGAGATCCTATGTAGTATAAATGTGCATTTTTTTTTTAAATCGGTTCACCCTAGCCTGAGAAAAGGCAGAAAGAGTGTTTTATGGTCTCACTGTCTAACCCTACATTTTTACTAGTGTGACTTCACACTAGTAAAAATGTAGGGTTAGGATTAACAGGACAGCTGGGCCAAGGGAAGACTGAGGAAAGACTGAGGGAAGAAAAACCTCTTTCTTTATTATATCATAATAGCGATTTTATAATGATAGAACGCCGGTTCCGTATGGGTGAAGTATTCCTTTAATCTTCTGGCCCATCAGTACCACGTTAACATAGATGACTATTGACTGTGTGTGTGTCTTTGTGTGTGTAGGTGCTGTGTTGTGTGGACAAGCAGGGCATCCTTTCCTGGCCCAACCCCAGTCCAGAGACAGTGCTGTTCTTCAGTGGGCGGGTGGAGCCGCCTCACAACAGCCAGGACGACCTGAGAGACGACCTGTCCGTCAACTCCTACGGCAGGATGGACGCCGACGACGACAGGGACGAGGTGTGTGTGATTAGGTTTTCTCAGGTTGTTTATAGCCTTACCTGTAACCTGGCTTGATGGTGTGTTGTCTGCTATTTCTATTAGACAAGATAAATGGTAGGGGTGTGAAACTTTTTTCAGGATCTACTCCAGTCCACTGTGTGCTAAGAGGTGTTGTGGCAAATTATGGCATTGAAGCAAATTTAAGTCTTATCTCTCTTCATTTAAGTCTATTTTAATGTGAAGCTTGTAATGCATTTCATTTCAAGTCAACATTACACGCAGCAGTGAAATACATATATATTTAAAAGAAAAAACAGGAATGGATTAGAATCCCCCCCCCCTTTCCAGTGCACAGTATTATTGACTTGCTTGTGCCCTCTGTTCCAGGTCCTGGAGGGAGTGGCTCTGCTCTGTCTAGCAGCAGACTCCTCCATCCAGCTGGCGGAGGTTCCTGAGCCCAGTGAGACGTCACATGACACGGCCCGCTCCTCTGACAACATGAAGCTGGTGCGCTCCGGTCAGCCCGCGCACACCCGCACCAAACACCACTCTGGGTCCAACGTCAGCTTCAGCCACGACACAGAGGGAGGAGACGACGAGCAGGTACAAACTGAAACTAAAGGTTGTGTAGAGGTGGGTGATACAGTATATTTGATAGGATAGTATCTAAATAGTTGGTTTAACAATGTGTAAAATGACTATATCGAGTGTGTCTCTCATTTTGCGAAAATAAGTCAACACGTCTATTGGCGATTGGAAGGACGATCAGCAATAGTTGTTATTTTTTCTAGCCGTTAAAGGCTGGGAGAGAGAGAGAGCTTTATTTTAGAGTCTTGCTCTTAACTTCCTCGCGCGTCCCAACAACAGAAACACTCTCATTTCAGAGCAAGCTTAGAACACAAGAGGCTTTTACAAGTATCAAGTTTTTTTTTTTTTTACATATTTGTAAGGGGTTGCAAAATATCGTCAATTATCATTATCGGCTAAATCCCCCAACATCTTTAGATATTATTATAATTATTATTTGTCAGTGTCGCACACCCTTATTTGCAAAAGTTGGCGCCCGATACATCTCCATTTAGCACTTACATGTGGCACTTTGTAGTTTTTTTTTAAGCTATAGTTCTTGCGGGATTCTTGTTGTTCTGCGTTTATACCTTCATGGTTGAATGCACTTAATGGAAATCGCTTTGGATAAAAGCGTCAGCTAAATAAAATGTAATGTAAAAAAGGTATTTAATGTGAGACATTTCAATCTTACTTCACGATGTATTTTGTTGTGATGTTTTGTCTTTTCCTTGTGCCCCTTTGTGTGTGTAGGACTTTGGGATGGGCTGCCCGGAGGACGAGGCGGATGACTTTGTGTGTGACTACCACCTGGAGATGCTGAGCCTGTCCCAGGACCAGCAGAACCCGACCAGCATCCAGTTTGACGACCTGTCCTGGCAGTGCCACCTGCCCTCCCTCAAGCCCCTGGGCCTCAACATCATGTTGAACCTGTGTAACGCCAGCGTCACCCAGATGCTCTGTCGCTTCTCAGACCACCTGTCTAACCTGGCCCTGCAGGAGAGCCACGGCTCCGTGCTGCCTGTCTATGTGCCCTGGGGGCTCTGTGAACTCTCCAGGCTCATAGGTCAGCATGGCAGGATGGGCCTTTTCTTTTAGGGCTGCTAATCCACTGTTAGGTTGACCCTTTTATAGATCTATGTGTTTACTGCTTTGGGAGGTTCCTGTGCTAGATGAGTGCAGTCCACATGGGCACATATTTTATTTTAGAACAATCATTTTAATAATAAGAACTTTTTTTTAATTATTTAACAAATAAAGACATGTCCATTCACATTTCATTCACACCTGACATTTGCAAAAAAGTTAGAAAATGAAAATCAAATATATTTGTGCGGAAAAAAAAGTACGTTTTAGGACTAGATTAAATGATTACTCAACAATAACTCTTGTCTTTTCTGTGTTGTGTGTGTACCAGGCTTCACTCCTGGTGCCAGGGAGCTGTTCAAACAGGAGAACCACCTGGCTCTGTACCAGCTGCCCTCTGGAGAGAAGACCAAGGAGTTCACCTCCAGACGCCTGCACTACTTCACCAAACGCCAGCCGCCAATGTCCCACCTCATCTCCCTCTTTGTACGAGACGCTTCCTCCAGTGAGTCCACACACTCATTCACTCATTCACTCACTCACTCACTCACTCACTCACTCACTCACTCACTCACTCACTCACTCACTCACTCACTCACTCACTCACTCACTCACTCACTCACTCACTCACTCACTCACTCACTCACTCACTCACTCACTCACTCACTCACTCACTCACTCAGTATTCCTGAAGTAAGTTAAGAAAGCTTAATAATGTGGAAAAACATTCCACAAAGACAATTAATTAAAGGTTCAGTAAGCGGAATGGTCAGTTTAGCTAACTTTCTGTCAGTTACTGCAGTTAGCAGTCCCCTCGCTCGTCCCTACGTCACCACATTAATGCACTGCAGTCTTCAAGCAGCGACTTATCTCGCATCATCTCAGATCCATAAGTGTGATAAAACATGATAAAAACCATCAAAACAGACATTGGGAAGGATTTTTACCATTGTAGGCGCATAATCATTCACCCATCTGTCGCTCTGCACGTGCACCGGCAGTGAGACGGTTGGCGGTTTGTAGCGTTCTCTCTTCTGATTGGTTATCAGTAGTTGGGTCCCCGAAAGGTTTATTTGCCGCAGAGCGAGTGACTGAGAGATCGGCTTTATGAAACGTGCACACTATATAAGTGATCACTGTATGAATAAAGAGCGATTTAACACTTATATTAACATAAATAAATCGCTTACTTCACCTTTTAAGGTTTATCTACCCTTGGTTCGGTTGCAGGTTTGACTTCACCGAAACAAAACGAAATTGAAGTCTACCTTTCCGTAATAATTTGGGTCGCATCACAATAAATGGCTAGCCTGATCCTACCAGACCATGGTATTTCATTTCATTTGTACAGAAGGTCTGGAATCGCTCAATTGACAAACGTTACCTCACTTGAAGGCGGGTGTCTGTTGAAGTTTAAAACTATTGAATCTGGCCCAGTGTCACTATGGATCTGCCATAACCAATCGCATAACGTTTGGTCGTAACGTATGTCATGCGCCAGCTTCTGACTACAAATGAAACTGGCACACAACCTGATAGTCATTGTTCTCAGCCACTACCTCTGTTCGCTGATTGGAATGTCAAAAATCTGGATGGAGAAAACCCGCAAATATACCGCAGCTCCAGACTGACTACTGAAGAGAAATGAAAATTGAGTGGAAGTAGGTGCCAGGCTAGGAAATGGCGGCGGCGGCAGCAGCGGCGGAAAAAAAATCCCATATTAGGAATGTAGCTGTAAGGTGGGCTGAAAAGATAATGGTCTTTTTGTTTCAACACAAGTTCTGATTTTCTAACCTTTCTGTTGTAGATAACGTCCAGATGCTGTCCCACGGCTCGGCAGACCTTATCTTAGAATCCTGCACTGACTTCTGGGATGGAACTGATATCTATCCCCTCTCAGGCTTAGACAGGTCTGATCTGATCATTCAAATGTGGCTGTCAAACATAAAATAGAAAGGTTTCATAATATTCACTTCCAGGTATATTTCATTAATTGCCTTTCCATGTGTTACTTTTGATTGTCACAGGAAGAAGGTTCTGGATTTCTACCAGCGTGCCTGTCTGTCCGGTTACTGCTCGGCGTTTGCCTACAAACCCATGCAGGTGTCGCTGTCCAGCCAGCTGGATGGGAAGTGTGTTGAGCTGGCCCCCGGTCCCTGCCTCTTCTCTGGGGTGGAGCTACCCTCCACCACCCCCATCAAACACACCTCCTGCAGGAACAGCTGGAGCTCTGACGGTAGGACTCACTGACACAGGAATTTAGGAAATCAAGATTATCCAAATTCTCCAAGCGATTCCTGATTATTATTATTTTAAATGTTTTATTCTTTCTTTCTTTTAGAACAGATGACTGTGCCGTTTTACAGTGGTCTAATCTAGTCATTGGTGATGATAAATTACATTTTAAATTCGTATTACAAACGATGGTCCTACATGGTGTTATGAGTGATATAAAATGTAGTGTTCGATATTTGCAATGCACCACAAAAAAGTCTTATTTAAGTCAAATTTAGATGATTTATTTACAGAGAGACCAGTCTGTATTTTTCTTAAATCTTCATCTCTACATTACTTATTGAAAATGCTCTTAATGACAAAAAATGTGTTGGATTTTGTTAGAAATGTTGTCAGTAGTTTATAGAATAAAACCAAAATGTTCATTCTACTCAAACATATGCCTCTAAATAGTAAAACGAGAGACACTGAACATTTGGAGTAGGGTAATCGTACCACTCTTGTAATTGTCCCCTGTATTTTCCTTTCCATGTCTTTGCCTGTCCTGTCCTTCCAGAGGGTATAGGAGAGGGCGTGGAGCGTGAGGACTGTGTGCAGGCCCTCAGTGGACAGATCTTCATGGGCATGGTCTCCTCTCAGTTCCAGGCCCGGCTGGACACGGTCCGGCTCATTGATTCCCTGGTCACTGCTTGTATTCGCTTTGTTTACTTCTCTATGGAAGACGAGCTCCGCAGCAAGGTCAACACACACACACACACACACACGCACACACACACACTCTCACTTTCTCTCTCTCTCTCACTCTCACTCTCAGACCCTGTTTCCACCTGGCATTAATATGTGGTTCTGAGGAATCCGATCGTTATATGTAAATGTAATATGCTTGTTCACACCTGGCCTTAACAATGCGTCTTCTATGCGCGTTTGCGATCCGGATTCGAATTCCCCGCGCTGTATGGAAATCAGCTCGTACATCATTTCCGCTTATAGGCTACTGTTGTTTTTAATCGGCGGGGGCAGCAGTGCCCCGCCCTTGCCTAGTCTGCCGGAAATAAAAGAAGAAGAAGAAGAAGTGTTGACCATCCACGACCATAGACATTATAAATCCCTTTATAATGTCTATGGTCACCTCGGCAAGAGTCTTGTGTTTTGGTGAAAATGTGAGCACAGCACTGTTTATTGTGTGGTGTTTTCCTCGTCAATAAATTAATCACTTGGTTACACTGTGTCCCACTGCGTAGCTGCCGCAGCCAGCACTGTTCGCTCACTGTCTCTATTATGAGTTGCACCGAGCCGTCTCTGTGTGTTTACGCCATAGATAGTAGTAGGCTAAATACACGCTCACAACAACACGGGGGGAATAAATAAAAAAGCGGCTGGTTTGACCGAGCAAAAACGAGAGACCGCTGGCTTGACCACAGTTGGTCGAAAGAATCATTTCCGCCTTGTGTAGTCACCTCGGCTAGAGTGAAGAGAGTCAGTGTGTTTTGGCGAAAATGTGAGCGCGGCACTGTTTATTGTGTGGTGTTTTTCCTCGTCATTAAATGAATCAGTTGGCTACACTGTGTCCCACTGCTACGATGTCACGAAGCTGCCGCAGCCAGAGCTGTTCGCTCACTGTCTATCAGTTGCACCGAGCCGTCTCTGTGCTCATCACAACACGGGGGGAATAAATAAAGAAGCGGCTGGTTTGACCATGCAAAAACAAGAGACCGCTGGCTTGACCACAGTTGTTCCACACATAGACTTTATTATTTATCTGCAACGGTGCGCTTTTATGACGTGAATTGTCGCGTGAATGAGTACGCCTTTCCGCCCAGTCACTCGCCGCAGTTGAGTGGGCGGGGCCTAATGTGTATGAGATACGCATACGTGTTTCCACTGTTAATGGGTATGTGGATATGTGGTCTCAAACCACCTCCGAATGTGGATAATCTCAATGCGCATTCAATGCGCATTGAGCGTGTTTCCACCTGTAGTTAGCGCGATCGGATCCTAAAAACCACATATTAATGCCAGGTGGAAACAGGGTCTCACTCTCACTCTCACTCTCACTCTCACTCTCACTCTCACTCTCACTCTCACTCTCACTCTCACTCTCACTCTCACTCTCACTCTCACTCTCACTCTCACTCTCACTCTCACTCTCACTCTCACTCTCACTCTCACTCTCACTCTCACTCTCTCTCTCTCACTCTCTCTCTCTCTCTCTCTCTCTCTCTCTAACACACACACACACACGCTCATATAAACGTTAGACAGCATCTGAAAGAGTGTCAGTACCTGTTTACGTGACGGGGCTTTTTCCTTGCAGGTCTTTGCAGAGAAGATGGGTTTAGAGACAGGCTGGAACTGTCACATCTCTCTGACTCCAAATGGAGAAAGTCCCTGTGACGGAGGTCCATCCAGCCCCAGCCAGGGCTCCCTGCACGACCATCACCAAGGTACAACACTCACACATGCACTGCATTACTCCTCTACAGGCTGCAATGTTTACAAGCGCTCTTTTCTTATAATGCTTCTTTCTTTCTTTTTAAACATGCTACATATATGTTGTTCTATAGTTTATAGAGTTTATAAAACTTCCACGAAAGTGTTTTAGCGAGTATTTTGTTAGCCTCATAGGATAATTGCCTAAATCATATTTACTCTACTTTTACTCTACATCTACTCTACATCTACTTTACCCTACTCTATAACCCTTAAAATATGTCTTAGGCAATTATGCTATTAGGCTAAGGAAAAGTAGATGTTGAGTAGATGTAGAGTAGATGTAGAGTAAAAGTAGATTAGAGTAAATATGATTTAGTTAATTATGCTATGAGGCTAACGATTTGTAAGTTGACCCAGCTCTGTTCCAACGTGAGCCAGATTCTCGTGATGAAGCAGAAGGCCCCCTGCTGCCAGAGGAGGAAGGCCACTCTGACCTGGCCAGTTTCCAGCCCACAGACAGCGACGTGCCCAGCTTTCTGGAGGACTGCAATAGGGTAACCACACCTTCAAACTTGCAAACTGCAACTGCACGTGATTCAGCCTCTCTGCCCCTATTTCATCTAATTGTCTATCAATAAAAGCATTGAAATGCCCCCCCCCCCCCCCCCCAAAAAGTACATCTTATGCACAGAATTTTTACAGTATATGTTCACTCCTATAATATAGATGCTGTTCCTGCTTTTGCCTTGTTTGAGCATTTCCTTTTTCAGTGGATTATTTGTCTGTTCTGCTTATCATTTGTATCATACATAACTTGAAAACCAGTTGGTTACATTTTGTCTGAACATTTTCTGTGGTTTTGGACGGTTGCTGTTGCTTCTCTTTCAGGCCAAGCTGCCTCGTGGTATCCACCAGGTTCGTCCTCATCTGAAGAACATTGATAATGTGCCTCTTCTGGTGCCACTCTTCACTGACTGCACCCCTGACAGTGAGTCTGAGTCCTCCTTATGCCCCTATAGTTGTTATTCCATTTACTTTTGCACTCCTACTGTTTCTAGGTATCTTCTTTTCCTATATTTTTCACCTGCCCCTTGAAGATTCTATATATATATATGCTGTATAAGTTGTTTATAGTGATTTTTCTGGAAATACATTGCACAAAACTCGCGGTGCGGCTCGATCAATTTGACACTGAGATGAAAAACGAAACTGAAATGAAACCATCCTGACCTGGCTGGGCTGACTTAAGGTGGAACAGCCAAATATAAATGAACAAATATTGTTGCTAAACACAATTACTGTGTTTTATGATTTTTCCTCAGTAGCCTACAGTAGCCCACATTATTCGCTTTGCTTGCCACTAACTTTTCCACATTATACTTTTTTGTTTGTTGGCATTTTCACTCAATCCGCGGTTTTCGTTCGGCCGAACCGTGGGCGTTGGTCTGTACGGCCCATGGATCAACCGTGATCCGTTGCACCACTGACTATGAACTGAGTGACTGTTGTTGTCCTGGATATAGGCAGTGTTTGATTTTGAGTAATATTGGCACTAAGGGTGTTTTTCTCCTTGACAGCCATGTGTGAGATGATGAAGATCATGCAGGAGAACAGGGAGGTGACATGCTGTCTGGGAAGCTCCGCCAATTTCCGCAACAGTCGCTTGTTTCTACAGAGTGACATCAGGTATGAAATAATCCCACAAAAGGTTTTTTTAAGTAAAATGATGTTGTGCATAGGGTTTGACCAGTATTGATTTGTCATGTTTATGGTTGATTTTCATTTTCATCACATTCTTATTGCTGGGGGAAAGCGTTATTTAGGCAGTTAAAAAAAATACTCTAAACTTGTGCAATCATATTTCATCTCATGTATCTGTACAGTTTGGTTTGGTATGGTATGGTTTTGGTAGGGAATGGTCACACTAGGTCTGGCTGTAGCTGACAGTGTCATTGATCGGCACTGGCAGCTATGTAACTATGGTGACATCATCATGGTGGACACAGTGTTGCGTGCCGATTCAATAATGAGGAAAAATGCCACACAATGAACAAAGAACTGTGCGCTGACAAAAACAAATTCAAAAAAAGAATTTGCTCAGTGGAAACGAGGCTAAATATCAAAACCTGAACAAAGAAAACCAAAACCATCTGCATGGCAAGATAATATTATAGGAATTATTCTTTATTTCTTGTCATTTCACTGTACTGTCCATTTCCGGGATTTCCCACAGACAATAAATGTAGTGTAGATTTATAATAAAATAGTGATGCAATCAAGCAGAGTGTTTCACATTTTCCATATCACAGTAGTATTATCCTGATTGGCCCGTTTGTCAACTTGTTCCTCCCTCCTGCCACAGCATTGCCCTGGACCCCCTGTACCCGTCCCAGTGTTCGTGGGAGACGTTCGGCTACGCCACTGGAGGAGGCTTTAATGGAGAGGTAGAAGGTCTGTCTCCTCTCAGGCTCTCTGGACAACTCAACACGCTGGGCTGCTCCGTCACCTTCCACCAAGGAGACAGTGTCAGCATGATCAAGCTCATAGAACAGGTTAAACACACACACGCACGCACGCACGCACGCACACACATACACACGCACGCACGCACGCACACAGACTCTCTCTCTCACTCACTCACTCACTCCCAGACACACACATAGTGTCACACACACACACACACGCACACACGCACGCAAGCACGCACGCACGCACGCACGCACGCACACACACACACACACACTCACTCACTCACTAATTCGTTCCAAGACACACACACACACACACACACACACACACACACACACACACACACACACACACACACACTCTTTCTGATGTAAACCAGAGAGAGAATTCACATTTTTTTCATTCATTTTCCTTTGGGTCTGTGTTCCAGGCCAGACACACAATCTACGGCATCCGCAAGTGCTTTCTCTTCCTGCTGCAGTGTCAGCTCAGTCTGGTCATCATCCAGGTGAGAGACGACACCTCACTACATAGCAATTTCAACCATTCAATAAGGTAGAGTTCTATGGAAACATACCTGTGTCTTATTATACCGTATAAAAGTTTGTGGCCATCTACAAAATCTTGACTTGGTTTAAACGTCTACAATCTAACCACTGAGGAGTCAAGGAACACAGGTTCCCAAAAATCTTCAGAGCCCATTTGCACCGTTCACGGGTCAATAATGATCAGAGGTCACTTACACTTCTCTGGACACAGTATTCTTTCCCTGTGATGAAGCACTGTTGGGATAGCAACTACATTTATATTTAGTTTTAATTGTACAAATGTTCTCCTTTTTGGTGCTAAAACCAATTCAAATGTAATTAAAATCAATGATACTGTACATTAGGTTTCTCAGCTGTACTGTTTTACCTGTGTTAAAGATCTTAATTGAAGGAGAAAACTATTAATGTATCTGGTGATTACAAACCTTTGAACGGTTTTGTATATTCTTTTCAACATTTCTTATATTAAATACAAATAGGTAAATAAAGTATTCTGCTATTTGTCTACAGTTCTTAGCCTGCCTCGCTCAGCTTCCTCCTCCCTTGAACACCACTGACATCCTGTGGCTGTCCTGCTTCACTTGCCCACTGCTAAGGTACACACACACACACACACACACACACACACACACACACACAAACAAATACGCGCGCAATTAAAGCTAGTGCATAACTTATTTCACCCCCATGAAGAATTCTGAGTAATTACAACAACACAGTCTGTGAATCCACATGAGGTTAGCCTTTGTTGATGGTGCATTGATTGTATACCTTCTGCTGTCTGGCCAAGTTTTTTCTTGAAAAATACCAAGAAATCTTTCACTTGTTAATTTTACTGCTGAGCTCCTGTGCCAGTTTCGGGGTAAGGGGGGAGGGGCAACACCAGTTTGTAAATGCTGCCATACTGAGAAATGCAGAGAGTTTTGTGGAGCTGAGAGGCTTAATCAACTTTGTGTCAACTCATTTGGCGCTATGGAACTATAGCTTTAACATATGACTGTGGTATTTGGCTGTGTTGTGCAGAATGTCATGGTGTTGATGTTTTGTTGACAGTGTGTCCCTGTTGGGGAAGCCACCAGACAGTTCAGTCATGTCTGTTGCCACAGGGAAGAACCTAGATTCAATTCCAAGGAAGGTAGGATCACACTTCAGTCTTTACTGCTCATCTATAAGCTTTAGCTTCTGGATCTCTACTGCTAAACCTCCTAAATATAGTCAAAAATAATATTTGTAATAGATAATTAATTATATTTTTATTATATATATATACATCTCCTGTAATGTCACATATAGGGCTGGGTATGCTTAAAAAAAATTGACATCGATACAGATACCTTGACTTTGATGATTTGATTTTGACTCGATGATACTTTCTTCGATAGAAATGTTATGAAATCCATTTTAACAATATAATATTACATATTATGGTATAAAAAAAAAGTACGTTTTATTTTTCAGCTCTTTGGTTTTTGACATAAAATCAATAAATCAAACGTTGATTAAGCTGAAATGGAGCTAACTGCCTTCAGATTAGCCCAGATGGCCAATCTCCAGATCCAATGCAGCTCCAGCTAAACATAAAGGCAAAAAGGAACAATAGAATGAATCAATGCAAGTAGTTTTAGGTCAGTATGTAAGGCTCACCGATGCATACTGCGTTACCTATGCATGATGTTACCTAATGTATTTTTCCCTGGATGCCTCCACACAGCCAATCACTTTTTAGATCTTGTCACACATGGAAATACAAAGGGCAACGAGGAATTTTCATGTCACTGATGTATGTTTTATACCGCGCAAATGTAAAAGCCTATCATTTAAAAAGAGTGTGACCCTGTCATCCCCGTGGTCTTGTTTGAGCAGACCCAGAACTACTTCCTGGGCTGTTTCCTGTTGAAGTTTGGCCTGACTGTGTGTGCCTACCTGGTGGCCTTTGGCTTCACCCTGCAAGAGGTCTGTAACCTGACCCAAGCTAACAACAGCACTGCCGTCTGCCTTCATATACTCACAGCCAGGTGAGTGCTGGAGCTTACCTGGAACAGTCCCATGATAAGATAATGTACATACATCACTTTATAAATCATTAAGTCATTACTTGTGTATTAAATGTTGCGGTCTCAAATGTGTGTGCTGCTTGATTGTGTAATGTGTGTGAGTGTGATGTGTGTGTAGCTGATCATACTGTGTGTGCGCTGATTATGTTTGCTGATTGTGTGTTGTGTTGTCTTTTTTAAGCTACTGTCATGTGCCCCCGGGGACGATTAAAGTGATTTGAATTGAATTGAACTTAAGTCCTCTCAGTCATTACTTGCTTGATGTTGTGTGTGAATGCAGGTCTTCAGAAGACGCCCCTCCCTGGTTCAGTGAGCTGTCCAACGCCCTGCTGCTGACTCAGAAGGTCATGGCAGGGTTCCTCGCCTTACACACAGGTAGGACATCGCTCCAGCATCTGCAGCATAATCTGACATCAAACCAGCCCTGTGTTCCAAGTCACATACTTTTTCTTTTTACGACACTACATACTAAAGTACAGAAGAGTTTTAGGGTCACAGGAGAGAGAAAAAAATCAGAGAACGAAGTTGTGAAGTAATGTCGAGAAATGTCAAGAATAAAGACGAATACTCCAAAATGCTATTTGAGTTAGTAGGGCATTTATGTTTTTTCAGCATACTACAGTTGACGTGCATGTATTGGGACATCCTAAATCTTTTTCTGGCATACTAAATAGTAGGGAAGTATGGGGATTGAAACACAGGGTAGCTCTTGTTTTTTCTTATTGAAACCAAACCCTTTCTTTCTTGTGTCTGTTGTTGTTGATGTCATTCTCTCAGTGGCGATCTCCCTGAGCTATGTCCACCGCTCTCAGCCTCTGTGGAGAAAGAGTCCCTTCAGTAACACCTGGTGGTGTCTCACTGTACCTGTGGTGTAAGTCAAAGTGATACTCCAATGGTATACTCAAGTCCCTAGCTGCATTTCAATACTACCGTAATTTTCGGACTATAAGACTTTTTCCCCATTTTTCAACCCTGTTATTACACAGCACAGTATATGTTCTGTAACTTCTAGGGATGGGCGTTAGTAATCGAGTACTCGAGTATTATGAACTCGATTGGTGGATGAGGAAAATATATATATATTTTTTTTTAGTGTTTGTAGCCTTTAGGCCGGCGGGCCGCCCCCATTTTAAAATGTTATATACGTGTACAAAACGGATAAAATAAAGTTTAACTAAATTAAATATTTTGATGCAAGTGCAATAAACTGAGCGTTGTGTCAAACAGCAACTGCAAATAGCTGCCACCTCCGTGCAGCGCAGCGCAGCCTGTGTTCTCCACAGCACCACAGAGCTGAACACGGTCTCTCCTTTCTCCAGAACATTTTAGTCCAATTATTTCAAAGCAGATGATAAAGTTACATTTATAAAAAGGGGAGATGACACCTGTTACTCTCAGTTAGTAATGAGTAGACTCCAGGTGAGCATGCAAGGTGCTCTCCGCTTGGAAAGAAAAGTAAACAAGAAGCAAGGCTTACTTTAGGCACATTCGCTCCGAGCCAACAACAGTTAAGAAGCCTTCAATAGGGAATATGGGGATAAGATTCAAAAACCGACCGGTGTAACGTTCCGTTAATGAGGAATTAGTCGCGGTAATTATTCACGGACACGGAGTGAGCATTACGCGGTGTGATATACAACTATCTGCTTTGGTGAGTTATTTATATGTATTTAAATTGTAGGACAATAATTTAATATTATCTGCTGCCCTTCTTATTTTAAATGGTGACTTAGGCTATTTTTGTTTGTTACAGCTACAGCCCATGCTTTTTTTCTCTTTTTTCTCCGCACCGCAGACCTACTCGATCGGTTTAAATTGTGGCCCGTCTATTTAATTACTTTCAGTGAGGAAAATGTGTTTTAAACTTGTGGAAAGAAATCCTTAATATTATATGGCAACTGTGACTGTTTGACAATAAGCATTGAGCGCTTTATTGCGGTCAACCTTTGTTCTGCAGACGGATGCGTTGCGTTCTAAAAATAGAAAAAAGTTTAACGAGGAATCGATTGATCCTCGAGGAATGCAAGCGATCACACGAGTAGTGAAAACACTCGTGCCCATCCCTAATAGCTACTATTGCACTAAATGGTAACACTTGAATACGTTATGCAAATATGCAACTTGTTTGTTGAAATGTTAATAAATGGGAGCTTCCTCAAGCAGCCATCTCTTTCCTGACAATCCCCTCTGTGCACAAACTCTTACATATGGTAATTAAACATTATAACACCTGCGGCTTATAGTCCAGTGCGGCTTATAGTGCGGAAAATACGGTAGTTCTACTTCCCCTCGTTCACTTACACTCAGCCCTTGGTATGACTTTTGATGACAGCCTTTCTGTATTCATTTCTTCCTCCATTATTAAATTAACCCTGACTCTGGTTGCTTCTTCCAGTCTGCTCAGCCAGATTGTCCAGGCCACAGTGGATTACCAGTTATGGCAGGACCGGGGAAGCCTCCTCACCTTTAACCTGAGTGACATACCACTACTAGCCTGGCTGCTGGCCTCTCTGTCCCCACTGCTGGTGGTGGTGATCAATGAAGTGGTCAAGCTCAACGAAATACGGTAGGAACTAAAGCCTTGTTTCTACCGGCTCGGCTATTTGTGTTTCCACTGTCAAAAGCTTAGAGGTGTACCAAAGAAAAGTGAACTGTGCCGTGCCTATTTTGTCACCCTTTCGTTGGGCTACCAAGCCGTCCCAAAAAGGGTGGAGCTACACACTGCAGTCTGTTGATCGGTCGACAGAATAATAACTTCAGTGCAAAATATAAACTGTGTGTAGTCACCTCGGCAAGAGTGAAGAGTCTTGTGTTTAGAGAAAAATGTCTTCCTGCAGCTCTTTGTTTATTGTTTGACATTTTTCCTCCTGTATTGAGTTAATCAGCGGGCTACAAAGTGTCCTCCTGCTATTTGTCACCGTAGTTATGTAGCTGCTATGATGTCACTATAGTTTTTTTAGCTCCCACGGCCAGAGCGCAGACTTCATTATAATGGCCAACGGCTCCAATTGCTGCTGACGCCGTCCGGCATAAATCCCACCTACCAAGTACGGTTACGGCAGTGGAAACACAAGCCAGAACTAGGGTAACCGTTCCATACCATGCCCTGCCGAACCAAACTGTGCTTCCTACAAAGGAAGTAGTTGTCCATGGGGGAAAAAGGGAATAAAAAGGAATATGGTATTACCATTGTTACCGCCTTTTTCTTTGATTCACTGATTCTGTCGAAACTTATCATTTATTAAATGTAGCCTATGATGAAAATGACGTGAGGTGCAGATACTTTTAGGCCTATTGCTTCTCCATACGTCATCGGGGCTGATATGTATAACCTCCCCGGGACTTCAAACCCCGGTGGAAACACAGACAACACCGGACCACAGGAACCTTCCAACCTCCTGGAAGAGAAGTTCCTGGATCCTAAATTCCCGGGACTTTAGGTGGAAAACACAGCTTAAAGTACGTCCCCCAGAGGATCTTTTTCTGGGGTATTCATAGTTCCAGGAAAATATGGTTTAGACCCTGGTTCCTGCGGTAGAAATGCACAGACCCTGCGTTCCAATCCCCATACTTCCATACTATTTAGTATGCCAGAAAAAGATTTAGGATGTCCCAATACATGCAAGTCAATTGTAGTATGCTGAGAATACATACATGACCCACTAACTCTAATAGCATTTTCGAGTATTCGTCTTTATTCTTGGCATTTCTCGAAATAATTAATAATAAAACTTCCTTATCTGATTTTTTATCTAAAACTCTTCTGTACTTTAGTATGTAGTGTAGTAAAAAGAAAAAGTATGTGATTTGGAACTCAGGGAGAGTTCCTGCAAATCTTCCTACTTCCTGGAACTAGTTCCTGTGGTGTAAACGCGGCTTAAGAGGAAAAGCAGCCGGGATTACGAAGTGATCAGGCTCAGCCTTAGTTTTCCTCTACATTTTAAGCAGAACAGGGAGACGTTGTGTAGCTTTTTAATACAGATTGTATCCGTGTCTGTAAGATAATCACTCATTCTGTGTTCCATTTCAGGGTACGAGTGCGCTACCAGAAGAGACAGAAGCTGCAGTTTGAAACCAAGCTGGGCATGAACTCTCCATTCTGATGTGTTTGTTGTGCCTGAGGACGTTGTTGTTATGGTGACTGTACAGAGACTATGAATGGGGCGGGGGTGCAAACAACTGCACCCCCCCTTCATTAAACAACCCTACAGCACAGCAAGCATCAAGTGGAGCCGATATCAACCAAATGTCCTGTTTTGAGCTTTAAGACTGAAAATCTAAGCTCCAATGCTGGTTTTTTTTGTTGTTTTTTTTACAAACGGTTCTATATTCAAATAGTTATCTGAAGGGGCAAGAAAAAAAGACAATTCCAGAAGCTTTCATTGCCATTGAATAGATAAAGAGACAAAAAAAAGGCAACTATTTATTGTCCGTTTTATTTTAGTTTTAAAAGGCATGAGGAATGTTTTGTGAAGAGGGTGTAATGCTTTCCTCACTATCACTTCTGTTGTCAATCTTGTGAGAGACGTGAGCATGGTCACTCTCATCTCCAGCTCCCAGACAATCCACTCAAAGCAGCTTCACTTTCAAAGGAGGTTTTTTTGTAAAACTTCATTTTAATGTCATCCAATGAGACCCTTGGATTGTTTTTTTTTTAGTTGTTGGTACAGTCCAACCTTTTATTTAGTTCAGCATAATGTGTGTCTCCGTTAAAAGGAAAAAGAAACAACAAAAGACAAGGTAGTTTGCAAACTACTGAGTTCAAGATTTAAAGTGTTCAATATTAAATAAATACATGAATAATTAGGATTAACATAATCACATGAATAAATTGTATAGAATTTTAAGTTTCAATAATTTGTGAAATAATTTAAGAAATAATTACATTTCTTTTTTGTTACACTACTGTGACATTAATGACTGTGACATTAATGAAGGGAAACAAATCTATCTATTATTACAATGAAGATAATTCAATAACAATCGATTGCGTTTAAAACCATTTTAAGTAATTATACAATTTTTTTTAAAACATTTAGATATATTACACAATGTATTCATATGATGAATGGTCTTTCCGAATGTCTTGTTATGTGTTCAATATTGTACACTTTGGGACTCCCTATAGGTGGCTGGGTGTTTTTGCTACTGGCTTGACATCTACATTAGGTTAGGTTGTAAAACTACCTCTGAACAAATGTGCTAACGAAGCTTCAGACTTTGAGCCCACATTCTAATCTTCACTGTGGTAGGCCAAACAAAGTTCTCTTTTGTTTTACTGTACTTTGCAAAGCATGTTCTTTTGTGTGTTGTTGCTCAATTCCTGAGCTGAGATCAGACCTGCTGTAACACGGGAAGGAATGAGGATAAATCGTTGGACTTTGTAAAGAGTGAAATGGATCAGTCATGTTTTCTCTACACACATCTACATTTAAATATACACTGTACACACATCTATCTGTCTTCAGAATGTGCCAGCATGCTCCTTTTGAACTCACTCATGCAGTGATCTTAGCAAGTCCCTCCATAAGCCATGGATTGACTCAATATGTAATGATGATTATTGTGGTATGCTGATGACACACCAGTCTTCTGAAAGGTGCTTTATATCATTCAGTTGCCTTTCTCCCCATCAGAGCTCATTTTACTGTAAAAGTATCTGAATGAATAGTTACATAGATATATTTCATCTGCGAATATATGAAAACTACCCCAGATTTCATACTTTATTAAGATTTTTATTTTTATTTTTTTTTAAAGATTTTTTTGGGCTGGAATCGAACCCAGGTCCGCTGCTGTCCGAGGCCCATGGGGGGGACGCCCTACCAACTGAGCTAAGGGCGCCCCCAAGAATTTGATTTAACCTTTATTTATACAGGTTGTGTGTCCCATTAACTACTCTATTCAGGCCTTTCAATTTTTACACGATCAGCAGCACACGTCTGTACACTGATGGTATTTTTCAGTCACACCAGCCAGTATGTGTGGTGCTGTCATTATTTCAATTGGACATGAACTTTTCTATTGCTAAAAAATGTGCACACGCACGGTGCTGGTGTTAAACGGTTATACATGACTTGCTTTTGTCACTCCTAAAATCTGTCTTTACTCAAACAATGGAACAATGAAATTCTTGTCAGTGCTTGAAATAACCTGCCAGGTCTTTGGCAAGCCCCAAAAGTGTTCAGTTTATCAATTTATTTAATATCCTGATATTTTATCGATATTGTGATATAAAAATAGATTTTCCTAATTTTTTATTTCTGTGCAAATCAAGTCAAACTTACATATAGTGCATGTCACAATGTTTACTCCAGTTTTTAAAATATTTTCCTCTGGGTAAATAAATAAATAAATTGTGATGAAGGATTTTTTATCCGTGTCAATCAAGTGACCACAAGCTGAATGATACAGTGAAAATAAAACAACTAAATATATTTTTTTATTTGAATTTGACTTGCTTTTACACCAAGTTCAACTAAATCGATAAATGATTCCCCAACCAGAGTGTGATTGCTGGTAACTTGTTTCAATCGACAGACGATATCAAACGTTTGAAGGGAATTTTACAGACTTTTGAAATCAGACCTCAGTATCTTTAGTATCCTGGCTACATCGATGTGTAACCTGTGCTTGGATTTTATGTGTGCCTGTGTTAGTTATTCCACGGTGACAAAATGTTCTTTAAAGTTCCTTATTTAAAGTGAGGGGGGTATATGAAGAGTTACAAGTGGTTCTCTGTTGTTATGGCACTAAAGTACTGATACTGATGGACAAAAATAGGATGCATGTGAAACTACTGAAGATGGTTTTTATTTCACAATGCAAGAAATGGTTTCTGCAATTTTTTTTTTAGTTGGCCTGTGTTTGAGATAAACATGGATTATGCTGCATGAATAAGATCCAGTGAATGCTCTGTCTTGATCAGTGTAAAATGTTAACTAAGTCCTAGCGTTCAGTTCACAACACACACATGGACTTAATCAAGCGTGGATTTGGTATAACCTGCAGAGCGGATGCTGGCCATTTATGATACGTTCTCACGCGAAGAGCAGAAGCCTCTGCCAGTGTGATTTGTGGGGTGGGGGTGATGGGGGGGGTGATGGACAATGTATAATTACGCCGTTCACGAGAAGCAAATGTATATTTTGTATTTTTTAAAGTATGTCTATGTTCAGGACTTTTGACAAATGTGTTGATTTGTGTATTGATTGTGTCATGTTAATAAATATGCCCTTTTATTCATGGGATGGTTGCGTTCAAATATTGTTGCACACAACAATTCAAAACACTGAGTTACAAGATGAGGCTGTGTAGTGTTTGTGGAATGGCAGAGCTGGGGAAATTCAAATTCTGGTCTATGCCTATGTGGCGATAAGTCTAAATGCTGGAGACAATTTGCTGTGTGTGTGTGTGTGTGTGTGTGTGTGTGTGTGTGTGTGTGTGTGTGTGTGTGTGTGTGTGTGTGTGTGTGTGTGTGTGTGTGTGTGTGTGTGTGTGTGTGTGTGTGTGTGTGTGGACGCAAGGCTTAGATTTCAATCCTATTTATAGGCTATTTGACTACCAGAATTTCTGCAACAGATTAACAGTAAACTAGCCTACTATAAGGCTAAATCTCGAAATTATTTTATTAGTTATTAATGATCAATGTAGGCTATTATTTATTTCCATAAAACATGAAAGGATGATTCGGGTGAAGCTGCACGTAAAAAGTTCTCGGTGTAAACTGAAGCCTGTCACTGGTAGATTAGGTCATGCTGTTTACAGTCTGTGGTTCTACTACACGCGTGATTTACTGAGGAGGTTGCCAAAAAAAACATTGCTGCTGACACAAATGTCAAGTTAAAGTGAATAAAGAACACGTCCGGTCGGACTTTCAAAGTAAATGTAATTATAGTCACGTTTTTGGTACATTTTATCGTGAGGGCTTTGGGTTGGAGTCTGTTCAGTGTCAAAAGTCGCATTCCTGTTTCGTCAGGCTATAAGTCATACACAATACAAACATATTGTTATAACATAAATGTAAATCTAGTTTCCGGTATACTTGATGCATAGCACGAGATTGACAGTTGTAAAAGCAGCAGGGTCGATTCATAAGAGGACGAGCATCTGTAAGTCATACTTGAAAATATGTGTTGAGAGTTTATTCTGCATAACGTTATAGCTTGAAAACATACAAAGAAGAGTGTTTATTGTCATGGTATGTGCGCGTGAGAAGGACGCGTGGTAACCTTTTCTAAATGTATGATATGCCTGCATGCATGTGCCAACCAGCAGCTAGCTAGTGCTAGCCCTGCTAGCCCTCAGTGTTTGCGGTCGTGTTGACACCTCGTCATACAGGACATGTCTCGTGAGGTTCTGCTGGCTCGCAGTGTCATGCTTACATAATAATTATACCACAATAATATGAGCCTTAGAGAGTTAAAAAAATGAAGGTTATACGCGTTATACAGCCAGATTTGGAAACATGTTTCCTTGGTGTCTATATGGTATAGAGAGGCGTGACGTCAAATGTATTTCAAAATGTTTTTTTTTTACTTTTGGAAACTCTAGGCTTCCATACATGTCAGTTTGTATTGGTTAAAATGTTATTTTCGAACTTTGCATGGCTCCCAGAAGGAGACACCACATTATTAACCTACTACAGCGTCACAGCGCTGCAGACCGCACTCAGTATGCAAAGGAAGTGATCAGTCATCCTGTTGTTTGAAGGTTGGCCTATCTTGCCAGTGGTACTTGCTAGTGTGCATATTTTATACACAGTGTAGGACAGGTAAGTGTGTGATGTTTGCTTTCCACTCATGACATCAAACTAGTGCAATGTGACTTGAAATGCTGACCCCTTTCTCCCCCCAGTCGTCCTCAACTTGGATGATAAACAAAGAAAAAAAGCAAACTGAGTGTCACGATTTCTTCAGAGATGGACGTTGGAGTGTCCAAGTCCCATGTGTTTCTCAACTACAGCCCCAGAGCCCTCTTCTCCCAGTGAGACACACATCTGCATGCTGGTGCTGTGTGTGCTCCTGCCTGGTCCCAATACTCTTCACTGTTGGCCTCACCTCCAGTGCATTCTGCCTGTGTGTGTGTGTGTGTGCGTGTGCGTGTGCGTGTGTGTGTGTGTGGGTGTGGGACTTGTAGTCTTAGCAGTGTGACATGAAAAATCTCCACAAATAATTGGATGATGCTAGTGTGTTGCAGGTGGAATGGCTGGAGGTTGCCACGTTACAGTAAATGGTATTCTGCGTGTACAGCAGCTGCAGCTTTCAGTGCATTATGGCCTGCACTCCATCAGGACAGCTGCAGTTTGGCTTAGTGCATTCATCAGAAGTGCATACTGTGTGTGTGTGTGTGTGTGTGTTTCTAGTATACACACACTAAATGTTTAATCATTTACGAGCCGTATTTTGAGTGTGCGCTTGACGGCTTGTGCATGTTTTTGTGGGCTTATGGTCTTTGCAAGTGATGTAGACTGAGACAGTGAAAGGTTACATCGTAAGAATCTCCTGCAGTGGTTCTCATTTCTCTTAAATTGGGTTCTCAGGACCTTCAAAGGACCCTCAGTGAGGTCCCTAACAAAAAGAAGCAAACACTCAGTGCGTTTACATGCAGACGCATAATCGGGTAAATAAACAAATAAGACTTCAACAGGACTTTTAAAATACATGTAAACACCTTTATCCGATCTACTTCGCACACAAATCGGAACATTAACGGACACACAAAGTTGGATAAGAACACCTAGATAACTCGTTCATAGTCGGCATTCTACCTGCATGTATACAGGGATCGGATATCGCATATTGGAGTTCTCGTTCTGCGCGTGCTCGAGAATCCCTGCGGAGGATTTCACAAGGAAGTGGAAGGAGACGACGTAATAAATAGTAGTGTTGTTGCGGAAGGGAACTGGACGTGGCTCTATTACCACTTGTTGAAAGGGCTACAGCGCCACCTAGCATAGCGGAGTCAGCCATGCTCCAGCCTTTTATCGAATCTTTGAAAAGCCATGTATACTCAGACTAGTGACGCGGTCTGTTCGAGTGGCAAGTTCGGTATATGGCTTAATCCAATCTAGTTGTTGCATGGAAACGCACTGACTTATGCCGCTTAGGGGTCCGTAAAATGGAGATGCTTGAGAACACACCTGATGCTTCTGCTTGAAGTCTTGTGCTGCATGGCTGTGCAGTCGCCCATCAAGCCAACGGAACACGTCAGATTGTAACGTTACGACACACCCCACCTGATACAATCAGTTTGCTTTGAATATCATCTTCACATTTTGTGCCAAAGCAATAACGTCGACCTGATTCGTTGTAGTAGAAGTGGATGACCAGGCCTGGATGGAGATACGTATAGGATCATTCATACCTGATATTTCAAGTGTTAAGAATACCTGTGTGTGTGTGTGTGTGTGCGTGTGTGTGTGTGTGTGTGCGTGTGCGTGTGTGTGTGTGTTTGTGTCTAGGTGGAGCCTGCCACAGTGTGTCATGGACGCAGTGAAGGAGGGTCAGAAGAGCCCACTGAGCTCGGGCAAGATGGTGGCTCTGGCTGCAGGGCTGTCTGTGGGGGCCACGGTGGGCTACATGCTCTATCGCCACGTCAGCGGCACCAACAGTAGTGAGTGTCTGACGCCGGGATGTTATTCTGCCTGAACAACCAGCTCTACCCAGATTTCTACATATTTGCATTTTCAATCAAGACATACGTTAGTTGGTGTTTTATTCTGTGTGTGTGTGTGTGTGTGTGTGTGTGTGTGTGTGTGTGTGTGTGTGTGTGTGTGTGTGTGTGTGTGTGTGTGTGTGTGTGTGTGTGTGTGTGTGTGTGTGTGTGTGTGTGTGTGTGTGTGTGTGTGTGTGTGTGTGTGATATGAACAGGTCCGGGGCCAGACATTGAGGTGTCTAAGATGACAGTCCCTGTAGAGGTTTACAGGAACATAAGCAGATACCAAGCCAAGTTCCTGGACACGGTGAGTTAGTTCACTGCCACACAATGACTCTCCTTCATCTGCTCACAGCAGTTCAAGTGTGAAGCGTTTCCTCAGACCAAGTTGTTTGTAACTCAAGTACCCCCTGCGCTCTCTCTCTCTGTCTTTGTCTCTCTGTCTCTCTCTCTGTCTTTGTCTCTCTGTCTTTCTTTGTCTCTCTCACTCTCTGTCTCTCTCTGTCTGACTCTCTCAAATTCAAATTTAAAATGGG
Organism: Ammodytes marinus; assembly: GCF_949987685.1. Classification (NCBI taxonomy): domain Eukaryota; kingdom Metazoa; phylum Chordata; class Actinopteri; order Uranoscopiformes; family Ammodytidae; genus Ammodytes; species Ammodytes marinus. The sequence goes on along the minus strand of NC_137224.1, from coordinate 21,611,298 downwards.
CTTTATTGGCATGAAAGTTTAAAAAAAGGAACGATATATAGGGGAGAGTGGCCTAAGTTGTGCATTTTGGAAGTTGCGCCACCCCTTGTTTCTAGAAAACCGTGGAAGAAATTGGAAATGTGACCACATATTTAAGAAGAGCCATCCATTTGACTCATCCTGTAAAGAAGGGAGACACAAGGAATAAGATATAAGCACATTTAAGCTCAAAAAACTGTGTTTTGCCTTTCAAAGTAAAATTTCCATGATCAAGGTTTTTTGATTATTGTGTCTGAACAATTATAGACAAGTTTGAAAACATTTGACACATGTTTTAGTGCTTTGGTATGCTACATTTTGAGTCTATACAGTTAGCACGATGTCAGCCCTAAATTGCTGCATCATGCTTATTATCCAAATTTCTGGGATTGGGGTGATTTGTGCTAAAGGGCCTGGGTGAGTTATAAGTAAGTAAGTAAGTAAAATGTATTTATAAAAGCACATTTATGACAGTTTGCATTGTCCAAAGTGCTGTACATAGTGCATTCAGTAGGTAAACAATGAAGGTAAAATAACAATAACCAAAATAAAAGACGTAAAGCCCATACATCCACATAAACACAGATAGTAGTTCAGAGGTAAGATAGTTAATGGGGAGGAAACACCAGGGTGTACATAAGGGTTTTGAGCCTTGATTTAAAGGCAGAAATGTAGGGGAATCACATTTGTCAGGTGGCAGTTGGTTCCACAAGCACGGAGCAACTAGTGCAAAGTACATTTCTGAGAGTTGTGCCAGTGGCATGGCTGTATACGCTGGTCACCAAAAGAAAGTGATTGTACAGTAGCTCAGAAGAGAGTGACATCTCCACTTAACGACACCACTGATGAGAGTTCAGATGGCCAGAAAGATGATAATGGTGACTTTGTCATTGTGAGCTTTGCAGGTAAAACCATTAGATCTGCTAGGCCTTGTTTAAGAAAATTGTCCTTCAATCTTTGTCAACTATTTACTTTATTTACTTTAAATACACCTTAAATAAGTGATTGTCTAATGGATTTGTCTTGCATTACAGTTTATGAGATATATAGCAATGGCACAATTCACCCCATGGTATTCTCTCCAACCGCACAACTTACACCACACAGGGGGCAGGTTGTGCATCAAGACAACTTTTTTTCCGAAAGCTATATTTCTTCAACAGTTTATTCCAAATCCAAAGTTTTTATTGCCAGGGATGCACAACACCCTGAAATATATGTATATATTTGAGTTGGAGACTTTACTGTCAAGGCCTTACTTTAAAGTCACTTTGAGTGAAAAGTTGCACAACTTAGGCCACTCTCCCCTACATTAGGAACATTATATTAGTCATATGTGTGTGTGTGTGTGTGTGTGTGTGTGTGTGTGTGTGTGTTTCTCCGAGGAGTTTTTTTTAAGATGAAGAGGTCGTTCAACTCTAAATAATCTGGTACTCAAGGGCTGAACTTGTTCAAAAACATTTTTCTCGTATCATCTATTTTTGTACATTGCAGGAGAAAGTGCATCTCTGTCTCAACCTCACCTGTCGAACAGTGACCAGTGCACATTTTCTGTTTTCTTTTGGTTGCCATGATTTCTGTTGTCTTCCTGTTTCAATTGCCAGTTTGTGGTCACCGAGCCTGTACTTGGTTAGGATCTGATCTCTGACACTAGAGAGATATTCTGCTATTTCATTATCAATTCAATTCAAAAAGCTTTATTAGCATCGCATGACTATTGTTGTAAACAAACAGTGTTGCCAAAGCATTACAGAAATACAAGTATTGCAACAGAATTGAACGTCAGAGCAATGTGTAAATATAACATAATAGCATAACAAACAGATGTACTTAATAATATCTAATATATAAAATGATATGGACAAGAATGATTATTTAATTACAGGTTTTCGATTAACATGAGAATAAAAATAAAACAAAATTAAACAGTGAGGACTGGTGTAGAATATCATTGTCTCTCTCTCTCTCTCTCCCCCCCTCCTCCCCCTCTAACTCTCAGGTGAACCAGAAGTCCGGGGCTCAGGTGCGGGTGCAGTCAGACCCTGGCTGTCAGTCAGTGTGTCTGGTGCTGCAGGGCTCTAAGGAGCAGATCCTGCTGGCCCGCTGCGTGCTAGAGAACCTGCTGACTGACTGTGAGCCGGTCACTGAGGCACTGGAGGTTCCTCAGACCGCCTTTGGAAGGATAATAGGTAGCCGCTGAACACTGGGGACAATCCAATATTATAGTATTGATTTGCCCTCAGAGTATGTTTTACTTCAAACACCGATCGTCAAACTAATACTGCAGTGATTCTTGAGAAGCGGGACAAAAGACCGTCTTCCAATATTAACTGCTGTTATGTTTAAAAGTAAAAATATTTAAAATTGTAGATGGTATTAGGGATTAAGAATAGAATGTTTGGGGGGCGCTCTTAGCTCAGTTGGTAGGGAGTCCCCCCCATGGGCCTCGGCCAGCAGCGGACCCGGGTTCGTTTCCTTCCCGCGGTCGTTCTCTGCATGTCACTCCCCTCTCTGCCCCATTTCAATTCTGTCTCTACACTATCAATAAAGCATACAAATGCAAAAAGAATATCTTAAAAAAAAAAAAAAATTAATAGAATGTTTGGAACACAATAATCCCCTTAAATTTAATTTGATCATTATACTGTCAAATATATGACACTTGTTATCTTCTCACGACGTCCAAAACAGTGTGTCCAATATATGCAATAAAACCTATTAAAAATGTACTTTAATGATTAAAAAGAGCTTTTTTCATCAAAAGTATCATGCATGCACCCTGTTGCATTTTGTTCCCCTCAGCTAAGTTTTTCTTTCTCTGTCAGGTTATTGTTTGTTTCTGTTTTTGGGCTCAAAATGGCACTCTCAACAGCAGAACAAAAACAGAGTGAATATCCTATATCAGCTTAATTTTCTGAAAGGGTGTTTGCCCTTTTTACTAGCGTTGTGTGGTAGTATTGCTATACCATATTCTAGGGCATTTGAAAAATAGCAACGGTAACCTTGTATTGCCTGTGGTGGAAGATGCTATAAAAGGGATGACAGAACTCCTGTTAATGATGGAGGCCTGTGTGTGTTGCAGGGCGTGGTGGAGAGAGCTTGAAACTCATCACCAGGACCACCGGAGTTAAAGTGAACTGTTCCAAAGAGAAGAGCCCCGGTCCTGGGGCAAAGGGCAGTGTGACTATCACAGGGACCAGACAGGAGGTCAAACAGGCCAAGGTGACTAGCATTCACTCACAGTTGTGATCCGCCCTTCTCATTTAAAAGCACTATGGGGGAAAAAAATCCGATCACTGTATAACGGGGTATTAAAAATTAGCAACAGTATTCCTTTAGTTACCGTGGATATACCGGCATACATTTTTTTTGGTAGTGTGTAATACCTGGTGCATGTTTATAATAAATGCCCTAAGAGAGTGTGTGTGTGTGTGTGTGTGTGTGCGTGCGCGCGTGCGTGTGTCTTTATTATAAGAATGCAGCTTAAAATACCTTACAAGTAAATGGCATGCTTTCTTTTCCCTCGTTTTGGAACGTAGATTGTGATGTGTTCAAGTGCTGTCAGTAAAAATGAGTATTTGGCAGAGGTCACATCATAGTGATTAGTTCAATGTAATCTTGTAAAATGTAGAAGTAATAGGAAGCCTATACCAAAAGGTATTACAGTATAACTGGGTGTAATTTGATGGAAGGGTTTAAAGCTATTAAAAAATGGATACCTCCCCCAACCCTACCCTACTTGGTGACGTGTGTTTTTTTTTTTGCAGGAGCTGATTCTAGAGAAGGTGAGAGAAGACATGATGGTGAGGATGAAGATCTCCCAGTCTTCTGCCCTGAGGAGGAAACGTGGGGGACACACTGCTGTGGACCAGAGACCAGAGGACACAGAGGCTGAAGGGCCAGTGGCTTTGGACAACAACAACACACAGACAGAGAAGAACGGGCTGCTCCATGCCCACAGAGGCACAGGGGAACCACAAGAGATCTATGGCAAGACCCCCAACACAGACAGCAAGGAGGAGGGGGAGGATGAGAGCGTCTCCACCGACTCTCTCTCTGACATCTCAAAGTTTGAAAGTAAGTATTCTATTATTGAGTCCACTAAAGACAATCCACACAGCGACTGCTTTAGCATACTCAGTCCTTGAACATATAATAAATAAAGATTAGCCCTGTTAGACCATCCCCATACTTCCCTGCTATTAAGTATGGTAGAAAAAAGATTTAGTACGTTCCAATTCTTGAGGTTAGATTTGGTATGCTTTAAAAATACCCGGATGTTGTAGGTCGAGATTTTTAGTGTTGAAATCAGCATGCTATTTCGTTGGGGCGATTCTGACCCACAATCCAGTGCGCACCGGAAGTGATGTCACATCGACTAAGCCTCTCTATGAATACAACCAGTGGATGGTGACAGAGGCAAGATCAATGCGCAATGTAAAAAATGTAATAAATGAGTCAACGTAACCCAATTGTATGCCTACTTCACGCTAACTAGATCCTTTTGTTATGGTCAGCTGTAGTATGTGGAGTAGAAAATAGGCAAGGCAAGGCAAGGCAAGTTTATTTATATAGCACAATTCAAACACAAGGCCACTCAAAGTGCTTTACAGGGGCAAGATTAAAATACATAAAACACATTAGAAGACATTTAAAAGCGAATGAAAAGAAGTAAAACATTTAAATAAAATAAAAAGTACAGGTTAAAATGGAAACAGAAAAGTCTTCAGACTCGATTTAAAAGAACTGAGGGTTGCAGCAGACCTCAAGTTTTCTGGGAGTTTGTTCCAGATATTTGGTGCATAAAAACTAAAAGCTGCTTCTCCTCGTTTAGTCCTAACTCTTGGGACTGTAAGTAGACCTGTCCCAGACGACCTAAGGGCTCTGGACGGTTCATAACGTATCAGCAGATCAGTAATGTATTTTGGCGCTAAACCATTTAGTGCTTTATAAACCAACATCAGTATTTTGAAATCAATTCTTTGAGTGACAGGAAGCCAGTGTAAAGACCTCAGAACTGGGGTAATGTGATCCACTTTTTTGGTCCTAGTGAGGACTCGAGCAGCAGCGTTCTGAATTAGCTGAAGCTGTCTGATAGATTTTTTTGGAAGGCCTGCATAGAAATAGAAAGAGTATGCGATTTGGAAATGCAGCCAATCTTTACTTTTGTCTCGGGGCTGTGTGTTTCCAGTTCCCAGCCCAGACCTGAGCTTCCAGCCTGATGAGCACCTGGAGGTCTATGTCTCGGCCTACGAGAACCCAAACCACTTCTGGATCCAGATCCTGGGGGTCCGCTCCCTGCAGCTGGACAAACTGACGGAGGAGATGAAGCGCTTCTACAGCGGCTGCAGCCAAGCTGTAAGAATGACTCTACTGGTTGTGTTTGTTTAAACCTGATCAACTGAAAAACACACACCTGCAAACGGGAACGGCTAATACATCATTCATAATGCTTAGAAAAATGGGCTAGATTTTCCAGAGAAAAAAAGGAACAATATTACAGTTGTTGAAAAAATAAATACATATAAACAAAAAACAATATAAACATATTGTTTTGCCCTGTGTTGATGTGTGGGCCATTCTTTGACACACACTGGATCTGTAATTGTGAAAGATAAAAACAAATTGCCTAAATGTAGTCCTCACAGGTGTATATTCTAATCTGTCCTCTAGGAGCAGAGGGTGGAGAGCATTGTGGTGGGGGACATTGTGGCCGCTCCGTACAAAGACCATGGCTCGTGGAACAGGGCCAGGGTCCTGGGGGTGCTGCCCTCTGGACTGGTGGACCTCTACTATGTGGACTTTGGAGACAACGGGGAGCTGCCCAGAGACAGCCTCTGTCGGATGAGGTGAGGGACACACTTACACACATGACGGTGATATAGGCCTCCTAATCATTTAAAGGCCCCTGTAAACCTAAATCCACAAACCCTTCTAACTATGTCATGTGGGGAGTTAGTTGCATGATTGTGAAGCATCTGAAAAGAGTTAGGCATATTTATCAATCCACATAAACAATATTGTTGTTGCAGATTTGATAAACCTTACAGAAATGTGGTAAAGATGAGGCGGGCTATGCTGTGATACAGTTAGTGTATTGAGACACCCCACTTTGACATCACATATAGAGAGTTTTACTATGTTTGACCAGGTTTACAGAGGTTTTAAAAGAACTTCAGCAGAGCCATGCTGGCTAACCACAGACCTGCACCTGTCTTTTGCACCACAGAATGAAATACTGTACTATACTAATGAAGATTAATGTGAGTCTTAGTTTGGCCATTTCTTCTCAGCATGCTGCATCTGACCACATGTATTGGGACATCCTAAATCTTTTACTGTCATACTAAATAGCAGGGAAGTATGGTTATTGGAACGCAGCCTGAGATTTAGAAAGTCTTATCTACACTTGAGCCTCACTCTGTCCTTGAACTGCTTGTAGACGGTCTCTTTCTGAGGGTTAAACTCTTTGTAACGTTGTCTACCTCCTGTCTACTTGATCATTCACACTTGGGCTTTCTGCTGTGCTGTAATGCAGCGTACACAGTGCATGTTATTGTATGTAGCATTGGTTTTTACAGCTCAGTCATTAACATTGCATTAACATTACAGGAGCGACTTCCTCAGCTTGCCATTCCAAGCCATCGAGTGCAACTTGGCCGGAGTCAGACCAAAAGGTAAAAGCTCTTGTCTTAACCCATTGATGACGGCTGCTGCGCGACGCCACGTTGTATCTCCTGCCGGCTGCTACGTAGCGCAGCATTGTTTATCTCATTTTCATGGCGCGCGCAGCATAGAATGAACCGTCATTGGTTCAAATACACATGAGGTGGGTTTTGTTGATTTTTTTAAGACCACGTGACCACCCAAATGTTGTGTGGTTTGCCGAAAATCACGTCAATCAAAAAATAAATTTAAAAAAATTATAAAGAAAATAAGCTGGCTGTGTCGGCGATAGTGTATTACAGAACAGTTAGTGGCGTTTGGAGCGCAGAATCTAGGTCTACTATAGGCTACTGACGAAAATCACACAACACATTGCATCTATTTATTAACAATATTTATGAATTTAGGCTATATTTTGCTGCTCCAACTCAAATTCAGCTGAGCCAGGCGATAGTTAAGTTTCAGTTTTGTTTTCATCTCCGTGGTATACAGCTGTTTGGACCAGCTGATCGGCTCCCGACAGCTGGAGTCAGTCTGAGTTCCAGTTGTACAGGGAAGTCTGATTTATGGTGCCAGTAATAACTGAACTAAATTATAAATTAAATCTCTTCCTCCCTCTATCTGTCTATCTTTCTCTCTCCACTGCACACTCAGTCACTACTATCCATGCTTAAAGGAAGCAGGATTATAACCTCATTTAGCACATTATTTTTAAATATTTTATATCATTTATTTATTTATTTTCTACCCCATCTAATTTTGACGATGTTTTGAAAAATGTGTTGGTTTGTAAGCGCTAAGGGAGCATGTTTAAATAAAACCTGTGAACCTTACCTTTTTTAATGTATTTTATTTCATGTTTCTATGTGCTACACAGGCTTAGATATTAAGGTTTTGGTAGACGATGACAATTCGTAGTATTTTTTCAGAAAACCCTCAGGCATTAAGGACATGCATCCTAGATTGCCATAGTCATCAATGGGTTAATAACTGCATAACACAGGCATATAGCTAAGAAGAAAAAAAAGGTGGAAGTGAAAAGACGTGGTGCATTGAGTTGATGTGTGTTTTTGAAATGTTCCTTAGGAGAGGTGTGGAGTGAGGAAGCCCTGGATGACTTTGAGCAGCTGACATACTGTGCCTGCTGGAGAGCCCTGAACGCTAAACTGTGCAGCTACTCCCACTCTGACATCTCCTCCTGGCCCAGTGTCAAACTCTACGACAACTGCAACGACTTGGTCAGTTATTTCTTTATTTAACCAGGAAAGTCCTGGTCAAGAGGCAGCAACAAGTTACATGCATACACATACACTCACAACTTTAAAATGTAGTAGAAACATATACAAGTGAAGGAGGTGGTCTAAGTGCTCTCAGCTTGGATTTAAAAGCATTCAAAGAAATCAATTCAGTTATTTTACAGTCTTTAGCAGCAGGTTCCATGTAGAGGGAGCAGAGTAAACGAAAGCCCTTTTTCCCAGCTCTGTGCGGGCAAATGGAACGGACAGCAACAACTGATTGTTTGAACGCAAACCATAAGGAGCAACATTGCATATCAAGCACTGGATGTATCAGTTTGACTGTATTCATGTGTTTGCTTTGTTTACCAGCATGTCTCCTGTGTGTGTGTGTGTGTGTGTGTGTGTGTGTGTGTGTGTGTGTGTGTGTGTGTGTGTGTGTGTGTGTGTGTGTGTGTGTGTGTGTGTGTGTGTGTGTGTGTGTGTGTGTGTGTGTGTGTGTGTGTGTGTGTGTGTGTGTGTGTGTGTGTGTGTGTGTGTGTCTGCCAGACTGTAGATATCGGTGAAGAGCTCATACGTCTGGGCCACGCCGTCAGCTTCCACGAGCTGTTGAACGGCTCGACCAAGGGAGACAGTCTGGGCTGCCTGCAGAGAATGGTGGTGAGTCACTCAAACACGTAGTCAGGCTCAACGGGTGTAGAGAGTTGAGCTTGGGCCAATAGCCAATCGTAGGGCCGCTAACTGCTTTCTGTCGGCAAACTCCTCCCTTTCATGTTGCACCGCCATGTTTCTACAGTAGCACAGAACGGACCAACTGAACGGCCTTACGCGTGTTTAAATCCAGTCCTGGGGAAATGCACCTGTTGAAAGACCAAAAAGAAGTACTTTAGAATTAATAACTAAATACATCTTCACCTTCATCACTTGATATTGTGGAAAGACTTGAGGCAGTGGTGGAAGATTCATCGATGAATACAAAGAGGATAAATGAGTGGCAGCTCTTAATTCGATACCAATACTACATAAGAAAATCTTGAAAATCAAAAGAATAGCCAGTGAATGTGTTTCCATGCTAACGCCATGGATAGGAAAGTCATTAGGATTCATCCCAATACCTTACAGTAGGAACTTCTGGTCTACTTGCGAGGACCAAACCAGATAAAAAATAAGGAAATACCATTTGTGCAAATCGTTAGCCTCATAGCATAATTGCCTAAATCATATTTACTCTACTTTTACTCTACATCTACTTTATTCTACATCTACTTTTCATTAGCCTAATAGCATAATTGCCTAAGTCATATTTTAAGGGTTATAGAGTACGGTAAAGTAGATGTACAGTAGAGTAGATGTAGAAGTAGAGTAGAGTAAATATGATTCAGGCAATTATGCTATCAAAATGCATTGATTTTGTCATTACCAAACACAGTAATGGTATAGCCTACAAATACGGTCACTGCATTGTCTTAAACACGTACATCTGTGTTTTCTTTTCCTCCTTTAGGATGACGTGATAGGAGCGTCTTCAGAGCTCAGTCTCTCCTGTATCAGCTTATCAGGTTAGTACAGCAGGTAGTGACTGAATCAAAGCACATTTCTCTCTACATTATATTACTGTTACTACATGTTTTCTACCAGCCGGAAAAGATTGACATTGTTATGTCATGGGCCACACGCCAACCAGACGGACTAAGTGATCCTAGTAATATTTTTTTCTTAAAATGACATGACTTAGGTAAAGCTTTCCACTGCTATATGTAGATGTTTGTGGTGAAAGATATTTATTTATTTAATAAATTAATTATGAAGTATTATTAAAGCTATATTATAATTATTATAAATATTGTTGTCCCCTCAGAAGCTGCCTCCATCTCAGGAAGCGTTGATGATGTCATAGAGGACGAGCTTCTCTGAGGACCAACCACATAAATACATATCAAGGTATTGCTCTCTGGCTTCATGGCTGACTTTTAATATATTTGATTTGATTTGATTCAATTTATTTCAGACATATCAAACATACAAAACAAAATGAAAAGCATGGAAATACAATAAACAAAAATTATGTTTTCACAAAAAAATTAAAAATAAAAGAAAACAAATGATCTGTATTGCTGAGATATGCCTGAAAATGAGCAGGAAGAAGTATACACTTATTTAATCCTACCCCTTTTCCATAGTAAAAAAATAAAAAATTCAAATATTTATTAAATTAAAAAAATTCAAATATTTATTATATTCGCTTCTCTTAATCCATATATTCTCTGTACAATTGGCGATACTATATTTGCCGTTTACGAACTATACATACATACATACAACTTAATTATATTTTATATATTTATACAATGCATATATCTATATTTATATTTATAAACAATCAATATATCCATATCTACATACATATCTATACAATCAGTATATATATCCATATAATTGTAATTTCCTTCTTACTTCACACCCTCATCCCTATGAGGGTGTGAAGTAAGAATATTCTATAAATCATGGATTTCTAAAGCATTATGGCTATAAAGAGAATGACCTTTTTCCTCCTCTTCTCCTCCAGCACTGACCATCTACTCCTCAGCATCAGTTCAAAAGATACAGGAGACATTTTTTTTTTCTTTTTTTGGCTCACGCAAACTCAACTGCACCGATCCTCACGGTGAAAGCCTTACCTACTTGATAAGCGGTTCTTCCAGCCATATTCACTTTATTGTTTATTAGTTCGGTACAAAATGAATTATTTATGTTTTGCCTTTATGCTGTTCTGTTGTGCCCAATGCTGCTTTTTGCCTCTGTGTTTGCGTCAATACTATATTTTATATTCAAGAAAGAAAGAGAGGAACAAAAAAAATCTAATGCCAGTATTATTTTTTGAAAAAGCACTGTGATATGAGTCAGTGAAGCCAGAGCGGGCAGCTGGTTAGCTAATGCCTACGTTTTTTTCTTCTTCTTCTACATATGTATATTAAGATTGAATTGCCTATATATTCGGCTTCACACGTAATTTTATTTTGGAAGTTAAACCATACAGTATTATTGAATGTGGTTCTTAGATTGTGTTCAGTATAAAAAATGTGTAAAACAAATCTACTAAGGGCATAAGAAAGTGGACGTTTGTCTTCAGAGCTGTAAAAGACTGCACTATGTATAAATAAAGGATTTATTTTATGTCACAAGAATTGTCTGTGTCTATTACTGTGAAATGCTGAACACACCATAAATATGTATTTCAGAATAAAGCTTTAAAATGAGAAGCAAACTGTTAATGTGCTAAAACGTAAAGCACCATTTTTTTCCCTCCAACACCGCATTGCCTTTAGAAATGCTTGAATTTCTAGTGGTGTGAATATAAACTGACTAGTTTTACAATCAATATTCCCTGTTTATGTTGGTGTTGTTTCGAAAGAGGGTTGATACGGGGAAGTTTTATTCTATTCTGGTATTTTCTTTTGTTAAACTGAAGAGACCATTCATTTATTTCCATTGCAGTGTCCACTGTTTTGTTACTGTGTGGGTCGATGACCTCCATTCCGGATTGACCAATCACACGAAAGTAGGTTACACTGGCACATGCGCAGAAGCAGCAGAGTAATTTGTTGATATCCTGCTTGGTAGTATTCATTTAGACTTTGGTATTTTGAAAGCCATATTTATCCCCAGCGTAGGGGTGTGATTTGCATTGGGCAGCACAGTTAACTAGAATGGTATCTATATGAAGGGCTGATGGAAGACACACGGGATTTGGTGAGTTATAATCAAACATTTTAGGGCCGCGATCCTCTTGTTGCAGAGGATTTGCTGGGGCTAGCGCTCCTCCTTTGTTGTTATCTGAGCTAGTGGCTCAGCAAGCGTCAAATATGAGAAAGCCCTGCATAAAACAACAAGGGGAGAACTGGAAGAACCTCACACTTAATATTACTACATGTTTATGGACGCAAGTTCACCACGCACATGAAAAGTGTAACATGCATAACGTATAACATGAATAAAAACTGGAAAAACAGGTTGCCGCTAGCTAGCTGTGCTAATGCTATTAGCATTAGGGGCTATTTCTACTGAGACCGCCCCTTATCTGAGCGTAAATATCAGCTAGCTTTTTCTATTTTGTACATCTTATATTGAGCCTAGTGTGTCTTTGGTGGCTGGTACAGAAGTGTTTCTTTCAGCAGTGTAGCTGGCTATATTAGTGAGCCAGGGGGAAGTCACCTGTGATGTGTATAGGAGGAAGTACGCTCACTGTGATGACAGTCAGTATCTGAAAATTGTTTCGGGCCAAAACATCATGAGCAAGACCTTTTAAATTGTCGAATTTTTATAGCTTGGGCTTTCCCGAACTTTTCTCCTTCCAAATAATGTGTTTCCTCAGTTAGAGGAGCAACCTGTAAAATAGCATAATAAGGAAACATTGAGAATATACAAAACAACTGTGATTGGACTTTTAAAAAAAAATTAAAATCAGTTATAGTCTATATGTACTTTCAGGGCTCCAGACTAACTTTTTTCAATGGGTGCACCGGTGCGCCCAACTTTTTCATCTAGGTGCACCAGCATATATTTTGGGTGCACCAAATTAGTGCTGCATGAATTGGAGAAAAGCGATTATAGTGGCCAATATTGCGATTTGCGACGCAATATAATAAATGGTAGGCTATTATGATTCTACTTTCTTGGTTTTCAAGGAAGATTTGAGAATATTGACAGCTTCGATACCTGATCTCAATTTAAAACAAGCACATATTAAGAATCAGTGAAAATATAAAAAATAAAGCTTCTACTAGGCCTATACTGTTTTCAAAATAATAAAAATTATAGTTAAAAAATGTAATAAAAAAAAATACTTCCCCATTAAAATAAATGCATTCCTCCAAAGACAATAGTCTCTATAAGCATTATCGAGTCTCCTTATCGATCCGGGTCTTTATCGATACCACTATCCATACTTTTCTATTATTTTGTTGAAAGATAACTGGTATTATTGCTTTAATTGCCCATAAGATGATCAGAGCTCAAGATAGGATGTTAAACAGGTCATAATTCCATAGTTAGGCTACTATCTATTTTATATTGCTGAAAAAACAAGTTTTTCACCAAAACTGTATTATTAAAATTTCTCTCCAAAAACCAAAAAAAAAAATTTTTTGTTACATTTGAACACACCATGATGACCTTTTATTTACCTTTGCCTAAAATTTATATTACCGAGGTGACCTGAACACAACACATTTGACACCGTTAGCAACTTTTTTTAAAGCTAACTAGCTCTATATCACATGCTATATCCTGCCGATTTTAACATGGATTTGAAAACTGGATAACTATTTTTAGCTGACAGGACTTTCTACACAAAAATATGTATGATAACTACCGCTGCTTTGAATGACTGTTGATGCGCACGGTGCCGACTCTCCGAGCCCGTCTGCAGCAGCAGCTGTGCGCATTTTTTTTATTTTTTTATTTTTTTGGACTACAGGTAGACGGATACTGAGTTGAAGGAGTTTTTTTTCAACCCAAAGACAGTTCATGGTAGGCAACTCTTTTATATGCCTTTGTTTTCCGTCACAGTTCAGCGTGGATGCTGCTGCGCGTCGGCGTCCATGTTTGTTTGTTTACTCTGCTGTCGACTCGGCAACCGTCTTGCGCGCCGTGTAGGTGCGCGCGCAGATACACACACACCGACACACACCGACACACACCGACACACACACACACACACACACACACACACACACACACACACACACACACACACACACACTGTCAGAGGGGCGCTACCAAAAAGACGAGAGGAGCAGTTGGAACGTATAGACACACGCGCGCACATTTATCCTACATTGAATCGCAATCGCAGCAGCCAATTTTGCGGTTATGTAATTGCACTAGCTGCTCACATCGCAATTAGATGAATCGTGCAGCACAACACCCAATATTACATTTAATATGACGTGATCAATTTCAGGTGCACTGGTGCGACCAGTGGAAATATCTGGTCGCACTCCACAGATTTTTGGGCGCATGTGCGCCCAAATTAGGCGCACTCTGGAGCCCTGACTTTAAAGCTGGAACGAATAATCAACAGAAACGTAATGCACAACAATTTTGATAAATTGTTTATTTTTATTTTATTTTACAAAAATGACTAAAGGTCTCTGAACACTGTTTCTGCAAGCATTTGCTGGTTTTCTTACTCAATGTAATTGTGGCTTTGGACTGTTTGTGACAGACATACAGGCATCACCTTGAATGTGGGGGATTGCCATGGACATTTTAATTGTTTTCTGGAGTTGTGTTGACTAAACAATTTGTCTATTACTTCAATAATAATACAAACAATCATCAGATTGCCGTTCAATTAGACCTTATTGTCCTTTTTTGTAATATAATAATAAATAGATAGATATAGATATTTTATATTTATCTCATAGGAAATTCTGAATTTCTATTGTATCTTCATTGCTCAGGCGGAACGCACCCCCCGGTCAGAGCGTAAGCGGCGAGACTCCTTTGGGATGTTTGATGGCTATGACAGCTGCAGCGAGGAGTCGACCAGCAGCTCCAGCTCAGAGGACAGTGAGGACGAGGTGGTGCCCACCATCCCAGCCAGCCTGCCCATCATCAAGAACAATGGCCAGGTCTACACCTACCCCGACGGCAAGGCTGGAATGGGTTAGTACCTTGAGAATAATACCTGCATTGTGTGTGTTTTTTTGTTAAATAGTATCTATTTCACCACAAGAGCATTTCATTGTTCTGGACAAATTCATCCTTGTCCAATCATTTCCTCTCTTGACAGATTCACGTGAATCTAGTTTCCATTATTTACTAATTTCTTTAGCTGCCTTCACTGTCATAGATTGTGTTTAGTTTCTTGTCTTTCTGTTAATTTAAGTTAAAAAACAGTAATAAATGTTAGTTGACAATAATACCTGCATTTTTTTTTTTTTTTTGTTTACAATAATTTGAGAAATGTTTCTGTTAGAAGTCTGTTTGTGTTTCTTGATTGTACGCGTCTGTTCTTTGCTTTCAGCCACCTGTGAGATGTGTGGGATGGTCGGAGTACGAGACGCCTTTTACTCCAAAACAAAACGCTTCTGCAGTGTGTCCTGTTCTCGGAGTTATTCCTCCAATTCCAAAAAAGCTAGCATTTTGGCAAGACTCCAGGCAAGTGCTTACTGAACTCTTAACAAGTACTTTAAGATTATATTACAACCCTGATTTTAATGTTTGCTTTGATTTTTCTAGGGCAAACCACCAACAAAAAAGGCAAAAGTCTTACAGAAACAG
This sequence comes from Ammodytes marinus, assembly GCF_949987685.1. Classification (NCBI taxonomy): domain Eukaryota; kingdom Metazoa; phylum Chordata; class Actinopteri; order Uranoscopiformes; family Ammodytidae; genus Ammodytes; species Ammodytes marinus. The sequence continues at coordinate 21,596,092 of NC_137224.1, read as the reverse complement.
CCTCTCATGGCCAAGTTAGCAGCTTACGCCCAGTACCAAGCAAGTCAACAGATCCTGGCCAAATCGAAAGCTGGTATGTTATCAATAAGCAGTGAATAATGGTTTGACAGTGCTGTTCTTTTCTACATCCACTCCAGTTTTAACTGTGTTTGTTGTTTGTGTCAGTGGTCCCAGCAGAGACTTTTGACTGGGGTCCATATATTAGTAGCAATAACACGCTAGGAGCGCCAGTCAGCTGTTTCAAGCACGTAAGTAAAAAACTGAAGTTACTTGTTCTATTTGTTTAGTTTATTGACTGAATAACTTGACTGCCTCCTATGCGCTTCAGGCCCCTATGGGGACATGCTGGGCAGAAGTTGAAGAAGGAGTGAGGCTTGAAGTGCTGAACTCCGATACCAACCTTTCCACTAAGGTTTACTGGATAGCAGAAATCATTAAGCTAGCAGGTAAGACTATTTAAAGGACAAATCCGTCCTAAAGTCTAACTTTTCTTGGTCCTTTTTTTATAGTATTATTGCTGTGAATAATAATGAGGGGTGTACTACGAAGCGAGAATAACGGGTAAGAGAGGTCTGTTGGACAGTGAGACCATAAAACACTCTTTCTGCCTTTTCTCAGGCTAGGATGAACCGGATTCAAAAATGTTTGCACTTTTATACTACATAGGATCTCAGAGTTCAATACAACTGCTTATTCCCACCGGGGAAGTAGGTCTTTAACAACTAAGCAAATGTCATTTCGGAACTTTGAACAAGATAAATGAGTGTTTTCAAGGTATTCCACCCTGTCTAATCTACCTCGTATGTGTATCGTGTGCAGGGTTCAAGGCTCTCCTGCGTTACGAGGGCTTTGACAACGACACCAGTAAAGACTTCTGGAGTAACATGTGTGTCCCCGAGGTGCACCCGGTGGGATGGTGTGCTTCCAGTGGCAAACCCCTCGTGCCTCCCAAGAGTAAGCTCCACTTGTTCAACCACATCTCTCCTTGTCCTTGAATGCCTCTGTTGCTGAATGCTGCTTGGTGGTAACTGTTGCAGTCACTGTTTGTAATCTTTCCCTTTCCAGGCATACAGCATAAGTACTCTAACTGGAAAGCCGTTCTTGTGAAGCGTCTCACTGGAGCAAAAACACTGCCACTTGACTTTAATGCCAAGGTGAGACACACAAACGCTGCATCATTTTGTTGATGCTGTTTTTTTGAGGGCCAGTGCCACTATTAAGAACTACCGCCTGGTGGTCATACCCCCCCCCCCCCCCCCCCCCCCACATTCAATGCCTAAATGGTGAAAGTCCAGTGGTGGTAGGCAATGCTTTAAAGAAGGTAAAAGCTCCTAAGAAGCTACAATATGGTACAATGTCCATGCAACCACACAATATGTACATTTTCAGTAACCTTTGACCTCCAAAATCTAATCAGTTCACCCTCGAGTCCAAGTATAGGTTTTTTGCTAAATGTACAAAAATCCCTTAGGGTATTCTTACTAACTAGTAATCTACCCACAAGAGTTGAGGTCACAGTGACCTTGACCCTTGACCTTCAAAATCTAATCTAATCTAATCAGTTCATCGTTGAATCAGAGTGGACATTTGTGCAAAGTTTGAAGAAAATCCCTGTAAGCGTTCACGAGATATTGCGTTCACAAGAATGGCCCCCGGACGTACAGAAGGACGGACAACTCGAATAGGAGCAAACCTGTAGCTGAAATATTTTTTATTTCTTTTATGTTTTAGAAATTTGACAAAAAGTACTAGCCGTGGAACTAAAACGATCATTCTCGTTGGAGAGGAAACTCTTTTCAAAATCTCTCTTTCTATACTACACTATAAACATGAAGGAATCAGTGATGTGTTTCAATCCTCTGTGCTCTTGACTTAGTCGAGTCAAGTCAACTTTATTCTCAATTTCTGAAGTATGTGCCTGACACACAGAGGAAGCGACATTACATTTCTCTCCGACCCCACGGTGCAATAGAGATAACTTAAAATCAGTAAGATATACAGTATCTCACAAAAGTGAGTACACCCCTAACATTTCTTCAAATATTTCATTATATCTTTCCATGGGACAACACTGAATAAATGACACTTTGATACAATGTTAAGTAGAGTGTACATTTACTGTCCCCTCAAAATAACTCGACACACAGCCATTAATGTCTAAAGTGCTGGCAACAAAAGTGAGTACACCCGTAAGTGAAAATGTCCAAATTGGGCCCAAAGTGTCAATATTTTGTTTTGCCATCATTATTTTCCAGCACTGCCTTCACCCTCTTGGGCATGGAGTTCACCAGAGCTTCACAGGTTGCCACTGGAATCCTTTTCCACTCATTCATGACGACTTCAAGGAGCTGGTGGATATTAGAGTCCTTGCGCTCCTCCATCTCCGTTTGAGGATGCCCCAAAGATGCTCAATTGGGTTTAGGTCTGGAGACATGCTTGGCCAGGCCATAACCTCTACCCTCAGCTTCTTTAGCAAGCCAGTGGTCGTTCGGAGGTGTGTTTGGGGTCGTTATCATGTTGCGGCCCAGTTTATGAAGGGAGGGGATCATGCTCTGCTTCAGTATGTCACAGTACATGCTATAATTCAATGAACTGTAGATCCCCAGTGCTGGCAGCACTCATGCAGTCCCAGACCATGACACTCCAACCACCATGCTTGACTATGGGCAAGACACACTTGTCTTTGTACTCCTCACCTGGTTGCCGCCCCACACTCTTAACACCATCTGAACCAAATAAATGTATCTTGGTCTCATCAGACCACAGGACATGGTTGCAGTAATCCATGTCCGTAGGCTGCTCGTCTTCAGCAAACTTTTTGTGAGGTTTCTTGTGCATCATCTTTAGAATAGGCTTTTTTCTGGGACGACAGCCATGCAGACCAGTATGATGCAGTGTGTGGCGTATGGTCTGAGCACTGACAGGCTGACCCCCCACCCCTTCAAGACCTGCAGCAATGCTGGCAGCACTCATAAGTCTATTTTCCAAAGCCAACCTCTGTGTATGATGCTGACCACGTGCACTCAACCTTCGTAAACTGGGCTGCAGGGCAGTATTGCAACATGATAACGACCCCAAACACACCTCCAAGACGACCACTGGCTTGCTAAAGAAGCTGGGGGTACAGGTTATGGCCTGGCCAAGCATGTCTCCAGACCTAAACCCTATTGAGCATCTTCGGGGCATCCTCAAACGGAAGGTGGAGGAGCGCAAGGTCTCTAATATCCACCAGCTCCGTGATGCTGTCATGAATGGGTGGAAGAGGGTTCCAGTTGCAACCTGTGAAGCTCTGGTGAACTACATGCCCAAGAGGGTTAAGGCAGTGCTGGAAAATAATGGTGACCACACTTTGGGCCCAATTTGGAATTTTTTTCTTAGGGGTGTATTCACTTTTGTTGCCAGCACTTTAGACATAAATGGCTGTGTCGAGTTATTTTGAGGGAACAGTAAATTTACACTGTTGTACAAGCTGTACACTGACTACTTTACATTTGATCAAAGTGTAATTTATTCAGTGTTGTCCCATGGAAAGATATAATGAAATATTTGAAGAAATGTGAGGGGTGTACTCACTTTTGTGAGATACTGTACAAATACATCAATTCTAAATAGTGCAAAAAGTAAGGCAAAACCAAACGGTATAGAGAGGTAACTCAATTGAAATGTGCAATATGAGGAACTTAGCTAAACCCATACTTATGTCCCCCCCCCTCAGGTACAAGAGAACCTGCAGTTCCCCTTTAAGAGGCTGATGCGGGTGGAGGTGGTGGATAAGAACTACCTGTGCCGGACGCGGGTGGCCCTGGTGGAGCAGGTGATCGGAGGCCGGCTCAGGCTGGTGTATGAGGAGAGCCAGGACCGGACAGATGACTTCTGGTGCCACATGTACAGTCCACTCATACACAACATAGGCTGGTCCCGCAGCATCGGACACCGCTTCAAACGCTCCGGTCAGTATGTGCAAATACATCAAGGAACCACCTCAGTTTAAAAAAAGGTGGAGTCAGCAGTCCTGGAGAATATTTTGTTGTCAAAATCCCTTTTTTTTAAGTCAAATCAGTGAAGATCTCTTTATGCTATGCTACCTGTACGTGAGAAATACATTGATTATACACATGCTACGCTCTGTAAACGGGGCATGTTGCTAGCTATGGTGGAGCCCCTTTTGTTTACATACCCTTTGTTTACATGCCTGTTAAGCGTAGGATGTGTAACTACAGATGTGTTTTTGGTAGCAGATCTTGAGGAGATATTCATTGATTTTGACAACAAGCATTCTCCAGAGATCACTGACTCCACCTTTTTGTGTGTGTGTGTGTGTGTGTGTGTGTGTGTGTGTGTGTGTGTGTGTGTGTGTGTGTGTGTGTGTGTGTGTGTGTGTGTGTGTGTGTGTGTGTGTGTGTGTGTGTGTGTGTGTGTGTGTGTGTGTGTGTGTGTGTGTGTGTGTGTGTGTGTGTGTGTGTGTGTGTGTGTGTGTCTGTGTGTCTGTGTGTGTGTGTGTACACTGTTGTATGATGCAAAACAAATGAACTAAAACAAACAACTTTATCATTAATATTATAGAGCAAGTGATTTTGATACGTCATTTAATTTTTTTCCAGACGTAACAAAGAAAATTGAGGGTCAAGCTGATGCTCCTTCACAGTTCTTCCATAAGGTAAGAGAAAACAGATTTATTTAATGTTTTATCCCTAAATGCCTCTCTAATGAAAGTGTCCGTCTCATCACATTCACTCGTAATGTCTCATTATTTAACAGTGATCAAAGTGTGTGAAACAGTGGAAACATAACAGGTGCTGTGTGTTGCTTTTTGGGCATTTACATGTGTAATGTTATGTCATACTGTTTATTCATGCATATTAGCCAATGTCCCAGAGCTTAAGTTTGGGCGACTGTGGCTCAGGTGGTAGAGCTTGGGCAAGACACTTCACCCACATTGCCTCATGTCAATGTCGATTAATAGCCTGCTATTGGTGTATGAATGTGTGTGTTAACGTGTAAATGGGAACAGGTCTCCCTTGAAAAAGAGTCTCCGGTCTCAATGGGATTTACCTGTATAAATAAAGGTTAAGAAAAAAAGTATTTACAACGGTTGTCAGTTTTAGGTCATTATAAGGTAATCAAAGAAATAAATCCACAATGTGCCTTCTTTTTCTGTCTGTGTGTGTGTGTATATATCAGGTGAAAGATGTGGACCAGAATGGGGAATGGTTTAAGGATGGGATGAAGTTAGAAGCCATCGACCCCCTCAACCTCTCAGCTATATGTGTAGCCACTGTAAGAAAGGTAAGCAAATCATTCTCATCAAAAGCTCTTTTAGGGGGCGCCTTTAGCTCAGTTGGTAAGGCGTCCCCCTCCCGGGCCCAGCAGCAGACCCAGGTTCGATTCCCGCCCACGGTCGTTCTCTGCATGTCACTCCCCTCTCTGCCCCATTTCACCTCTGTCTCTCTGCACTATCAAATAAAGCATAAAAATGCCCAAAAAATATCTAAAAAAAAAAAAAAAAAGCTCTTTTAAACTTAGGTGCTCTGGTGGTGTAGTGGATAGAGCACGCACCATATTGGCTCCAGCCTTCGTTGCAGTGGTCGCGGGTTCAAATCTGACCCGTGGACCTTCACTGCAGGTCATCCCCCGCTCTCTCCCCATTCAAACTCTGTACTATCTAATAAAGCTTGAAAATGCCAAAAAAAGTATCTTTTATATATATATATAATAAAAAAAAAGCTCTTTAAAACTGCGCAGTTAAAGTAGGAGTAGTTTGTGAGCGTATGTTTTAAAATGCCTTTTGTTTGCTGTGTTTACTGTAGGTGTTGGCAGACGGGTACCTCATGATTGGGATCGATGGTTCGGAGGCAGTGGACGGCTCAGACTGGTTCTGCTACCACAGCCACTCTCCCTCCATCTTCCCCTCTGGCTTCTGTGAAATCAACAACATTGAACTCACGCCCCCTAGAGGTATCTTTCAAATCATTTGATTCTATCAACCCTTCACAAAATGTCAAATTGGCCATATGCTCCCAGCCAAACAAATCCAACAAAGATAAGTACAATACACATTGGTATACGTATGTCATATTTAGACGTGCATTTAAGGTGTCATTGAAGGTGTGCTACGAGGAACTTTCAAATATTTACTTTAAAAGTCTTAATTTTTCCTCAGATGATCAGAAATGACATGCAACAGCAAACAAGATCATCAGTTTAGATAATGTTATTTTTATTAGTTTTTCTTAATGCCTTTGTCATACGCTCACCCAGGAACAACAGCTAGTGTGGTAAAAAACACTACCGCTTTTGTCCCAAGGGGTCGCTAGAATGGCCAAAAACTGAAAGTTCCTCATAGCCACGTTTAATAACTGAACAAACAATACGTTTTTCATACCACATTGCAATCCATTCAATACACAAAAAACAAAGTTGTAGCAGCCAATCCTGTAATAACGGCTGAGAGGCACCTTTTATTATCTGTTGCATACATATCAAAAACAGATCAATCTATATTGTATTTTCAATAATTGTTAGATTTATTTTTATTTTGGCACTTAAGTCGTCCATACATCCGTTTTCTACCTTGATAAATGTCATTTCTCTCCAGGTGAAAGTTATTGGTTAGAAGAAGTTGAATATGGTTTCATAACACTGACTCTGTTCCCCAGGCTACACTAAACTGCCAATTAAATGGTTTGACTACCTCAGAGACACAGGTTCAATAGCTGCTCCTGTCAAGCTCTTTAACCAGGTAGGCCTGTGTTTGTGTTTATTAAGATCTCACCATGCTTATCATTGAAATGCTCTTTATTGATAACACACTTTCATAGTAACACATTCTCCACAAATGCATTTTTACAAGGACAGCGCACCATGCATCATTTGGGGGAATGTTGAGTTGTGTGAGGTTGGCCTTTCTTTAAAGCCTCTGTAAACCTGGTCTAAAATAGTCAAAATCAATATATCACATCACTGTGGGTGACCTAATATGCTTTTGCAAAAATCTGATAGAAAATAAATTTTCATCAATATTATAAAACTTAGTTTAAAAAAAAAACTGTTTACTGTCATGACAGTTTGAGAGGACTGTGTGGGCGTCGCCCAGGCTCATGTATTAAAGCTGGGGTGAAGGATTTGGGGAGAAAATGGCAGTTGGGATAGAGATTTGAATCCAAATACCTCAACCGCTCCACTTGTTCTCTTTGGTCCCTCCCTGACACGCTTTACACCAACAACGTTGTGCCAAAGTGAATCGACAGTCCCAACAGCCAATAAGAACAGAGAATCGGAGCCTCGCTCTGATTGGTCAAAGTGTACAGCTCATGTTAACTTTGACCAATCAGAAATCACATACCCCAGCTTTAAATGTTCTCCTTAGCAACATCACATTTTTTATAAAATGTTGGGGCAGAGAACTGCCCTGATTGGTTCCAAATAATGAATGTGTCACAGGAACCAGAGCATAGCCAACCTCATCTAACTTAAATGACAATATTGGATTGGATTGGATTGACAAAAAGTCCTATCTCCCCACATTACACAGGTAGAAGGACTTTGTGGATTTGGGTTTACAGGGTCTTTGAGGCTAGTTCTCCAAAAGTAAAATGAACACCTCCTTCCTTTTCCTTTAGCCTCCTTGTATCTCTCTAATTAACAGGAATCAGGCTTTTATCAGGAAAACATCTCTTCACAAATAGCTTACTATGACTGTGTGAATGAATAGAACCTGGATCCCTGTAAAGTTGAACAGTTTAATACGTTGCTGAAGCATTGGCCTTTAACACAAGTTGACACTCCTAACTTTTTTTTTCGTGTATCTTATATGTTATTTTGTATTGTATCTTGTGCAGCACTTTGGTCAACTGATGTTGTTTTTAAATGTGCTATAGACATAATTTTGACTTTTTTGACTTTTACAATGTCTGTGCTTTAATTGTATGTGTACATCAAAAAAAGTCCTTTCATTTCAAAGTCCTTGTTACCTTGCGTCTCTTCAGGACGTTCCCAACCACGGCTTCCGGCCCGGCATGAAGCTGGAGGCTGTGGACCTGATGGAGCCGCGGCTGGTCTGCGTGGCCACAGTGACCAGGATCGTGCACCGCCTACTGAGGATCCACTTTGACGGCTGGGAGGACGAGTACGACCAATGGGTGGACTGCGAGTCACCTGATCTCTACCCCGTGGGCTGGTGTCAGCTGACAGGCTACCATCTGCAGCCCCCCGCCTCGCAGAGTAAGAACACACAATAGGAACTAGTCATAAAATGGAACGGAATTATTTTCATTTTTTCCCTGTTAAACCTAAACTGTGTAATGTCTTTTTCTTTCAGCTAATAGAGAACCGCCTCAGTCTGTCCCCAAACAGAAGAAAAAGGCCCAGCAGTACAAAGGCCAGAAGAAAAGTGAGTGATACTTCCTCTGTGCATTTGTTTCTCTCCATCCTTTCCTTTGCCTTCTCTTTTTAATTCTTCCTCTTCCTGTCACTGGCTACACATTCCCTTCATTCCAAATCACATACCTTTTCTTTTTACTACACTACATGCTAAAGTACAGAAGAGTTTTAGGGCCACAGGAGAGAAAATAAAATGAGATAAGGAAGATTTATTTTCATTATGTCGAGAAATGTCAAGAATAAAGACGAATACTCCAACATGCTAGTGGAGTTAATGGGGCATTAATGTATTTTCAGCATACTACAATTGATGTGCATGTATTGGGACATCCTAAATCTTTTTCTGGCGTACTAAATAGTAGGAAAGTATGGGTATTGGAACGCAGGGTTCCTCTATGGATTTGTTTGTCTACATCAGGGGTGTCCAAACTACGGCCCGCCCGCTTTTTATTGGCCCGCGGCCGATTTAAAAAATATTATGTAATATGGCCCTTTCTTTTTTCTTTTTCTTTTTTTATCCATGTGTGTTTCTTCAATAGCTTCTAATTCATCTGACACAGTGTCTCCAAATAATTTTTTCATACAAAATTCTTCAGATTAAGCCTCTTAATTTTCCTCTCAAAGTGCACCAGATTCATAGCCTGGAAATCCAGACCATGATATCTTGAACGATAGAGGGTCTGGCCATGATCAATAGTAATTTCCAACTCGAGGGGCGGCTCCTACTCGTGCATTTCAAATGCCACTGCACGCAGTTGGATAGCACTACAACCAATCAGAGCGATGCACAAGGTGACGTAAGCCCCGTTCGTTTAGCGAACAGCTGTTAAACTGTTAAATTAAACGTTTGCCGTGGTCGGTCGGCAAAACAGAACATTCCACTTACTTGCTAATGAAAGATTTGAGTGCCGTCTTCCAAATCGTAAAGGGTCGAGGCCAAAGCAGTCTCAAACTCACACAACATATCCGCAGCCATCTTTGATGTTTACTATCACGGCTTCGACGTCGCATGCACGTCACTGTCGTCATCCGGTTACGTCTGCCCCAGAGCACCATACAAAGGGCTCTGGCGCGCCCATATTAGATAGAACCAATTGAAACGTTAGCCCGGACCTTCGTAGATTTGTCTGTACTGGTCACTGGTTACACATTAGTTGTGGAAGCTGCTGACTGGTCTGCACGCTTGGATTAAGAATGGTGGGCGTTTCCTTTTATTTGCGTGAACAGCATTTATGATGAAATTCAGATATAAAATCTAATTTGTCCCCAAAGGATAAAACATGCCATAATACTGCTACATTTTCATTTTTATGAAGTTGACCATACAAAAATAGTAATAGAAAAGGCTTTTTGATTAGACATTTGCCACAAGTCTAATTTACACGCTCAATTTGAACTTAAAAGTTACATTTACTATTCAATATTTCTAATAGCAATGTTATGCTTAGTTGTACGCTGAAAACGATTTGTTTTATTTTTTGCAGTAATGATTTATTGTCATACATCATGGACATGCAAATGTAACTTTAATGTATTAATTAAAGTCAGATTTTAAAACTAAATATTGGCACTTGCAGACTTCCATACATTTGGTCCAGTTCCTTAAGCTTTGTTCTTGGTAGCTAAGAGTGCAATGTGCTGACTTGGGTCTGGCAGTCAGAATACTGCTGACCAGGGTGGTTATTCAGATTGACACAGATATATATATATATACAATTCCATTTTAAGCTCCTTAACTTTTAAGCTTTCCTTCCCAAAAGATTATGTGAACACGAAGAACACCAGTTCCATGTCCACTCTCCCGTGTGTACAAAGACCCCTGGTAGCTTACACTGAGTGTGGCTTGGTTGTTTTAGAGAGGAAGATTCCAGTGGGTCGCCGGCCCTTCAGTCAGACAGGCCGGAGGAGGAGCAGCTTCTCAGGGGATGAAGAGCAGAGTCCACCCCCCTACCCAGCTGCCCAGGGGCCCACACGGCCCCGGCCCCGCACACACCTCCACCAAACACACAAAGCAGGTAACAACACACCACAACCCTGACCGAGACATGACAACTGTTTTAAACCAAGTCCTCTCAAGTCACAGGGGCCGCACTGGGACACTGGATGCTGCTGATGTTCTATTGTAAAAAACATTTGTTTGCATATGTTTATTGTATTTGGTCACACGTGAATATTTCCTCATATTGGATAAGGTCTGTTTTTTTTTTATTTTTGCAGGAATTTCAGTGTTTTGTGTTACAGAGACATTCACTGCTTTTGACAAAAGTTATTTTGACAACAACTAGCATTCTCCTTAATGGCTGACTCCTCCTTTAACCATTGCTCTCTCTGTCTCCCTCTCTCTCTATCCCCCTCTACAGAGTCTCTGCTGAGAATGAAAGAGGAGACGGCCGAGGTGGACGAGTTTACCTTCTCACAGGGAACCTCAGACCAGGAGAGTAACGGCTCAGGCAGCTACTACATCAAACAAGAGCCCTGAAGGTTCAACACACACACACACACACACACACACACACACACACACCTACACACACACACACACACACCTACACACACACACCTACACCTACACCTCAACGCCTCTGGATCAGACCCCAGCCTTCATCCACCCACCACTCAGACCAACAGCAGGCCTTCTATGGAGTTGCTACACACAGAGGCTCCTTTTCATGCTCCTGGGGGGAAAAAATCCTGAAGGGGAATATCACCTCCGAAAACAATTTTGTTGTAGCCGTGCGTGCATATAATCACTCACCAAACCCGTATTGGGGTGGATGGAGGGGTCGGAAAGTAGTGCACCCCCAGAGTCGGGCCTGGCACACACACACCACGTTTGGGGCATTCTTTTTCTTAACCACCTTCCGGTCTGAAACATCCAGCAAGAGATATTTGGATGGATTAAAACAATTTTTTTTTTACAGAACCAGGGGAGCTGGTCGTGTGCGAGTTGACATGAGCCCCCTCCCCCTCCCCCCACCTGCCTCTGCCACAATCTGGGCCACGCACAGAGACCTGTAGAAACTGTGACAACCATATTTTTGAGCCAGGCTTTTTTCATTTTATTTTAATTTTTTTATTCTTTTGGTTTTGTCTTCAGGTTGAGCGAGTCAGCCAATGAGGACAGAGGCTGGCAGTGACACCAACACAGCTGTGTATATTTTAATAATTTTTTCCTCTGAACAATATTTCCAGGTGGACTTCTGTTTTTGTTAATAGTACTTGAATTTATTTTTTCCTTTCATTATGTAATGATTTTTGAGTTGTTTTTGTCCTATTGTACTTTTTTTTTTTTGCATTTGCATTTTCTGTGGCTGTGTGGGGAAACTTCAATGTGCATTGTTTCATAAAAGTGATTTCTATTCATAGAGTATGTGGAGACCTATTCAAATACAGCTACAGAGTTATAGATATTAAGGATTGTCATTTGAATGGAGATATTTAGTACAATGCTGCACAGCATTACATATATTGACCCTTTTTTTTTCATTGTTTGATGTCAATCTTGGCCCGGAAATATTTCCACAGCTACATTCATCTTTGATTCAAGCATAACTGAACCAAAGTCAGATTCTCAAATTAAAGTTTTAATAAAATAGTGACAAATGACCATAAGAAATTCCATAAAATAATTATTTGTAAGTATCCAGTTGACAATGATTTAACACAGAGAAGTGAGCATCCTTACATTTCAGCATCTTTTTTTCTTTCATGTCAATTCGAATTTTTTCAAATCATTAAGGTTGATAACTGACTCACGCTTAAGCTATAAACATATTTCAGTATTTAAAATAATCCCACATTAAAGCTGTAATAGAAGCAGTGTTTATGACTGCTCTATTGCAGCACCAATTTACATCTTTTAAGCAAGAAAATTTTGCAAAAAAAAAAGTGTGTTGTGATTATGGCTAAATGGTAGACTGAACTTTGTTCATCCTAATAGCCTTTAGCTATTATCAATGGGCATTGTTTATGACTTCTTTTTTCCCACATTTTGAGCTATCTCACCCTCCAAAACTGTTACCTTTTACATTACTTTTTACTTTGCAGTCCTACTGGCAAAACTGCCTGTAGGTTACTATACAAATACGTTACATAATCCAGGTTAAAGTTAAATCAAGAGAGCACAACTGTAATGAGGTATAAGTGTTGGCTTGCTTGGATAGCTCAATGTGGAGTTTTTAGGGGACGGATCACAATAATCACAATATCCCCACAATACCGCCATCTAATGAACAACGTTGTCCTTTGTTGCGTTAGAAACTTACCCCTGCAGTAAGTTGTGAGTTTTAATGTATCAGGGTGTTAGTGCTGTAATATTGAACAGAAAAGGATGAAGCTGTGGAAAACGAAATGCTTTTCCCTTCAAAAAAAAGAAAAAAAAAAAGACTTGTACCAAACTAGAAAAAAAAATGTGCATAGTATGACTGTTAAGTGAAGCAGCAGGGTATGTTGTTTTTAGAAAGAGAAACCCTTACTGGTATGATGGGGCTTACACTCCCGACATGTTATTCCCATGTCCAACAACCCTACAATACAATATCTAACTTTGACCTTTCAGTTTGGATGTAGCTGCTGTCCTAATTTGACGTCATAGGTGATTAACGTATGACCCAAAAGCTAGAGAATATTTAACTGTTGTGTGTGTGCTGGCAGATGTGTGACGTACACACTGTCAAAGCTTGCACCACACAAGTCATTCAGACTGCAGGTTTGTGTGTTTCTGTTAGTACTCTGGACCATGTCTGCTGTTTTCATAAGCTGAGAAGGACAGGGGGACTATTTAAAATTTACATCTAAAAAATCCTCAGTTTTTTTTATGCAGTCACAAGTATGCCATCATAATCGTTGGACAAAATGCAGTCTTTAATTCTAGTGAAATAATACATTAAGGAAAAAATATTAAGCTTTGATTTTGATAATGCGTTACAAAACAAAATTTTGGAAAACTCTATCGAATTTGCCTATACATATTAACACATGTTTGAAGAAGAAAGACAGATTCACATCTACAGGTGCTCCAATTGCAAATGGAAAGACAAAGTAAAATTGAAAAAAAAAATTGGGGCTTTAAAATGTAATTGCCAATTGATCACTTAAACATAATATATGAACAAGGAATTTACTTTAAATATTTTGATGCAGTGATTACAATATACTGTATTAATCAATGTATAGTTCCTTTTTTTAAAATAATGCATGAATCAATTATAATCAGATACGGTTATTGTGGCATACTTGAGACTCCATACATCCATTATTTGCAGCATCAAACTTGAGTTAGTGACATTGAAGATAGGAGATTGGAACATCTGCCGTGCTTTAACAGTCTCTTAGTGGAGCTGTTGTTTTGTCCAAATGCGGAAATAAAATAATATGTTAAAAATATTTTATCAGGCTCATATGCAAAGCATTAATGTATTCCTATTGCTTAGGTTGTTCTCATGTCAGAGCCATATGTATGCAAGCTAGTTTCTGATTCATCTGAGCCACAGAATAACTAGTGTGTTGTTGATAATGAGATATGAACAATGCGCTACTTTTCCAATAGTCTCTAAAGGGCAGCATGGATAAATACAGACATTCTATGAACATAGATATATTCTCCATGACTCTGATGGTATGTTCTCACAAATATTACGTTCTAAAATTCATGCTTGGGCATGGAAGATATACAAGAGTCCTAATTTCACTCTTCTTTAAGCTACATTACTGCAGCCGTTTATCTACTACCTCTCCTGATGCTAGCCATGTTTAGCTAAAAAAACGCGTGAATTATATAGCAGTGTGTTAGCATATGCAAACGATGACCTTAAAAAATTATCCGCTTGAAGACTAGACACCAAACATGGAAGATTTCTTTTATCACAACAGCACACAAGGTAGACTTCTCATTTTGAAGGATGCAATAACAAAATAGATCCCACAATATTTTTCGCTATGTTGAAATAAAACTTTCTAGCACCCTCAAATGTCATGATCATTACATATAATAGAATTAACATGAGATGATTTAACAAAAAATGCTATTGTATAACTGTGATATTCATATATAGAATCCTCTGTACGGCCAGACGGCTGTTGTATTGGAAGGCAAGAGCAGATGAAAAACTTCTCAGTGACGGCAAAAGATCCCAGATTTTCTCTTTCTACCAGTAAGGTTCATGATTCAATTCTCAGGAAGTGTGTGCTTGTAGTTTTTGGTTGGAAGGGTTGGAACTACATTTGGTGTGAGTCGGCAAAGAAAGTCTGTAATATCTACAGTCTTTTTAAAGGAACTGAAATAGTGCTTGTAATAATGTAATCACTATTGTCTAATTAATGCTGAAATCTTAATACTGAAAATTATAGCATTGAAATATTCAACTCTGAATTTGGGTTGTTTTTCAACTCCTATCTTTGATATCTCTGTTATTCAACTGGTATAATATCAAATGCCCTGTTTTGAAAAAAGTTTAAAGTTTTGTGTTTTCAGTGGTTCACATCCATCTGTCCAGTTTTCAACAAAAAAAAAGGTCTTATCTCACTCACCAGTTCATGTATTTTTGTCCATATTTTTTTAGCTATCAGATTCTACATTTTAAGGTGTGACACAAATACACGATTTGTGTTCCTTTTTTTTTGTTTGATTTGCTTGTGTAGCTTCCTGTTTTCCTTCCTTTTATTTCTTAATTGGACATGAGATAAGTTTCCGTTTTGAATTCCGTCTCCTGATTGGATACCAAGCCGAAACGCTAAGCTTCTAAAAATACCAAATGAGCAATAAAAAGACAGTGAATCACAATCATTTGAAAGGCAGACAGGTTTTTCAGGATAGGTATCAGCTTACAGGACTTATTTTCCAATGATGTTGAAAGGCAGAGAGAGAAGCATTAAAAAGTACTTTGTGACCAAACTGCATTAATATCTTAGTACAATAAAAAAGACTGTTCTAGGGACTTGACTGCTGCTATCCTCCTCTAGATTAACCCCCCTTAAATAATCAGATGCACAATCAACACTGTATTGGATCTTCTGTTTTTTCTGAATTTTTCCTTGTAAGATATTAAACTTTCTTGTTTCACCTTGATCCCCAAATTAAAAAAAAAAAAAAAAATGGAACAAGTATGACTTCCATCCACGGGTAGCTGTGTATTTTAAAAGTGTTTGAGCATCAGTAGCTGAAGGTGGAAGTTCATAAGGGATTGGGTGCACTGATCAACTGAATGCATGTAGAGCATTGAACGCGTTTGTGCCGATATCGTGTTGAGCTTGGTTTCGTTCTGTTGTGACCGTCATTGGTTGTTCTTCACTTTATCTGTGTTTCTCTTTCCTGCTCCACTGTCATCAGAAAAAATGTATGGAAGCCTATTAATGCCAAGAAAAGACATATAAATGACAAAATTAGCATAAATAAGAATAAAAAATGAATACTTGTGCTAATTCCATTCCAAATCCATTAATATTATAATCATTTTGGAAGTCAAAAGTCTAATGGAGTATTTCATCATTTTGACTCCGATTCTGTTGACGAGAGATTTTGTTGTTGTTGCAGTAATCCAAAATACCCTCCAAATTGTTTCAGTGTCCCAAGTGTTGACATTTCCCATAACTGACCTGAATTTTGACATGGCATTGTATGATTTTCACTTATCGGGAATTTTATTATTTTTTATATTAAAATATTATTTTTTAATTTTTTACTTACCAACATTTATTTTGCATTTCCGTGGCAGTGATGGGCTTCCATAGAGGGTACCCAGTTGTGGGTTGCAGAATTCGTCCTGCACCTGAACTGGTTCTGATAAGGAGCAGGCTGGAAAATTTGTTTTTACTTGGATACTAACACGGGTCTTTTGTATGTGATAGCCACCCCAACCCAACCCAACCCCCCCAATTATATTAAACCATTATATTGTGGTGCTATATATATATTTGATAAAAATGACTAAATGTATTGGGATTGCTATTGTCTGAAAATAAGTTGAGTTTGAGAAGGTTATGGTGCAAAATCTATTTTTGGATACAAATGGAAACAAAAAAAATCTATGTTAATAATTATAAATCTATTGATATTAACACACTGACCCCCTGAGGTACATTATTAGATTGCAGTTTAAAGTTTGTAAATCTTTTTGATAGTGTATACCAGTTTCCTTTTCATATGGTAAAAATTTGTGCTGTGATCAAGCTTTGATAGACTTTGTAAATAAAGCCAAAATGTTTGGATCATAATTATTGGTTGTAATGAATGGCTTCTTTGTTTACAAGCATTGCAAACTGTTTCCGCATGGCTGTGAAAGTTTCTGGTGATTTTTGTAAGATCTGACTTTTACACTGAATAAAAAAAAAGGCTTATGACTTCAAACTATGTGAGAGCCCCTTTGTCAGATGTCCAGCTTCTTGAGGGCACTTTGTCCTTTGTACAAAGAAAACCTGGTTCTAATTCAGGATGGACACGGCAGCACCACTACTTATGTTTTCATTCATCATGAAATCTAACATAATAATGTAGGTTAAAGGTGGAGTCAGCAATCCTGGAGAACACTTGTCAAAATGAGTGAATATATCCTCAAGATCCACTACCTATCTGTACTGTGTGCACACTAAAACAACATTGAATTGAATTGAATTGAATTGAAAATGTTTTTATTTCGAACAAGTAAATAATAAAAAAATAAAAAAGCAATAATAAACAATAAAATAAATTAAACAAGTGGACAGTTACAGTAAAGTAATATTTACACACAGTGAAAACCACAAATGAAAATAAACTGTCTTGCACTTGCTTTACCTGTTCAAAAAGGTAAAGCAAGCATAACATGCCCGCTTACAGAGCCTAGAAGGCTGTGTATTAGCACTTGATTTATTTTAAGCGCTATCACAGTATGGACAGGTAGCTGGTCATTAAATATTCACTGAGTTTGATCAAAAGTAGCATTCTCCAGAATCACTGACTCCACCATGGGGCCTATTGCATAAAAGTGGAATAAAGACATCCAGGATGATTGATAAAGCCAGCCTTGACAAAGTCTAGCCTGGGCACTTTGGATTAGTCAGTTGCATAAACGCCAATCCAGTATGTAAAGGGGCTGCTTTGTCAAGCCAGGTGTAAGTAATTCTGTTAAGTGCCAGCCCACAGTTTTCAGAAGTAGACCCAAAGATCGAACACAGATTTACTGATAGAAAAATGGAAAAGACGGCCCATTTTCCCACAATGCCTTGCTAGTTTAAACCGTAAGTGAGGGGGCAGTTCATTTCATACAGGAGATGTATTCTCTGCCAACTGTTCTTGATGTCCCTGCATTGTTTTATGATAAAATAGTTGACAGTGAGCAGTCTGCAGGTGCATCTAAAAAATTGAATATCATGGAAAGTCCATTCAAAAAGTTAAACTTTCATAGATCCATTACACAAAGTGAAATATGTCAGGCCTTTTTTTGGATGATTGATTGATCATGGAATAAAAAATCCAGTATCTCAATATTAGAATGTTACATACAACCAATCAGAAAAAGGATTTATAATACAGAAATGTCGACCTTCTGAAAAGTATGTTTATTCTAGATTAATTTCACTCCATGTGTAATGAATTTCTAGAATATATTTAAGTTTCACTTTTTGAATTCAATTACAGAAAAAAGGAATTTTTCATTGATATTGAATTTTGTTTTAGATGCATCTCGATATAGTGATAAGTACAAATTGAATTTATTTGACCCACACTTGCAACGTCATCTGCCATCGATAATCAATTGTATAAATATAGCCTGCAATATTGAACATCAATTATTATAATTTATATCATTGCATCTTAATCTAATTATAATTAAGTTAATTATAAATGGTTCAGGTTAAATAAATAAAAAAAAGGACTATTTAACTAAATGACAATGCAGTCTTTTATGTGGTACCTTAAAACAGGCTAATGAAAATAAAGCAATACACAGAAGATTTATTTATTATTATTCTTCCGGACAATTACACATAACACATAATTTTCTCATTGCATATTCATACATATTACTTTGTGTTATCGTCCGAAGGGAAGCAGGAGAAGCCAAAGGCTTATCGGGTCCCGCCCCCACTGCCATAAGATTCAGATACACAGCTACACAGCTACTACAGTTAGAATATTTTTTTCTTCTTTTTTTTAAGAAGATTCATTCTAATACACAGATCATTTTAGGTCTCTATTTTCCTCTCTGCCTGTGACAATGCAGATAGTGATATGGCCTTGTCCATTTCTTCTCTAGTAGCCTAAACACATCTGCAAAAGTATTCAAAACAGTCAGTGTGTCTGCTGACCTCGGCTACAGTCCCATAACACGCAGTGTATTTACAAATTCTTCAGTCAGAGAAAGTCTTCCATTTTTGAATTGGGTGTTCTGAACACACAGCTGATAATTAACATTTATCTTTCATTTGAATTTCAATAGTCACACATTCCATTAGAATCATGGAATAACTGTTGAACACCTTGATTTCAGATCGGAGTGACAGCTGACTGAGCCAATCAGGCAACAGAATAAGTTTATCCTTTACGTTTAGCCTGGTCGGGACCAGGCTAAACGTAAAGGATAAATCTCCAGGGTCACTTATGTCCCTCCGCTTTTATGCAACCGGATCATGGCTAACGCAAGCCAGGATAACCGAAACATCCTAGGTTAATCCCTTATCCTAGTTTTATGCAATAGGCCCCATGTCTTCTCTGATGGACCTCTAATGGTGGAAGAAGTACTCAGATCCTTCACTTTACCTCCTTTACCAGTACAACAATGTAAAATACTCAGCCACACATAGAATATGTACAGGTGAAACTCGAAAAATTAGAATATCGTGCAAAAGTTAATTTATTTCAATAATTCAACCTAAATGGTGAAACTAATATATTATATAGACTCATTACATTCAAAGTGAGATATTTCAAGCCTTTATTTCTTATAATTGTGATTATTATGGCTTACAGCTTATGAAAACCCCAAATTAGAAATCTCAGAAAATTAGAATATCACATAAAATCAATAAAAAAAGGATTTTAAATACAGAAATGTCAGCCCTCTAGAAAGTATAAACATACATATGTACTCATTACTTGGTTTGGGCCCCATAAGCATGAATTATTGCCTAAATGCGGCGTGGCATGGACGCTATCAGCCTGTGGCACTGCTGAGGTGTTATGGAAGCCCATGTTGCTTTGATAGTGGCCTTCAGCTCGTCTGTATTGTTGGGTCTGGTGTGTCTCATCTGCCTCTTGACAATAGCCCATAGTTTCTCTATTGGGTTCAGGTCAGGAGAGTTGTCTGGCCAATCATGCACAGTAATACCATGGTCAGTCAACCAGTTACTTGTGGTTTTGGCACTGTGGACAGGTGTCAAGTCTTGCTGGAAAAAGTAATTCAGCATCTCCATAAAGCTTGTCAAGAAACAGGAGCATGAAGTGCTCTAAAATCTCCTGGTAGACAGCTGTGGTGACTTTGGACTTGATAACACAGTGGACCAACACCAGCAGATGACATGGTGCCTCAAATCATCACTGACTGTTGAAACTTGACAGTGGTCTTCAAGCCCCATGGATTTTGTGCCCCTCCACTCTTCCTCTAGACTGTGGGACCTTGATTTAAAAATGAAACGCAACATTTAATTTGGATCAGTGATGATTTGAGGTATCATGTCATCTGCTGCTGTTAGTCCACTGTGTTATCAAGTCCAAAGTAACCACAGCCATCTACCAGAAGATTTTAGAGCACTTCATGCTTCTGTCTGTTGACAAGCTTTATGGTGATGACAATTTCCATTTCCAGCTAGACTTGGCACCTGCCCACAGTACCATAAACCACTGGTAACTGGTTGACTGACCATGTTATTACTGTGCATGAATGGCCAGACAACTCTACTGACCTGAACGCCATAGAGAAACTATGGACTATTGTCAAGAGGAAGATGATACACACCAGACCCAACAATACAGACGAGCTGAAGGCCACTATCAAAGCAACCTGGGCTTCCATAACACCTCAGCAGTGCCACAGACTGATAGCATCCATGCCACGCCGCATTGAGGCAAGAATTCATGCAAAAGGAGCCCAAACCAAGTACTTAGTACATATGCATGATTATACTTTCTAGAGGGCCGACATTTCTGTATTTAAAAACCTTTTTTTATTGATTTTATGTAATATTCTAATTTTCTGAGATTTAGAATTTGGGGTTTTTATAAACTGTAAGCCATAATAATCACAAGTATAACTAATTAAGGCTTCACTTAACTCACTTTGCATGTAATGAGTCTGTATAAGATATTATTTTCACCTTTAAAGTTGAATCACTGAAATAAATTAACTTTTGCACGATATTCTAATTTTTCGAGTTTCACCTGTATATGATAATCAAGCTGTATGTTTTGTTTGGGATGGTTGATTCTACAGAGACACTTATACCTAGGGGGCAAAGTGATTTTATGGACATGGAGCGTTGTAAAAGGTTGTTCACCAAAAATGACATCTAGGACCTTCCACGATTGCAACCTGGGTGGACAACCTTGTCAACAAGCTGCTGGAAAGCTACAGCGGGCCGACATAGCAAATCAGAACCATTGTTTAAGTGAATGGGGGTGAATGGGGATGGGCTAATGGGGAATTCTTTGAACTTATAGATATCATTATGAAACTTTGCCAGTTGATTACTGACATTAAAACAACAACTTTTTTTATTACAGTATTTTCCAAAATGTTTAAATTAATATGAAAAATCATCAATATCTTACTAATGATGCGTAAATTTGCATATCTGCAAAGCCCCAAAATCTAGATGTTGGAAGAAAACAAAGTCAATTTGTTTTTAAATTTTGAAAACAAAACAAGTGTCCAACTGCCTGAAGCCTTTCCTAATCACAGTTCAAATTTGATCAATAACCCATAGAAAATACATTTTTTACACAGTTACATTTCATGTGCCATGGACCAAAAGTCTCCTTTTGGAGTCTCCAGCTGGTATTTTAGGAAACTACTAGACATTCCCTTGGAAAAAACAGTGTAACAAATTCATTTTCTATGGGTTATTGATCAAATTTGAACTGTGATTAGGAAAGGGTTCAGGCAGTTGGACACTTGTTTTGTTTTCAAAATTTAAAAACAAATTGACTTTGTTTTCTTCCAACATCTAGATTGTGGGGCTTTGCAGATATGCAAATGTACGCATCATTAGTAAGTTATTGATGATTTTTCATATTTATTCAAACTTTTTGGAAAATACTGTAATACAAAAAGTTGTTGTTTTAATGTCAGTAATCAACTTGCAAAGTTTCATAATATCTATAAGTTTAAAAAATTCCCTATTAGCACACCCCCATTCGCTTAAACAGTGGTTCTGATTTGCTCTATGTCGGCCCCTGTAGCTTTCCAGCAGCTTGTTGACCAGGTTGTCCACCCAGGTTGGGATCCTGGAAGGTCCTGGATATAATTTCTGGTGAACAACCTTTTACAACGCTCCATGTCTGTTTTAAAAAAAAAGGGGGTTTTGCCCCCTAGGTATTATGTAAACATGTTTTAGACTCTAGTGTATTGGAATGCACTCTGGCACCAGCATTAACCTTCAGTGCATCCTTAAAAAAAATCACACTCTGCCTCCTTCGGCGCTTACTCACTTTGAATTGATATGTAGATAAAAATAACATGAATGTATTTTTCCACAAATTTTTTTTTAGAACTTTCTTTTTCAACTCAAGTCCTCACCATACAAACCATATTCATATTTATTTTAAGGATTTTAACCCTTTAAATTCCAGTTTTAGAAAAAGTCAGTCGTTTTTTTTTTATTAAAAAAACACAAAAAATCAATTAAAAGCAAAATTATTAGTCTGAATTGGATTTTTTTGAGGGGGATTATAAGAGTGTGATAGATGTAAAAAAAAAATGCAATGATATTGATTTGAATGCATTTTTATATTTTTTTATATCTAAGATTTAAAAAAAGACGCACACTGCCTCCTTCGGCGCTTGAGGTGTCACTTTGAATTGATATGTAGATAAAAATAACATGAATGTATTTTTCCACAATTTTTTTTTATAACTTTCTTTTTCAACTCGAGTCCTCACCATACAAACCATATTTTCCCTTTTGTTAAAGAAAACAAGCATAAATTAGCCAAATTAAAATGTATTTAGCATAACTCAACATTGAACATTTAACAAAAACAGAACAGTACAACAGTTGCTATGGTGTGTGTGTGTGTGTGTGTGTGTGTGTATGAGGTGTAATACGTATCAAAAACATACTATGAGGTGTAATATGTATCAGCGTGCGCAGACCAGAACGCCTCACACGTCTACACGCCTTAACGTGTAAAACATTCTATTTTAACTGTTAAAGCATTCCATCTCAACGGTTTTAACACGTTGGCGTGTGTGGCATGTACGCGACCTGATACGTATTACACAGTGATCTGGTGCACAACACTAAACGCGTACACGCCACACACGCCTTAACATCTAACCTTTTTTTTAATTAATATTTTTTTTTGTTAGTCCACGATTTCTGTAGGCTAACAGAAAATAAGCGGAGCTACTTTTATAACGCCTGCCAGGACCGGCTAGGGTTTAATAAATAGCAGCTGCTTCAACATCTCTATCCGGCTGATACTATGTCCATGGGCTGATAACCGGGGCCGTCATCTGGATTCACGGACACGGACACAGTGCCGTCAGATGTGAAAACCCAAAGGAAAATTGTAAGTAGCCTATTGCTTTCTAATGTGTTCAAACTTTATTTCAATGATGAAAAGCAACGTGTGGTTAATATTGTAAGGCAGCATAGCTAACCCACTAGCTAACAATTCATAACAGCTATTTTTCGTTAGCATCCTTTTTTTGTTGGACAAACCATTTCATGTGGAATTTGGTAACATCTAATGGTGTTAATAATGAACTGTAAACCTAAAATAGTAAGGCTGACTAATGAATCCTCCCGTTAATCAGTTAAAACAATAATTTGGCTAGCCGGGATTCAATGCTTACATGTGTCGATCCCAGTTGAAGTGAATTCCTGCCTTTATAGTGGCTAATGTTTGGAAGATTTTATTGGACTTTATTATCTGTGAAAGCAAAACAGTTTTGTAAAAGCACAGAAGACAATTGACAAGTGTGTATCATGATTCACACGTATTTCACTACCCACAAACCTGTAATTTTTGACTTGCAAATATGTATAACTTACTCTGAAAATACAAAGTCATATTTACGCATTTACGGATCCGTTTCTGCTTGTGAAAAAGGGTTTGCATATTTGTGGATTGCCTCCTGTGAGAGCCACATTACATTTTTACATAATTTTGTCCAATTTCTACCACCG
The DNA here is from genome assembly GCF_949987685.1 of Ammodytes marinus. NCBI lineage: Eukaryota > Metazoa > Chordata > Actinopteri > Uranoscopiformes > Ammodytidae > Ammodytes > Ammodytes marinus. Next base: position 21,572,389 of record NC_137224.1, on the reverse strand, counting down.
AGATCTGTAGAACAAGCTTTACAAATGTGAAGTGCAATCATTTGTAAGTGTGTAATTGTGTTTTGTAAAGTTATATCCACACAAATAAAAAGTGATTTGCAAATATGTAAAATTTAGGCTGTAAATGTGTATTTTAATTTTGCATATTTTTTTTATTCTTTTTTAAATGCAAATAGTTTCACCACAAAAAAAGACATGTCAACTCCTATTTACGCATTTACGGAACCATTTCTACACGTGAAACTGGCTCTGCATATTTGTGGATCGCTTCCTGTATGCTTACGGAATATTGTCCCATTCGTGCCGCAGAGATCTGCAAAATGAGGTCTGTAAAATGAGACCTGTAAAATGAATTCTGTAACTTAAGGTCAGTGTTGCCACAGTTACTTTGAAAAAGTAATCCGATTACTGATTACTAGTTACTCCTTAAAATAGTAACTTAGTTACTTTACTGATTACTTGATCTTAAAAAGTAACTAAATTAGATTACAAGTTACTTTAAACATTACTTTACAGGTTTTGAAACCCATATATCTCAATTTAAAACATGCATTAAGAATCATTGAAAAATATACAAAATAAAGGTTGTAGGCTAGTAGCCTATAGGCATACTGTTTTCAAAATAATAAAAATTATGGTTTAAAAAATGTAATAAAAAAAACGGCCACCTCATTGGTTCATTTGGAGGCCTGTCACGCGAACAGAGGAGGAAAAAAAAAGCTCTCCACAGCTCAAGATCTTAAGGTTAAGAAATTAACCAATGGTTGCGTTCCGAATCGCATACTCTTTCTTTTTTCTATTCTACATACTACATCCGACGATAAAAATAATCTAGTTAGGATGCAGTAGGCATACTATTGGGACATACTTTACTCTCTTATTTCATCATAACATTGCGACTTGATCTTGCCTCTTGCTTTTATATCCGTCGCATCTCCGTTTGTTTTCACATGGAGGCTGATGTCACTTCACGTGCGTACTGGATTGTGGGTCAGAATCGCCCAAATAGGATGCATTTTTCAACACTAACGATCTTGGCCGCATGAAGTAGGTCATCCGGGTACTTCTAACCATCCTAAATCTGGCCACAAGAATCGGGACATCCTAAATCTTTTTTCTACATATTATATTGTAGAAAGTATGCGATTCGGAACGCAACCAAGGTTTTCTGATATATGAGTGAGGTATCTCACTATGGGATACGCCCCTCGCACTGTCCCCCAGAAGCAATTTCACACTACGCCAGTCGTGACTGGCCAATAGACGTGATGTCTGCCTTGCAGAGGAGGGACTTCCTCCTACTACATAAGTCCCGTCGTCACGTCATCTCTTCAGTCTAAGGCAAAACACCTCTTCTCGCTCCGGGCAAGGAGGGTGATCTTGTGAGATACCTCACTCATATATCAGAAAACCTTGGTTAATTTCTTAACCTTAAGATCTTGAGCTGTGGAGAGCTTTTTTTTTCCTCCTCTGTTCGCGTGACAGGCCTCCAAATGAACCAATGAGGTGGCCGTCCCTAAACAAGCTCCTTTGATTGGTCAAGGGGGCCATGTGGTTCGCCCATAAATAGCATTTAAAGGCTGCGCCGGGAGTTCGCCATCCGCTGGTTGACCTGTCTAACTGCACCTTAAGCAGCTGAACTGTGGCACAAAACAAACGTTTCCCCCCCATGAAATATAGCGTCCGCTATGGGGATATTTAGAATTCGGGTACGGTGACGTTGAAGAGATAGAAGTGTTTAAAACTTTGAAAAAAAGTCACGTGGCGACCGGTGGCCGCACACACCCAGTCTATCAACACATGAGACATCGCAGAGAAAAGTCAAATGAATGCATAAGAGTGAAGGGCCAAGCACGTTAAGTTTAAAGACACTGCTACTGTCTTTGCACTTTGGAGGAATGCATTTATTTTCATGGGGGGAAAAACGTTTTTTTTATTACATTTTTTAAACCATAATTTTTATTATTTTGAAAACAGTATGCCTATAGGCTACTAGCCTACAACATTTATTTTGTATATTTTTCAATGATTCTTAATGCATGTTTTAAATTGAGATATATGGATTTCAAAACCTGTAAAGTAACGTTTAAAGTAACTTGTAATCTAATTCAGTTACTTTTTAAGATCAAGTAATCAGTAAAGTAACTAAGTTACTATTTTAAGGAGTAACTAGTAATCAGTAATCGGATTACTTTTTCAAAGTAACTGTGGCAACACTGACCTTAAGTTACAGAATTCATTTTACAGGTCTCATTTTGCAGATCTCTGCGGCACGAATGGGACAATATTCCGTAAGCACACAGGAAGCGATCCACAAATATGCAGAGCCAGTTTCACGTGTAGAAATGGTTCCGTAAATGCGTAAATAGGAGTTGACATGTCTTTTTTAGTGGTGAAACTATTTGCATTAAAAAAAAAATAAAAAAAATAATGCAAAATTAAAATACACATTTACAGCCTACATTTTACATATTTGCAAATCACGTTTTATTTGTGTGGATATAACTTTACAAAACACAATTACACACTTACAAATGATTGCACTTCACATTTGTAAAGCTTGTTCTACAGATCTCGGTGGTAGAAATTGGACAAAATTATGTAATGTGGCTCACAAACTCACAGGAGGCAATCCACAAATATGCAAACCCTTTTTCACAAGCAGAAACGGATCCGTAAATGCGTAAATATGACTTTGTATTTTCAGAGTAAGTTATACATATTTGCAAGTCAAAAATTACAGGTTTGTGGGTAGTGAAATACGTGTGAATCATGATACACACTTGTCAATTGTCTTCTGTGCTTTTACAAAACTGTTTTGCTTTCACAGATAATAAAGTCCAATGAAATCTTTCATACTAATGAAGTTCCAATTGAACAAATGTGAGCCCATATTCTGCTTAGCACGTCTCACAGTCAACAGACATGTAGCTTTTCTAAATAAAAACCCGTAGTAGTGTGTGTGTGTGTGTGTGTGTTAAAATATGTCATGACATGATAACCCCATGAAGATAATTAATTGCAGGAATGTTATAATAGACTGCATTAGATTTATGTATTGAATAAAATAAAGTGTGTTACAAATAGGTCATATTTACTTCTGCTTTTACTCATATGTTCAGCTTTTGAACTGCATAATCTGCTTTTCCACAGACTCATCTTGGCTGTTGTGCATTTCAAACATTATGGCAGATGAGAGGAAGCTTATGACGGATATAAAAGCAAGAGGCAAGATCAAGGCGCTATGTTATGATGAAATAAATAAATAATTAATCACATACTTCTTTGTTTCCCTGTGAAGTCATTTGGCGTTGCACCTGTGTCCAGCTTTAGTGAGCACTGATGCTCCGAGCTGGTAAGTTATGTTTACATCTCTCTCCCTTTTGATTTTTCCAAAACTCAAAAGTAATATCAAACTTAAATATACCACACCGTAATCTAATTTGTGTTTTGTGTCATTTGACTCTTTGCAATGCCTATGAGCATAACTTAAAGATACAATGTTATCCTAAACATTTAAGGCAACTTAACCATAGCTTTTTTTAAAGGAATTGAGAGTGGTTGAACATTGGTAGAATTCTTATAGATTTTCTCCCCTTAAGACTTGACACAGAATTAAAAAAATTGGAACCTTTGAATATTCATAATATATACCAGTTATTTATTATTTAGTAAAAACAACATATAACAATTACAATAAACATTTTTACACTATAAAATAAAATATTAGTACTATTATTTTTGACAATAAAGAACAAGTATTAAAACAAGTGCCAAAATTAAACAAGGCAAGAACAGTAGGCATACTCATCAATGGTTGATACAGGGCTGTACAGTGCGACAGTTTTGATGAATACAAGTCTACTCGCACGAGTGCGATAGGAGATGAGGAGATAGGCCTACTATCTCATTTAGACACAGAGAGAGGAGTGATGCACAACACTACTTAGAAGGCTCTACATTAACACACGCCGCAAGCTGGTAAAGCTGGCTATTTATTCTTAGGCAATTAAGTAGCCTAGTTGAGTCCATCCGCCACTTTGGCTGGTGAAAGACGTGTGCTCGGGATTCTGTGCTTGTGCGGTGATTCCAGCGTCTAAGGGGCACTTTACACGGCCACGTGAAACGGTGCATACGCAGAAAAATTCCCGCGGATCCACTATATCATTTACATGAACACAGCAAACGCAGGCATGAAACCGCAGGTTTTTGAGATCACCTCCCAGGGAGGATTTTTTGGAAAACTTAACGGTTTTGGTTTCTTGTAAACACCGAAACCATGTCCCCTGGTAACGCTGATGTTACGGCTCCACCCTCACACATGCGTAGTCTATAACATTTGCTGTCAAAACACCCACAAGCGAGTTATAAAGTTAGAAGACAACATGAACGGTGTCTCCACGGCACCATCACTGTGATCAGCGGAGAGTGATGTGCAGGGCTAAAATATAGGCTATCACTCGCCAATTTAGTCCAAGCGATTACCGCAGTAAGTTATTGAGACCACCCGCCACTTTGGCTGGGGAAAGAGTTGTGCTCTGCCTGTTTTTCTAGCTAAATAAACGTGTGTCAATTCTATATGCCAGGGACACGGCTCTCTCTACATTAAAAAACACTATCAGCGTGCAGCGGTTAACTTAGGCTACTGTTCAACAAAAGGAGCATTAAGGCTACGGCTTCACAGTAAAAGCATTTCACTGGCTAAACATTAATAGCATTTCACTGGACACAAAACTGGAAAACTGTCACGTTTTCACAGTGTAAAGTGCCCCTAATAAACTTCACCAAAGGTAAAAAAACGGAAGGACACGGCTCTCTCTACATTAACGCAGTCAAGTTAGCGCGTGTGCAAACCGAACATTTCCTGTGCCCCTTCACATTAAAGGCATGTTTCTAGCCAAACGTGAGTTTACTTTTATTTTGAAGCAGATAAGAACAGGAAATTAGCGCTCAGAGCCCCACAGTGCTCTAGCTTGAAAGGCAACTGAAAAAATTCACAACAAACTATTTAATTGATCCTAAATTGTACAAATATGTATACTAGTTCATAGGCTATGTCCAATGGTTTAAAGTTTGGTTTTAATTAAAAGGAAATGTTCTAAAAATGATTGTTATTAATAAATAATGGAAATAATTCTGAATCAGCAAAAATTTCTATTGGCAGGTTAAATCTTTTGTCTATATTGCAATCATTGCACCCCTATTAATTTTTCTACAATTATAACTGCACAATAGGATATAATATTGATTGAGAATCTCACATGAGACCAAGATAACATGCTCAAAGGTAATTAGAGTGAAATGCAAGGGTTAGGGTTATGCAGGGTTATGTTTCGATCATACTTTGTGTGCTACAAAAAAAAATTGTGCTACTGAATTTTTTTGCTTGCTAGCACCAGTGCTACCACTTAAAAAAATAAGCGTACAGCCCTGGGTTGATAGCTTATATGTTGTGATTAAACAAGGCCAAACCCTGTGTGGCATGTATTAATGGCAGCAACTAAGTCTTTTTCAAATTCATCGTATAATGTGTAGTGGACAGGCAACTTGATGGTTTCAAAGCATGTCATGGCCCTTGGATGACTGCCAAATGCCACCTTCACTATCAGCTCCTTGGGTGGAACCTCCCAACCGACCCAGAACTGCAGAAGTGTTTTGAGTTGATCTGAAAAGGCTGTAAAAAAATAGTAAAAAGTAAGTAAAAACCTCTGAAACACCCATATACTTCACACACTTATACCTTCACAGTTTAATGATGAATTTTTGTTCAACTCTGTAAAAACAGGAAATTTAGAGGGGAAGCTATGTTTAAAATACACACCTTGTTCAATAAAGCTTCTGAAGTAGCCAGTGACCTCAGAAATTGCCTCGATAGTGACGTCGTCATCCTCATCGTCAGAATCATAATTTGCAGGTGTGGGCCATGTGATTTGTGGAAGGATCATCTACAAACACAGGGCATAGTCTCACGACTTATTCATACTTAGGAACAATAATAGGAGAGTAAGTATTTCAGAAGAGTAGCTTTTGATGAATGATGAACATAAATAAATCTTTACCTGGGGTGTGATCTGTGCCTCTTTCTGTGCAGGGAAAAGGAGCTGTTTCACATCCGGTCTTCCTGAAAGAAGTGGCCAAATGCCAGTCTCCTTAATGCTGCATCCACACCAAGCGCGTTTGGGGCGGGAGGGGCGGTCACTTTGCATACAAAGTCAATGCACAGACGCGAATAGACGCGAATGCTTCTCGCGCGGCGCGAATGATGCGAATGGCGCGGCGCGAAAGACACGAAATTCGCTCCGCCACTCATTCGCTTGAGTTGAATATATTCATCTCACGCGAAAACTTCGCGTGACGCTTTGAAGCGAAAGCCAATCAGCGTTGACACTCACTCTGACGTCATGACGTCAACGTCGCTCACGACAACAACAATGGAGGACCAACTTATCATTGCGGTTTGCCGGCACCCGGTGCTCTATGATACAGGCTTGTACAGCTACCGGGACCGGACAAAAAAGGAGGTTGCGTGGAGGGCTGTAGCGGAGGAGGTCGGCCTAACTGGTGAGTTGTAAAAATGTGTATGAGTTATTGTTTACAGCCATATTTGAGCTTCAAACTGACACAAACTGTCAAAAATAACGGAAGATAGCAGAAACTGAACCAAGCTAGCTAGCGTCAACCGGCATAGTTCAAGTGATAACAGTTCGTGCTTTGTTTCTTATGAGTTATTGTTTACAGCCATATTTGAGCTTCAAACTGAACCAAGCTAGCTAAAGTTAGCGTCAACCGCTGTCAACCGCTGTCAACAGCTGTTCAACCGGTGTGAGTACCAGATGTGTTCGGCTGCAAGATCCGCTCGGGGTCCTGCGCCTACTGATGACGTATCGACACTTGACGTTGTCACCATAGATACCGCTACGCTACGGCAAAGCAATGTGGACATACACAACATTTGAAAAGATCGCGATAGCTGAAGGTGCGATAGCTTAAGCGAGTAAGCTAACTATAGATAGTTTATATCTGTGTGAAACTCAAACAACATGTAAAAGATCGCGCTAGCTGATAGCTTAGCCAGTAGGCTCCATAGATAGATCGATTTATTTATTGTTCTGCAAGGTTTAAAATGAGTTGTTACGTTTGGCTTATAGTAGCCTAGTCATCTCTCATTATGTAAGGTTAAATTACATTTTATTTTATACGAATGTATAGTTTAGCAAGGTTTAACCCCCGGTTTTAACCCTGTTTGAGTGCTAAATTAAACATTTATTTAATAATACTTTAAACATTAAATGAGTATTTTAGTTTAATGTACTCTAGCATGTATTTTAAGAAATAATATTTTATTAAAAGAACAACTTTCCCCTGGGTTCACTGTTATTTTACATCACACTGAAAAACAATGTGTATAATGAGTTTCATAATGATATTTATCAGTTAAAAAATGTAAAGGTGTGGCTCTGATGTACAATTTCCAGCCCCTGGAAAATTTGTAGTGTCTTGCAGCACTGATAAATAGATCCATTCATTCAACCTTCATTAAATAAAATAAAAAAATACAGCAGATTTTGTTTAATCTGATTTGTATTTTTCTTATCCAACCACATATACCACCTTCTGTAGTGTCTTGCAGCACTGCCATCGACTGTCCAAACAGCAAACTAGCCTACTGTTTGCACTGAGTCTCTGCAGAACATTTCTCAATGGGAATAGTTCACGGACACACACACTGACATATTTGTATATGATTATATATTTTTTTATTCATGTGGCCTGCAGTGGCGATATCGCACAGGTGTATTCCCACAGGCTCTGAAAACAACAGTCATCAAACCATATCTAACTTACCATTTTTAAGCAAAATCATTGAAAAAGCTGTTTATCAACAGCTAAATAACTACTTCAATCACCAGATGTGCCAAAATTGTCTTCAATTGAACAATGAAAAAACTGAAGTAATGGTCTTTGGTGCAAGGGATGAACAATTAAAAGTCAGTGCACAGCTGTTATGTTAGAACGCACACACCAAGACAGAAATCTTGGTGTATTCATAGACTCAGACTTGGAATTTCTAAAACCACATTAAAACAAGTACACGTCTGGCAAATCAAAAGGTTTCCAAACTGTGCAGAGCACCTATGCAAAATATTAGTTTGAAAAGATTTATATTACAAAAATAGAACTGATTTGAATTACGTAAAATATACAAATATTAATGCTGAGAGGGGCACTGATGCCCAGTGTCCACTCCTCTCGACGGGAAGGGGGGGGCACTGACGCCCTGTTTCTGCTCCGTCAAAGTCGGCCGCAAGGCTGAAGTTGAGGCCGCTGACAATGCAAAGTCATCTTTGCAATATAGTGGAAACACCTATAAAGAAATACACATTACATTAAAGACCAAGTAATATAGCTTCTGGGTTCAAGTTACCCACTAACACTTGTATAAGCCAAATAGCGAATTTGAAAATGTATTAATTATTTAGATTTTCTAAAGTGAGAGCAACCATACTAATGGGCATGTAAGCTCGTCTAGTCACACATTTCAGATGATACCTCATGTTTTTCTGCAGAGTCTACATGTTTTATTTGTTTGTTCTTTTACAAATTTGAGGAAGGAATCAGATATCGTTGGTTGCTCATTTAAGAACCGGAATACTTCTTTTGGCCCTCTAAGTCGTCAGATTTAAAAACATACCCAAGGAAAACAGACTTTGTGATTTAGGAGAAGTGGAGAATTAATTTAAATTTCATACCTACTATCCTGAGCTGTAAATTCCCTTTTTTAATTAAATATTTCCTTAAAATCCTGAAAAGTTTTGGGGGTGCTCCAGTGGCGTATTATCTACTTCAAACTGTGAAATGAAATTTAAAACACCTAATGTGTTTTTTGAGCAATAAATATGACATGATGGAATAGTTGTTTACTTTCAATGTGTATATGTTAAAGTCTATTTTGTTACAAAAGCTTGGAGACTTCAGGATGGTTAATTTGTTTTAGTATTATGGCGCTTTTCCACTGCATGGTATCAGCTCAACTCGACTCGACTCTTAGTATTGTTAAGCCTGTAATTTTTGGGCTGTTTGTGTTGATAATGGTGTCTATTTAGCCCGTGGGCTGGGCATAATTTTTAAACACAACACAAAATTAAATCTATCAATCAATTAATCATGGCCTAAACACTCAAGCCAACCCGCAGGTTCTATCACAGTAACCTGGACTGCTGCTAAGTAGTAATTATTTTGAAAAAGAGCAGTTACAAAGTTTCAAGTCTGTTTATATTTCATTTTTCCTAAAGAGTTTTCTTTCTGTGACCAAGCAACCAATGAAATCTGGTCCGACGTATAACCTTTCTGATCGACTAATGTTTTAGTCAACTATTAGGGGGGCAGCCCTAGTTCATTTATGAAACTGTATGTACAATCTGTGTTAGGTAACATTATGACAACAAGTAGCTTCAGGAAATCTAGTGAAATTGCCAAGTTACAAATAAAGGTTAAATACAAGCAAATGTTTTGGGCAGTACTTGGAAGAAAAAATCAAAGTAATAGTGCCAATACAGAATACTTCCGATAAACTGGCTCAAATGTGCATTTGCGTTTGACACACTGTGACTTACCTTTCAGAAAGTAGGTCTTTGAGAGCTTCCTAATGTTGGCCTTGTTGTTGTTAGGCTGTGGTAACTTTTTTGAGTGAGGTAATGCTTTACTTCAGTGTATAACGCTTCCATTTCTGTGAAAATAAATGAAATAAACAAAGACAGTTTTCGGAATTAAGGCCAGAAAAAAAATTATTTCCCTGGTAATAGAGATAGGGTAATTATCACCTACAAAACTAATCCTATATTGATGAAAGCCCCCACTAACGTTTATTAGCTCACGTTAGCCATCAATCTAAAGCCACACACATATTATCTTATCAAAGCAAACGGTCATGTTATACAACGTATGTTTAATTTCAGTAATTTGACAAGCATATGACTAAGGTTTATCTTTGTACATTAGATTATTATTCATAGTCTTTGATTAGAAAACCATAGGAGATCGTTAATACTTACCTAAAGAGCAGGGAATAACACCATACACCGGCTACTGAGTGACGCGCATGCGCACTTAAAAGACAACGTTTACAGGAAGTGCGTCATTATCGCGCATCTAGGACCCCGAGCGGATCTGGCAGCCGAACACATCTGGTACTCACACCGGCATAGTTCAAGTGATAACAGTTTGTGCTTTGTTTCTTGTCAGCGGATGTATGCAGGAAAAAGTGGAAGGGCCTCAGGGACACCTTTTTAAAAGAGAAAAGAAAGGAGAGTGAGGCCAAGAGGAGTGGGGCAGCGGCAGGGACTTTCAGGAGGTGGAAATACTCTGCGGTCCTGTCTTTCCTCGACCCCCACGTTACACCTAGGGCTACAGCAAGTAACATGGAGCGGGGGGTTGGGGAAGACAGGACTGCAGAGGAACCAGGTAGTCAGGCAGAGCAGGACAGCTCAGCCCAGGCAGAGGATTGGGCTGAGCTGTCTGTGGCCGGGCCTTCAGGAGGAGGAGGTTGGTTGAATTGTCAAGTCACACATAGTAATAACACGTAGCGAAAAAGTCAAGAACGTTTGTGATCTTGTCTTCTTGTAAAATAAAAGGCTCACTGCAGGAAAGGGTCAGATAGTGTAGTTACTGGAAATATGTAATGTACTGACATGGGTGTATTTGCTGTCACCAATTACAGATTATCATCATCACCAGCAGCAGGAGGACCTTGGCTCACCCTCTACCTCTGAAGAGACAACAGAAGTTAATCCCCATCCTCCAGTGCTCCACCCAATACCACCAAGAGGTATGTACATGACAAACGATGTATTATATTAAATATAATGTATGCATGGATACTGTGTTTTTCTCGATAACATGTACTTTATTTTGTTTAGTCTGAAATGTGATAATTTTCATTTGAAGCAATGCTTTGATTTCATTTTGGAATATTCAATTGATAACCATAGTCAACCTGTTTGCATTCCCTTAAGTTTTTATTTAATGGGCATATTTACCTAAATAATGGTAATTGAAGTAAAATGTTCAATTACTCATGATATTGATTTGAGGGCAAATTGCCGAGCCCTTATAATAACCATATAACTGATATTATAATGTTCTCATTTGATACAGGGAGAAAAGCAGGTCCAAAACGGTCCAGGGACAATGAAAGCAACATCGAGAGGATGCTCATGCAGTCCCTGGCCAGAGAGAACACCCCTGCTCCACCTCCCCTTTCGGAAGATGAGATCTTCTTTAAAAGCCTGCTTCCTGCCATGCAAAGGTTGCCCCTTCAACAGAAGGAACATGTGAAATTCAATATTTATAAATTAATTTACGAGGCCAGCACTATAATTCTTAATTTGGAACCTGTTGAGGGGGCAAACCTTGTCTGGCAGTGAAGCAGGCTTCAGTTGTTTTTCTTTTCTTTTTTTTCCGCATTTTTGTATTTTTTTTGTAATTTAATTTTTGATAGTTTATAAAAGATTTTTCTTATCGAATCATACAAAATAAATAAATATAACTCCACTTGGATTTTCAATGAATTTATTTTGTTTTATTTAAACATAAATAATTAAAGTTAACAGGACTGAATACTGAAAGCTTGTGCATTCTACTTGTTCTTACCGGTTTCTAAATGATGTGCGAGTTCTGTTACGGTTTGATACTGGACCCAAGAGCAGACAGAGGCAGAGTAGGGTTGATGAACAAAGGTTTATTGAAATGAGGAGGGGAAGCTGGTGGTGAATGAACGAGGAAGCCGGGGGCAGACCAAAGCAGGGGAGCTGGAGAGAGTGATCCGGGTAACTGCAAGCAGAGGAAAACAGCGTTAGGATAAAATCACAAAAAGCTACAAGAGGTGAGAAAATAGAGCGTGGTAATAATATCTACTGGAGCCAGGCTCGCATAGTTACCACAGTAGTGCATGGTACGATCTGGCGACGACAGCAGGGAAGCCAGAGGTGAAGTAGGTGGGTTGATTGGTGATGCAGACCAGGTGTGAGACAGACAGTGGGAGTGGCAAGTTCAATTGAACCATATTCTTACATTAAACATACCTGAATGTGAACACAACTACTACTTACCTTTACACAATTTTTACCATCAGTGCTTAAATAAGAAAACATTATGTTATGTACAAATTGCAAGAAGATTGCTCAATTGAACTGAGTGGGTGGCTCTTAAAAGAGCCGTTTTGTGTGTGCTCCTGCTACACTATGGTGTCTTGCCAAGACAAAGCCCCCTCTGCTGAGAAGTGGGCAGTGAAGACCTCCCTCACCCTGACAGCCTCTCGTCCCGGGTTGTTGGCGGCAACTCTGCCCAGGTCTGGCAGTGGCTCCACCTCCACAACTGGGACATTCCCCCTCACTGCACTAGCCTCCTCTGACCTCCGCAGGAAATTGTGCAGGACGCAGGTTGCCTTGACGCACATCTCTGCTACCTCTGGCTTGACCTCCATCGCACGCCTGTACATCCTCCATTGTGAGGAGAGGATCCCGAAGGCATTTTCAACTACCAGTCGAGCTCGGGAGAGACGGTAATTGAAAATCCTCTTCTCACGAGGGAGGATGCGCCCAGGGTATGGCCTCATGAGGTTTTTCCGCAATGGAAAAGCCTCATCTGCCACAAACACATGCGGCTGGGGTCCCCTCTGGTCAGCTCCAGGAAGTAGCAGGTCAGTGGGCAGGTCGAGGGTTCCAGACTGCAGGGCTTGACCGAACGCAGAGTTGGCCAGTGTCCCGCCGTCACTGGATCTCCCGTACCCGCCAACGTCAATCACCCGGAAGCAACGCTGGGCATCCACAACTGCTAGCAATACAAGGGAGTATGTCCCCTTGTAATTGAAGAATTGGGAGCCAGTATTGCCAGGGGCTTTGAGGGTCACATGCTTCCCATCCAGTGCTCCACAGCAGAGTGGGAAGTTCCAGCGCTCCTCAAACACTGCCGCGATGGACCTCCAATCTTCTGCTGTGGGCACTGCCATAAACTCCCCCACCAGGCACTCCCAAATGGCAGTGGCCACAGCAGGGACGATGACGCTGACAGTGGAGACCCCAACACGGAAGCTGTTGGCGATGGTCCTGTAGGAATCCCCTGTGGCAAAGTACCTGCAACACAGACAACAGTTAATATAGGCTAACTGAGTTATTATGTCAAGGTCTATACTAGTTTGTGCTGTTATTGGTGGTAGTATTTTATGTATATGGCTCTAAAGTCAGAGTAATCAATAATAGATAATAGGCTATAATAAAAGTATGTAGGCCTTTCTGTTTGTAAAAAAAAAAAGATAATATAGCTGCCACATTTATTTACAGTGTAGGCTACTTTTGATACATTTGTTTGTTGTGAGATCACAGTGAAATTTCCGTTTTGGTACCGGTCAGAGAGATTAAACACGCCAGGGTGTTAACATGTACTATGTCTGCTGAATAAAAACGGCGTAGGCTAATCAAAAATAAGCCTGCTTGTTTTTAAACGTCTTTCCAACTGTTGTTGTCCAACTGTTTTCCAACTACCAAATAAGCCCCTTAATAATAGGTAACCTACAACATCACAATAGGCTATAATAAAAGTATGTAGGCCTTTCTGTTTGTAAAAAAAAAGATAATATAGCTGCCACATTTATGTACCTAAAATGATGTTGCCTAGCTATTTCAGTGTAGGCTACTTTTGATACATTTGTTGTTGTGAGATCACAGTGAAATTTCCGTTTTGGTACCGGTCAGAGAGATTACTATAAATGTTGGTTGCAGTTACTATTGATACATTTTAACATTTGTTAGTAAACTCACTTACCGGAGACAGATAGACAGGCGCTCCGCCGCTGGGACGGAACGCCTGTAGTTGGTATCCTGCCGGGAAATCCTGTCACCGATCCGGGCCAACAGGTCGTCAAATTGGGCCACAGTCAACCGGAGGTAGCGCTGGAAACGACAGTCATCCAGGCGCAGCTCCTGAATCAACCGGTGATATTCACCCAGCTGGTTCCGACTGCGGGTGATGCTGTGAACCCAGATACGGCGGCGGTGGGTGCGACGCTTCTTCCAGAGAAGATATAAACACGCCAGGGTGTTAACATGTACCATGTTGTCTGCTGAATAAAAACGGCGTAGGCTAATTAAAACTAAGCCGGCTTGTTTTTAAACCTCTTTCCAACTGTTGTTGTCCAACTGTTTTCCAACTACCAAATAAGCCCCTCCCCTCACGCGGCGCGAATATTTTCACCGCTCCGCATTCACCCCTGGGGCACATTCACCCCCGCGGTGATTTACACGCGGTTCGCGCGGAGCAACGCGAATTTTCGCGTTTGGTGTGGATGCAGCATAAGTCCCCTCCTTAACTGCTTTAGTTGCCTTGAAGCTCTCCCCAGAACCGGTGTAAAACAGCATTGCACGTCTGGTTAAAAGATAACACCAATATTATTAAGATGACCAAATTATGTCAAACTAAAATTTGTTTTTAACACAGCAAACACTACAGTATACCGCATGTATGAGCAGCTTCTCTTGTAGCCACTTCACGTTGGTGGTAGTTGGAGTGGGAAGATCCCAAGCCAAACAAAGGTTGGTGACACAGTCGAGCTGTTCACCTTTCAGTTCAGTATGCTCGGTCAACTTCAGATGGATAGGAAATAAGAGGCAGGAACAAAGGAGTACAGTGAAAGAAAAACTAATGAATTAATGTCACACAGGTTCTAATATATCCCAGTTAAACTTACGTGCTGAATTGTATCTCGTATGTCCAAATCCGGACAATCTTCAATTGTCACTGTGGCAGTGTCAATAAGGCCACCACAGAGAACATGTGAAATGGCAGGGCTCAGACCAGGGAACGCAGGACCACCATAAAGTAGACAATGCCCCATCATTCGCCCTGCCATCAGGAATAGCTCACTCTCAATCATGACAGCTGAGTTGGCAGGGACCAAGTGGTCTGTTTGACCCTCGAAGATCTTTGTGATTGGACCGTTTCCTGGTTAAATCATACATTGATAATCAATTAGAATTCTCACCCTCCGCATTTCTAATTTGAAATGGTAGAGAACAAGTGTGGTATAAGAACTTACCAAGATTTATTTGAAATCCCGTCCTTAGCTTCATCATGATTGATGACATGACATGTCGGTTGACGCCAAGACCTACAGCAGCATCACCTATGGGTAAGATAGAAATAATAGCATTAACAATATTCTAATTTAAAAACTAATTAATTTTCTTAAAAAATTAAAAGACCAAAAGTACCCCAAGTTATTTTAAATTTACCACATTAAAAAACATACACTTCACCTTCAAGCCGGTATGTTAGTGGAGACGCCCACTCGACATTGCTGCGCTTGTAAAAGGTCATATAAGACCCGTCCTGCTCTTTCCTCAAGTCCACGCTAAATCTGCTCTCTTCAGAACTGTTGTTCCTGTGCAGGAGCTCTTTCGTAAATATCCAGACAGCTCTTGTCGGATCTGCAGCAGTCCTCCAATCTAAAAGAGAAAAAAACATTTTCTGCAGTTAGTGTGTAAACCTAGCATTTCACCCAAAATCAGGAATAGAAAAAAAAATGCAAATGTAGGGGTAAGTAGAAGGGATATAGTGGGACATGTTCCAAAAAGGAGAAAAAGATTTAGGTGGAAAAAATGAAAGAGGAATAAAGCTACCTCACCTTCCTCTGAGCCATTCACCGCGGTGCCAGCAGAAGTGCCACTGAGTGCAGGCAAGATTGTTGTGATGCCTTGCAGGGAAGGAGGAGGGGTGGATAAGGAGATCTGGGTTGATAGGGGGATCTGTATTGAAAAGTGGATCTGGATTGAGGAAGAGTGGAGAAGTGGATCTGGGTGGAGGGGGGGAGCCGGGTGGAGAATTATCCTGGGTTTCCTGTAGACATTTTTAATATTTATTTGATCAATTACAACTAAAAATAATGTATGAAGGCATATACTACTTTTAATAATAAATATTTCATTATATGTCACTTGTCATTGACATTACCATATCTGATGAGTTTTGCCATTGCGTGGCAGAGACTCTGAAAAATATCTACAAAGATAAAACATTTGCACTGTTATTTTCAATCCCCTAAAATACTATTTTAATACATAGAAATGTTGTGCTCATAGCAGTAGAAACATATGCAAACTTAGCTTTTAATCTACCGTAGCTCATTTTATGTTCTTAACAGGATTAATAATACTTTACACATTACATCGTGAGCCAGTACCTTGGCTTTTAGGACCGATGTTTATATAGTTGCACTTGTAATACTTTAAATAAAACTTACGTCTGGTGTACCGGCATTCACCCATTCTGCGTTGTCAAATTCCTCCTATTTGAGAATGACAATGAATTTCAAAAGAAGCAAAATTGGCAAAAATGTATATTTTAAGATAAAACATTTAGGATCCTTAGGATCAATGGTACCGGATGCACTGTCATTGTCACTCTTGAAAGAAATAGTAAAGATGTTGTGTCATTTGATAGTATAGTATCACCTGTCCATAATCAAGTTTACATATCAGATGGATCACCTCCAAAAATTATATTTTAATAGCAACTAAATGGAAGGTATATTACCACTAAGGAAATTGGAGCATCTTCAAGGGAGGAATCTGAAGACTCGTCTGAATTCTCTGAATCCTACATTTACAAAAGTCATTTCCATTAACATAGGTATCCCAAAGGTTTTTATATTTAGTTATCATAGGTACCCTTTATGTTACTTACATTGGCAGTCGAATCCTTGTCCAAGGGTTCCTTTGGCGCACACAGATATTATGTCTTTATTACATTTTGTCAAATGAAAAAAAAAAAATAATTTAGTATTGAAAGTGAATATTTTACAGACCTTTGGCCGAATATAAATCGCCGATCTGGTTGACCTGGCCATTGCTTTCAGAGCAATCCCCGATCTCTCCCCAATCTCCAGTGTGTGGATATTTCTCCGGCAGTCTACCCGGCAGAAATCGAATTCCCTTTTTCCCAGTTTAGGGAATGAAGTCCCAATTGCAGACAGCAAACACGCTTCACTGTTTGTGAGTGCAATTGGGACCTTCATTATCGGGTCAGCTGCAAATAAATCCAAGGAAAATAATATAAATATTTATGAAAATAAGCTATAAGATCATAAGGTCATATACAAATTGATTTCCTGTATTACATTTTTCATAGGAAAACAAACATCATATTTAATTATACTGTATGTCTCCAGGTGTTTGATGTTCACATGAACAGATGGCATTACCGTTATGGCGTGAATAAACTGTCATTTGGGGATCCAAAAGAATCCCCATCTTTACTGTAGTCCTCAAGCTATAAAGAGATTTTAAATGTAAAAATCACCTGTATGGAAAAAGACATTTGCAGATTAATAGGTGGCAGTTGATGGATATTTGCTATTAGATTACATGAATAACTAATCTGTCCCAGTTTGTTTTTAACACAGAGGCATCCTATATGGTAATACACATTGGTGAGGGGACATCCAAGAGTAACAGAGCATGATTCAATTCACTCTAGAAACTACTCAGAGTGGAAACTTACATAGGTGTGGCAGCTGCTGACGTCTCATTCTGATATTCCCCACTCTGTTGTTCACATGAGCTGTTCATAACAATGTGAGAGATGACATACTGTTATACAAAAATTTTCTAAAATGATAAGTAAGATAATGTTTTTGAAAATCTGTATTCAAACCATTACTGGCACAATTCATTTTAAGGTCAAAACATACTAAAAGAAGGCCTACCTCTGTCCACAAGACATAAAGTGGTGCTCAAGTGATTGCAGGGGAAATTCCAGTTGGCATGTTCTGCATTGCTCTTTCACAACCTTGCACAATTAGAATGTTAGAAAAACTTACATAGTGAAGAAAATTACAAATGGCTAATAAACAACATTATTGGACAATAACTACCATTTGGTCATTCATAGCTGGCATCTCTCCAGTTGCTTTTAACTCCGCCTGAAGAGGAACGATATAAGCAACAGCCCGATTCAGTCCACTTTCTGATCTGAGGAAACTGATGCTATACCCATCTGGTGGCATACTCAATTCCACCAACTCCCTGCTTCTGCTGCACCGCATTAGTTTAAATCCTCCACCATACTGCAATAAGGGATATATTTCTGACAGGCGCTTAACCAGGTCTACATGGGCCCCTTCGTTATTTTCAAATTGAATTATTTTTTTCCAAGGCCAAGTCGTTGTAATTGAATTGTTGTCTGAAGGTCTGGGACTTGGCTACTCCCTGGTTTCGCCAAACAGAAGAACGCATGCTCCCAGGGCTTCTTTTTTTTTTGCAATCGGCCGCCTGTGCGGTACGGTTGAAAAAGCCTAGAGAGGGAGGCTTGGGTCCCACATGCCTGTCGGTAGGTGTGGGAATTAGCTGGATTAAAATTGGTGGCACTTGTAGATGGTTGGCTGGAATGGGTGTCGTCCCTTGATGCAAATTGTGAAGAATTAGTTGAACATATGGAGGAGGGGGTGGTAATGTTTCTATCTGCAGATGAGGCACTTGTAGATGGTTGGCTGGAATGGGTGTCGTCCCTTGATGCAAACTGTGCAGACAGTATCTGTGCCACCTGCTCCAGCAGCTTTGCAGCCTCCATACTACAAAATCTGTGTTTGGAACAAGGAGAGCAAGAGGTTGTTCCAATTCGGACATCATTTTTGCATTTGCAAGTATTTGACATTGGAAATGTTTGCCATTTAATTTGCGATAATTAGAAGCCGAATTTATAAATGTATTTTAGGATTTATATATGAATGACATATATATAAAAAATATAGATATATTATATAAATGACATTTAAATAATGTTAAATAAAAAGTTACACAAATATATTTTCCTCAAACTATGCTTGTTTAACTATGCGTGTGTGTGTGTGTGTGTGTGTGTGTGTGTGTGTGTGTGTGTGTGTGTGTGTGTAAGAGAGAGATTAACTGGAGCAGGAGGTCCTGAAGCAATTGCTGCAAACTGAACAAGTGTGCTCTTTGCAGCAATATTTTGAACATTTACGGCAAATGGTGCGGACCCTGATCCTATTGACGCCTTTGCACATGTGGCAGATCTTCCGTCTTACTCTGCAGGGAGGCAATGGGGGGGACTGAGGAGCTTGCTGTGGGGCGAGCTGAGGAGCTGGCTGTGGGGCAGGCCCTTGGATGCTTGAACGGGCTGCTAAGACCATGGCTGCAGCCTCTCGGTCCTGGGGGAGACGCGTCCTCCGTCCCATCTCGGGGGAAACCAATAGCCCTCCCAGTTCCCCCAGGAAGAGTCGTCTTCTGCATGTCTTGCGCTGGTTCCATGTGGGGTTGACAGCCGTCCACAGGACAAACGCGTTGACGCAGGAAACATCGATAAGGTTTTGGAAAAGCGCCATTGGCCACCTGAATGTTTTACGGCGGCAGGAGTAGGTAGCCACAAGCTGCAAAGAAAAAAAGACCAAAGAATCAATGAGTATGCCTAAAAATAAAAAGTAAAAAAGTAAAAGTAGGCTAAAGTGAAAAAATAAATACCATTGCTCAGAGAATATACTCGGCCTGCTGCTACTGAATATTAAATCACATAATTTAAATTACTGATAAATAAATAGCCTACCTTATCAAGCGTATCCACCGCCCCTTTACAGTGGTTATAATCTGCGATGATTTGCGGTTTCTGCTTCTCTCCCTCAGTAACAGCTGGCTCGCGGTGACGGGTGCTAAGAAGAAGAACATTCCTGCCCTTCTTTGGAATGTAGGACACCGCAGTTGCTGTTCTTGTGAAGGCAAAGCGGGAGGAGAAAACTCTTCGCATCCTCGTACTCAGGAGGATGGGGGGCAGCTCTGGCTTGTTCTTCCTAATGGTTCCCACCAGGGCCATCCTGTGGCTCAGGAGCTCCTCCGCCAGCCCATAGCTGGTGAAAAAGTTGCAGACGGTGATCATGCCCTGGAGCCCCGCTGTCATTCCAAGCATGACCCTTAGCCCCTGCTGCACCTCAGGGACACGGCCAGCTGCTTTTCCTGTGTAGACTTCCATCCTCCAGGCATAGGCTGTCTTAACGTCGCAGCAGGTCCATATTTTAATTCCGTACCGAGCTGGCTTCTTTGGCAAGTACTGCTTGAAAGAGCACCTGCCTCGGAAGGGGACAAGTTGCTCATCAACGCATACATCTTGGCCTGGGTTGAAAAGAATTGGAAGCTGCTCAACCCACATGTCCCACAGCACCCGTAAGGGAGCCAACTTGTCGGGCTGGCGGGCCTGGCGAGTGGGCCTTGTAAGGCGGTCGTCAAACCGCATAGTGGATGACAGAAGAGCAAATCTCTTCCTGCTCATTGTGGCTGGAAAGATGGCCCAACCTGTGGTGCTCTGCCAGAGGCTTAGAGTAGTTTCTCCATGGGACCTGTAGTAGAGAAGGAAGAAAAAATATAAGATTTATTTTGCAGGCATTCATAGATTACACATTACTTTTCAAAGGTCTCTTAGGCACATACAGTGCTACTTACCGGTAAACGCCGGACATAATCATGAGCCCTATGAAGGCTCAGATCTCTGTGGTGTCTGTGTCCTTCCAGCTCTCCAACGAACGTCGTCCCTTCAAATTGGTGAAGCCGACAATTAACTGGACAATCTCTTCAGTAATGAAAAGGTCAAAGCTGTCCTCCAGGTAAATTATTCGGGAGATTGCATAGCGGGTAGGTCCCGCTCTGGGTTGCCCAGCGGGGGCGTTGTAGCGAAGAGTGTCTTCGTTTGTTGCTGACCAGGAGAGATCGCTTTTGGCTTTCCAGCCTGGATCTTCAGTATCTGCCTCATCTTCCGTAGGGGTCAGTGAGCTGGAAGAGGAAGGGGATGACGGCTCCTGTAAAAAGCTTGGATCCTCCGCTGAATCAGTGTCCTCATCCTTGGAGGAGAAGGACGAGTCATTGTCACTTGGTTGCATGACAAAGTAACAAGCTGCTATTAAGTTATATTTCCTCATGATGTCTGGCAGAAATGAAATGACTGCATGCTTATGCACTAAAGCCCCTTTGGCAGTTAATGCACCTGTGTAAACACTCCCAGACCTTGTTTTCTTTTTCCACACAAATGCAACATGTTTGTATTATTTGAAAGAAAATGGCTTTCATCTTTGGCACATCAAAGTCTTTGACCTATTTAGTGTGTGTGTGTGTGTGTGTGTGTGTGTGTGTGTGTGTGTGTGTGTGTGTGTGTGTGTGTGTGTGTGTGTGTGTGTGTGTGTGTGGGGCAGAGGACTGCAGTGGCCTAAGTAGCAGAGTAATATTAAATCTCGTTTCGGCCTATAATTTAAACCAATGGCATATGTGAGAAAATCAATTCAATTCATCAAAAACACCAAAAATGAAACATTTCAAGACATTAGTTATTGGCAGCAGGGTCAAAAAATTTTGTTTGAATGGGAGTCAATGAGGCGTTTATTTGGTCAAGGAGGCTGAGTGTGAGGAAAATTCATATACAGTGCATTATAGTGTTAATCAATGATTTGAGGTAAAAATTCATAATTGGTCAGAAAACATTAGCCTTGACCAAATATGAATCAATTTGCATGAACACAGCCTCAGCAGTTGTGAAATGAAAAACCAAAATGTGCCAAAAAAGGCCTAAGATGCACTGAAGGTTAATCCATTACCAATTAGACACTCTGTGTAGGCACAACAACAGTCTGTGACTCCCTCTAGTGGGGTATTGTATTGTGTCTGTTCCAAAGGTTTAGGTTTTTCACTGCTTTAACACTAGAACCGCCAGCATTCTATTTATACCTAGAACCGCCAGGCGGGTCAAATTGACCCGTGCATTTCTAGTGTGGTATAAAGTCATAAATTAGTTTGTTTAATAATCATCTGTTTTTTGGACCTCTTGTTTTATAATCTAAGTATCTTTAAGAACACAAATCACGTTTCGTGGCGATTCAGTAATGAAACTGAAAGTAGATATAATATCGCAAGTATAGTAATGAAAACAGAAGGTCAAAACAGCGTCCAAATGAGCTAAAATCCTAAGTACAATAAACAGTAACATGGCAAACTTATTTTTAGGTAAGCTCTAATTGATTATTCATTAATTTTTCCCCACGTAGACGTGTTTTGAGGCGGAGGATCCCTCCGCCGCTCTCTGTCCGGCTCACAGACAGCACTCAGCTGTCTGTCAGTTGAGCTGCGAGCCGCGGTGTGTGGAAGACAGCGCTCAGTTCAGATCTCTCGCTATCAGACTCGTATCACTCATTTCACTTAGTAACTCTAATGTTTTTAGGTATTTATCTTCATCTCTAATTTATTGTAAGTGTTTATGAATGACTGTAGCCTACGTAGGCTACAGTTGTCAGATCGCGGACCCCAAACAATGCCGTTGCCTAGCAACCTGCTCGAAAATATTTCATTTTCCTGTGCGGGTCAAATTGACCCAGTGCGGCGGTTCTAGGTATAAATGCCTGTTTTTTTAATCCAGTTTAATTGTGACTTTATTTAACCATAGGGAGAGCATCACAACACAATTTTAGGAGAAGTCAAAGAGTTGGGGGCTTCAATATTTCGTAAAAGTATAGTTATGGGCAGTTGAAAAACCGCCACGGGTCAAATTGACCCCGTGGCGGTTCTAGTGTTAACAAAATTGTTATTTTTAGATGTTTTTCAACCTTTATTTGACAGTTCAAGTTAGAGTTGAACTGGGGAGAGAGAAAGGGGGATGATATTCAGTAAAGGTACACGAGCTGGGTTCGAACCCACAACCACTGCAACAAGGACCGAGACTTTATATTACCTGTTCTACCCACTACGCCACCTGAGCATTACAGACAGGTAGTGGACAAGCCCCAACCTCAGCGATGTTTACCAGCATCCAATAAGGAAGTGACCACAACTGTAGTAACCCGGAAGTGCCACTGGGGGCTGTATGCAGACAGCCATTTCTCATTGACTCCAATGTTAAACATGCCGTTTTCACAGCATTATTAAACCTATTTCAGGCCTGGATTAAAAAAACATTCTAGTCTGTATGTTTAGTTCATATCTCCATGTCAACTTTGAGGGGGTGAATTTTTTTCTACCAGGCTAGTTTTTATTCTATTGGAGGTTAAAATATGTGAATATTAGGGGCGCGGCCTCTTGATTGACAGCTAGCCTCTGTCCCTCACTCCGTCTCGGAGGCTAGTTGACAGGCTTAGCATGCTAACTCCGTCCTCTTGAAGTAGACAGCAGTGCGTTCATTCGTCCACTCATGTGCTGCTTGGAGCCAACCCGTCTTGTTCTTCGGTAAACTGTACCAACGATGGTTTAAGGACTGTGGTTGCCAGTTTTTTCAGTTACAGTGACAGTGTTATCTCTGTTATGCCAGCTAATTAAATAGCCACTACCATGACTTGAGCACCGGTGTTGCACCGAAAGCTGTGACCTGTCAGAATGTGTGACCCTAGAGGGCGCTGTTCTTATTTCTTAACTGATATCAATAGACTGTAGGCATAACAACCCAGTCTCACAGTGAAATGTTTTAATAATTATGTTGGTCCACAGCTGAAAACATAGTT
The DNA here is from genome assembly GCF_949987685.1 of Ammodytes marinus. Classification (NCBI taxonomy): domain Eukaryota; kingdom Metazoa; phylum Chordata; class Actinopteri; order Uranoscopiformes; family Ammodytidae; genus Ammodytes; species Ammodytes marinus. The sequence continues at coordinate 21,548,862 of NC_137224.1, read as the reverse complement.
TCACAAAAATAGCCCTGCAATTGAGAAATTATTAAATTGTTTGCTTCCAGTTTAAAATTATTGCGCAGTGGAAAAAAGTATAGCCTACACATTTCACTGTGATGGGTAACTAGGTTGGTTATTCACCTTTAAAAAAACAAACAAAAAACAATCTGACCATTTCAGTGCCAATTTTGAGAAACTTCTACGATTTGTGCAATGGACCAACGTTTTTACATAGCCTATATTTCACTATGAGACTGGGTTAAGAAATAAGAACAGCGCCCTCTAGGGTCACACATTCTGACAGGTCACAGCTTTCGGTGGAACACCGGGAGGATTCAGGCGGTAGCCTATTTGGACCGGGTACTGTATTGAATACGCGTTGAATATCGGTTTAAATCATATCATAAATCATGTTGGCTGCATGCATGTGGAGCCGGTGTGGTGCCAAAAAGTGATTTCAGCCGCGGGAGTGCACACAGCCTGTTTAAACTGGGCTATATCGCCTCGAAACGTGTGCGGCAGCAACTTCTGATCAGTCATACTACTCGATAGCACTACAGGATTATTGTCTGCTGTATGAACACGTCTTTTAAGGCGACCAGACATCAACGTTGTACGGGGATCGACCCCGTTTTTGGTGGCTCTGTGCATCAAGGTGAAATAAAATAACGTGATTAAGGCATTAGGAATAGGCTATTGGTTTTTGATATATGTATGTGCTCCGTGAGCCAATTACCCTGCTTTTTGCTTTTAAACCACTGTAATTTAAATTATTTCTGTGGCTTTTTTATTAAATAAAACATGTATTTTCTGAGACATTTGACCAGCTTGTAGATTTTTCTTTTGAATCCAGTGCAAATCTAGCTAATCAGACTATTTTTTTTCTACTCAAAATGAGTTGATAACATTCATGAGTATCACAACACCTTTAAATGAGCAAATAAGACATTTCAGTCGTTTTGCACCGGCCAGAAATTAATCTGAAGCTGAATCTTGTAGTTAAAAGGAGATGTCTGCTTGAAACTGACATAACATTCATGTGGGCTATATCGGGGTAGATAGCAACAAATCAGTGATCATGCTGCGTCAGGGAAATTTATTTCCTCCACTTTTCGAAATAATAAAACAATGCTCAATGCGGACCACTGTCGCTAGAAACATAGACTAATAGCCGAGAATTTTTATTTTTTTATGAATTAGACGTTTACGTCTTCCACACACATGAGTTTATAGTACTACACATAAAAAAACATCGATAGCGTCGCCGTGCGCGGAGCCAGACGGTTTATATAAATGCCTACCTGCGTCAGAACTTCTCCCCACTGGACGTGCTGTCAGACCGTGCTGTCCAGGGAAAGTACCGGCTGCCCCGTGCGGAGATCCAACGGCTGATAACTCTGGTGTCTCCACACATCCAGAGAGCAACCCGCTGCAATTTTGCCCTCAGCCCGGAGATGCAGCTCCTGGCTGCGCTGCGTTTTTACGCAGTGGGGAGCTTCCTGGAGGTGGTGGGGGACGGCACAGGCCTCAGCAAGGCATCGGTGTCACGGAGTGTGGCAGCTGTGACACCGATTCTCCTGCGCCATGCCCGGACCCACATCAAGATGGCCACCACACGGGACGAGGTCCGTATGGTCCACCAAGGGTTCCACGCAGTGTCCGGGATCCCCCGGGTGATCGGTCTGGTCCTAATTCCAATCCACAATCCCTCCCTGGTGGATCCATGCTGGATCGGCCGTAAGCACTACGCGGCCATCAACACGCAGGTGGTGGTGGATCACAATGGCCTCATAACGGACATCGTCGCCAGGTGGCCAGGCAGCACACACGACAGCTTCATGTGGGCCAATTCAGCTGTAGGGCAGAAGGCTGGCAGAGGAGGGTTTGGTTGAAGCATACTCCTAGGGGACAGTGGCTACCCTCTCCGGAGTTACCTTGTGACGCCGGTAACCAACCCAGCAACACCACAGGAGGAGAGATTTAATGAGGCCCACACATGCACCAGGACGAAGATCGAACGGGTGTTTGGCATTTGGAAGTCCCGCTTCAGGTGCATTCATCGTTCGTCGGGGGGGGGGGGGGCTGCGCTTGTCACCAATCAAATGTTGCCACGTGATTGTTGTCACCGCCATGCTGCACAACATTGCAGTGCGCGTTGGCGCAGATGAGCCGCCTCCTGTTGCTGACGAAGAGGAACAGTCAGAGGACGAAGCCCCGAACCCCGCCCCCCGCCATGTGCGAGCAGTACTCCATCAGGCCGGAGCCCAGACCAGACAGGAACTTATCCACCTCTTCTGAGGTCCAACAACCCCAGCTCCTACCCCTTCACCACAAATCGCCAAGCACTGATCACTAATATCCCCACAACAACCACACCACCCATAACAACTGTCAGGCCTGAAGGCTGAAATAAATAAACAGAACCAGCAGATGTAGGCTACATGTAACGTCCTGCACACTATAATTAATTGCTTCAGTGTCCGGGTGCTTTACCTGAAAGTCTGGCACTGGACTGTTAAGGAAATATTGTTGCATACAGTATGTGGGAGTATAGTGTCCACGTTTCTGAGGTGACCATGTAACAAGTGGGAAATTAGCGGCAAAACATGCTGTGCTGAAAGGGCGCACAATACGCACATGTCATGAACCTACGCTTAGATAAATTACAAATTGCCTCAGACTTTTTGTTGCTATTTGACACCCTCATTTCGATGCAAAATTATCCACACAATACATGGTTGAAAAGGAAACCAAAGTAGCACCGAGATGGAAGGACGGTTGAACTGCGCCTCCGCAAGCGCCAGCTGTCTCCGGTGCAGCTCCAACCTCTCTTCCTGCAGGGCAGTTTGTCTTTCGAGGTGGCCCTCGATCCCCCGCAGCACCTCCAGCTTCTCCCTCTCCAGGCGCACCAGCATCTCGCTGCAGGTGCAGGTTGTAATTGCGGGCCGCCATGTTAAGCCTCGCCGCATACGGACACCGGGCCCTGCTGGTTGGCGCGCGGGGACAGGGCACGGTTGTTGGGGGTCGTCCTCTCCTGGGGGCGTGCACGTCCCTGCTCTGCTCCCGAATGGCTCCTCTTGATCTTCATCCTCTGAGAGCCCCACGCCCCCCTGCACATCGATGCCCCCACTAATGCCTTCAGAGGCCGTCTTCCCGATTATGGAGAGGACTTTCTCCTCGTTGGGAGTGAGGATCGTCCCACCCGGTGCTCCACCACCCGTGCCCATGGCTTCTCTCCTCACCTTGGCACTCTTCTTCTTCGTTTGGCTCTGGAACTCCTGCCACTTCTTCCTGATAGCACCCCAGTCACGCAGGCCACATACGCTGGAGGGGGACATCTTTTTGGCTATGGCCTGCCAAACACGGTTCTTCACGGTGAGGTTTTTTTTGCCCTTTGTTCCCCCGAATAAAATATCCCGGTGCTGCCAGACCTCGTCCACTAAGACGCCCATCTGCTCCGCGGTAAACGCCGGTGCCTGCTTGCTTTGTTTGATGCCAGTTTCTTCCATTCTCACATGTGTGTCTACATCCACGGGGCCGGGGGTATGCGCTAATGGGCCTGATTATTACTTGGATACACCTGTTGGCACACACACACACACACCCGCACCCACACACATACAAACGCTACATACTTAAACTAATTGCACCTGTGTGGGGGAGACCACGGGGCGCTGTGTGTGACTTATGCGCTGATAAAGAGGTGGGTGATCGATTCGCCTGGCATCGATTTATTCAGTTGCAGCACCACCGCGGTGGACAGCTCCCACTAAAGAGCTTCTTTCGCTTCATCTTACGCGTTCTCCAAAGATGGCACTTAAGAAGCCATCTGGGAAACACCCGTATCTTAGCGCTCCTTCTTAGGCGAACCCTTCTTTCGACCCTTCTTTGGTCCCAAAGAACGATCGAATCTGGGAAACACGGTCATTGTCAGTTGATAGTTTTAAGAAGCAGCACAAAACGCATCTTTATGCTGCTGCTTCTAATTAATTCACGTTTATTTATTTTGTCGTTTCTTATGGTTTTTATCTTTTATATTTGTTTTATGCATTTAACATTTTGTCCTTTTTATGGTTTTTATTTACATTTGTTTTATGCATTTAACACTTTTGTTTTATGCATTTAACATTTTCAATAAGGTAAGGTCTGACTCTAGCATTTTATGCATTTTTTATGTTTTTTATTTTATCTTTTGCTCTTTGGTTTATTGCCTGTGATAAATGTGTTTTGTTTTATATTTTTCTTTATTTTGTGACTGTAAAGCACTCTGATAGGCCTTTCACACCGCCGCAAAATCGGTGCCAGTTCTGGGCTAGTTCAGCCAGTGTTTTGGTTTCACACCGCCAGAAAGCCTGCTCCGGGCCGTAAAAACCGGTTCAACTCATACCCCAGGATTGAGCAGGGTTTGAAGTGAACTGCTTGCGCCAGCGGCCGGGGGAGGGATTATCCTGACCAACCAGACCAACTAAAACCTCATGCCCGCCATGTTTAAAAACAACGCTACTACGAGACGTATACATAACATAATTACCGAACGTAGCGATCAAATTGACCGGCGAGAATACGCTGTATGGGTCCTGTTTGGTTAAGAAAGCAAAGCGAGAGCTAACACGTGTAAAAATAAGACGTATTCGCCGCTGTTGTTGTGCTTAAAGCTAGCGGTAGCTTTAGCGTTAGCCACAAGAGCAGCGGCGTCTGGCGACGTACACACACGTTTACAGTGACGTCATGACGTTGCTCTCTTGCCGGCTCCATTGCTGTCTCCGGTCGATGTGAAACCAACCGGTTCATAACTGGGATAAGGCTGTAACCAGTTTTGAACTGACCCCAACACCAGCCTGGAACTGACTCTTGGTTCATTTTGGTGTGAAAGGCCTATGAGCAGCATTTTATGTATGCAGGGTGCTATACAAATAAAGATTATTATTATTATTATTAAAGACTTATGCAGGGGATGAGTGGGATCTGTTGTAATGTGCTTAGCGTTACTTTCAACTGCTTGTGTATGAAGTACTGATAAAGAGTTTGGGTTTGGCCAGTTTAATAATTAATAATACGGGAAAGCTTTGATTTTTTTGTTCTATCTATCTATCTGTCTGTCTGACAAGTGAACTGTTTAGTTTGATGTCTGCACAGTGTGATTAATAATGGCTTGATATAAAAATTATTGTTGTTATTTTATCATCACCTTGAATAAAGTTTAGAAGTTGAACAGTGGAATTGATTTATAAATCTAAATATATGTTTAAATATATATGTTTATGTTTGTATTTATACATTTGAATATAACTCATGATGGGCTTGGAACTGATAAGTGTATTTGACTCATTACAGATGGACAGTTGTTTTATATAAAACACAAAGGCACGGACAGGTCCCAGCATGTGAAGGTGCTTTGTGGTATGGAAGAGGCCAATGATGTCTTCGTGGACATACACTCGAGCAGCGTTGGAGCGCATTGTGGCCAAAAAAAAACGAGACACGCAATCGGTCAGCGTTTTTATTGGCCTGGAATGTCTGATGACATTAATTTGTGGGTCAGTATGCACTTAACTGTTCCATACATATAGCATACAAATATTGTGTTTTATTGTTTAATTCCTTCACACTTCAAAGATAAAAACTTTGTCTGATGTCTTACACATTTAATTAACAAAGAAAATTTGCATGATCTTTATAGTATTCAAACTAAAACAACTGATGAAAATATTCATACTTTTACATTATTTTTATTTATTTTAGGTGAGTCAGTGTGTGGCATGTCAGGCCAGCAGTGTCCCAATTAAACAAGAGATGGAATACATCCCGATCAAGGTAAAATATTATTTTATTAAAATTTGTATTATCTTTCATTAATAAGCAAAAAACAAATAGTCAAAAACAGCTGTGTTTTGCCTCAAGCAAATCAGTGTGTGGTTGCTGCTTTAAAATAGTTATATTGAAATGGTGCATGTGTGTATCATTTTGATGATAAAACTGTTTGGAAAAGGGATTGTTAGTTTTTTTTTCTCTCCAAGAGTTTAATTTGGCCGTACAAGTGAGACATGATCTCCAAGTGTTTTTTCATATTGGGCCTGTGTGTTATTTTTTTACAAAGTGAGCCAAATTCTGCAAGACGTGTCCAAGCATTCTGCAAAAACTGTATTATTAAATACAATGTCTCCAATAGTGTAATTACAACTAAGTGTAATTAATACTTCTATGTTTTAAAGGTGACCCAGCCATTTGAGCTGATGGGGATGGATTTGGTGGGGAAGCTCACCACCTCATCCAGTGGGAATCAATACATCTGCGTATTGATCGACTACTTAACAAAGCGGCCTCAGGCCTATCCTCTTAAGACGAAATCGGCAGAGGAGGTAACGGAATGTATCCTTAAATTCTTCTACCAATTTGAAGCGCCTCAGTGCATTCTCACAGACCAAGGGAGGGAGTTTGTGAACGAAGTAAGTATATAGAACTATAAATAAGCAAACGTTGCATCCAGCAATTAGAGTTGGTCAGGATACATTTCATTCCATAAAATAAATTGCCTGGCACTTGATTTACTAGCGACAGATTTTACAGTAATTATTTTTCTTTCTTACATTCAGATAAACAAAAAAGTCTGTAGCCAGCTGGGGATAAGAAGAAGCCTCTGTGCCCCCTACCACCCACAGACAAATGGGTTGGTAGAAAAAATGAACGGAACCAGCCAGAGGTATATTGTCCATTTTTACTTAGTATGTGAACAGTTGTAAGTCCCTTACTGTAAGCAATCATGTGTTTGTGCATTCAGTGTTTGGGGGTTGTCTGCGGCCCCTATTCAAGCCACACTTTGAAGACAGTGAAGCATGGTGGGACAGACATCATGTTATGGGGATGTTTCTCATACTATGGTGTCGGGACTATTCATCGCATACCATGGATCATGGATCAGTTTGGATACATAAGAATACTTGAAGAGGTCATGTTGCCTTATGCTGAAGAGGAAATGCCCTTGAAATGGGTGTTCCAACAAGTCAACGACCCCAAACACACCAGTAAGCGAACAAGATCTTGGTTCCAGACCAACAAGATTAACGTTATGGAGTGGCCAGCCCAATCCCTGGACCTTAATCCAATGAAAACCTATGTGGTGACATCAAAAATGCTGTTTTTAAGGCAAAACCAAGAAATGCAGAGGAATTGTGGAATGTAGTCCAATCGTCCTGGGCTGAAACACCTGTTCCCAGGTGCCATAAATTGGTCGGCTCCTTGCAACACAGATGTGAAGCAGTTCTCAGAAACAGAGGTTATACAACTAAATATTAGTTCAGTGATTCATAGGAAAGCTAAATCTTCATGCATTTTTCTGTTGATACAGTAAATGTTTGAGTTGTAAAGAAAAATGCAGACACTGCTATTTTTTTGAACAGTCTAATATTCCTTTTTCTTCACTTTCTGTAAAGATATAGAAACATTTGACAAATGTTTCTTCATATTTGGAGTTGGAATTGAATGTGCAATGTCCCCAATGCATTTGCGTGTATGGAAATAAAAGCTATGATAAGGAATTTTTTTAAACACACTGCTATTATTTTGAACACAACTGTATGTATTTATATTCAAAATTATAGGCTATTAAATTAGTGTTCTCATTTGTCCTCCCTTGTCATGTATTACTGTTAATAACATTTTCAGTCTGTAGACCAAAATAAGATTAATATTATTACAAATACATTGAGATCAGCTTGTTCAGCCCTTAGTCAACACTAGGAGACATTTGTTTCAGCTATGAGCTTTTTAATTTCCTCTTTCTCAGGTGCTCGGAGGTGATATTAAGAATATGTTCAGCTCTGTTGGGGTTGTTGGACCAAACTGGAGGCAGGGAATCACGTGACTGAGCCTGAGCTCCGCTACCGGTAGGCTAACTAGTAGTAGAGCAAGTGCTGTTAGCCTAGCTCCTGGCGGCCGTGCTAAATGTTGCTAACTCGGTGTCAGGCCCCCAGGACTGTGCCTTTTCCGAGCAGCCAGCATGGTCAGGTGGCCACGCCTGGTATTACACGCTTTGACTGTCTGGGACGGATCCGTAAAACAAAATGGAGATCATAGTGGCCCATCCCCATTCATTCCCAATACAATTTTGTCAAACAAGAATGTATCTCCGCTAAATTTTTCTGGATATCAATCAAAGTCTCATACTTTTCTTTAGACCATGTTCTAATAGAATGGAAGTTTTCACTTTTCAAAACGCCACCGAAAGCGTTTTATAGCCGTTTTATTTTCAGTTTTAGCCGTTAGGCGTGTAGCCGTTAAAAGGAGTCGTAGGTAAACAACCGTTGCTTCGGCCGGCCCGGCCTCCGATGGCGGGAGGAATCTTCGTTTATCACTATATTACTTTACAACGACGGGGTGTAATTTAAAGATTACATATAGAGAATCATCGGGGATTAGTAATTTATACTTCCATGGTCGATAAACAATGCAACTGTGCTCGTCCCGCTTAGCTTAATGCACGGGCATATTATAACGTTACACTGCTCGAGAATGAAACGCTTCCTTGTTCCTTCTCTGCGCCAATGAGCAGCTTTCATAGGAATGAATGGGCGCCATGTTTCAACACGGTGTCCATTTCTTTATATGTCCATGCTCGTTGTACGTCACGGTACTTCGGCTAGATAGGACTATCTCCCTCCCCCCAGCGTCACTACATGCCCTTTTTTGGTACGAGGAAGTGAGGCGGATTCAAACTCTGGCGAGATGGCGGCGCGCATACGCCAAGAAAAAAGGGATGCTCCTCGGTGAACTGAGATCGGCCATGACGCTTTATCCATTTATTATACTATCTATGGTAGTGGATCGACGGCAGATATTCACTGATTTTGACAAAGTGATTTTGACAACAAGCGTTCTCCAGAATTGCTGACTGCACCTTTAACTCTATATATATTTAGCTAAAACGCTCAGGAAAGAAAAGAGTGGCTAGATTGTTCTGCTCTGTTATGGTACCTTCTGTCCAAGTGATATAGTCTGTTTAATCATGGAATGTCTTTTTGAGGTCAACCTTTGGGTGTGTTGAACACACACCACAGTAGGATCGTTACAGGCAGCATCAGTTAAGCCTAGGCTGGCGGTTCATTCAAAGTTCAGCAGGTGTATTCTCGACGGGGCAATTAGATAGAGTCGCAGCTCAGATGGCCAGCAGCCAGTAACACAGTTGGAGATGTTGGCAGAATGCCATGAGGAAAACACTAAGGTCAATGCAGCAGTCTTCACCTTAAGAGGAGAGCTGCAGCACAGAAGGCCTTCTATTTCTATTCATTTGCTTTTCTAATGTGTATTATGTAATTCAATCTTGTCCCTGTAAAGCACTTTGAATGCCCTTGTGTCTGAATTGTGCTATATAAATAAACTTGCCTTGCCAACCCTGCGTTCCAAATAACATACTTTTTTACTATACTACATACTAAAGCCAACTGGTTTGCATTCTACACAATGCAAATGGATCTAGGCCTATTTTAGGACATCCAGGTATTACTGGTATGATGCATTTTACTTTCATGTATTTGGGACATCCTAAATCTTTTTCTGGCATCCAAAACAGCGTCCAAATGAGCTAAAATCCTAAATACAATAAACAGTGACATGGCACACTTATTTTTAGGTAAGCTCTAATTGATTATTCATTAATTTTTTCACACGTTTATGTTTTGAGACGGAGGATCCCTCCGACGCTCTCTGTCCGGCTCATGATGAGCTGGCCAAGCCGCGGTGTGTGGAACACAGCATTCAGTTCTGATCCCTCTCCACTATCAGACTGGCATCACTCATTTCACTTAGTAACTCTAATGTTGTTAGGTATTTATCTTCATCTCTTATCTATTGTAAGAGTTTATGAATGACTGCACGTACAATTGTCAGATTGCGGACCCCAAACAATGTCTAGCAACTTGCTCGAAAATATTTCGTTTTCCTGAGCGGGTAGAATTGACCCAGTGCATTGTGGGGCGGTTGACTAGGAAAAGTATCCAATCAATACTTACCCAAAATCTTCCCGGAAGTTAGTACTCATCCGGGAATTTTTCGCATACCCAACCGGCACATACCAAAATTTGAGTCAAAATGAGTATGAGTAGGACGTTAGTATGGCTTTACCGAACACAGCCATAATAAAGAATAGACGCCTCATTGAACGCTACTGCCTATTGGCACTGACGAGCCGTGGGGCCACCATCTTGGACCAGTCAAACGTTCCACTCAGTGTAGTCTGTTTGGCAGGTGCAATGAACTGTCATAGCATTTCATTAATCATACCTCACTGATTAACAAACTGATTTTCAAGCGGTTTTCTTTGCTGCAAGTGATCCTGACTGAACCAGTGACGTGCGGTGAGGTCAGTGAGTGGGTAGGCACTGAGTTCTGAAAGACAGATTTCTCTAAACCTATATATTGTTAAATCAAAAACAATAACCAACAAACAGGCACGCATGGCCAATTTCAAATAAATTCCTCCGTCTTTCTCTCTCTCACACACACACGCACAGACGGGACGTATATGAAATGTCACGATGGTGACTGCAGGTTTGCTCCATAGATAGTAAATAATATGGATGTAGCATCCGGGCTGACCTCAATTAATAATAATCTTTATTAAGGACTCAGATTAATAAAGATTATTATTCTTTATTAATCAGCATCCAATTCTTGCATTATTGGATGCTGTGTTAGTCACACAGCATCCAATAATCCTGGTTTGAGCGCGTCGCCATTTTGTGAGGGGGAGGGAGATAGCTGACGTAGGCTCCGAGGCAAAGTGAGGGACAACGGGCGGAGAGCTGTCACTCAAGAGATCGCGCCAATACATTTTAACCTCCAAAAGAATAAAAACTAGCGTGGGCCAAAAACATTCACCCCCCTCAGTGTTGTCATGGAGATATGACCTAAACATAAAGACTAAAATGGTTTCGTGGCCCAGGCTGTAAATAGGGTTAATAATGCTGTGAAAACGGCATGTTTAACATTGGAGTCAATGAGAGATGGCTGTCTTCTGCTCCCAGCCCCTAGTGGCACTTCCTGGTTACTACAGTTGTGGTCACTTCCTTATTGGATGCTGGTAAAAATCGCTGAGGTTGGGGCTTGGTTTGCCCGTAGCCTACTGTAGTTTAGTCTAAATGATTAAACATCGCAACCATCGACTGAACGGACCCGTCCCTCACACTATAGGCCAAAAAAACGTAGGGGAATGAGTCAAACCTTCAAACTACTACTTCTATTCAGCTTCAAAATAAAAGACAGCACTCACCATTCTGTAGGACTACAGCATAACGGATGGCAACTCCACTTCATAAACTTTATCTTAATAGATAAAGTACCAGTAGTGTATGTCCCATGGACCTGTCCAGCATCAGAATGTAACCATTTATCCACATTGCACAGCTTAGGTTTGTCTGTCAGTAACAATGAAAACACAACTGCTCAATTGAATATAAAATGCAGAATGGATTGCACTCGGTATCAATTCATCCAACCTTATTATTAAATAAACCCCCAAAAAGTTTCTGACTCACCAATCTGATGCTGGCTGTAGAAAGAAACAAGACGATAGTAATCCTGTCTGACTGACAGCACAGCTAGCTAGCATCCTTCCGTTCATGTAGGCTACCTGTCCGTTTGAAATGCTCGAACATTGTTTGTCCCTGTTGCTGCTGTACACCGTCCAAGCCTGGCGCAGGCCTTTCTCTTGCTAGTCATTCTGTTCCTTTTTAAATTATAATCCAATTTGTTAAAATTCCTCCAGTCTGAAATATCGGGCACGGACGGCAGCTGCAATGTTGACTTTAAAATCCGCGGGGGTAGCGACGTGAATGAGCGTAGCCGGCGTAATGACGTTGGCCTAAGCTGCGTAAATGTCCAGTAATATCTCGATTTTAATTGGTCCATGAATTATATGTAACGTAAAGGCTTCTAGCATACCACATTTATGTCAAAATAAGCATAAATAATTATGCTTATTTGCGTACATGTTAAAGAATACAGATTGAAGTGCGCATGCGCGAAAAGATTTTTTTGCTTGCCGTCCACAATGAATAGGAGGCAAAGGCACGGCTTATTTTGGCGTAACTTACTAACTGCCACCTTTCTCATCAAAACGTCTACACTTTTTTAAAGTAATCGCGGATTACATGTAAAGATCAAAATAATTAACAGTAATAATACAAATAGAAGTTTATTAAATAATACATTAATTTTATTTAATTTTTATTTTTTAGCACACGGCACCACCCTGACCGCACGTCACTGGACTGAACCTGTATGTGAGCACATATCTCTGAACTTGTAGAAGTTCAGGAATTATAAGCATCAACGTGTCGATGTTGATTACAAATCAGATGAAAAAGAAAATTACTCTGATTTTGGGGAAATAACACACCCCAAGAAATCAGCATGTTATTTTGTTTATTCCAAGCAGTAAAGTGAATGTTGTGATGTCAACCATTCTCGAGTGCCTATAACAGGGGTGCAAACCAGGCCCCCAGGACTGTGCCTTCTCTCAGAATCCAGCAGTGCTCAGTGGCCAAGCCACTATCAATGGGCTGTGGGAGGAGCTTATATTCATACGAGCCCAGACGCAGATATCCCCGTCTACTAAAGTACAAGCAGCGAACCAGATTGTGTTTCCGCAAAAAAAATCTGGATATCAATCATAGGCTCATACTTATCTTTAGACCATATACTAATAAAATTTAAGTTTTCTCATTTCAAAACGCCACCTCAAGCGTTTTATTAGCCCAACGGCTTTCAGTTCGAGCCGTTTTTTTTTGCGGGAGAAGGAGGGGTGGGCAACTGAACAGAGTCGTAGTGAAACAAATGTATGAAAACTAATTCTAACTCATTCTGATTAGGCAATTGCTTTGTAAGCCACACATTTGGTCTGATAATTCAACTTTAAAAAGCTCACCTAGGCATTTGAACATTTGTTTGCTTTATTTCAATCGATCCCTAAGAACTTTGCTCACTACCTAACAGCACACGCTACGAAAACAGCGCTAACCCACTAGCTGGTTTAGCTAACATTAGCTAATATTACTGCCCTGATGGCAGGAGGAGTCTTCGTTTAGAACTTGTGAATCACTATATTACTTGACAACATTGGGGTGTCATTTTAAGATTACATGTAGAGAATCAAGTAACTTATACGTCCATGGTAGATAAACAATACAACTGTGCTCGTCTCCGCTTAGCAAACAATGCATGGACATATTAGAATGTTACACTGCTTTCTTCATCCGGAATGTCAGTGAAACGTACGCTGCACGTAATGCTCTACGCCTAGTTTCCACATACGTATGTCACTCGTGTCCGTTTTATGGAGGTTGTTTCTAGTGTCCAACGGAAGGAAATCTCAAGAGTCTGAGCTTCCGTGTCTCTGGCGATGCCGCAGTGATTGCGGGCACTCTCACTTGTGTCATTAAACTAATAAATCTGATTGTATTTCATATCAAACGGACACAGATGATGACTGTATTTAATATCAAACTGATAAAAAAAAAACTATCCGACTGTATACAGTGTATCACGTATAGGGTTGCAAAATTTCGGGAATTTTCAAAGTTGGAAACTTTCCATGGGAATTAACGGGAATTTTGTGAATTAACAGGAATTTACTCAATTTAAAGCAAACCAAATGCACTAAATCCTTCTAACTATGTTATGTCAGTCCTGGCAAACGTTCTAGACTGTAAAAAGCAGTTTTTTCAACTACGTTATATGATATTTATGAATATTTAATTTCAAATCAGATTTTTTTCAAGCTTATTGAGACACCCAACTTGATATCAAATATTGCTTTTTACTTGACCAGGTTTACAGAGGCTTAAACAGTGATTTTAAATATAGGTGGGGAAAATATATTTCAGCGTAACTAAAACAACCAAGTTTCATGCAAGTACACTTGGCAAGTTGCACATACATAGCACACATCCTACTGCAGGGGTACTGAGGCCACGCCCCTATACATGCGCTGTGCATTCCTCCATCACATGGGGGGCAATTTACTTAATTTATTGAATGGGTTGGGTCAGACAGATGAGTTATATTTTACTCAACATTCATCTTTTTGTTGTTCAGTGAAATTATTGATTGTTCATAAAATAATCAAAACTTGATAAAGTTCTACTTATAAATAAATCTGTTCAAATTTAATGTTTTTTTATTGTATTAGTTTGCATGGATGTCTGCCTATGACAAAACATAATGTGTATGTTTATATTTGGATATGAAAAAAAATAATAATTTAAATGACCGCCATTTAGTTAATTCCTATAATTCCCATTTTTGAATATTCCCAAAATTCCCGAGCGAAAGTTCCTGTGGAAAACGTACCGGACACTTTCCACCCCTTTGCAACCCTAATCACGTATATAAAGTATTTTATATTTTAGCAGAATAACATTCACTCTGATTCACAAAGTGTTCAAACTATATGAACAAGTACTTTTTAATCATCAAACTGACTTGACAATCAACATTAACTGAGTTGGCATGTAAACTAACCTAGCAAAACTTCCATACGGTCTGTCCGTAATCAAACGGACATTACGGAGAATCAAATAGGAATGAATGGACTTTTGGGTGGATCCTTTTGGGTCGCATACGAGAATGTACGTATGTGGAAACGAGGCATTAGGGGCATGTTAGGCACTGTCACTACACGATCTGAGGAGCCTGCACGATATGAGGACCGCATGCACAGAACGGCCGCCATCTTGGAAAGCCCGCGGTCGCCTAGGCAACGCACGTCAGCGTCCTCACCCCCGCCCCCTCCTAAAGTTCCCCGTGAGCACACACACACAAAGTCTGTGGGTCAGCGGCCCCGTAACTGAATTTAATTCCAACACGTAATCAGTACCATGATTAATTGTTCTATCTTCATAACAAACTAAATGTCATGAAAATCGGTTCAGAATTGAGCGAGTTACAGTCTGTTTCAGTGCAGTCTGTGGCTCTCCAAAACCCTTTGGGCTAAGCGGGCTGCGAAAGATGGCGGCCATTTTGCGCACGCGCACCTCATATCGTGCAGGCTCCTCAGATCGTGTAGTGACAGGCACCCATGAAAGCCAGGAATACTTCCTGGATTGTTGCCCTGTGGACCTATAAAGAAATGGACAGCGGATTGAAAACCGTTGGAACGTGAAGCACATTAATTCCTATGAAAGCTGCTCATTGGCGCAGGGCAACAATCCAGGAAGTATTCCTGGCTTTCATGGGTGACTGTCACTACAAGAAGTGAGTAGCCTGTCACTACACGATCTGAGGAGCCTGCACGATATGTGGACCGCATGCGCAGAATGGCCACCATCTTGGAAAGCCCACAGTCGCCTAGGCAACGCACGTCAGCGTCCTCACCCCCGCCCCCTCCTAAAGTTCCCCGTGAGCACAAACACACACACACAAAGTCCGTGGGTCAGCGGCCCCGTAACTGAATTTAATTCCAACACGTAATCAGTAGCATGATTAATTGTTCTATCTTCATAACAAACTAAATGTCATGAAAATCACGCGCACCTCATATCGTGCAGGCTCCTCAGATCGTGTAGTGACAGAGCCTGCACGATATGAGGTGCGCGTCCGCAAAATGGCCGCCATCTTTCACAGCCCGCTTAGCCCAAAGTGTTTTGGAGAGCCACAGATTGCACTAAAAACAGACTGTAACTCGCTCAATACTGAACCGATTTTCATGAAATTTAGTTTGTTATGAAGATGGAAAAAGTAATTATGATACAGATTACGTGTTGGAATTAAATGCGCATGTGGTCCTCATATCGTGCAGGCTCCTCAGATCGTGTAGTGACAGTGCCTAACACGCATGGACACATAAAGAAATGGACACCGGATTGAAACATGGCACCCATTCATTCCTATGAAAGCTGCTCATTGGCGCAGGGAAGCCAAACAAAGGAAGTGTCCATACTGCTTTCACGGGTCCTCATGGAGCATGCGCAGTGTGCGTTCCATGACGTCGACGGATGTTGAAATATTCTCTCGTTAGCATTGTAGCATCGCATTGTTTACAGACCTTGGAAGTATAAGTTACTAACCCCCCGATGATTCTCTATGTGTGATCTTCAAAGGACACTCCCGTTTTTGTAAAGTGGTATAAGGGTTAACAAGTTCTAAACGAAGATTCTTTCTGCCATCTGGGCAACAATGATTAGTTAATGTAAGCTAAAGGCTAAGCTAGTGTCGTAGCGCTGTTTGACAGCATGTGCAGCTATGAGCAACAGTCTTAAATCAACCATCAAGTCATTCCTGTTAAAAGAATAACCTCTGACATGAGATGTTAACAGAAATGTTAAGCCTACTAGCAATGTTATAAATACGGAGCACTGAGCCCGGAGGCTGGGCCGAAACAACATTTATTTCACTTCGGCTCCTTTCAGCTGCCCACCCCAACTGCTAAAAACGGCTAATACAACGGATAATAAACCGGCTATTAAACGCTTGAGGTGGAGGAAACTTTCATTTTATTAGTACATGGTGATGATAATTATGATGATGATGCCTTTGATTGCTATCTAGAAATTTTTTTGTGGAGATACATTTCTATTCCCCCGCTGTGCCGCGCTCTATTTGATGAGCGATGATATCTCCTTCTGACACCGTTGTGATTTGGGGACCCATCCAGTCCGCGCAAAAAATAACATATACCAGGCTTGGCCACTGGGCACTGCTGTATGCTGGTAGAAGGCACATTCCTGGGGGCCTGCTAACACGCCCCGAAAGCATGACGTGCAGCGTACGTTTCACTGACATTCCGGATGAAGAAAGCAGTGTAACATTGTAATATGTCCATGCATTGTTAGCTAAGCGGAGACGAGCACAGTTTTATTGTTTGTCTACCATGGAAGTATAAGTTACTTATCCCAGATGATTCTCTACATGTAATCTTAAAATGACACCCCGTTGTTGTCAAGTAATATAGTGATTCACAAGTTCTAAACGAAGACTCCTCCTGCCATCAGGGCAGCAATATTAGCTAATGTTAGCTAAACCAGCTAGTGGGTTAGCGCTGTTTTCGTAGCGTGTGCTGTTAAGGCCAGGACACACCAGTCCGACTACCCGAAAATGGAGACTGTCGATTCAGGGAGCTCCAGTCTTCCCGTCGCGGCCGAAAAAGTGCAAAGAACACACCAAACCGACTGCTGACTTTCCGTACGCTCTGCGCTTGCGCGGGACGTAATGTCTCCATAACAGCAGGCGGCGCTAATCTGTATTGTGGCCCAAAAAAATACGGAAGCCGGAAATGATGGGACGGCTCTCTAGACCATAAACAGAGATAGAAATACGTATTTATATTTATGGACCATAAAGAGCACCATTTTTAGCAGAGAGTGTCGAGCATGGTGTCGAGCAGTCAACAAGGGTTGATGCATGTGAGTACTCGCTGAACGAAACAAACAAACACATTAAAACGATGGCTAACTGTTGTTAGCTGTTTGTGCTACCCGCCTCACTTCCGGGCTTCACTGATTCGCTAGCCCTCCACAAATCAAATTGCTCCAACTGAAAGACTGCCCGCCAAACAGATTTGTGTCCCCGCCCCCTCCCGACTCTACGATGGCGATTATCGGGCCGGTGTGTCCTGGCCTTTAGGTAGAGGGCAAAGTTCTTAGGGATCGATTGAAGTAAAGCAAACAAAAGTTCAAATGCCTAGGTGAGCTCTTTAAAGTTGAATTATAAGACCAAATGTGTGGCTTTCAAAGCAATTGCCTAATCAGAATGAGTTAGAATTAGTTTTCATACAGTTGTTGTTCTGATTGCCAGCATGTGTGCGTGTTTTTTATTTTATTTTTATTTAACCAGGAAATTGTTATTGAGAATAGAAATCTATTTTACAAGAGAGTCCTGGCCAAGACAGGCAGCAGCAGAGTTAGTTACAGACAATCATTTAAAAACAACAAAGAACTTAAAAAAAAAATAGAGTCACAGTCGGAACATCATCAAACAAAGCATGCACAGACAGAAGAGCCAGCTTCAACATCATTAAGTAAGTACTTAAACATGTTTAGAAAAACCAGCTCCTTAAGTTTTAGCGCTTGTTGCAGCTGGTTCCATGAAAAAGGAGCAGCATAACTAAATGCCCTTTTCCCCAGTTCAGTACAGACTCTAGGCACAGTCAGTAAAAACAAGTCCTCAGAGCGGAGCTGATTCCTGTGCTTTTCTGAATGACATACTTCTGCAGGTATGTAGGAAGAACACCGAGGATGGTTTTATAAACAAGGATATGCCAATGATGGAGTCTGCGGGTGGACAGGGCAAACCATCCAACTCGAGCATACAGTGGTGCGTGAGGGTTTTAAAATTAGTAACAAATCTCATGGTAGACCGTGTCCAAAGACTGTAGGCATTTTTAAGATGGATTCATATATAAATCATCACAAATATCTTTAGTTTTTTCAAAAGCTGCTGGATATGAGGTTTAAAAGAGATTGCATCATCAATTATAATTCCCAGATATTTATATTGAGACACAGATTCAATGACAGAGCCCTGCAAAGTGGTGATAGGAGGGAGGTCCGAGGGCTTTGATTTAGCTTTTGTGAACAGCATGAGCTTTGTCTTTTCAGCATTTAAAACAAGTTTTAAATCACACAGGTTACGTTGCACAGTGTTAAAAGCAATTTGGAGCTGAGAGAGAGCCTGATTTGGGGTAGACGCAGAGCAATATATCACAGTGTCATCGGCATAAAAGTGAAAATTTGTGTTTGGGGCTTTACAATCCAGACAATTAATGTAAATTGTAAATAATAAAGGTCCTAGAACCGATCCCTGTGGCACACCCTTGGATACATTAAGAGAGCTAGAAGTAATACCTTCTGCTCGCACACACTGAGATCTGTCTGATAGATACTTTTTAAACCAACCGACAGCTTGATCAGACAAACCGATGCTGCAGTCTTTCTAGTAATAAGGCATGATCCACAGTATCGAAAGCCTTTGATAGGTCAACAAAAAGGGCTGCACAATGTTGCTTGTTGTCTAAAAATTCAATAAAATAATTTACCACTTTTAAAACAGCTGTTGACATACTATGTTGTTTCCTAAAACCAGATTGAAATTCAGATAAAATACTGTTTGTTGATAATAAAAAAAAAGTCCTTCAGTTGTTGGCTTACAATGGATTCCAATACCTTATATTTCAAAACAGACAGTTTGAGAATGGGCCTATAGTTGTTTAGCACAGTGGGGTCCCCCCCTTTTCACAGTGGGAGAACAAAGGCAGATTTCCAAATAAGGGGAATTTCGTTTGTCTCCAGGGATACATCAAGATAAGTCAAAGGTGATGCAATAAAATCAGCAGCTAACTTTAGAAAGTAGGGTTCAAGATGGTCTGGACCTGCTGATTTTTTTGTGTCTAAACATTTCAGGGCCTTATGCACCTCTGAAAGTGTAACAGCGCCAAAAGTAAAAGCTTGTCGCTCAAAAAAACAACTACAAACAGAGCAAGCAGAGGAGCCTTAAGCTGTGTTTTGAGAGTTAAAAAGTGAACCAGCGGCAATAAAATGCTCATTAAAACAGCCAAGCATGTCAGCCTTTTCATAAATTTGGATAGAGTCTTTGACAATGCATGGAGGTTGCTCAATACCATTTTTATTTCCAGTTATTGATTTAATGGTTTTCCAGAATTTCAACGGATTTTTTAAGTTGTTTTAAGTTTCAGTAAGGAAATGATCAGCTTTGACTTTTCTATTTGCCACTGTGCTTGCATTTCGCAGCTGCCTAAAGAGCAACCAGTCTGATCCAAGACCAGTACTCCTGGCCTTAAGGTACGGCCACACCAAACTCGTTAGGCGTGGTAGAGGCGTAGAAAATCGGCATTTTTGTGTATGGAACCGGTTTGGGCGCGATTTTTTAATTTATTTTTATTTTTTTTAATTTAACCTTTATTTACCCAGGCAAGCAAATTAAGAACAAAATTCTTATTTTCAAGTGCAGCCTGAAGGGGAAGGGGGAGGGGAGTGCTAAAAGTGAAAACAAGGTTATATATATATATTACACTTTTACAAAAAAGCGATGATGCGTTTCTCGCGGTAACCAGCACGCCTACCGCACCAACGCACAAGTTCCAAAATTTTACGCTCCAACGTGTGACACTTAGCCGCGTTAGCCAATCAGCTGGGAGAATGACCCGACGTCACAGACAGCGGCATGGTGGGAGTACAGTGTACACAGAGGCTGAGAAACACAGAGGAGGAAATGTAGCGGGTGGCTGGTGCTGTATGAAGCCGTTCGGGGGTAGAAGACGTGGGGAAAGTAAACCAGGAGAATGGGCTTCCTGGTTAATTCAGTGAATATGTGCGGCTGTGCTTTAGCCGATGAACCAAGTTAGCACCGGTCGGATAGCATTAGTTAACTGGCCCGGCTGTGTGTGGCTACCACCTCCATATAATGAACCCAAACATAACGGCTAAGTCCGGGGAACTTTCACGACAAGTACAGCGAAGCACCGGTGTTTATATCTACGCCAGCCTTGGTCCCGTGTCTAAAGGTAGGGTAGGGTAATGTATGCTACTTGCCTTTATTTTGTACCACCGTGTGCACACAATGCTGCTGTAAATGTGTTTGGTATGGTGCTGCCTTGCTGTTTGTGTTCATTTCCGAGCGGCGTGAATATGCAATGCTGTTGTAAGGCTATTTGTTCCGTTCGGTTGCTGTTTATTTGTCTTTTGGCACAATTGTTGGCCGTGTTGTTGTTGTTTTTGTGCGGACATGATCGCTGTGTCGGGTCGGGTCTGATCGCAGCCATGGTTGATTAGGGGAATAAATATATCGGGAGGGAGACTAGCTGCGTAGGTGTGTTGGGCGCGTTGAACAATTTTTTGACACAAAATGATCAGGCACGTTGGGCACGTTGGCCATCGCACCCAACGCGTTTGGTGTGGGCGCACCTTTAGAGCATGCCACATTGCGCTCATGGAGTAAATTGGATAACTCTGGCGTGAACCATGCATTATCCCTGCCCTTTATTCTATACTTCCTAAAAGGAGCAATTTTAATAAAACCATCATAAAATAATTTCCAGGCATTTTCAACATCAGAAATTACATTAATTTTCTCCCAGTCAAATGGAAACAGGTCATGAAAAAATGCTTGCTCCACAAAATGCTTCGTTTCCCGCTTTATATATATATATATACATGATGACACGCGGTTTAGTTTTAGGAACTTTTGTATTTCTTACTGTTGCAATGACACAGTGGTCACTGATGTCATTGGCAAAGACAGAAGCAGCAGAATATTTATGAGGAACATTGGTTAAAATAATTAAACAGGATTTTTCCGGACATTTCATATTAGGTCTAGTAGGGCTGTCAACAATCTGAAATAAATTAAACAATCACCAAAGGTTTTAAAATCATCTGATGCTGGAAGCAGCCAGTTCCAGTTTAGGTCACCAATAAGGACAATTTCATTAAAGTTCAACCCAGATAAAAGTTCCATTAACGATGGTAAGGTGCAGCTGATAGCTGAAGGTGGCCTATAGCAGCCAACGACAGTGATGTGGAGAGTTTTTGAGATTTCCATGTCAAGAGCCAGAAGTTCAAATTGTTTACTCACTGATGTAGAGAGACGGATGTGCACATGAAACTTAGATTTGACATAGACTGCAGCCCCTCCACCCTTTTTGGGTATGTCAGTCCTATACACATTATAGCCGTCAATGTTGATATCCTTGTTTAAAACTGCTTTGTTTAGCCAAGTTTCAGATACGTATGACAATAACATCCGCATCAGTTGTATGAACATTAGTTAGTTAATGTATTTAGCATCACATTAGTGCAGGGAGAGTCCTCCAGGAATCCGTTCAGTGGTTTCCCGACCACCTGATCAACTGAGGGCAGAACATTTCGTGTCGTCAGACGTAAACAGGAAATCAATCCGGTACTTCCAGGCCCCCAGGACTGTGCCTTCTCCGAGCAGCCAGCATGGACATGTGGCCAAGCCATTGGTATTGCATGGTTGTGGGAGGAGCTTATTTTCATGCGGCCCGTAGGCAGATTTCCCCGTCCACGCAGTACAAGCGGCCAACAAGATTGTGTCTCTGCAAAAAAATTCTGGATATCAATCATAGGCTCATACTTATCTTTAGACCAGGGGTCTCCAAACTTTTTTCACTGAGGGCCACATACAGAAAAATCTACGAAGGGCCGGGCCACTTTGCAAAAATAACACATTTATCAGGACATGTAGCTGCTCTGATGTTTAGTTTCATATTGTCTTCGTAAATTGTAATCCTTCTTCACGGCAACACTTTCCTTGCACATTAAACAGACACATTTCCCCTCTTGTTTATATGCCAATTACACCCAGTGTTTTCTGCCTTTGCGTCCAATGTCCAGCAGGGTGAAAATAGTATCCAGTCGAGGTCCTGACCCTCCTAGGGGGGTCCGGGAGCATGCCCCCCTGGGAGATTTTTTAAAGTTTTTAAAGTGAAATGCATGAATCTGTTGCACTTTGAGAGGGAAATTAAGAGGCTAAATCTGAAGAATTTTGTATGAAAAAAAAATGGAGACACTGTGTCAGATGAATTAGAAGCTATTGGAGAAGGACACAGATTTTCCATAATAATATTAATTTAAAATAAAATATTATGCAGGGTCCTCTGGGATGGGCTTGTTGCTCATTTTCTTTTATGGGACATATTTCTCTGTAATATAATGAGTGCATTTAAATTATTTGAAAATTAAAAGCGCCATATTACATTATATTTTTAAAATGTGCCACGGGCCAATCAATCAGTGTTTGACACCCCTGCACTAGTGGGTTAACTAAGAAATGCAAAAAAAAAAATAATAATTCAAAGGGCCAATTACATTATATTTTTAAAATCGGCCGCGGGCCAATAAAAAGCGTTAGTTTGGAGACCCCTACTTTAGACCATATACTATTAAAATGGAAGTTTTCTCATTTCCAAATGCCACCTCAAGCGTTTTATTAGCCCAACGGCTTTCAGTTGATTCTACATCCGCAACCAGTCCGCTACGCTTGCCGCCGTCTTTCTTGATAGGTCCCATTGTTAATTTTGGCAGCAAATTCTGATTTAGTCTTAGTCTTTTGAATATCACACCATTTAGTCTTAGTCCTATTCTAGTCATCTAAAATATTTTAGTCTTAGTCTAGTCTAGTCTACTAAATATAAGCAGATTTTAGTTTGACTAAATCTACAGCGGACTTCGACTAAGTGTTTTTCTTCATTGAATGGTATTAAGGTTTGAATATGCAATACAGACACAGATTTAATGGTTGTAATACAAAACATGTATTCTATTTCATTAGTAATAATCTCACATAAAATCAGTGTACCTGACTGGATAGAGGGGAGGGGGGGCTTTAAGAGCCTGTGCCCGGGGGTCCATTATCTCATGATCTGTCTATGAACAAACTGGATTCCACAATCTTTTTTCTTTTTGCGGGGAGCATGCACAAGCATTATTTATAAAAAAAAAGAAAAAAAAGAAAATATTTTAAAAAAGTGGGGGGCCCCACACTAGGTCTTGAAACGGGCCCCGAGATCGTTAAGGCCGCCCCTGGGCAGCAGCAGCACGCAGTTGAGGTGCTGATAAATTTGAGCAACTGTGCCTTCCTTTACGCAACACTGCTGCCGCTGTGTGTTTTCGGACTTCTTTTGCATCAAAGCCTTTTAGATAATACAATTAGAGGTTTTAATTGAACGCTGTCCATGCGTCGGAGTTGATTGTAACTTGAAAACAGAAACTAACGGACGGAGGCGGCAGTTTCACATGGCTCTGTGTATTCAAACTCGAGACAGAGCCTACTACAAACAGATCGCGGAACTTAGCCGTTCCCCTAGACATCGTTAACGGGCAGGATATCCCTGACTATAATTTTTGTCCATCATACCGCAGAGTTTTTCAGCACAGCGGCTCACTCCACCCACTCACACCTGCGCGGTCTCCTGTCGATTTTCACCAACACAGGGTTGCATTCGCTGCTTTGCACTGATTGGATTTCTTCCCAACTTGTCCCACAAAAAGAGTAGTTCTGATTGGATCTCTTCTCCATTCGTCCCGCCCTAACAGTTTCGTCTAGTTCCTATTCGTAGACTATAGTGTCAGTTAAATTAGACCCTGTTTCCACCTGGCATTAATATGTGGTTCTGAGGAATCCGATCGTTATATGTAAATGTAATATCCTTGTTCACACCTGGCCTTAACAATGCGTCTTCTATGCGCGTTTGCGATCCGGATTCGAATTACCCGCGCTGTATGGAAATCAGCTCGTACATCATTTCCGCTTATAGGCTACTGTTGTTTTTAATCGGCGGGGGCAGCAGTGCCCCGCCCTTGCCTAGTCTGCCGGAAATAAAAGAAGAAGAAGAAGAAGTGTTGACCATCCACGACCATAGACATTATAAATCCCTTTATAATGTCTATGGTCACCTCGGCAAGAGTCTTGTGTTTTGGTGAAAATGTGAGCACAGCACTGTTTATTGTGTGGTGTTTTCCTCGTCAATAAATTAATCACTTGGTTACACTGTGTCCCACTGCGTAGCTGCCGCAGCCAGCACTGTTCGCTCACTGTCTCTATTATGAGTTGCACCGAGCCGTCTCTGTGTGTTTACGCCATAGATAGTAGTAGGCTAAATACACGCTCACAACAACACGGGGGGAATAAATAAAAAAGCGGCTGGTTTGACCGAGCAAAAACGAGAGACCGCTGGCTTGACCACAGTTGGTCGAAAGAATCATTTCCGCCTTGTGTAGTCACCTCGGCTAGAGTGAAGAGAGTCAGTGTGTTTTGGCGAAAATGTGAGCGCGGCACTGTTTATTGTGTGGTGTTTTTCCTCGTCATTACATGAATCAGTTGGCTACACTGTGTCCCACTGCTACGATGTCACGAAGCTGCCGCAGCCAGAGCTGTTCGCTCACTGTCTATCAGTTGCACCGAGCCGTCTCTGTGCTCACAACAACACGGGGGGAATAAATAAAGAAGCGGCTGGTTTGACCATGCAAAAACAAGAGACCGCTGGCTTGACCACAGTTGTTCCACTATTGACTTTATTATTTACCTGCAACGGTGCGCTTTTATGACGTGAATTGTCGCGTGAATGAGTACGCCTTTCCGCCCAGTCACTCGCCGCAGTTGAGTGGGCGGGGCCTAATGTGTATGAGATACGCATACGTGTTTCCACTGTTAATGGGTATGTGGATATGTGGTCTCAAACCACCTCCGAATGTGGATAATCTCAATGCGCATTCAATGCGCATTGAGCGTGTTTCCACCTGTAGTTAGCGCGATCGGATCCTAAAAACCACATATTAATGCCAGGTGGAAACAGGGTCTTAGTCTCAGTCTTCGTCATCACATCTGCCTTTTTATTTAGTTTTTATTTAGTTTACGTCCATGAAAAAGGTTCGTAGACGAATATTTTTCGTCATAGTCTTAGTCTACGAAATTAACACTGATAGGTCCATAATGCCGCTACGTCATGCTTCCGGGCCGCATGCATTTCCGGATAAATGCTTCCTTGTTGCTTCTCTGCACCAATGAGCAGCTTTCATAGGAATGCATGGGTGCCGTGTTTCAATCCGGTGTCCATTTCTTTATATGTCCATGGGTACATCGCTCCGAACAAAGTTAATAAACTGGGCCAGCGGGGATCTCAAACACAGCCGGAGCCAGCCCCGGACAGCAGCAAAAAGCAGCAGGACCATGCACTACCCTTTAGATAGATCAACGGCGTGTCCTCCCAGCCAGGCCCGGTTCTATGGGGGTGCATGAGCATGCATTGCACACAGTACATATTTCTAAACTGTGTGTTCAACGGGTTAAAATGAACCATCTTTTTTTTAACATCATTGAGTTGGTTGATGTACCGCCCGTTGATCAGTCCGGTGGTAGCTGTAATTGGACTGTATGCCTGCAGAGTAAGAATCTGTCACTGCTCAAACCAATACAAACAGCAAAATGTTGATCATCATGTCCAGCCATAACTGTGCGAATGGACAGACAGACCATAATATTAAGATATAACATTTAGCTGAAGTGGCATAACTTGTACAAATAGGTCTACATACAACAATCATAATTTACCTGCAACATATTACATGCCAACTTGAGCATGTGACAAGCGCCCATCATTATGAAATCGCCAGTCACTGGATGCGGGAAACTGGTTTGAAGGGGCTCTCATGGGTCTCCCTTCAGCTCACACCCAAGTTGATTTCACATGCTGACATTGGAGGCATGCCCATCCATTGTAACACACACCACCCGAATGCCCCGTGCATGAAGCTCCTCCAAAGCCTGACTGAGAAGAACCATTTGTGGTTCTGGAGAGAGAGACTTGGTCAGGAAGTATGCAATGGGAGCCTTCCAATGTCCTTGTAGGCCAACCACCATGAACACAAGCGCCTCAGTAGCAACATCGGTCTCGGTGTTCCCATCACCCATGTCTACAAACCCAGACATTGACTCTGTATGTGGGTTGTATTGAATTTGTTTACGCATTGGACATGGCATCCAACATGAGTGAAACACATCCATATTAAGCCTGGTCTTCCTGGCATCTTCTCTCCAGCATATCGAGCATCATTTTGTTTATGCCTGACTTGGCATCCACCGAACGCAGCCACCTGTAAAAAAAAAAAAAAAAAATGAGAGGAAGGTATTTAATGTGTTTGCATCAATAATTTAACTAAAATTCAATCGGACGACATTAAGCCTGCCGTTGTAATGTATGAGGATGTGGGAGGGGAAAATGTTGAGTCTCTCTTCGGTATTTGTACGCCTTTGGACCATGAAGATGGAGCGTGAGAGCAAACTCTCTGTAGCTCTGTGTGTATTCACGGCCCTGCTTTGCCACAAGGTCTATCTGAAGATCTGAAATGTCATGAGCAGAAAGTCCCCTTCAGATAATAACAGAATAAATAAATAATAATAATACAAGAAATTATATAGTGCTTTTTCGAGTGCTCAAAGACGCTCCAATAGCAGCTACATCATACGAAACAAACAAAAAAAGACTAAACAAAACTAAGTTTAAATGATAAAAGCAAGGGTGAAAAGGTGTGTTTTGAGGGCTGTTTTGAAAGATGAAATAGTGTTGGCATTGCGTATGCTGTTACTATAGTAAACAAAATTGGACAACTGTAAGGTGCCTGTTGTATGTGTGTATTCAAATGTTTATTTCATTAGTGCGTATTGGCATCTTTGAGCAAATTACCCCCAAAATGTTTGCTCCTATTCCCATGGCCAGCAGCAACCTTTACTAAGACATTTCTTGGGGGGTACAGAGATCCCTTGTGATCCGTGATCATTTAGGTTACAAATGTAGGCCTTAATGACGTGGGTCAACATCGTTTCGCAAGCTGCGTAGCTCGAAAACTCGAGGCAGGTGACGGATGCTCCATCCAGTGACGCCAGAATGGTCTAGGATATGACCGAATTCACCTCCATTGTAGACAGATTTAACGATGGCCTCTGTGTATTCGGGAGATATCCCGACAGAACTGTCGGCGCTAACCACATTGGAGAAAGCCTTGCCTAAAGAGCCTTTCAGACTTTGCTCGATGTCCTCCTCAGAAATGTTCAAGTTCTCCCTGAGAAGCTGTGAGAGGGACTTGTGTCTGAAAAGCTTCGTTGCACTGCACCCCTTGGAAGGTTTGGGACTTTTCC
Organism: Ammodytes marinus; assembly: GCF_949987685.1. NCBI lineage: Eukaryota > Metazoa > Chordata > Actinopteri > Uranoscopiformes > Ammodytidae > Ammodytes > Ammodytes marinus. The sequence goes on along the minus strand of NC_137224.1, from coordinate 21,521,217 downwards.
AGGAGGTGGAGTGGTTGGATGTGCTCATAGAAGAAAGAGTATCAGTTATCTTTCGGATAACCAGACTCAACACCTGGGTCATCATGTCAGCCATCTTGGCATTTACATCAATGTGGTAAAGACCACTATTCATGTCCATGCGCTGCCTACATAAGAAGCAAGAGTGAAACAAACGGTGAAACACCAAAACACAAATGTACATAAATGTCTCAGTGTACTGTCCGTTACCAGTCACCTATGTGAAAAGTTATAATTCCCTTTTTTAACTTGTATGTTGTATGTCTTTTAAATGGACCTCTTCAATTAAGCTGCTTGATTGATATTCCCATATTGTCAAATTCTTAGTTGGCCTCAAAACCCAAACACCTTGTGCAGACAGTTGCCTTAAAAATGTCTCATTGTACAAAATGTTAAATTGTTAACATATTTTTCTCGTCTTTCTCCTCAAACAAAGCTTCAGTATTTGACGAGTTGGGAATGAGATAACGTGACGATAACCTACCTCACAGTCAGACGGCCAAAGAATCCCTGGATGATGGAGCAGAAGTTATTCTTCAGACCAGAGAACTGGGCTACTGCTGCTGCTCCATTGTTGTCCCTGAAACCGGCCCAGTGTGTGTCTCTGTACCAGGCCAGGTGTGTCTTAATGCCTGGGGACATTGGTGTTTCTTTGGTGGTGAAGTCCTCCTCTCGAACATCCACTAAAACCAGAGTTTTGGGGGTCAGGTCGGCTTCTTCAGCTGCCTTGTTCTGTTCTGGTCAGCTACCTTCTGGACCTCTGAATTTTCAATCTCTTCCTCGTCAAAGATTTCTCTGCTTATGTCATGGATTTGAATTACTCCAGTTTCGAACAGCGTCTGAATATAGTGGAAAGAGAATTAAAAAACCATACATAAATTAAGGATGGGTATTGGCGAGGAGTTAAAGGTGCTGCGACAAAACTTAAATATTTCTGAAACAGTCTAATTCATCCTCTGATTATCATGAATAACATGTAAAAGCAATGACGTGAACATCAGTGCAAAGAATGCTATTTTTATGTATTTTTTTCTTAATGTCTTTGTCATGGGTAAGCACACCCAGGAAGAAAATCTGGCGTAGTAAAAACACTATCCATCTTTTCCAAAGGGTATGCAAGCATCAACTCAAACTGAATGTTCCTCGGAGCACCATTAACGGTACGATACTAATCATATTGCGATATATTATATATTATACCTGATTAGAATCATCAGATTCTAATTTTTCATAATTCATAATTTACATGTAAAAGCAAATGAGACCATCAGTGCAAAGAATGCTATTTCTATATAGTTTTTCTTAATGCCTTTGTTATGGGAAAGCTCACCCAGGAACAACAGCTGGCGTAGTAAAAACACTACCGCTTTTGTCCAATGGGGGTGCAAGAATTATCACAAAAGGAAAGTTCCTTCGAGCACCTTTAACGATACAATACTCTTCTTAATACATTGCAATACTTATCATATTGCGATATAATACCTTATTGTCCTCGTTGGAGTCAAGCGAAATAGCCGGAGATGTCTCTTTTGGACTTGATGTGTACATAGTTTCCTTGAAATCTAGCCAGCTAGAAAATTCAACGTCATCTTCATTTCCTTCTAAGCTTTTAACAAGGATATGTACCGTCCCAGTTTGGAACAGCATCTGAAAGAGAATTAAAAACCATTTAGAAATTGTTTGATATCAACAAGTTATCACTGAATTAAAGTTGGGCAAAGTTCATGACATTTTGTCAATCGGCAAATCATCAAGTCAAAACTATGATACATGATATAATAGAAACAGCGTTTGAAAATAGATTTCTGGGCGTGACAATTGATAATGAATTATTTAAGACTTTTTTTTATATATATTTTTCTTTCCCTTCAAATAAAATGCCCTAAAATGTTATTAATTTATTAATTTCTATTTATTTTCAGGATTACTAATTTAACTACTCAATTTACGAACCTCTTCTGGCTGATGAGACGAGCCGGTGGGGAAAAAAGCTGTTTTGGTTTCATCTATTGAAACGCACAGAGACGTATCTGCAGCAGCACATGGAGAGACACTTATTCTAATCGTATGGACCAAATGTTGTCCTACCTTTTTCTCTAAGGTCTTTGAAGTCTTAGAGGTCTTTGAGGACTTTGATGTCTTTGAGGAAACCGACTTCTTGCTTTTGCGTCTAGAGGTGGTTTCGAAGACTTCCAACTCATTCTCAATTATGTCTTGAATCTGAATGACATTTTCATTCTGTTAGAAAGAAAAGTGATAAGTGTTAGATATAATTGATATATTATTGAATTAAACATAATAATGATTCAAAACTTTTCCAAGCCTGAAATCAGGCACAGTGCTTGAAGAATGTAAGCCTTCACCTTCATCTTTTGATTGCTAAAGTTTATGTGCTTGCTCGTGACCCTGTTGGCAGCATGCAGACCCTCCTTCTCCTGGACTTTATTTAGACCTGAGATGTGGCTCCATTTTACTGCTCCAACCGGACTGTATGCCTCCAACATGTTCCTGGACAATTTTAACATGTGGCATGGGTCCATCAGCACAAAAACCTTTTCGCCCGAAGATGGATGGGTAAAAAACGTTTTTGAGTAGCTCCAATGGATTGAGCTTCATTTGACATCCAAGCTTTGAACACATGCTGATATTTGAAAAATGTCCATCCATTGTAACACAGATAACTTTAATGCCTCTTTCATGTAGCGCCTCCAAGGCATGCTGCAGCAGAACCATTTGAGTGTCTGGTGTAAGATGTTTGATGAAGTAGTAGGCTATTGGTGTCTTCCAGTGGCCTTGGAGTCCTACAACCATGAAAACCAGGGCCTCGCTTGCCACAAAAGAATCATCTGCACCATCTCCATCATCTTTTGGTGATGTGCATCATATTGGATTTGCCGCCTGATGGCCATACCATCGATCATTAGACAAACTTTAGAGAAGCTGTCAGGGTCTAGGATTCTCTTCCTCATTAGCATATCTAATAACTGTGTTAAGACCAGGTTTTCCATCCACAGTCTGCAACCACCTGTTTCAGGTAAAACAATGGATAAGCAAGTCAAGTAGTCAAGTAAACTTTGTCAATTTCTGTAATACGTGCCAGACAAACAGAGGAATCAAAATTGCGTTTCTTTGGTACAATAAGTACAAAAGGATAAAAAAAAAAGATAACTAATAATCACAATTAAAACTGCGAGCAGTGATGACCGGGCCCTCGCACCTCCGCGCAGGACGCCGGCCTCGGCGCTCCGGGCGACCGCGTGAGAGAACGCGCCGCAGTCTCCTCCTCTTCGGAGCACGCTGCACAGTAATACCTGTCACCGGAAGTGTGGAAGTTGCCGCGACGCGCTTGATACGGATGCGAGAAAGTCCTCAGGCCTGGGCTCTTACCAGGCAGGTGACGTTTGGAGCACATGAGACAGTGCAGAGCGAAATTACAGCGACATCCTGTTTCGTGGCGATGACGCAGAGAAACTACGAAGGCCATGGAGCCGACAGAACCGGCTTCCCGTGTTATCGTTGTTAGACAGTGAGACCATAAAACACTCTTTCTGCCTTTTCTCAGGCTAGGATGATCCCAATTTCAATTTTTTTTGCACATTTATACTACATAGGAGTTCAATACACCTTCATATTCCAACCGGTGAAGTAGGTCTTTAACCCTTTAACTGCCTGCTCAACCGTTTGGTAGAGCACATTTTAAGTCACAATATCTTATTGATAAGAATGTTTTAACTTAATTCAACCTGATTGAGCCATCTCTGCCGTTCGGCTTACGTATGTTATCCCAAAAACATCCACTAGGTGTAACTGTGTTTTTCAATCGTACGCCTTTTAAGTCTCACTCAAAACAGGAAATCGGAATTGAGAAAAACTTGACCTCATGGAGTCTGTTGCATGCACACATGTAACGAAGGAGTGCATGTACAGGGAATGCCCTGACTGTAAAGATAAGGAGCTGCAAACCTCTGCCTTTGATGCAGGAGAGCAAACCTGGTGGTTTGAATGGAGGAGCAAGGTGGAAGAGAGGGAGAAGAAGAAAAAGGATGGGACAAAAGAAGCTTTTAAAGTTCACCTCACAGTGAAGGAAAAAGTCCATGGGACTCTAGAGACACTGCTAGAGGATTTTTCAGACAAACTAAAAAAAAAAGATGGGAAAACACATCCACAACATACGACATCAGTATTCCACACTGAGAAGCCTGAAAAAAAACATTGGAGAGGAAGAAATTGTCTTGCAAATCGATTTTGCAGAAAACTTCATGTGCAAGTATGGCAATGAGATCCAGGCAGTTCATTTTGGCGATTCCCACCAACAAGCCAGTCTCCATACAGGTGTTGCTCACACCAAAAGTGGGGTGGTGTCTGTATGTTCCATCAGCTCATCAATGCGCCATGACCCATCTGCTATCTGGGCTCATCTCAACTGAGTGCTCCCATACCTCAAAGAACTGAACCCAACAGCAACCACACTGCATGTCATTAGTGATAGGCCAACCACACAGTACAGGTCAAAGAAAAACTTCTTTTTCCTGAGTCAAGCCCCATTTCAGATGGGATTTCAAAGGATCACATGGAATTTCCTTGAAGCAGGACATGGAAAGGGGCCAGCTGATGGAATTGGCGCAGCAGTTAAACAGCAAGCTGACTCCCTAGTAGCAAATGGCATTGACATTCCAAATGGAAAGGTGCTGTATGAGCAACTCTCAAAGCAGCAATCTACTGTGAAGTTGATGTACATCACCGAGAAGGAGATTGAGGAAATGGACAGTCTCCCTCCTGATGGCCTGCAGACTATCAAAGGAACAATGCAGATACATCAGGTAAACACAATTCACAACACACAGATACACTTTTTGAAAAGATGGTGGAAAACATTTTCATTGTATGGGTTAATTCCTAGAGTGTAATTCAGTGTTAATTTTGGCAGCAAATTCTGATTTAGTCATAGTCTTTTGAATATCACACCATTTAGTCTTAGTCCTATTCTAGTCATCTAAAATATTTTAGTCTTAGTCTAGTCTAGTCTACTAAATATAAGCAGATTTTAGTTTGACTAAATCTACAGCGGACTTCGTCGACTAAGTGTTTTTCTTCATTGAATGGTATTAAGGTTTGAATATGCAATACAGACACAGATTTAATGGTTGTAATACACAACATGTATTCTATTTCATTAGTAATAATCTCACATAAAATCAGTGTACCGGACTGGATAGGGGGAGGGGGGGCTTTAAGAGCCTGTGCCCGGGGGTCCATTATCTCATGATCTGTCTATGAACCAACTGGATTCCACAATCTTTTTGCGGGGAGCATGCACAAGCATTATTTATAAAAAAATAAAGAAAATATTTTAAAAAAGTGGGGGGCCCCACACTAGGTCTTGAAACGGGCCCCGAGATCGTTAAGGCCGCCCTTGGGCAGCAGCAGCAGCACGCAGTTGAGGTGCTGATCAATTTGAGCAACTGCGCCTTCCTTTAAGCAACACTGCTGCCGCTGTGTGTGTTCGGACTTCTTTTGCATCAAAGCCTTTTAGATAATACAATTAGAGGTTTTAATTGAACGCTGTCCATGCGTCGGAGTTGATTGTAACTTAAAAACAGAAACTAACGGACGGAGGCGGCAGTTTCACATGGCTCTGTGTCTGTGTATTCAAACTCGAGACAGAGCCTAGGCTACTACAAACAGATCGCGGAACTTAGCCGTTCCCCTAGACATCGTTAACGGGCAGGATATCCCTGACTATCATTTTTGTCCATCATACCGCAGAGTTTTTCAGCACAGCGGCTCACTCCACCCGCTCACACCTGCGCGGTCTCCCGTCGATTTTCACCGACACAGGGTTGAATTCGCTGCTTTGCACTGATTGGATTTCTTCCCAACTTGTCCCACAAAAAGAGTAGTTCTGATTGGATCTCTTCTCCATTCGTCCCGCCCTAACAGTTTCGTCTAGTTCCTATTCGTAGACTATAGTGTCAGTTAAATTAGTCTCAGTCTTCGTCATCACATCTGCCTTTTTATTTAGTTTTTATTTAGTTTACGTTCGTGAAAAAGGTTCGTAGACGAATATTTTTCGTCATAGTCTTAGTCTACGAAATTAACACTGGTGTAATTTTAATGTATTTTATTATGCCCCTGCAGATTGTCTCTGCAAGACCAGGTGAAATTGCGTGGCGGATTCTAAGCTGCTTTTGCTCTGAGCCCCATCTTTGCCAATGTTTTTGTCCCCAAAAAGTCCACATGGAAGGAACAAGTGACACCAAGACTCCTTGGGAAAATCCATGCTCAAGCCCACCTACCACTTCCACCCTTCCAGACCTTCATGAGGGAGTGACAGAGGGACTGATTGGAAAATGGTGTGTGGTTAAATATGATGGGGATCCATATCCAGGCATCATACAGGATGTTGACTCTGACAGCAGTGCTTTGGTGAAAACCATGAGTTTCATTAGCAAAAACAGATTTTTCTGGCCAATGAGAGAAGATGCCATCTGGTATCGGCAAGATGATGTCCTCAAACTGGTCCCAGAGCCCCAACCAGTGACCAAGAGGCATGTGATGCTAGATCCTGCTATTTGGAAGGAAATATGCTGTGTTCTGGATAATGAAGGTTGAGAGAGAGAGAGAGAGAATTGTTGTCTATTCCATGACAACTGAGGAAACTCCATTTGCTGAGAAGGATTGTGTAAGAATGGTATCACAATTGTGGCAAATCTTATGTTAGAGGACAGTGCAAGTTTGCAGTGTTCTTGTTGCAGCACACAGAGGTCAATTTTAAATGTTATAGGCTACCTTATGAATTCATGTGGATGGTTTTCTGGACAATGAAGGATAGGAAAGAGAGAGGAGAAGAGACAGAGGAGTGGAGAGAGAGAGAGAGATGTTCAAGTTTCAAATTTTCTGAGCACTTGAAGGGTTATTTTATTATCCACGTTTACTAAAAGTTTGAGTTTGAATGAACATTCAAGTTGTCTATTCCATGACTATTGTTGTCTATTCCATGACTATTGTTGTCTATTCCTAGCCTGGTCCAACCAGACCATCGTACTTCATTTCTTTTGTACAGAAGGTCTGGAAGTGCTGTAATTGGCAAACGTTCACTCACTTGGAGGCGGGTGTCTGTCGAAGTTTAAAACTATTGGATCTGCCCAGTGCCACTCTGGATTAACCAACCAATCGCATCACGTTTGGTCATCACGTGTCATGAGCCGGCTTTTCCTTCCAGTTGGACAGGGAACTCGGAAATTTCCGACTTCACTACATATTGTAGTCCATGAATCTACCGGTACCTGGCAACAGTAACTTGTTAGAGCCTAACGTTTAGTTATTTGGACGAGAAAGGTTTTAGGCGTCCATACTTTCGCGAGCAGATGCACTGGAACACAGACAGGTCGGAACTCGGAACTACCAAGTCGGAAATCTCCTTCTTCCGAGTATAAAGGAACGCAGCATTCAACTGAAACTGGAGCGTTCTCAGCCACTCGCTCTGTTCGCTGATTGGACGATTGTAGATTCTCCGGAGAATCTGGGAAATGCGCTGTACACCCAGACTGACTACTGAAGGGAAAATGAAATTTGGCCGGAAGTAGGCGGGCAGGCGGAGCCAGGCTAGTCTATTCCATGACAACTGAGGAAACTCCATTTGCTGAGAAGGATTGTGTAAGAATGGTATCACAGTTGTGGCAAATCTTATGTTAGAGGAAGTTTGCAGTGTTCTTGTTGCAGCACACAGAGGTCAATTTTAAATGTTTTAGGCTACCTTATGAATTCATGTACATGGTTTAAGTTTAGATATTGTTATTGTTATTTTGTGTCAGTAAATAAAAGTGAACATTATTCAACAAAGCTGATTGTCATATGTCATTTACGTCACATTCTGTCTTTTCCATCACACAATGTCATTTCCATCACAACACATATTTGTGAGTAAAAATCACAGATAAAAACTAGTGGTGGGCCGATAACGGCGTTAACGTGCGCGTTAACGCTAGACTCTTATCGGCGATAAAAAAAATATCGCCGTTAATCTCTTATTCCTCTTATTTTAGCGCGGATGTATACCTGGCCGAATTGCACTGTAGTGCACGAGTCAGAACGAGTCCGACTTCGCACCTGTGTACCACATCAAACGTAACGTGCTGACATGGATGCAGCTAGGAAGCCGCCGGGTTTGCTTCAGGGGAAATTTATTTTTAAGAAGCTTCCCAATGGAAACCTCGACAAGACCAAGGTTGTTTGCACTTTGTGTAATGCGGAATTGGTTTACTGTAGGAGTTCTTCCAGTCTCAAGTATCACCTAAGCGCAAAGCATCCCTTAGCTAATGCGGAAGATGCCGGGCCAAGCACTGATGCAGCGCAAGGGAAGAGTCGTGCTCGTCAAACCACTATGTTTGAGTGCAACCGAGGCAAGCCCGTTAGCACGGCGCTATCAGCCAAGCTAACAAATCTCCTCGCTCAGTGGATTGCCACCAGCTGCCGGCCAGTCAGCCTGGTTGAAGATGATGGGCTCGAGCTTGTTCTCCAGGCGGCCACAGGTGACCCATCTTACAAACTACCTGCGAGGCGAACTATCATGAGGAGAATCCATGACCAGCACGCCGCAAAGAAAGCCGCAAAAGAGGAGGAGATGGTAGAGGCGACGTGTGTCGCACTGACTGGGGACCATTGGACATCTGTCAACAATGATAACTACCTCGGCGTTACTGTACACCTCATCGATGCCAGCTGGAAACTTCACTCCTTCGCTTTAGGTAGGCTACGTTATGTAATTTTAACAGTGTTGGGCAAGCTACTTGGAAATTGTAGTGAGCTAAGCTATCAGTTACTCTACCATAAATAAAGCTGCGCTGTGTTTAGCCACAAAAATACCCCAGAAATAGTGGCCAAGCTACTTCATCATCCAAGAAGTTAAGCTACTGAAAAGTTACTTGACTCAAGAAATAGTGAAGCTACCACCAAGCTACTGAGAATTGTAGTTAGTTACTAGCTTAGCTACAAGTAGTGAAGCTACTGCCCAACACTGAATTTTAAATTACATAATTTAATTTAATTGCTTATTAATTACCACAACACCACGAATTACCACCACAACATAATCTTTGCTTCTTGATGATTGCTAGTTGTTTACTACTACTAGTGAACTTATTCTGATCTACTTTGTCTGTCTGTTAGGTGTGATGAAAACAGAGGAGCGTCACTTTGCAGAAGCGTGTGCCAGGCAGTTTCTCGACGTCGCTAATCAGTGGGGGATAACTGACAAAATCAGCACTATTGGAACAGACAGCGCTCCTAATATGGTGGCAGCAGGGAGGATACTGCCATTCGAGCATTTGCCCTGTGTTGCACATGTTGTACAGAGAGCTATTGTAATGTCACTTCGGCAAGGTGGTTTTGATGGTGCACTGGCCAAGTGCCGTAAAGTGGTCGGACATTTCAAACACAGTCCGGCCAACTCCGACGAGCTGAATGCCCAGCAAGCCTCCCTTGGACAAGATCAGGAGCAACTCGTCCAAGATGTTCCAACACGGTGGAATTCCACCCTTGATATGATCAAGCGCGTGAGGCGCAACAGAGACGCACTGCACACAACGCTGTCTCAGCAGAAGCACAACCTGGCCCTCCCAACAAATGCTGAATATGAGAAGTTGGCAAAGCTAGAGATACTGCTGGAGCCATGCAGGTATGTTCTACAAAGATAGCGTGTTCATTAAATTAAATTAAATTAATTAAAGTAAGCCTTTATTAGTCCCCCTTGGGGGAAATTCTTTCTCTGCATTTTTTTCATGAATTGGCATACAAGTTCTTTTAAATGTCATGTATTTAAGAAACACGTGCCCTTAAATGTAATGTGATTAAGAACTTTAAAAATGTGTAATCTGAGTTAAATTAATTAGTCATTAATTATTTATTGCTCTGTTTCTGTCTCTGTCTGTCTGTCTGTCTGTCTGTCTGTCTGTCTGTCTGTCTGTCTGTCTGTCTGTCTGTCTGTCTGTGTGTGTGTGTGTGTGTGTGTGTGTGTGTGTGTGTGTGTGTGTGTGTGTGTGTGTGTGTGTGTGTGTCTGTCTGTCTGTCTGTGTAGGTACATCACTGAGCTCCTTGGTGGGGATAAGTATGTATCCTGCTCTGTGGTTCTACCTGCCCTGTGCCACCTCCAGCACGCGATGAAGATCTCAGATGATGATCCTGCCTATATTGTGCGATTCAAGGATGCCTTCACCAAGGACCTCAACCAGCGGAGGGAGAAAATAAACCTGGAATGGCTTAAGGTATGTCAGACTGACCAGAAGATAACTGCATTGTTTGACCATTATAGAGTGTTAAGCCAGTAGATCGGTCAATGCATAGATGAATGAGTCATGAAGAAATATGGAGGTTGGATTTGGGAAGTGAAATTTTCATCAATCAATAATAATTATTTTTTATTCATCAAAGGTGGCGACTGCTCTAGATCCACGATTTAAGGACCTCAAGTGCTTGCCCAGAGCAGAGAGGGAGTCAGTGTGGGCAAAGCTAAGGGAGTTGGTGAAGGAAGAAGAACCTGCTCTGCAGCCACTCAGAGAGGAGAACCCTGAGCCACCCAAGAAGAAAACAGCCCTGCTACTGATGGGATCAGACTCCGAATCAGATGAGGGGACACCAGAAGACAATACTGTGGAGAGGTACAAGGGAGAGCCCAATGCCAGTTTAGATCGGTGTCCACTGAAGTGGTGGTCGGAGCACACTGCTGTCTATGGAAATATAGCCCACATTGCCCGTAAATACTTGGGGACTCCTGCCACAACTGTCCCATGCGAGAGACTTTTTTCTTTAGCAGGCCATATTGTGCAGAAGAGGAGATCTAGTTTGTCACCAGAACATGTGAACCAGCTGGTCTGCCTGAGTGACTGGTGGAAGAAGGAGAAATAGAGCTTGGACTGATGGACCCAAAGCTACTGACTAAACAGTTCATCGTTACCTCTTATGGCCTACAGTTCAAAGTTCATGTTTAACTGAATAAACAGTTTGTAAACACAAGTACATCTTGTTGAACATTATTTATTTTCATCACCAATTATCATAGTAGAACAGCTTCCTCAAGCAGTTTGTGATGCATGTTGGAAACAGGAGATGAGCCCCTGGTCTGATGCGCCACCTGGCTTGAGAAACACGTTCTCAAAGACTTACTTTGAGTCATTATTTAGGAGCACACACATATTATGATTGAATTCAAATGAGACATTTTAATCTAGATTAATCTAGATTAATTCCAAAATTAATCTAGATTAATCTAGATTAAAAAAATTAATCTATGCCCACCTCTAATAAAAACACAATAGAAATATTTTTTTAATATTTGCCTAAGTTGTGCAGCTATTGTTACATTTAAACTGTTGTATTAGAAAAATAATGATTGTGCCATGTAAGAAATGGATTGAAAGACTTCAGTCGAACAGCTAAAAGCAGATTTTCATCTTAACAATGGAAAGATTGGATCTTTAAAACCATGAAAATAAATACATTTTATACATCTGGTCACTTATGTGTGTAACATTTCATAAGATATTTAACAAACACAAGCTAAGTTCATAATTTTGATTTAAAAGCAAATTTTTGCAGTGTGATGGAAATTACGATTTCCTCTGAACAATGGCATATATTATGTATTTTTTTAATAATTTCATCACAGCCACTATCAGGACATGGTTCTACATAAGATGTAGAACAAAACCATATCAGTACATATCTCTAAATAAAGTGTTAGATTTTCAAAAATTTAAACACCAATATTGCCCGTAGTTGAAGAATGACCCATATAGGCTAGCCTATATTTTTTTTTTTCAAACGCACGGAGGGGATGCGTCCCCCGTAACAGTTAAAACAGTAGGCCTACAGGGTTCGAAACACTTAAAGGCCTACTTCACCGGTTTGAATATGAAGGTGAATTGAATTCTGAGATCCTATGTAGTATAAATGTGCAAAAAAAATTAAAATCGGTTCATCCTAGCCTGAGAAAAGGCAGAAAGAGTGTTTTTTTTAACCCTATATTTCTCCTTCTCGTGACATCACAGAAAGAGAAATATAGGGTTAAAAAAAACATACTTGTAAATATTACTGTGATGTCACAGTAAAAGACATCACAGTAATATTTACAAAGTAAGTTTTTTTTTTTTAACCCTATATTTCTCTTTCTGTGATGTCACGAGAAGGCCTTCTCGTGACATCACAGATGTCACGAGAAGGCCTTTTCTCAGGCTAGGATGAACCGATTTCAATTTTTTTCGCACATTTATACTACATAGGATCTCAGAATTCAATACACCTTCATATTCAAACCGGTGAAGTAGGCCTTTAAATATCCCTCCTAATTGTTTATATTCATTCCCCAATTATTAATAATAACACCCCTACATTGGACCGTACCATCTTAAACTTGCCGACGTTCGGCTGGCCTCTGCCTGCCTCTCGTTGCAGACGGCTGGTCAGCCTCCCGCAGTGCAGCAGGCAGTGTAGTGGTTCCAATGTAAGTTGTTAGATAGTGAGCTTGTTAAGCCCACTACGATGCACTTTCTCACCTTCAAGGTGAATTAGATTAGGTCAAGTGTAAGGATGGATGCTAAAATTATCTGGTTTCTAACTCTAAAGTTTAGCTAACAAGCTAGCTAACGTTAGCTAGCTGCTGATAGCCATGGAACTATCTGCCTAGTTGACTGCTGATAGCCCACCCTGTTTATTTCCAATGTAGCCTATAGTGTCATAATAGTTAACACTGCTGCTGTATCATGAGTAGTGAGTCCTACAAAAAAACACTCCAAAAGGTGATTTGAACAATAAAGTAGAATAAATATTTGAATGCAATACAGAATGCCTCAGTGCCTTACTGATTTATATTCCATTAGATTTGTGTCAATGGGAGCTAGTTGTCTTTTCCTTAACATGTCCACCATAAATAAATACAGAAGACACAAATTACTGCATAAAAATTAACCAGAATGCACAAAATGAAGTGTTTGAACCTCAAATTTTTCTGGGGGACTACACCCATACCCCCGCTTTTAATGTGTTCCCCCAACCTAGCCCTTCATTAATTAATTAAAATGTGTTAATTACACATTACTGGATGCAGACCAATACATGTAAACTGTAAAGACGCAACCTGGCCATTGAAATGATTTCAGTTTTTTCAAATGTTTTCCTTCGGCGGCCCACGGTCCAATGTTGGGCTCCTAAATTGGCCCTCAGCTATCAAAAGTTTGAGAACCCCTGCTTTAAATACTAAACATTTAATGTTATTCCACCATAAATGTGCTGAAATAATTTCTTAATGGTGTAGTTTTGACACTAAACAGCCGCCTCGTAAAAAAAAGCAGAAAAGGAGAAAGCGCCCTAAAAACAGTTTCCTTATAGGAGCCAGGGGTTACCCCTGACCCAAGTTCCCCCTCAGGCCCAAACAAAGGCACAGAGAGAATCTGGAAGCATGAGGACATTGAGGAATTTGAGGTTCCAGATTCAAGATTTGAACCCCCTGAGGCTGTACAGACACCCTTTCAGTACTTCAAAAGGCTTTTCACTGATGAGATGATTAAACATATTGGCATCATACCGATCTCTACTCCGCCCAAGAGTTGGGGGATCCCATCAAGATGAGCCCTGAAGAGATACAAGATTTCCTGGCAATCTTACTCTTCATGGGTGTTTTCACCTTCCCATCACTGGAGGACTACTGGCACTATGAGTCATCCTCGACGTGATAGCTGATATCAAGAAGAGATTCAAGCTTTTACGCAAGTAGGGTGAGTATTGTCGAAATGGGACACTGTCAAAATGGGACAGTTAAACTTTGCAATGAAATACATTTTCAAGGAATACACAAAATACCCCAATAAAAGTATCTATGCATAGCTTAGGGTGTCTGTGATAAATAAATAAAAATGTCACGTGGGTATGACGTCATATGGGGGCGTGGCCTCGCGCACAGTGACAGTTGGTCCAAGAATCACAATGGTAAGTGACATGACATAGCATTCTGACCATAAACTTGTTAAGCTTTTATAAATCTAAAAACAAACAGTCAATGTTTGATACTTATATTTCTTATAATGGTGAATAATTTTGTATCTAAATAACAATGAATACATTTCTAAAGCCTTCCACAATTTGTAAAAATGCTTGTTTTGATACTGTCCCAAATTGCCAATTGCTTACTGTCAAAATGGGACACAAATTTTTGTCATTTTAAGACAGGAAAACTGTTATTGGTGATCATAAAATAGTTGCTATATTAAAATAAAGAATTTTTCTAAACTGGATCATAGATGTTTTCTAAATGTCAACTGGCTTGCTACAACTAAGTTCAGAAGAGCTAAAATATTCATGTTTTAGCTAGCATAATTCCAAAAGCTCTAGCTAGCTAACGTAGGAAAGAGAACGGCAGTAATGACCAGAGTGTAGAACAGAGATGTATATTGTTAATATAGGCTATGTTAAATATATCAATATTTTAAAATAGATTATATAAAAATATCAAATAAACAAAATTCCTTACTATTTCAGAGGAACATGGCAGACAAAGCAAAGGGAACCAGGAAAGACAGGAGAAGAGAGGCAAGAGCAAGGAAAAGGCAAGGGAATAAGTACAATCAGTGGAGTGAAGACAGGATGAAAGGGGCAGTTTTGGAGTATGAAGAACAGTTAGAGGCAGGGCAGGAGCCAAAACTACGACTGCTAGCTCGTGCGTGGAATGTACCTAAAAGTACACTTCAAAGAAGGGTGAAGGGTACTGTGAAAGGCCACAAGCATGTCTCGGGGAGAAGCCCAGTTTTGATGATGGAGCAGGAAGAGGAGCTGGTCACCCTTATCAAACATCTAGCCAAGCGAGGATTTCCACTAAGGAGGCAAGAAATTCAGGCCCTAGCGTACCAATACGCTGCAAAACGTAATCTAATTGGATTTTCCCAAAAAAATAAAAGGGCTGGTCAGTACTGGTTTGACCATTTCCTAGCAAGACATCCAGACTTGAGTTTGAAAAAGCCAGAAGGCCTTTCCTCTGCTCGTGCAGCTGGGCTAAATCCGACCGTTGTGTCAAAATGGTTCGATTGCTACAAGCAAGTAATAGAGGAACTAGGCATACATGATCTTCCATCACACATATGGAATTGCGATGAAACTGGAATGCAGGATCACTTTGTGTCCCAAAGAGTGGTGGCAGAAGTAGGACATGCATGCTATGAGGTGACAGCTGGTGAAAAGGGAGAGACTACCACAGCACTTGCCAGCTTCAACGCAGTTGGAGATTACATGCCTCTATTGATCATTTTTAAGGGCAAACGCTTAAAGGCTGATTGGCTCTACCAGGCACCTCCAAACACACTGGTAAGGGTTTCGGACAATGGCTGGATCAATAGTGAGCTGATGATGGAATGGGGCAGGCTGTTTGTTAAGAGCCTGCCAAAAGAAGACACAAGGCCACATCTTTTGCTACTAGATGGGCACAGTTCCCACGTGTACAATCTGACAT
Source organism: Ammodytes marinus (assembly GCF_949987685.1). NCBI lineage: Eukaryota > Metazoa > Chordata > Actinopteri > Uranoscopiformes > Ammodytidae > Ammodytes > Ammodytes marinus. Next base: position 21,505,709 of record NC_137224.1, on the reverse strand, counting down.
TTCTGACCTTAATGAAGGAACACAATGTGCATGTTATGTGCTACCCATCGCATACAACCCACTGCCTACAGCCTGCAGATAAGTCCCTGTTCAAAAGCTTAAAGAACAGCTGGAATGAAGAGGGAAGAAGATTCACTCGGGAAACAGGGGGTCGCAAGTTGAGGAAATCTGAATTCTTCACCCTGTTTTCCCGAGCATGGAAAAAGGCGGCAACTGTAGAAATAGCACAAAATGGGTTCAGAGGAACAGGCATGTACCCAGTCAATCTGGATGCTATTAATGCAGATGTGTATGAGCCCAGCAAAACAACAGAGAGAGATCAACCACCCGCACCTCTACCAAAGCAGGCTGCAGCAGCACCAACAACACACGCACCAGCACAGTGGGTCCTGGCTAGGCAGGCTCCAGAGGCACCAGCAGCATTGGCCCTTGCAGAGCAGGCCTCAACGTCAACGGCAGAGTGGGCTCCAGGACAGGAGGATTCATGGATTACTGCGGAGCTGGAGCTGAACACGTTAAATGATATTGTAACTGGAAACAGAGAGCTTGGCACAGAGAACGACCGAGAGGATGTAACCTTTTCTTCCCTGATAGCTACACCAACACGTGAGAGAGGGACAACTAGAAAGCGTGCCAAACCCCCGACATTCAATCTGACAAGTGACGAGCATTTCCATTACATAAGCTCTAAGGCAAAGCAAGTAAGGAAAGCTGTGGGAAAAGCTACAATAAAAAGCCTCAAAGTGGAAGACGGGGAGGGTCAAGAAGCTTGCAGAGTCTGCAAAAGAAAGTATGGTGAAATGGATGACCCGAAAAAAAACGAAGAATGGATGATGTGTGCTGGATGCCGGAGGTGGTTCCATGAGTCCTGTGGGGAGGACTTTGGGGTGATTGAAGATGGAGGGATATTTACATGTTCACAGTGTCTGCCATGATTTGGGAGTCCTCTTATCGGACTACCATTAGCTCCATTTAATCTTTTTATGGATAGGCTATAATTTATTGGTTCCTACCTTTGTTATTATCTTAAATAGAATAGGTAGAATGTTTTATGCTAAATTGATGCCAATGTCGGTGTCATGTTTTTATTAATTGTTTTTGAGACTTGTTAGATTAATGTATTACACTTTTAAATGAATTATTGTCAAATTTAAAATGATGTTTCTATACATTGTTATTATAGACTTGTGTGATGGTTTTATTACTAAATATCTATTGTTTCTAATGTTAGCATTTTTAAGACTAATTACATACGTTTTTTACCATACAATGAATTGTTTAAAAATGTAGCTTGATTTCATAGGCTATACATACATTTTTGGTTTTCTTTAAAGAATAGGCAATGTTGTTGTTATTCACTTCCTATGGAAAAATAACCCATGTCTTTTATATCCTAATATCAGGTGTCCCATTTTGACAATGAAGGTGTCCCATTTTGACAGTAGCGCCTGCTGAACAGTGGTCTCCGGGCATTTTGTGTTTGAGATGGAACTATTGATTCTGTGTTTTATTTTTTAAATTTTTTGATTTTGTATACTTATGTAGGGGAGTTGGTGTTTATAAAATGGTATAATGTTTGCAGCTCAGGCAATTGGAAAATTCTGTAAATTGTTCCGGAAGACAAATTTTCAAAAAGTATCCCAATTTAACAATATTCACCCTACATTCATTTCAATGATAACCAGCAGTGGAATCAGAGTCCAGACCGATTCTACAAAATCCGTCCCCTCTTTGGCATGCTTCGAGAGCAATGCCTTCTGATCCCATCAACTTACAAACACAGTGGCCGTGTCCGCACTGCCATACTAAAGTCCTACTCATACTCATTTTGACTTCAATTTGAGTATGTGACGGTTGGGTATGCGAGTTTGGGTATGCGAGAAATTCCCGGATGAGTACTAACTTCCGGGAAGATTTTGGGTATGAATCGATTGTATACTTTTCCTACTCAACCGCCCCACAATGCACTGGGTCAATTCTACCCGCCCAGGAAAATGAAATATATTCGAGCAAGTTGCTAGGCAACGACATTGTTTGGGGTCCGCGATCTGACAACTGTACGTGCAGTCATTCATAAACTCTCAATAGAGTATGCAGTATATAGATGGTGAGTATGTAGGATGTAGGACGCTAGTATGGCAGTCCGGACACGGCCAATGTGGATGAAGTCATGGTAGCATATAAAGGCACAAGGGCTGGCAGTCTCCGCCAATAAATTGCAAAAAAGACAGACAAATGGGGCTTTTAAGATGTTCTGCTGATCATCCACGACCTGCTGATTTATCAAGGGGCATCCACATTTTTCAGTGATGCCCTCAGTGAGCAGGAGCTACTGTCATACAGCCCTTATTTAGGGGAGTTTCTGGGGGCATGGCGAAGGAATAAAACCATGTTTGTTTTTTACTTAGTAAACTATACACCAGCTCAGGACATGGCAGATTTGAGCTATGACGGCTTATTTTGAATGACCGCGCTGTCTCTGTCTATGGAGTAAGCCGTATTGTTTTCCCCCTTAAGGGGTGTGGTCACGAGAGTTCCGTCTAGATGACGTATTGCCGACCTGATGCATTGACCCAGTGCATTGTGGGGCGGTTGAGTAGGGAAAGTATCCAATCGATCCATACCCAAAATCTTCCCGGAGGTTAGTACTCATCCGGGAATGTCTCGCATACCCAACCATCACATACTCAAATTGAAGTCAAAATTAGTATGAGTTGGACGTTAGTATGGCTTTCCGAACACAGCCTAATGTTTTTTTTTACTACTGAAACCAACGGCCATGGGTCCACACCTATATCTGCCATGGCTTAGCTTGGAGCTCTGTCTGTACTGTTATGTAGCCCCTCAATTTTCCAAATAGCGGAGAGGTGGTCAGTTTTGTCTGACTAGCTGCACCCCATTTCCCCCAGTCACCATGGCCGTGTCCGGACTGCCATACTAGTGTCCTACATCCTACATACTCACCATCTATACTGCATACTCTCTACTCAAAGATCGATTGTGTATGCGAGCTGCGTCGAAACGTTTTCAGTTGAAGTATACTCAAGCAATGAAGAATTTCTTCTTCTTCTTATAATATTCAGGCAGTTTAGACACTGTTAAGCTTATAACCGCCCTCTACAGGTTAGATATTGACCTAGATTTTTACAGTCCTGTGCTCATCAACTGTGTTTTAGACCTCTTGTTTTATAATAATGATGTTTTGAGACGGAGGATCCCTCCGACGCTCTCTGTCCGGCTCATCATCACTCAGCTGTCTGTGAGTTGAGCTGGACGAGCCGCGGTGTGTGGAACAGCGATCTGTTCTAATCTCTCTCCACTATCAGACTCACTTCACTCATTTCACTTAGTGACTCTAATGTTGTTAGGTATTTATCTTCATCTCTTATCTATTGTAAGAGTTTATGAATGACTGCACGTACAGTTGTCAGATCGCGGAACCCTAAACAATGTTGTTGCCTAGCAACTTGCTCGAAAATATTTCATTTTCCTGGGCGGGTAGAATTGACCCAGTGCATTGTGGGGCGGTTGAGTAGGAAAAGTATACAATCGATTCATACCCAAAATCTTCCCAGAAGTTAGTACTCATCCGGGAATTTCTCACATACCCAAACTCGCATACCCAACCGTCACATACTCAAATTGAAGTCAAAATGAGTATGAGTAGGACGTTAGTATGGCAGTCCGGACATGGCCCATGTTTCTGACCTTGTTCATTATGTCCAGGAAATTCAATCAATGCAAAAGAGGCTGCAGTGAATGAACAAAACACTAAAAAAAAGTCATGTGTGAATGATCGTTACGTTCTTTTAAAATTTCTGGACAATACATTTAGTTCTACTGGGACTGCTCTCATTTGTGCTTTGATTCAAGTTTAGGTTGATCTCTAACAATTTATGTGGCTCAGTCGACTAATTTGAATATTCCTGTTTGTTTATCGACTTCCACAAGGTTAACAGAAAGGGAACAGTAGAAAAATATTTCAGACTAAATATTATAAAATGTTACCGTTTCCTTATATTTTAGATTAGTTTCTCTTGAGATGTGTCATGTTTGGGAATGACATGCTGAATGTTGACCTGCCCTTCTAGTCATCTCCAGTTGGTCCACTGCATGCCTGCTTACGCGCTAGCCATTGGAGTTGGTTAAAGAACCATGCCACTGATTGACAATTCTGTTTTTCGTCAAACGGTGGAATTTCAGCCTTCTCATGTTTCCTTAGCAAATGATAGCTGATTAACACCTTGATCGGGTTATGTTCATTTATTCAAGTACTGTCTATCTACAGACACATTGTAATGAGCACATGTATAAATCACTTCATTTTTCTGGCAATTTAACCATGTTCTGACACTATACATCAGGGGTGTCCAAACTTTTTTCACTGAGGGCCACACAGAAAAATCTACAAAGGGCCGGGCCACTTTGCAAAAATAACACATTTAACAGGACATGTAGCTGCTCTGATGTTTAGTTTCATAGTGTCTTCGTAAATTGTAATCCTTCACGGCAACACTTTCCTTGCACATTAAACAGACACATTCCCGCGGGCCGTAGTTTGGACACCCCTGCTATACATGATTGCAGAAGCCAGTATTTGTGGTGTTGCTACTTTGACTAAAGAGTGTGTATTTCACCACTGCCCACGTGTACATTCAATTATTCTTCTTGCTGGCCATGATCCCCTCCAAGTGTCAGGACTCTTGACACTACATTCTGAGTTTGAGGGACACAACGTAGGCCTTAGGTTAAAAAAAACAAACAAACAAATTAAATTTACAAAACGGTCAATCAAGTGGGAATTTAAATGTGCCTCACTCGGTCTGCTAAAGCCTTGTTTTAGCATAAACCATGCTAACACATGAAACACCTGGAATCCAAGCATAGCCAAAGCACAGATATCTAAGCAAAGAACATAATCTCAGATTACAGCAATCCTACCCTCCTCTTTAATCTTCCATTACAGTAGATCATACAGCATAGTGCAGTGTATTATCTGACCAATGAATGAGAGCACAACAGTTGGAAATGGTGCATTTTATTGGAAAGCAGATCACCTCTTAACTTCAAGTGTTTGGGAGGGACAAATGGAATGTTCCTAAAAGGGAATGGATGTGTGGAATGAATCCCAGAGCCTGGGCTGAGGAGGTTAAGCTAGGCTACAGGCTAATGCATGAAAAACCGTGGCAGTAGAGGTCTAGTATAGCCAGTCGAAGGCACAGCTAGAGTAGCTGACCAGCTCTTCTGGTTTGAACCACAGGGAGATCTCCAGTTTGGCACTGTCCACTGCATCACTGCCATGGATGATGTTCCTGTAAACAGAGGGAGGAATCACAATCCATTCCAAACCAACACAATGCTGCTGTATATAACCTCCACCAAGCCTGTAAAAGTGACCAGTCAATCCCAAGATGTACTCACTTTCCCACGTCGATACAGAAGTCTCCTCTGATGGTGCCAGGCTTGGAGTCAGCGGGGTTGGTCTCACCCAGCATCACTCTGCCGGTCTTCACCACACCCTTGCCTTCCCACACCTGGAGGACACAGAACAGAGGGGTTGATGGGAGATTAAGTCACATGCTCTCAAACGGGAACTACACTGGGCCCATAATGTTTTGACCTGTTACATTGACTATGTGCGGGTCCAGGCAGTTGATGCGAGGAGTAACATGGTCTGCCTTGTTCAGTGCAATGGAGTGCTAGGGATGGAACTGTCAATTTTGCGCAATCAAAATGGCCTCGGTATTGGCATCGACACTTACGGTAGTCTATTGGGCAAAAGTGCAGTGCTTTGTTTACTGGCGTAATTACTTTATTAAAAGAGACTTTTAGGTAATTTGACCCATCTCTAGCTCAGTACTCATGTCTTGCTCGTCTAATTATCACACCTTTTTTCCCCCCTCGGAAAATTCCAGGCATTTCTACATCATTTTGATCTTTAATTGTGCCGTGTGGACAGCCTCTCATTGATTAATTCCACAGTGTAATGAGGAAACAATTAACAGCAGACAGTCAGGCTGCAGTCTCACCATGGCAACCACTGGTCCAGAGCTCATGTACTTGATGAGAGAAGGGAAGAAAGGTCTCTCGCTCAGGTCAGCGTAGTGCTGCTTCAGGAGCTCATCAGAGGCCTGCAGGATGACACAACAAGCACTACATTTAGCATGGCTGCTAGGTCACACATCACACACACAATTTAGTATGGCAGCTAGGTCACACTACATAACTCCAGTTGCCCTTCTTGACCTCAACACAACCCGTCACATGGTCCTGCTTTAACATTAAGACTCAAGTCACACAAGTTGAATAACCAGAGATCTCCAGCAGGTCAATGATCTTTCAAGGACAAACATCCAACTATCTGAAATAACTTTCAAAAAGGAAGTCAATGTTCTAAAAAACTGAATTGAGTGGGAAGACATTCTGGGCTCTGGTATTTTTCCTTTTAACATTTTAGTAAGACGATTGATTATGCATCATAAAAACAACTTGCAGCTCTACATTCAGTAGTGGTCAGCTGTGTTAGACATGTCTCTGTGCTGCTGACTCATTTGGATTCCCCTTCCTACTGCACTACTAAAGAGTTAATTGAAGTAATTAAGGTTAATCTACTTCCCCTAGTTATCCAGTATAGCTCATTTTAACATTAGGACTCAGCAGAAGGCTATTCTTTAATATATTAACTCATACATGTTTGTTAATGGAGCAGAGTTGAGGGTAGAATAAACAAACATCCCACTGTGTACAGATGAGATGTTTAGCGGACAAACCATCAGTGTTTAATCTGGGCCATCCTAGTGTCAGGAATAGACCTGCTGCCTAATCAGCTAACCTCCAGTCTTAGCTCCTCAGCTGGCACTCTCAAAGGATTGTTCACATTTAGCAGGTGATTTGAAACCAGCCCCTTGGAGTAGTCCAAGTTCAATTTTAACAAGTTTCCTTAAAACGGGGTAAGTATGATTATAATAAAAAAATAAAATTAAAATCCAAGCACTAACTTTTCAATAAAGCCGAAGCTTTTAGATTTTTAATGGGGAGGGGAACATTGTCCCATTGTACAATGGAAGGGTATAAACATAATTTATATTGACAAACTTATAAAAGTATATTGAACAAACACAGAAAAATATAAGACTTTACATTTAAATCCAATATAAAGTCGTGTCCTATGCAACCCATCTAGAAGCCTTTTCCAGTAATGTTCAGATTTCAAACCATAAAAACTAGAGGTGCAAGGATTAATCGAATAACCGATTATTGAATTATTCACAAACTATTATGATATGACTAATAATGGAGTAATTTTTAATATAAAATGTCTGAATTCTGTTTTCAACTTCTCAAATGTGAATATTTTCTGGTTCTTTAATCTTATGACAGAAAACTGAAATATCTTTGTTTTTGACAAAATGCATTTGAGGACATCAGCATGGGCTTTGGAAAACTGATCATTATACAGACCAAACCACTAACCGATTAATAATTGATGAATCAAAAAGACAGATTAAACAAGTATCAAAATAACTGTTAGTTGTTGCCCTAAAAAAATTAAAAAAAATTTAAATGAAAGCATTTTCCAAACTGAACCCTGTTTGAAAGGCCCATCCAATCCAAAGCAGTGTGTAGAACATGAACTTACGTGGAGCATCTTCATGCCGACCAGCTTGAAGCCCTTGGTCTCAAACCTCTTGATGACCTCACCGATGATCCCCCTCTGCACACCATCGGGCTTGATGGCGATGAATGTGCGTTCCTTCAACTCAGCCATGATTCTGAAACAAAGCACGAACCAAGTCAGCGAGATGGAGGTATAGCAGCATGGGGGGAGGGGAAGGGGGCTACTGCAGCAGCATCACACCCAGAGACACTCACTCTTTCTGGGGACATGTGGCACTGTCAGCGTAGTACACATATACACACACACACAGCTACCCACCCCAGGGAAGGTGGATCTGGTGGATATCCACTCCACCAACAAAGAAAAGACTAGGGTTCAGATTTTTTTTTTATTGCAAAATGTTGCACACTGGCCCATCTATAACAAATCACATTACTTCCCGTCTGATGTGGGGCTTCAAATCTTCATTCACAACTGCATTCACATTAACTTAACACTTTCTTGCAATTTAGTAACCGTTCCAAATGTTCTGCCAAAACACACCCAGTGGCCCTGTATGAAAGAACTCCCTCATTTCAAACACAAGTCATAATCAGAAGATCGGCATCATTAAAAATGACTGCCTTGCCTTTCCTGTCTCTTCATTTGCCAACACCCTCCTGGGACTGACACTTTGCCTTCAGTGAAAATGAGTTCCTTCAAATCATCCCACACCGCTAGCATTCATTGACAAAGCCAGTAAGACAAGTGTCCAAATGTGTTAAGTGAACTACTGTAGAACGGTCGCGAGGGCAGTTAAGATGTCAAAGCTACATTAGCATAGCTGGTGAGATCACACGCAAGGCCACATTGGGCACACAGCCTGTATTCACTTCCTGAAATTACTGTGACGTGTAGCCTACAACGCACCAAAGGAGGCATAAGGACTTTAGCCCTGATCTTTTTGTTGTACAAATGTATTAAAGTTCAGGAAAGTTATAAACGATTATAACGAATGAATTAGAAATGTAATTACATTTCTAAAATCACACAATTTGAGGTCTATAGAGTTTTCTATTACACTGTGTTCACTGCTGTGTGCAGGCTGCAAGTGACAGCCACCCCATCAGACCAGTGTCTCAACTCCTAAAAAAAAAAAAAGAGTGAGTGGTCCATCCTCCTGAGATGGGCTGCTTACTGGAAGCTGCAGAAAAAATTTAATTAATTCCAGCACAGAACAGCACGTTCTCCAAGTAGCCGTCAGAATAGCCCTAGACCTGGGCCTACACATCGACACACACACACACACAGCCGGCGGATCTGCACAAAGAGACAGCACATGCTCTTTTGTTCGCTGCTGCGGTAAAATCACTTCAGACGCAACGTGTCAAGGCTGCGGCGCGGATAAAAGTCTTGTGCCAACACTATGACAGGCCAACAATGCACCACAATTACTCGTACCGAACCTTTACTCAGACACTTACTCTTGAAATGCGTGTAGGCCCATTAGCCATAACTAACTTAAAAAGGTGCTAAGTACAAGTTTCACCACACCTGCCAGTAAAAAACTTACTTCCACAAAACAAAACAAAAAAAATTACAAACGCTAGCTTTAAACTCGACCGTGTTGACAACATGGTAAATTGTGGTATTACACGCATATTCCTCTGCTTAATAGGAACAATATGTCGACTTTACCTTGATAATGAAGCTCCGGTTAACAAGTACAAAGCACCTAGTCCAGTGGATGTGGGGAGAAGAGCGACGGAGCTTGCGCAGGCGCTTTTTATACGGGAAGGCGGAGACCGACTCTACGGCAACACACCGGGGCCAAAAATAACAAGGTTTGAGGTTTGAATCTTTGAATGGTGGTTTCGCGAAGCCACACCGAGCCACACCCTTCAGTTCTAGTCTCTGGCGATGTATAGTGCTATCTAACTACACCTATAGATCATAAGCAATATATAAGACTAAATATAAATAAATTAAATGTTTCATTATGGTGTTATTTTTCCGCCCATTTGACTGAATAAAGAAACATAACACGAGAATAGTAAAACTTTCTATAAATTGTCTTTAGAGACCTTTTTAATAAACTAAACAAAAACATTAGTTGGTGTTTTAATTATCAATGGATAACTAGTATCAATAGATTAAGTGCTGCTAACAGCATGAAATTAAGTGTTGTTTTAAGGCACATTGCATAGGCTATATATTTTGTCTAATTGAAAAAAAAGAAGAAAAAGGCAGTCATTCCAGACATGTCATATGGTCATTGACGTCCAGTCATTTCTAATTTTATAATATTATTATTTTCTATATTCAGTTTATTGGCTTTGTATCACAGCAGATTTTTTTTTGGTCTACACAAGGACCCTTTAGGGTGAAATGTTGGAATATACACTCACCGGCCACTTTATTCTTGTTAACACATATAACATTCACATACACAATTAGCCAATCACATGGCAGCAACTCAAAGCATTAAGGCATGAAGACGTGGTTAAGACAACTTGTTGAAGTAAAAACTGAGCAACAGAAGGGGGTAGAAAGGGGTTTGAAGTGACTTTGAACTTGGAATGGTTGGTGGTGCCAGACGGATTGGTCTGAGTAGGCCTATTTCAGAAACTGCTGATCTACTGGGATTTTCGTGCATATCCATCTCTAGAGTTTACAGAGAATGGTCCAAAAAATAAAAAATATCCAGTGAGCAACATGTTATGTGGCCGAAAATGCCTTGTTGATGTCAGAGGTCAGTGGAGGATGGGCACACTGGTTCGAGATGATAGAAAGGCAATAGTAACTTAAATAACCACTTGTTACAACATGTCCAACCTTGAAGCAGATGGGCTACAGCAGCAGAAGACCCCACCGGGTGCCACTCCTGTCAGCTAAGAACAGGAAAATGAGGCTACAATTCGCACAGGATCACCAAAATAGGACAATAGAAGATTGGAAAATCTTGCCTGGTCTGATGAGTCTCGATTTCAGTTGCGACATTCAGATGTTGTAGTTGTATATAGGGTCAACATTTGGCAAAAACAACATGAAAGCATGGATCCATCCTGCCTTGTATCAACGGTTCAGGCTGGTGGTGGTGGTGTAATGGTGTGGGGGATATTTTCTTGCACACTTTGGGCCCCTTAGTACCAATTGAGCCCATTTAAATGCCACAGCCTACCTGAGTATTGTTGCTGACCATGTCCATCCCTTTATGACCACAGTGTACCCATCTTCTGATGGCTACTTCCAACAGGATAATGCACCATGTGACAAAGCTCAAATCATCTTAAACTGGTTTATTGAACATGACAATGAGTTGACTGTACTCCAATGGCCTGCACAGTCACCAGATCTCAACCCAATAGAGCCCCTTAGGGATGTGGTGGAACCAGAAATTCACATCATGGATGTGCAGCCGCCAGATCTGCAGCAAAGTGTGATGCTATCATGTCAATATGGACCAAAACCTCTGAGGAATGTTTCTAACTCCTTGTTGAAAGTATGCCACAAAGAATTAAGGCAGTTCTGAAGGCCAACAGAGGTCCAATCTGGCACTAGCGAGGCGTACCCAATAAAGTGGCCATTGAGTGCATATAAATAAATAACTTATGTTATGTTAATTGGAATGGATCTTAATGAACCGTTCAAGTGTTGACATATAACAGATTGTCGATATATATTACATTTCAGGACAATTTAGTGAAAGATACATTCTTTTTGGAAGCTTTGGAAGGCCCTGCTGCTTTGCATGCTGCCTCACTGAAATGTCGTAATGGGACATTGATATAGTATCAGGGTGTTCCACTAAATTACTGTACAAGTGATGAACATAAGATAGAAACATTTATTAATTGTTAAATGTGCAATTGCAGATTTGTTGATTCACGTTTTCTGAGATTGTATCAACAATCTGACAATTTTGTAAGGCCATTGGTTATCAGAGGCATTAGGGTAAAATCACATTTTTAACCCAACACTTTGAATATTTCAAGTTATATTACAGAATACAGTTAGGTATCAATAAAGTTGGATTAATATTAATTTTCCTGAATTGTGTTTAAGACAGTAATTCTAAATCACACCTTGAAAGCCTTTTTTCTTTCCATATAAGATAGATATGAATGTTATAAATGATGTATGTTTATGCTTATTCAATAATTCTCGCTTCCAACTGCTTTTTAGAACTTCGGGAACAAAGTCAGTATGTGAATTACACCTACGCCTGATCACATGGAGTGAAATTCAAGAGAACGTTTAAGCTCTATTAGTCAGTGACACCATGAACTTTCTCAGCAAAAACCTGTAAGCTACACACACACACACACACACACACACAGAATGAACACAAATACTAGCCTTGCCAACTCCACGTTAAGCCATTAGCCATGTTTGATTGCCTTAGCCAGTGCTTCTCAAATGGTGGGGCGCCATGAGTTGTCGGGGGGGGGGGGGGGGGGGGGGAGGCGCGGGTGGCCTTGATTATCAACTGACCGAAAAAAGATTTTTTATTATTTTTTTGATGTGCGCTTGTGTATGGTGTCTCCAAATGTCTCTGTATGATATTTAAAAAGAAATCAAGCAAGTAGACTAATAATAGCATTAATGAATTATATGTTATCATCGCATTACAGAAGGCATATTGGCCTATAATAATAATAAAAACACCACCTTAACTATGTTTACAGTTTAAAAATGTTTTGAATGAAATGCAAACCTCAGTGAATCATTAGCCTCGTCTGAGATGTCGCCGTCTTGCTAAGACCTGCACAATTATGACGTTCGGCTTGCTGAGCGCACAGCATTTTTGCAGCATTTTTGTTGTGCGCTCAGCAAGACGCGCGTCATAGTTGCGCAGGTCTGAGCAAGACGAACGAGGCTACTTGCTCTTGTTTCTCTGTCCTGAGATTCACACAGACTGAGCAGTCTTGTTTAAATGTTACAAATTGAGCTAATAAACTGAACTTCGATTTTTTTTAAAGTTGCTGCAGAAGTTATCTCAGCTAATTTTTTTAATTTAATTTGATAATAAGGTGATTGTATGTAGAATGCTCATGCTAGAAATTCATACAGTGTTTTTGTACAGATAAATAAATAAATATTAGCAGGTTTTCAATAGTATTTCAATTTAGGGGGGCCGCGAAAACATTTCTGTCCCCTTCATGACAGAAAATAATTGAGAACCACTGGCCTAAGCCAAGCTAATGTGCTTATAGGTTGATCAAGCTTGACTGTTTTAAGTTTGAAAGGTTAACATTTTGGAAGGACACTGCAGACTGAGGTCGTATGCAAGGACAAGGTGACACACTATCAAGGAGCAGTCTGCACTCAAGTTCCCTCCATGCAGCTGCTCATGCACTCAGCTTAATGAGGACCCCATGCATATTACCTATAAAAGACACACAACTACCATGATTATTATAACTACACTGTCACTTCTTTATTCTTTCTTTCTCTTCTGACATGCAGGAGACCTAGAAAATGAAAGAAACATTGTCCATTATGATAAAACAGAGAACTCCCACTTGTGTGCAACCTTTGGCGAGAGCATACAGAAAGAGACTGAATTAAAGGGATAGAACTGTATTTTTGAAGTGGGGTTGTATTTATGCATATGTAGTGTATTACCTTATGGAGATGGCGGTCAGTGCAGTCAGTTTAGGGTAGATGTCAAAGGTAGCAGAAGGCAGCTTTATACTGTTGCAGACAGGGCCAGAAGTAAATAGCTTTTTTCTCCACATTACATAGAAATGCTAACCTTAAAACATAAATGTCCCTTCAAGTATACGCTAAACTGAGATTATTTCCACAGCTTTAGTTAGTTAGCAGACAGCCGTTTATCTATGTTTTCCTGTGTCTCTTGAATAATCTGCAGTAGCTCTGGGTCGAGATTGGTGGAGTGATACAAACAGTACCAGGGTGACTTCTCCCCCAAACTCCCTACAGTGGCTGCAATGATCATCATCTCCATAAAGTAACACACTAACTATGCCTAAGTATCCAATACAACTCCATTTCAAAATACTGAACTATACCTTTAACTATTGCCATTTAGTTGCAACAGTCAGTATCAAGAAAACATGACAGTTTAGTAAGTTTATTCCTGTGTTTTCAGTTGAAAATCAACATCCAGCTGTTGTTACATAAAATCTATACCACTTACAGTATACTATCATGATAAGATAATTCCTTAATGGTCCACACACATACACGAGAAAAAAGGCATTAAAAACATTTTCACTCCCATGTATATCCGCAGGCTCGTAGCCTATAAAGGGACGCTTCCAAGAGGATTCATGGGTTTACATCTGCTGCTTATGGCTTTTATGGTAAAAGCTACTATGTCATAAAGCCTCTGGGCAATGTATGACAACCATATGACATATTGGAAAAAGCTTAAATGTAGCATGAAGATGTGTCTCTCTTCACTAAAGCACTGGTATTCCCATCTCAGTCACTTCTCTCAATTAAGATGAGTTTTTCAGAGCCTGCCCTCCCAGCAGTATGACAATATTAGACGTTCATGTAAGCCCAACACCAAATCTCTCTGTTTGAACGAATCTGCTTTGAAACATTCCCTGCATTCCAAATCACATACTTATTCTTTTTACTACACTACATACTAAAGTACAGAAGAGTTTTAGGGCCACAGTTTTTTCAGCTCAGTTGGTAGGGCGTTACCCCCCTCCCCCCCGGGCCGGGCCCAGCAGCAGGGTTCGATTCCCGCCCGCGGTGGTGCTCTGCATGTCACTCCCCTCTCTGCCCCATTTCACCTCTGTCTGCACTATCAATAAAGCATAAAAATGCCCAAAAAAAAAATAAAGATTAATACTCCAAAATGCTATTCAAGTTAGTGGGGCATTTATGTATTTTCAGCATACTACAATTGACGTGAAGGGACACCCTAAATATTTTTTTCTGGCATACTAAATAGTAGGGAAGTATGGGTATTGGAATGCAGGGATTCACTTTTCTCACTTTGCTTGACTGGCTGTCTGCCACTGGCTTTAGAGAATGCTGAGGCAGCAGCAGAGAGTGAGTGTCCTCCACACTGGCTGGATGTGTGGCTCTGCTCCCTGTCACTAACTGTCATTATGAGATGAAGACAATACATGGAGCTATGTAAAGTCTCTGGTTGACAACACTTTGGTTGCATATATAACTACTTAAATTGAGACACTGCAGACTAAAAAACTTTTTTCAAGCACTGGTCAATTTTTTAGATTTCTGTATGTTAAGCTTCCATAGCCTATATCACTATCATACTAGAAGACATTAAAGGTCCAAAATGTACATTTGGGTGTTTATTTGACTAAACCTTGTCTGTTTGCATCTTTAACGGCCGTTATCTCCACATTAACTTTTTTTTCAATACTCTGAACCAAATATCTCATCTTCTAAAGCACTTTCATGGACTAAACCTTGATTATTCTTGACACCATTCTGAAGCATTGCAGAAGGATTGGTGTTAATTCATTAATTTGTGTTTTTAATGGTCTATTTCATGATACATTTTCTTCTTCAAAACATGATGAAAATGCATTTATAAGACCTGTACACAGTATTTTCTTAGTAAATAAAAGAAAGGCTGTATGCCATATCTGTTGTGTGAAAAGAGCCGGACTCTTATTGTTCTCAAAATGAAATAGAGGTTCTAACTCAACAACATCTAGATTTAATTTGAGGTTTTAAAGATATGCAAATGAACACATCATTAGATATTGCCACATTTGCAATAGTTAATTTAATGTCAGCAATCAACCGGCTAGTTACATTTTTTTTATAGAATTCTACCCTGTTCACCCGCACTGTCTCACCTTAACTGAAATAGACCACCCACACACACACACACACACACACACACGCGCACACGCACGCACGCACGCACGCACGCACGCACACACACACACACACACACACACACACACACACACACACACACACAGTATGGTATCATTAAGTGCATACATAAAAAGACTGCTTTGCAAAAGTATGTTCATCCTCTCCTCTCTTCCCTCTAGCACCGGATTCTCTTGGAGGGAAAAGGCAGAGTTAATCGCTTTGGCCTAATCTTCTGCTTTCTACTCCCAGGTCTATTTATACCAGGGTTTAAGGCCAGGATTAAGCCGTCTATTTTCTCTCTCTCTCTCTCTCTTACTGTTGCTATTCAAGAGGATGATACTATTGCTGTTTAGGTGATGTTCACACGTTCCTGACAGCTTGCTACCTTGTTGTTAGGTGTTGTGTTGCCGTGCTACTACTTAGGCCTCCTGGGGCGTACAGGCATGCAGCATTGAGGATTTGGCATAGTTGGCAGTTGCCTCAATGTTTTTGCTATTTGAACTCTCTTGTGCTAGCTAGTTTCTGGATTGCTAAAAACACATTTCTTGAACCCTTTTTCTCCTTTACTTAGAACTGTAAAAACCAAAAAGTAAACTCAAAAAATACATGACAAGCTCAAACACTGGTAGTCAAGGGAAGCAGGTCAAAAGAATAAACTTTTTCAACATCACTAAACGCTCCTGTGTGCTTGTTGGGACTGGGAGGAAAGCAGGAAGAGCTGTGACGGTCACGTATGTAGCCTATCTGATTCTAAGATAACCTGGATGACAGACCTTTGCCCATTTCTATATCAAAATTGCACGCACACTTACAAGGTTCTGTCGCCTTTCTTTGAGCTGCAAAGTGAGGCAAAAATCAAAACGTTTTAAATGTTGAACTATTCCTTTAACTCTGATTCATATTTGTGATTTTTTTTAGAACATTTTCTTATTGGAAAATGTCAAATAATCAAATTTCGTGAGGCATGTTCGAATAAAGTCTGAATTAATTCAAATTAAAACCATAAATACTGTCTGTCCTTGTGATCTGGTTTTATCTATATATTCTTTGAAAAACACATTAATGGAAATTCATACACATCATACTGGATATTTTAATGTGTTATATGCTTGAATTCAAAATAAAATCCATGTTAAAATGATTTCTATTGCAATCATTAATGAATATAATTATTTACGACACCCACCTTTTTATTGCATTTTGCACTGTGGTGACAAACATCCCTGTGTGTCAGGCACATACACGCTAGTTTATCTTCACAATATTGTGTAAGCATCCATAAAAGTTGTGAAAATACGATTGAAGCATATTGACACTTCTTAGTGTTTAGTACTAATAAACTAATAACTTTAGTGAGTATAGTACTATAAACACAATGATTCCTTGTATACATGTGATATCAACTCCAGTGTACTCACTAAACTACGCAATAACTTTTAGTTTACTGTCTCGGCAAGGATAAAAACAGGAAGAGAGGCTGAAAACAATGGAAAGATTCAGGGGTAGCTATTAACCCCAAAGTTAGAATCAGAAAAGTCCATCAGATGTGTTCACATTTACAATACATTTTCCCGATAATGTAATATGCCAATAAAGTAAAAACATTTGTGAACCCATAACGTTATTACTTTCTAGTTTCTACTCATAATGTAATATGCATTATTAGCCTGCCTTTATTATTGGCTAATTGTTACATTACTGGCCAGATAAAAAATAATAAAAAACTTTAGACATTTTATTTATAATTTACTGGAGATGATAATGTAATAATATACTCATGTCTCATATTATTTACTGTAAGTTTGATTTATTGTTTGTGCATGTAAGATACATACATGTATGTATGTATACATTGTATCCTATTTTTATCTTTCTGGTCTATTTTAAACTTTATTTATTGCTATATTTTATCTCTGTTTTTAACACAATAACTCAGCCTACTCTACATAGGGTATACGGAAATAGTGATTTTTTTGTAAATTCTTTATACACTAAACAACTGTTCGAGAGCAAACATGATCAGTTGATGAATTGAAAGAGAAAATAATCCCATTATCTTCTTCTAGAAAAAATCCTGATCTCTAGTATAGCACTATGGCGATCATAAGACATTTCTATGGAGCTTTTGAAAATGATTGCATATCTTGCAGTTAAAAGACGTTATCACTGTAACGATCGCTACTCTAATCTCTCTACCTTTTCTTTCACTTTTCATTTGCATGACCACTATTATGACCAGTAACTTTACAGCTTTCTTTTACACAATAAAAATATAAGTGATTATTTTACAATCCATTCACCTAACATTAAAATGGAATAATTAAACGACTTGAGCCTACGTTGACACTTTTGTTACTGATGGTGTCTGCAGACTGAAACTGTTTCCTTTTCAAAGTAAAACGTACAGAGATATAAATGATAGAGAGACACCAGCAGGTGAACAGTGAGAGAGGTTGGCGGGCAGGTGGCGACATCTAGTGTCCATATGACAGAATGACGCAGTGCAGGCAAGTTTAATTGTACAGCACCTTTTTTGTGTGACTTTTTAAAGATTTGTCTACAAGACATAAAAAGAAACGACACAAAATAATGTACAAATTAATTATTTTTATTTTATAAGAGCAGAATAAAATGGAGGCTAAAATAAAAGCTAAAAAAGAGTCATACTTAAAGACCGACTTCACCAGTTGGAATATGAAGGTGTATTGAACTCTGAGATCCTATTTAGTATAAATGTGCAAAAAAATAATTAAATCGAATCATCCTAGCCTGAGAAAAGGCAGAAAGAGTGTTTTATGGTCTCACTGTCTACCTACAGTTTCCTTCTTGTGACATCACAGTAAGGGTTAGGATTAACAGGACAGCTGGGCCAAGGGAAGACTGAGGGAAGAAAAACCTGATTCATTATATTATAATAGTGATTTTATAATGATAGAACGCTGGTTCCGTATGGGTGAAGTATTCCTTTAAGTTCCTTCAAATAGTGAGTTAAATCAATGGTGAGAGTTCAGTACTGTTTGCATTCCGGTACATCTGCACGCTTTTCAAATCATTTTTATCTTTTATATACAGTCTATGATTCATATAAGACATGGTCCTAGGTTCCACATTTTCAAAATGTATGAAAAGTTCTTTCTGCACGCTGTTTTTGCTGCCGTATCTATAGTTCCTGGTTTTCCATGTACAACCGAACGCAGCAAGCATGCCTGGGCGAGCGATACAGACTCTCTCTGTCTGTACTTTTCATAACTTCTGGGTCACAATGTTGGCACAGAACACACAGAGAAAACCTTCTGACTTCTACTGACATCATACAGTCAATAATGTTCGGTTGTGCAGGTTAACACACCACCACAAGTTCTTGTGAGGCAGAAGTGATAATTGGTAAAAAAATAATTTAATTTTTAATGTTGCATAGTCAACCTTGAAAGAGTACAATACAATATGTGAATAGACTCAACACTTATGTGGACAGTAAGTGGGAGGCTGATATTTCAGACTGTTTGTTCATATGGTTTCATAAATTGAATATGGAAATGACAGGACTCTGCAGATACACATGGTTGGAAACAGTAGGTGGGCTTAGATTTTTTTCTTTGTTTTTAAACTTTATTTTATTTTTTATTTTATTTCACAGTAAACAAAGACACAAAAACTTAAAAAAAACAATAAACGAAAAAAAAAAGAATACAAAAATAAAACATATCTTTAAAGTGGATTGCCTAAACATCAGTCAGTATTAAGGGTGAAAGGTAGGGCTAGATTTCGGACTGTATCAGTGCTTATTCAGGCCAGTCTATTCTCCTTGGGACCACTAGCGGTCCACAGGGCATTCCATGTGTTGTGTAAGCGCACACAACTGGGGGTTTGGATGTGTTTCAAAGCATCAGGATGTGTGTCAACTGGTGGTGGTCTCAGCCAGTGATTGCAGTTAGATCCCATCAACAGTTCCATCATGTTGATGTACAGTAATGGGCTGTTTTTCTCCAATCCGCCTTTGCGATTTAACTTGAATGATTTCTTCAGTCAAACCATCAACAGTCTCTTACCCCACCACTACTAGGCTGCTAAAGAAAGTTATACCCATTAAAGGACTGATTTAATAGATACAATCAATCCTACTGTATTAACAGGCTCCCTAACACAGTCCTTTAGGTAGCTGTAACTAAACCTCTTCTTCAAAAACCTGCTCTTGACGAATACATTTAAGCCAATACCTTCTAAACTTCCCTTCAGTGGCCTTCACAGACTCTCTATAACAGGTGAAGAATTAAAGACCTACTTCACCGGTGGAAACATGAAGGTGTATTGAACTCTGAGATCCTATGTAGTATAAATGTGCAAACATTTTAGAAATCGGTTCATCCTAGCCTGAGAAAAGGCAAACAGAGTATTTTTATGGACTCTCTGGCTGTCTCTGGCTCAAAAGACAGAAATCCTTCCACTACCACAATGCACTGCCCTCCAAGGCCCCGCCCACATTTTCCTTGTCTGACCTCTGACTCGGATGACGTTGGTAAACAAACTACGTCCCAATACAGTTATTGGCGAAATATGAATGTATAGTTTCAGGTTTCACTGTAAAACGGAGGGAAGGAAATGCGCACTATAGTCTAAGTTTTCTTCAGTTTTCAAGATCGTGAGCTTTTTTCAACAATGCCTGCGGCTAGGCTAGTTTAGCCCACATGCTGCGCAATGTTTTTTTTAATGTGGTTTCCGTCCGATTAGCTGCGCACGAGTTTTAAAAAACAGACGCCGAAACAATCGGTTCTGCGCACGCGAAGACGTTTCATAAAGTCACTGCTATTCATAAAGTCACTGGGCAATGTACAACATTTGCAATGTACATGTTTAGGAATAGCATAAATGTATTATATTCCCATCTCAGTCACATCTCTCATTTGAGATGAGTTGTTCTGAGCCTGCCCTCCCAGCAGTATGACAATATTAGCCGTTCATGTACGCGCCCAAAACCAAATCTCTCTGTCAGAACGAATGTGCTTTGAAACATTCACTTTTCTCACTTTGCTTGACTGGCTGTCTGCCACTGGCTTTAGAGAATGCTGAGGCAGCAGCAGAGAGAGAGAGAGAGTGAGTGTCCTCCACACTGTCTGGATGTGTGGCTCTGCTCCCTGTCACTAACTCTCATTATGAGATGAAGACAAAACGTGGAGCTACGCAAAGTCTCTGGTTGACAACACTTTGGTTGCATATAGAACTACTTAAGTAAAAAAACAAAACACTCTCACTCTGAACACACACACACACACACACACACACACACACACACACACACACACACACACACACACACACACACACACACACACACACACACACACACACACACACACACACACGTTTGTACGGCTATACTTGTGAGGACATTCCCTACCTAGCTCATCACCCTAACCCTTACCATCAAACTAAATGCCCAGCCCCAACCCTTACACTATCCCTAGCCTAAACCTACTTCATACCATAACCTTAAAACATAGTGCTGACCCTCAAACAGCCTTTTAAAAGCCTGTCCCAAAGTGAGAACCGGCCTAAGTTTTCTCACTTTCCAAAAATGTCCTCACTCTTAAGGTCTTAAATTGAAATTGGTTCTCACACAAATAGTTGTACAGGTGTACACACACACACACACACACACACACACACACACACACACACACACACACACACACACACACACACACACACACACACACACACACACACACACACACACACACACACACACACACACACACACACACACACACACACACACAGGATGCTTCTTACAAAATAAATGGATGGTTAATCCCTTGGCGGTATTTCCTGCACGCTTTCTACTCCCAGTCCTATATTTACCAGGGTTTAAGGCCAGGATTAAACAGTCTTTTTTCGCCCTCTCTCTCTTACTGGTGTTATTCAAGAGGATGATACTATTGATGTTTAAGTGCTGTTCACACGCCTCCTGACAGCTTGTTAGCGGGCTGTGTGTGTGTTTGTGTTGTGTGTTGTTGTTGTTGTGGAGTGCATGTTTTGTTACTACTAAGACCTCCTGGGGCGGCACACAGGATTTGGCATAATTGGTGTTGCATCAGTGTCTTGTGATGTACTGTGTGCTGTAACAGATTGTCATACAGAGTCACTATTTTGCTCTTAGCGGCAGCTCTTCTAGCTAAAAAGAGAGGTTGATGCAGTTTTGTGGAATTGCTCATCATGTAAATTGGTATTGACAAAAAGTTCTTACAGGTAAAAAGGTGGGTTTATCTCCTAAAATCTTTCCCACACGGAAGCAAATGAGTGATGTAGGTTTTTTTTAGTGGCAGGCAGAAAAGTTTCCCAAAAGAACATTTCAATTCTTGCAACCTGGATCTTGTAGTCTGGACCAGGCTGCAGGCACACATTTTACCCCCCCCCCCCACACACACACACACAAACACACTTGGCAGCACTTGAACACACATCACATTTAAGCTGGATCTCTGCAGCCTCCACCTCCTCCAGAGAACACTAACACAAAGGCGGAGAATCATTACTGTAATATATAACACGCATTGTTTGGAGGTTTTGACGAGCGCATATTGCCACGGTCCATCGCCTTCCAACTGTGTTGCTTCATAAGCAGCAGCGCGCCGGCTGGAATCAAAAGGGCAAAGACTCCCCCTTAAATTTTTTTTATTATGAATCCATTATTTAAAGCTCCAAACACTCCACATGCCTTGTGATATCTTGTGTTAAATGTGTTTTGCGCTTTAGCTATTTACTGAAGTGGGCTCTCGTGACCTTCTACTATAGGCACACAGTCACTCCAGTGCCCAGGAGTTTCCTTCCATTTTCACACACCTGCATACATGATTCAAAGCTCCAAGACGCTGCTCTCGAAGCACAGTACAGTCCATTGCTTGTGAACACACACAAAGGAATCTAAATCATTGATGCTGACTGGCGTAGGTCTAGGATAAAACATCTGAATGTCAGAGCTCCTATACAGGAAGATACATGTTTTTATAGATAAGGGGACATCATCCCCATCATCTTAGAATATACCCACAGAAAAAAAAATGTAATAAGGTATTACATGTGTAAAGTGATCTATGATGTGCATTGTTTTTTTGAATCCCACAGTACATTGTTTTTTTGAATCCCACAGTACAGCCAAGTCCCTGCATCAGTCACCTTTATTTTCTAAAGGCAAGTCATTAAGAACAACCCTACGTTCCAATCCCCATACTTCCATACTATTTATTTAGTATGCCAGAAAAAGATTTAGGATGTCCCAATACATGCACGTCAATTGTAGTATGCTGAAAATACACAAATGCCCCCACTAACTCCAAATAGCATAGAGTATTTGTCTTTATTCTTGACATTTCTCGATTCTAGATCTTCCTTATCTGATTTTTTTTCTCTCCTGTGGCCCGAAAACTCTTCTGTACTTTAGTATGTAGTGTAGTAAAAAGAAAGAGTATGTGATTTGGAACGTAGGGCAAGTTCTTACTTAAAATGGTGGCCTAAAGGGAACATGAAGGCTCCAACGTTATAGTCATTATCTTCCACCACCAGGGGGCAGCCTGGCAACACGCCACACAGCTGCTGAGCCAAGCTCCCTCTTCTGCTGCCAGGGAGGAGAGCACACGCGGAGGCTGAGGAGCTTTCAGCACATTCACTGCCTTGTGTCCCTGCTAATGAATTGTTACGGCCACAGATTCACCCTGAAATGAATTTTCGTCGTGGCTCCTTTGAAAGTGAAACCGCATCCATAGAGGTTGCAGCTCCAGCATTGGCAGGCTATCTTCCCCTTTTGCCTCTAGAATAAAAATTATGAAATTAAATATTTCTTTCCTCATACTGAACAGTTGTCAGTGATGTACCAAACGCAGCCACGTGTAAAAGGCAAGGAGAAAACATTGACAGGAGTCAATCCTCTCTGATAGGATTTAGTGTGCAGTAGTTAGGCTGTGAGCTTTGGGCCTCGTCACTTGAGGATCACAGCCGTATTTACCGCTGCAATTATGCCCCTCAGCTCCACCAGTCTTCTCAGGTGAAGGCTGTGAAAGACCAAGACCATGTGTGTGTGTGTGTGTGTGTGTGTGTGTGTGTGTGTGTGTGTGTGTGTGTGTGTGTGTGTGTGTGTGTGTGTGTGTGTGTGTGTGTGTGTGTGTGTTGTAAATATGGAGGGACTATTACAGTAAAGATAACTACAAAGAGACACAAAACCACTACAAAGTAGTCTGGAACAGCCAGACCAAGCTACAGCTAGTAGTATGGTCTGGATCCAGGCTATTTAGTTCTAGTATAGGGGGAAACTGGGCTGGCCTGTTTTTATTTCTTTGAACCAATCACAATCGTCTTGGGCAGCACTAAGCCCAGGAAGCCGCAACGCGTCCTTTCGAAATAGTGCAATTTGATGCCGACGATGGACCTATTATAAAAGGTGCTGACCCAAAACCGTTAATGACACACGTGTGCCGTGTGTATGCTGCAAGATTAAGAGCGGGATACTATCAAACCGTATCAAACACACGCTTGCACTTTCTGTTGCATAAACGGTAGGCTACAGCCGAGGTGACTATACAGGGCGGAAATGATTCTTTCGACCAATCAACGGACGGCATGTGTAGCTCTGCCTTTTCTGCAGCCTTTCAGGTGGCTGGTGTCCCGACGGAGGAGTACCGAAAATAGGAGCGGCTTAGAGCGGTTAGGCTCGCTTATATCCGTACCCTATCCAACTTTTGGCAAATGGAAAGCCAAAATAACCGGACCGAACCGCTCTGACACGACCCACCCTACTCTGTGGAAACGAGGCATAAGTGCAGAGCCGGCCCAAGCCTTCATGGGGCCCTAAGCGGAATATGATCAGGGGGCCCCTCTCCAATCGTAGCGCTGCCCAAATTATTGCCTATTGTTAAATGTTATCCCCACACCCAGTGTTTTCTGCTAGTGCATCATATGTCCAGATGGGTGAAAATATATGACAGCTGAGATCCCGACCCTCCTAGGGGGTTCCGGGGGTATGCCCCCCCGGGAGATTTTTTAAAAAGTTTTTAAAGTGAAATGCATGAAACTGGTGCACTTTGAGAGAAAAATAAAGAGGCTAAATCTGAGATGAATTAGAGGATGAATTAGAAGCTATTGAAGAAAGGCACATGGATTTTCCATAAAAATTATAATTTAAAGGTCACATATTATGCTAAATGCACTTTTTAAATGTGTTCTAACATATCTATGGGTCCAAGGTGTGCCTAGAGACTGCCAAAATATTAAAGAAAATAACATTCTCTCCTTTTCTCACTCTCCCCCTTTCTGAAACCCCACCCCTCCCCCCCCCCAATATACTCCAGTCAGAATTCTCCCCTTTTCTGACCTCAAAAACTGGAAAGCCAGAAGCTTCCACTGTGCAGCCCACACCCCTATTTCTTATTGGTCCACGGCCCTGACAGACAGCGGGCGAGGCGTATCTGGCTTCGCTTCCGGACAGGGGGCGGGGGGAGCTCAAAGATTGTATATTTACGAGGGGAGCTGCAGCTCTTTTTAAAAAATAGGCCATTGTGAGATTAGCTGAACATCAGCATAGTACAATAAATTATCTGAAAGTTTTTTTCAGCAAACAATTAAAGAAAAACGTATTAGGGACCACTAAGACCATATAATATGGTGTATAATAGAACCGAAAAGTGTATAATATGGGAGCTTTAAAATAAAATATCATGGAGGGTCCTCTGGGTTGGGCTTGGAGCTCTTTTTCTTTTACTGGACATATTTCTCTGTAATATAATGAATGGATTTAAATGCAGTGAGAGGAACGAAGCAGAAGAACTCTGTTGTCCAGCTTTCTTTTTTTTACAGACAAGGCTGAAATAGGCTATGCAGTGCATGGGCATCTGAGGGCAGCCCCATTTCCAAATGTTTTTTAAATTAACTCAATACACACTGTGCATGGATGTGAACGTGACATGATCAGATAATTTCGGATTACCTCCCAGATAAACTGATTTAATTATTAGGCTATTAACTATTCTAGACCAAAACATTGTATTGCTTTTTTGTATGATGACTTACATTTGCATAATATGATGTCAATATCAAACACACAAACTCCCAGAGTTTTTTTTTTTTTGGGGGGGGGGGGGGGGCCCAAGCAACCGCTTAGTTTGCTTATGCCTCGGGCCGGCTCTGCATAAGTGACACAACTGCAACTGTCTTTAGTGACACAAGATAAACAGAGAACAGATGCTACTATAAATGTTCAATATTTTAAAGGGAGAGGAAATGTAATTGAGTAGTTCAACCCCAGGTTTTAGGTGGGTTCCTTTGCAGTAACAGTGACAGAGCGCCCGTGGTTATTGACTGTGGCAGGCCGCTGCTGGAGGGAGGACAGGAAGACTGATGCCAACCTGTCAGCTCACCGCGCCTCATGCTTCCTGGCAAACTGCTTTATAATGCTGTTGTGACACTACTACTTGTAGTGTCAGGACAGAACAAACACACACACACACACACACACACACACACACACACACACACACACACACACACACACACACACACACACACACACACACACACACACACACACACACACACACACACACACACACACACACACTGCAGGGAACTCAATGGAGTGATGATCAATGGAGTGATGGCTGTAAAAGACCTCAGACCATTACCTTCATTGATACCTGGGAGAAAGGTATGGGCCATGTGTGTGTGTGTGTGTGTGTGTGTGTGTGTGTGTGTGTGTGTGTGTGTGTGTGTGTGTGTGTGTGTGTGTGTGTGTGTGTGTGTGTGTGTGTGTGTTTGTGTGTGTGTGTGTGAGTGATAGTGTGTGTGTGTGTGTGTGTGTGTGTGTGTGTGTGTGTGTGTGTGTGTGTGTGTGTGTGTGTGTGTGTGTGTGAGTGATAGCGTGTGTGTGTGTGTGTGTGTGTGCGTGCTAGAAGTGAACAATTAGTGCTCTGCCATAAGTGGTTGGCCTCTCCCATAACCCAGACTATCAGTAGTGTTTCCACAGTAGAGAGAAAAATAATGTGATTACTGACAAAAGACTCACTTCTGACTTTCTCCCATACAATGGTCAGAACACCTCGTTGTTACATTCAAAGCCTGTGTTTTTTAAATGTATTGTTTTCTGAATTTCCTGTCTACTGCAAATACAGTATCACTAGGGTAATTCATTGGGTTAAAGGCAATACAAGATTTAACGTTAATCAATCATCACAGGTCTTTGACAGGATGAGAAGTTAACAGTCCTTTATAAGAGATGTTACTCTTGTATTTTCTTGTATTATTTTGGTTTGTTTGCGACTTGAGCACTCATTCATTCACATTACCCTTTTCCAGACATGTATAGCTATGTGTACAGAATCCAGGCTAACCTCTCCCTCTTTAATTATATGGCAGACACCAAAACAGCTTCTATAAGCGTATGCACAGCCTGTACAAGTTTCCTCTATCTTCATCCTAAAACAAATCATTGAATTGTATTTTACATTTTAAAAATCCCTGGGATTAGCTGACTACGGGTAAAGTTATCTGAGGGTTAAAGACTGCCAGTGACACATTTTACATAACACATTGTCATTTGCTTTTAATATTGATTAGTGCATCTTTAAATAGTGGAATCGTCACATATTTCCCCCCTAACAGCCCTGTCACATACATCAACAAACTCAAACCACTCAGACAATGATGAGTTATTTTCTGGTCAGACGTGACTCATTCTCACATAAATGAAACCACGGTCTCAAGCTCCAAGTATCGATCAACATGTCTGGGATCTTTAGGAGCATTTTGCTGATGCACGGAGGAGGTTATAACCCATTTCACTGGGCTACAGGGGGACTGCTGCATTACAGTGGGCTGTTTGAGTAGATCTTACCTTTGAAAATTCAATTTTCCTGGTGCTTTCCTCTTTAGTATTCATAAAAGTGTAACCAAAGAAAATCCATTTATCAGACTTTAATTGACCGCACAAAATGTGGAGAGTCCTTCCAGACAGCCGTAAACTAAATTCTTCTTTCTACTCAATAAACTTAGCATCTATTTTGACATTTCATTTTCCCTGTGTGCATCATTTCCTCAAAGGATTTTGACAGCCCTTGTTGTTTTGTATTGCTTTTTTGTTTCTCTCTCTTTCCCCCTGTATGTCACTCTCCTATTTGCCAACAACAAACCCACTGAATAAACCTTTTCTCATTATCAATACATTACATGTCACTTTACTCCAAGGTTCAACTGGTTCAATATAAAGCCACACGCAGGGTAGAGTACACATCACCACTCACAAAATAAACTATATATTTTTGACAGGCTCCAACCAACGGAGATTGGAGAAAGTCCAGGCTGATTTGTGGGAGAGAAACGAGTGAAGCTTGCGAGATTGGAATGGTATCACCAGGCTAGTTGTCAGTCCGCTGTGGAAAATGATCGATACAATTGAACAAACAAACAAAACATCAGCAACAACACAAACTTTGCCTCTTGTTGTATTGGGTTTTATTTGATTGTAATAATGAGGTTAGCACACTGTGTTTTGCGCATTGCAGTGTTCATGTCATTAAAAGGTGTAATGGCGACAAAAAAAAAAAATAATAATTTGGTGGGTTGTCAGAAAATAATTCAGTGACAGACCCAGGGGTTTCCTATCAAAACTAAACTTAATGACCACAGCTCCATAGCAGTAACTGGAGGTGACATGACTTGTTTATGCGACATGACACTGAAACAAAAATGACGCATGCGGTGTGAACTCAAGCGAGGCACAGCAGTTGCCGCGCGGCAGTTTGTCATGTCTAGTGTGACCATGGCGTCATCCTGTTTTCCCAGCTGCCCCAGATCTGCAACTCTCAAGCCCTCCACTTGATGACCTCAAGATTTCCACTGGACCACCTTCACACCTGCCCTGCGTTCCACATGGGTGGTGCCCTGATGTTTAATTAAAAAAATAAATTTCTTCTTCTATGATTTACTGAGCATAAGTTGACTACTTTATTGTACTAACTCATTCTTCGGGCTAGAAAGCATGCCTGTATATTTTTGAAAGCCTTATGTAAATCATATGTGCCGCACACTGCATACTTTTAAGTGTGTGCATATCGATCCGTGCACTGACTAACATGCTCTGTGCATTTCGCCAACCCTCTCTCACCCTACAGTTTGTCAAGGACAGCAGATGTTTCCATTAATGGAACATTTACATCCTCACCCATGCCTTTCCCATTCCACAACCCCTTTGTCTTCATTAGGCCCCACTGACAAGCTCCCACCACCATGCCTCAAAAGTGGTGCCATTACCGGCCCCCTAGAATATCACAAGGCTTTTGCAATGGGCACTAATAGCTAAAGGCCCCCCCTATATTCCACTGGTAGGCCAGGAGGTGGATAGAGAGTTTAGCACAGTAGATAGCAGGATGAGGTTGTTAAGTTGTCTCATAAATGCCTTTTATATGGAGCTATGCACACGGCAGAGCTACTCCCCGGCCTTTTGTAACCACTTAAGATGTTATTTGGCACCGGCAATGTGGGGAGGCTAGCCCAATTTGGTAGCCGTCTTGTCAGAGAGAGAAAGAGAAGTGATGAGGGGGAATGAGCTGCTGTATAAAGAGGCGCATGCAGTTGGAGGTTTTAATAAGAGTCAATGGCACACAACTACACACACACACATCTGTGATACAGCGCAGCATCAGAGCATGCAGGACTACAACACAGCTCATTAAAATAAAAGAAATGCTGCATGCAGTGGAGCATCAACCTATCACAACAATTACCTATTTTCATCCTGCGTCTCCTGAAGCATTAACTCCATGATCTGTAGCCTGACTTACACCAAAACCACTTCTCACGTGATTTGACAGTCGCAGACGAATTTCCAACGTCGGACTGAAATCACAAGAGTCTTGCTGGAGTTGTGGCGCGCACGTAATCTCAGTCGTTTGGTGTGAGGTGGTCATCAGACCTGATTTCAGTCAGTCTTCTTCCTGTCTTGACGTTCCGACAATATCAACATGTTTGATACAGTTTTATTGTGAGTCTTGAGGGTTGGCTCATGCAAATAGGGAAGTTATATGACGTGAACACTGTCAACAACCAATGGGTGCGCTCTCTCCAGCACCGAACACAACGCAGGAGGAGCGGCATAAATCCCAGATCTGCAGCGACTGATGCTATCATATCAATATGGACAAAAACCTCTGAGGAACGTGTCCAACACCTTGTTGAAATCCGGAACTAGCGAGGTGTACCTAATAAAGTGACCAGTGAGTGGACTGTATATAGCATGCACAGTAAGTTACTTTTGAATGATCTGTTTCTTTCTTATAACGTTTATTTATTTTGAGCACACCAGTGTTGGAGGCCTCTCTCCTGGTTCCATGCAGTATGAAGGGCCAAAGGGTGGAAGTGGCTTAATTGGACCATACCACTCCTGGCTGTATTTTGTGGGAATTTCATTTGCTGTTAGTAAAGTTTTTGTTTTCTGATTTACCTTAGATTAATTATTTTTGCTTGGTTAAGATTAAGTAAATTACAATCTCCAGCTGCAAACCCTGCTTTTATATGAATCCATGAATAATAATAATAATAATAATAATAATAATAATAATAATAATAATAATAATAATAATATTAATAATAATAATGTGTTGGAGGATGTGTATGTAGTTAGGTAAGGTTTTTGGTGGCTTAGAGTTTGGGTTAGGTTCTTCCACTCTTATGAACATGGTTTTTCAACAGAAGGGCTGAACTAATCCCTGCCCGTGCCTCCACACACGTTCCCTTTTCAGAGTCGACATGCCATCTCCCCTGGCTGGACTGGTGTTTGTGTGTGTATGTGTGTGTGTGTGTGTGTGTGTGTGTGTGTGTGTGTGTGTGTGTGTGTGTGTGTGTGTGTGTGTGTGTGTGTGTGTGTGTGTGTGTTATGCATGTTTTGTGCAACTGAATGTCAGAATTTATTTTGGGATCAATAAAGTATTTCTCTCGTTCACTCTCTCTCTCTCTCTCAACCCCTAAGCCACATGGGTGCACCATTCAAACTGACCAAATATGTAGCTCTAGGGTTTTGACTGAGAGCACCTCCAAATACCCAATATATTTATATGCCTCCATTACCTCCTGGTTAAACATGTATTAAAAGACAGCAAAGGTTACAGTAAAAAAAAAAAAGAAAAAAAAAGCATGATGCCATTGTCAAAAAGATGTGGCTGCTGAGCTATTGAACTTGTAAAACAGTGTTTGTTCAGAATCAGGTTTTAAAAGTAAGTGTTTTTTTCCACATTCAAGGGAATTGTCCTTGGTCTGTTGCTGCATACCAATAAACACAGAGAAGATAACAAAGATAAAAGGGTTGTAAAGTTAAAGTCAAGAACATTTGATGCTTTGTCCTGTCTTTTCATTCCGTCTTCTCCGACCTCTCTCTCTCCCTGGCTGTCAATGCCTCATTCCAGGTGTTTTGGGTCTGTGGATCTTTGGCCTTCGGAAGGTTCAAACTCTCCTCTTGCCTCTCTCTGTCTCTCCCCCTAGAGTAGATGTTGTCCATGTCCATTTCTGTATATATTTTTTCCCCCTTTCTACCTGTGTGTATTGCGAGCAGACATTTTGTTTCTTGTGAATTCTTTGTAGTCTGTCTCCTTTTGTGATGGAGAGGTCCTCCACATGACCTCAGGCATCTGTCATCTGTCTAAACTAAAAATATTAAAAATTGTAGATGTTATTAGGGATTAAGAATAGAATGTCTGGAGCACAATTATCCCCTTAAATTTAATTTTATCATTATTATGTCAAATATATGACACTTGTTATCTTCTCACAAACCCACAGCGGGACTCCGCGGCCCGGTGATAAGGAAACAGTAGCCTACACTAAGGTTTAACAAGAAACTTTATAAAGACACTTAAAAAAACGATCTCTGCCCATACAAAAAGTTATGACTTGGATTATTTGATGGAGCGATCGATGTGTATAAAACCATCCGGTACGTATGGTCTGATGACGGGCCGTTATATTAATAATAAACAGCGTGCTGCACAAATATGAGACTGTCCACCGCAACCTATTACGTCAAGGCTACATTTGAAAAAAAACAATAGCTTAAGGATTCTCGTTGCTCTAATGTGGAAGTGGAATATATGATGCAAATTTGGCCGGATGAAAATATTCACAAACAGTCGTATAGCCTGCAAGTAGACTACGCTCCAAATCCTAAACGCGCACGGTGACGTAGGCAAGGTGCAATCGTGCCCAGGCCACGAGCAGTGTGAACACGGGCCAGCGGGGGGAGTGGGGAGGGGGGGAATCGTGCTGAATCTTCCTGCAGCACGGAACAGGCAAACGGCACTAGTGTGAGTGGGCCCTAAAGCCCAGTTCAGACCAAAAATGTGCCTTGCAACGAGACGCAACTGCTCGCAACAAGCTGGCCTGGACGTTCTAAAACTGGACCTTGCGATTTGACATGTAGAATCTTTTGCGACTCCTTGCAACGGCTTGCAACGCGCTGCAACGAGCAGTTCACGCTGCTGCGATTTATCCCCCGCGACTTTCTAAAACCGTCTTGTCGCAAGCAGTTGCAAGGAGAATCTTTGGTCTGAACTGGGCTTTACATCAATAGAAAAACCAAATGGCTACTAGAAAAACTCCATTTGTTCTGTTTAAGAAACGTTAAATATGTCAACCCCGTCAGACAGGAAATCTGACGGAGTTGACATCTGACGGTGGTGATAAGTGTGAGTGGTGTGAAAGCGTTCCCCTGGTTGAGAAAAAAACACTATCTGCTTGAATGTGGGAATCACTACCATTGTGTGATTTGGTTTATATTGATGCAATAACTGTCTTGGAAAATAATACAGACAAAACAGTTCAATATCCAGCCTATTACCAGGATTGCACCATTTGTTATTAATGTAAATTTTTGAGTGCCCTTAGTTTCGTATTGCCACTCTGAAACCGCCTGTCAATCAACACACTTATTCCAATAGCTGCTCAAGGAATAATAACTTTATTGACATAGTGTAAGTCAAGTTAAGACAAATAAAGTTTGAGTATTTAGCGATTAGGTTCACATACGTCATGCCCAAACTGATACTTCAGTTAGTTTGAGGCAGGAACAGACAGAGACATAGCAATTTAAACACAGAAACCAATGAATAGAATAAGCATTAAAGCCCCTGTAAACCCAAAATCCTTCTTCTTACTATGTCATTTGAGGAATAAAACGCCTAATAGTAAGCATCTGAAAAGAGTTAGGAATTTCCGTCAATCCAAAATAAAGATATTGTCATTTAAGTTTGATGGAAGTTTACAGAAATTTGATTTAGATTAGGCGGGGATTATGCTCTGGTTCCTGTGACAGGTCTCTAGCAGGCATAGCAAAGACAAACCCGGGAGACTCTGTATGTGTGGCGGATTATCTTGTATTCCTTATAGTTGCTGTATAAATAGGTAAACAAGAAGTCTAGTGTCCTCAAGGGCAGCATATGAGATACAGTATGGCCGCATTCTGAGAATAAGGAAGTGTGCCTAATGAAAGCCACCACCTTATTATTTGACAGCGGGAGCAGGCAGCCGGCTCATTTACAATGCAGGAGATCCCCTTATACTAGGCTAGGTGATAATACACAGAATCTATCAGTGTGTGTGTGGTACTTGCATGGTGAGTAGAGTAGGGCCTCTGCATGATCACACAGTAAACCAAATGAAAGCACACAGGAGTAGTTAGTATTCACCACGGCCTATGTCCTTGTAATGGTATGGAATTTTTTAATTTTTTATTATCTCATTGGAAGGATCTCATCCTTTATTTAGAAAGCGGGCGCAAACTGACAGACACTACTCAATAATTTCCCGGGGAGCTGGACTTACACTGCTGCTACTTACTCTCTCTCTCTCTCTTTTTCACACTTTCTCTCCTCCTCTTTTTCTATTGTTTTAATGACTTGTTTTCTATTTTCCCTGGATGCCTGCTCTCTCTATTATTCCTTAACAAGCGTGTGTGTGTTTGTTCGAAACTGGACAGGTTTTGTCAGAGACAACAGTGGCCACACAACACAGTACACACACACACACACACACACACACACACACACACACACACACACACACACACACACACACACACACACACACACACACACACACACGTACTGTATATTTAAAAAGCCTAGTTGAGAGGTGCTAAAAGATAAGCGGGTAAATGGAATCAGACAGAAGTGTGATATGCTTAGATGAATATATTATAGGGAGAAGCTCGAGTGGGTCCACAACATTTGATAATTTTCCTGTCATCTTGCTGTATAATTCATGTACATATACTCCCAATGTGGGGTGTTTGCATACATTTGCAGAAGGTTTATTTGATGGGGAGGGGCAGCGGTGCACTCCGACTGACCCTCCCACCACTGATTTACACGCATGCAGTCCCATGTGGTCGCCTGCACATCGAGATTCTGTCGACTTCCAAACGTCTGCGCCTTTCACGGTGACACAAAGATACAAGATTATCCCTGATCAAAATGTTAATATGTGGATTTATGAGGGGTTTAGAATGTCATTATAAAATGTGCAACATGGGCTTCCTCTACACAGTGTTACTAAAGGTGTTACATTGTTGTAATATTTATTACATTGAATGCACGCAAGTCCTGAGTCTGGCTTTACTGGCATGAGTTGGACAGCAGGTGGCAGTGTTGGTTTTGGATAGAGATCCTCCTCTCTCTCTCTCTCTCTCTCTCTCTTTCTGTCTGTATCTCTCGTCTCTCTCTATCCCTTTTTGTGATGGCTGTGAACATGCTTTCGGAATAAAGATGATTAACACCGACAGGGCGTTGGATTTGGCTATTAAGTAATGTCTAAATGTACGGAAGGATTTAGTTTAGACACAACCTGAAAAGAGACAGTATGTCAATGAGATATTTAAGTTTTTAATTTTTTAATACATTTAGAAAAACATTTCTAACAACATGGTTTCACTTTGTCATTATAGGTTACTGAGTGTAGACTGATGGAAATGTTTTATTTTAATGATTTAAAATTAAATTTATAACACAATGAAGCGTGCAAATTTAAATGGACCTGAATACTTTTCGAAGCCACTCTGTATCTTCCTGAGCCTATCAGGGTTAATACCAAGCCCCAACCTCAGCGATTTTTACCAGTATCCAATAAGGAAGTGACCAAAACTGTAGTAACCTGGAAGTGCCACTGGGGGTGATACCAAGACTGAGCAATTTTTCTTTGACTCACTTATTAGATAGGCCGTTTTCAAAGTCTTATTGAACCTATTGACAGCCTGGTCCACAAAACCATTTTAGTCTGTATGTTTAGGTCATATCTCCATGACAACACTGAGGGGGGTGAATTTTTTTATTCTTTTTGAGGTTAAAATGTATTGGCGTGATCTCTTGAGTGACAGCTCTCCACCTGTTGTCCCTCACTTTGCCTCTGAGGGATACGTCAGCTATCTCCCTCTCCCCGACGTGAGGAGGAGTAAAAATCTCACAAAATGGCGACGTGCACAAACCAGGATTATTGGATGCCGTGTGAATAACTCAGGTCAGCACATCCATATTATTTACTATCAGGGTTAATGCCAGGACGGGTGTATAGTTAGAGGTGACGTACAGTATGTAGGTGGAGGATATGATTCAGAGGGCTATATTCTCATCAGACATGCTCTGTTTATATAAAACTCATTGATTAGATGCCTCTTTACACTGGGAACAATTATCCAGGCTGCCAACAGTGACACATGATGCATCATGGAGTCAGAAACGAGTGATGATAAACTAAGCAAGTACCATACGTTCCAATCCCCATACTTCCCTGCTATTTAGTATGGTAGATTTCTTTTTAGCATGTCCCAATTCTTGTGGTCAGATTGTCCTACTACATCCGGTGGTGATTTTGAGTGTTGAAATAAGCAGGTTAATGGAGGTTTCTTAGTCGCAATCCACTGCAGCAGAAGTTACATCACATGGACTGAGCCTTTGAAGAAAACAACCAGGGATATATGAGTCGAACCTGCCCTTTGGTCAAGGGAGAGTAAAAAGTGTGCTGTATTGTCGTCAGAGCGTCAGCCTTCAAGGAAATGGCAACAGAAGAGGCCAGGTTTGCTTTTTAGATTTTATTGTGATGCGGAGAAGAGGAAGGTCAAATGAATCCAATGCACTGTAAACCACAACACCAAGCATTGACAACAAGAGTTACAAATGTAATCTATCCATGCCAGAGTAATGTTCATTTAACTCTTATTTATCCACTACTCATATCTACTGTACTTTTATTACACACATAATTGTATCTTACAGTTTCTTATTATCCTCTGTTTAACATTTTAATTCAAAACATATTTAGACCCAGTGGTATGATGCAAATAGCCTACATCCCCAACTCCGAAAAAGGTGGGACTTCACTGAAAACGTGTGAAAAAACAGAATGTGATCATTTGTCAATTCATTTTCACACATTGTTTTTCGTAATTATATGCTTATTCTTAATTTGATGCCAGCAACACATTTCAATAAAGTTGGGATCTCCGCCCCAGATCCCCAGACAAAGGGCTCTGGCCCGCCCATATCAGATAGAACGATTCGATTGGCAGGTCGGAATTTTCCGACATACACTCAACAAAAATATAAACGCAACACTTTAGTTTTTGCTCCCATTTTTCATGAGATGGACTTAAAGATCTAAAATTCATTCCAGATACACAATTGTACCATTTCTCTCAAACATTGTTCACAAATCTGTCTAAATGTGTGATAGTGAGCACTTCTGCTTTGCTGAGATAATCCATCCCACCTCACAGGTGTGCCACATCAAGATGCTGATCTGACATCATGATTAGTGCACAGGTGTGCCTTAGACTGTCCACAATAAAAGGCCACCCTGAAATATGCAGTTTTGTCTCACAGCAAAATGCCACAGATGCCACAAGCATTGAGGGAGCGTGCAATTGGCATGCTGACAGCAGGAATGTCAACCAGATCTGTTGCTCGTGCATTGAATGTTAATTTCTCCACCATAAGCCGTCTCCAGCAACTTCGCACAGCCATTGAA
Organism: Ammodytes marinus; assembly: GCF_949987685.1. NCBI lineage: Eukaryota > Metazoa > Chordata > Actinopteri > Uranoscopiformes > Ammodytidae > Ammodytes > Ammodytes marinus. Next base: position 21,469,228 of record NC_137224.1, on the reverse strand, counting down.
GAGGAGTGGACCAACATTCCACAGGCCACAATTGACAATCTGATAAACTCTATGCGAAGAAGATGAGTTGCACTGCATGAGGCAAATGGTGGTCACACCAGATACTGACTGGTTCTGAGTCCCCAGAGCCCCAATAAAGCAAAAAACTGCACATTTCAGAGTGGCCTTTTATTGTGGACAGTCTAAGGCACACCTGTGCACTAATCATGATGTCAGATCAGCATCTTGATGTGGCACACCTGTGAGGTGGGATGGATTATCTCAGCAAAGCAGAAGTGCTCACTATCACACATTTAGACATATTTGTGAACAATGTTTGAGAGAAATGGTACAATTGTGTATCTGGAATGAATTTTAGATCTTTAAGTCCATCTCATGAAACATGGGAGCAAAAACAAAAGTGTTGCGTTTATATTTTTGTTGAGTGTAGGAGCTCCAATGAATCAGGCTGAGAACATTTAAATTTGCCAGCAGCAGGTCTAGATTTCCAGGCTAGATGAAAACAGTACAACAGTTAAAAAACAACATTCCTGCAAAGAATTTACGGGTTTCACCATCTACACACTTATATTCAGAAACATGAGAGCTGGGAAGGATAAATAGTTTTTTAAAATGTACTTATTTTAAAAAGAAAAAGTATGTAATTTGGATCGCCAGGTGAGTCTCAATGATCTCAAAGATCCTAGTAAGACATGCAGAAATGAGACACACTGAAGTCAGGTGATAGTTCTCTTGGGGTTTGTTACTTTCAGCGACCCCTTCCACATTATACTTTTATATTTTCTGAAAAATATGAACTTCTGAACTGCTGTAGCTTTAAATGGATGTTTGTAGAAGTATATGTTAAACCCTAATTAGAGTAGATTTAAAACATAATTAGAAGTTGAGAGAAACAGGGTTCCTTTTGATGCCGATTTTCAAACTTTTCCATCAGAAGATAGAAATGTGGTAAAGGGTACTTCACAATCTTCCCTCTCTGGCACTCTGGTATGCACTCATCTAAAAATGAAAACAGAGGAGACATTTTAATGACTCCCCCGACATGGCACCACACCCGTTTGAAATGCAGAAATAAGAAAACTGACAGAAGAAGGAGAAGGTCCAGACGGAGTTGATGTTGAGTCTGAGATCACGTTCACACCAGCCTTGTTTACTAGCCTACGATTGAACCAAACCATGGATTATTTAAATCGTGGGGTGGTTTGGTTGGGTTGGTTTGAAAGCAGTCAGAGACTCTGGTGTAAACTAAACAACTGGACTCTGGTCCACTTGAAAGGGCTGGTTTCTGGAGCGGTTCATCACTGGTGTGAACCCCTATCCGCACCAATCACAGGAAGGATAAGCAAAGTATTTACATGTCATGTCACTAAATCAGTGGTATTGTTCACACTTCACGTGGCTCTCAGTCACACTATAAAAGATACCAGCCGTCTGAAAGCCAAATAATCCCAGATGTAGTTTACTGTTAGAAGCAGAATTTATATTCTTAAATGAATCCCCCACCGACACCCACTCTGAAGTGAGAGTCCTAATGCGCACTGACACTTGTGTAAATAGATTTCACAACCATCCCTGTTGGCTTTTGACGGGCTTTTCAAGCACCGCTGTTGTTGTGAAGTAATTCAAATTGGTCATGAATCGTTTAGGAGTGGGAAGAAGAAAAAAGTGAAACTATTATTAGTGTTATCAGTGAGAAGGATGTATAGGATTAAAGGGAGTTCCCTGGGGAAAGCAAGCAGAGCAAAACAATAAGCAGGTGTACAGTTTGACTTTCAACATAGAAGAGGTAGTAGTAACAGTATTGGCTGTACTACAAAGTCAATGTTTTGTTGTATACGGTGTGGAACAGGCTCCATGGTCCGATGTAACCCGGAATTACACCGCCGACATGTCAGAGCAAAGGAGATACACTTTGCGTCTGAGTTCATGATCAGAGTGTCTCAACCGGTCACAACATGCATAATATCTGTTGTGTGTTGAGCTGCACAGTCAACAAATATTTTGTTAAAACGGTTTGTAGGCTAAACCTAAGAAAAAGCCATCATCTGTAACAAAGGGCGACTGTGGCTCAGTTGGTAGAGCGGGTTGGCCGATGATCAAAGGGTTGGAGGTTCGATCCCGGCCCTGCCACCTGTGTCATAGTTGTTGTGTCCTTGGGCAAGACACTTAACCCACCTTGCCTCGTGTGAATGTCGATAGTTGGCCTGCTACTCCCGGCAGATGGAGCCGGGAGCGTCGACAAACTCCTTCCTCTTCCTCGCTGTAGCGTACCGTTTATGCTTCGCTCAGAACGGAAAGGGCTTTGGCATGTGTTTGATACGGTTTGATAGTATCCAGCTCATAATGTTGCTGCACACATGGTGCGCGTCATTAACCGTGTTGGTCGGCACATTTTAAAATAGGTCCATGGTCGGCACTTAATTGCACTATTTTGAAAGGACACATCGCGGCTTCCTGTGCATAGCGTCGCCCAAGACAACGAAATAAAAAAACAGGCCAGCCCAGTTTCCCCCCTATACTCAAAACGATAAAGCTTGTTTCCAGATCATAATACTACTAGCTGTAGTTTGGTCTGACTGTGCAAGACTAAATTTGTACTGTGTCCAGAGCAGCTCCTCCCTGATGAAAGGGTCCAACAACTGTTTGTAGAACCCAAACCCCATTGTGCTTTCCCCTCTCTGTCTGTGTGTGTGTGTGTGTGTGTGTGTGTAGCAGGACTGCTTGTTGTGATGTGGTGGACCGAAAACCCCCGGGCCGCCAATATGTGAATCTTATGTGAGAATTCTTGGGGGGTGTGAATCAGTTTGCGTCGCTGTGTTTGAAAGGTTGTGATGAATAAGTGATGGGCATGGTACCACAGGAGACTGCTCTCTGGGACTTGGCAGTATAACAATGCAATGGAACTAAATGAGGTCAGCCCTCTCGTGCCTCTGTTATGGCATACTGCAGGTCAGAGCCAGGCAGAATGGAGTTATGCTTGCACACAAGCAAAACATTCAAAGTGGACCAAACTTCTCTCTTGTTTCTGTTTTCTTACGAAACAAGTTGTGAGTTGTTGTGATGGCTGTGATACAATTGTGTTGAACATTGTAGGATTTTACAGCCATGTCTTTAGTTGTTTTTTTGGCCAAACAAAATTGCCAAAAATGAAGCAAAAATTAAGGACCTATTTCATCTTATCAGTTTCAAGGTTTGGCAAATGTCAATGGTGTAGGGGAGAACGGAATAAGTCGAGCCGGTGGTTAAGATGAGCCACCCTCTGCATCTTTAAAAAAAATTATCATTTGACCACAAATTAAGAAGCTTAAGTTTACATTTCGCACACCATCTTCCTCTAACTAGAGGACGAAAAACAGAATATATATTCAACTGATTGATAACGCATAGTACTCAAATTGGTTTCAAGTATTAAAATCCGCCTCCCGTTTGATGCGACTCCAAATCCATTTAGCCTATAAATCCAGATTAATTTTCCAGGTCTATGCAAGCATGATACACAAAAGACAGGTTAAATCCAAAAGGGTGTAAAAAAAAGATGTGAAGCATTAAACTGCAGCTTATAGGGATAATTCTGTATTTTTAAAGTGGGGTTGTATGGGGTACTTAAACCTGCAGTGTGTAGAATTTGGGGATTTTTTTTCTCTCTATTATATTTCGTCTTTAGTTTCAAATTTTGGAGTTGCATAGTATATATATATACAGACACTTTTTACATTTGCTCCCCTCTAAGCGAGCTAAAATTATTTATCACTCAAATGTACACATTTCCCATTCATTCAGGATGTTTCCTAGAAAAGGGCATTAGCAGAATTTATTCAAGACAAAGGGCAGTGAAAATATGATTGTTTAAAAAAAAGTTGTCTTGTGTCTCACTTTACCCCAGCTGTGGGGTAAACTGAGACGGACCAGAGAAATCAAGGGGGTAAACTGAGCCACTTACTTTTTCCATTCCTAAACTACTATAAGAACACAAATTGTAACAGTTAGAATCCTGACAGCTATCGAAAACCAAATATTCCAAAACTAATGTCGGACTAGTAACAAAATCATGGGGTTTGGTCAATTAAGCAAAAAAAAAATTCTAAACACTTGAAAGTAACTCTGATCAAATACAACATATAATTCATATTCAATAATTAAAATTCAAATGACAGATAGAACCAGTTAGATTAAAACAAAGTCTGGGGGTCAGAACACAGGACCCTTAGAGCCAGCTAGTGCCTGGGGGTTAGAACAAAGGACAATCAGAACCAGCTAGACTCAGAACACAGGACTAGACCCAACTGTCATTTTCCATCTTTTGAGTCTTTGATTAATATTTTTTTGCATTTGTTTTATTGGGATCATTCATTGCATAAAGACATATTACGTACTTAGAGTCTATTGATGTTAAATGTCACTCTCCTGTCCCCCACATACATGCCAAATCATGCCCTTGCTGACACCCCTTCAACCATCAACCCCCACCTCCAGCCCACATTATCTTTTGCCTTATTCAAACTAGTCTCCTTGCTACCTCAAATATAATGGATTAATTAAAAGAGGGCACAGACACTGTCCGTCTCACTTTACCCCACTGCCACAATTTGAGAAAACACTACCTCTCTCAGCAATTCAGGCTAATCTGCAGTTATCATCATCACATGGTTTCATATGTTGGTAGTTCATCAACATGTATGATAGAAGTTTTTCTACCTGAATCAATTTGCTTTGGCACAACAATCGATTAAGTTGACAGCAAGAAAATTTACTTTTACATGCAAAAAATTAATTTTTATGAAAAAAACATGCTTACAACATCACCATGAGGTCCTCTCTTTCATGGCCAAGGGGAAATGAGAGGGGCTTGAAAACATATATCTCACATGACCAAAAATGTGTTCCATTGCCTAGATACAGGGGTTGTCTCACATTACCCGATGTCTCACATTCCCTCATCCTCCCCTATATATAATATATATATAATGTTTTTAATTAATTCACCCGGTGGCTCACTCAACAACAAAACCTACAAATGTATATGTACATGGAGAAAAAACACAGTGACTACACTGATCACCTTCTCCATAAGGTAACAGACTAATTATGCCAAAGTACCCCATACGACCCCACTTCAAAAATACTGAACCATCCCTTCAAGAAAAAAAATAAAGATAGAACATGCACAGAAAAAAAAAAACTTGTTATGAAGGGAAACCAGGCCAATTAGATTGGGTGAGGGAATGTAAGGATACATGGATGAAGGCTAAGAGGAAGGAGGTTGAAGCTGGCGCTATACATAGGGAGGACCAGCCAGGCCTGGGGTGTAAGGGAAGCTCCTGGGAAGCAAAGAGGAAGGAGGAGACAAAGAGACATGTTACCGTGGGCAATGCAGGAAGAAAATAACTATAATATAGTGGAAGACAAAAAAGAAAGAGAGAGAATGTATTTCGAAGGGCTGGTGAGCTGCTCTGACTGCCAAACTGTGGCAGGAAGAGAGTCAGCAAGGCGAGGGCACAAGAACCCCCAAGCCAATCTTAGATCTTTGATAAGTCCCTCAGAAAAACTCAACTTAGTAGCTAAATTGATGCCAGTGTTTTTTGAACCAACACATGCTGTGCCTGGAATGCCCAAGGAAACATCTGTGCTTCTGATTAATGATCCTTCAGTGGATGGGAGACAGCTAGGACGACGGGACTTGAATCAAGCCCTCGCGCCGCTGCCGCTGTACTTCTAAGTGTTTGGCGAGGCCGCACACTCTAAATAATAAAGGAGAGCTAGCTCACTATCCCTGAAAGTAAAATATCTATCCCAATGCTGACATGTGGACAAAAAAAGGGAGCTTAAATAATGATGTGTAAGCTTGGACTAATTTTGCAATACTTCGGAACCATGTGAAAGGGAGTGGACTCAAAGGTTCATTTTTAACAGTGATTTTGCATTGACAATAGATACAAGGATTATGCCAAATATGATAAAGGTCACAGCCAATGAGAAAGGCACTGAGACCCTCCAAACTGACAGAGTTGGAGCTCATTGCTAAAGATGAATGGGAAGAAATACTACTAGAGAGACATGCAAAAAGTTGGTCAGCAATTACGGGAAGCGTTTGATTGCTTTAAGAGCCAATAAAAGATTTTTCTATTGATTATTGAGAAGGGTATGAATTATTTTGGACATGCCACTTGTTGTTCAAATGTAAATAAACGCTGAAAAATATTTTATTTCCACAATGATGCCTCTTGTACATCGTCTTATTATCTTCTGGGAGAAGCCTGTGTCATTTCCAATCAAGAAAAAACTTGCTAGTTGAATAAAAGCAACTTTAAATCAAAATTTGCCACATGGATGGTATGAATCATTTCGGGCATGACTGTATATTTCTAATAGTCCATGATGTTTAAAACATAAGTGTGTTTTAAAAGTTCAATTTCGCATTTCCTTGGCAAATGGCCACGCTTTTGCTCTCATACAGAACAAGATGACAGCAACCTTCCATTTGGAAAAGTACGTAGCAGAACCATTTATTTGCCTGTGTGTCAGCCGTCTTATGCAAAACTCAAGTGCAATCAAAGATAAGTGAATAAGTGAGCGAGACGTTGGCAGCACATCCCATGGCCAGGTGAAGAAATAAAATGGTAAGGTGAACAAATTAGGGGCAGAAAGACAGCAGTATCTTTAGAAAAAGTTTGTGTATTTAAAAAAAATAAAAATTGTTAGTGGGCGCTCCAGTGGCGTAGTGGATAGAGCGCTTACCATATTGGCTCCGGCCTTCGTTGCAGTGGTCGCGGGTTCAAATCCGACCCGTGGACCTTTACTGCAGGTCATCCCCCCTCTCTCTCTGTCTCTCAATTTCAACTCTGTACTATCTAAAGCTTGAAAATGCCCAAAAATAATCTTTAAAAAAAAATGTGTTAATGGTATGAAGAGAGATTTGCACTGTAATTGCTTTTCAATAACCCACAAAGCATCACAGTTGGGTGTCCATTAAGTGTTCTTTTATTTGGCAGCCAATCGGGAAACAGTGTCTCTGTGGGAATAATCTGCAACCAATATGGGACCATAACAGCTCACCCCTTCCTCTTCTTTCCCTCCTCCCTCCATCGTTCATCCATGCTTTTCTTCTCCTCCTCCTTTGTGCTGTCGTTTATCCCATTTCATGCCATAGTGGCCTGACAGGCAATTAGTGGAGGATTTGGCCAATTAAAGAGGATAAAAATGGCTTTTGAATCTCCATGTGCTGAGAGCTATTGTACCAGTGTGTGGGCCAGAATGTCACAGTTTACAGTGCTGTAACTTTAAGTCTGGGGATGACGTGAAGTGAAAATTGAATTCATTGACGTGGATCTGTCTCCAAGCCCCACACAGCGGACTCTCTACACTGTCTACACTCTGTGACAGAACATTATATTCCTTCCTGATGTTTGTAACGCAAATAAAGCTAGTTTAAAGGGATAGTTCAGTATTTTTGAAGTGGGGTTGTATGGGGTACTGAGACATAGTAAGTGTGTTACCTTATGGAGATGGTGATCACTAAAAGGAATTAAAGTTGAGATGTCGCTGTACCAAAAGTCAGCCTTGTACTGTTGCAGAGGGGGCCATTTATATAAGATGCTAACCTAAAAACTAAATATCTGTTTAATTGTACTAATTGCACTGAGATTTTTTTCCACAGCTTTAGTTTGCCGCCAGACAGCCGTTGATTTTTGTATCACTCCGCCAATCAGCTGACCGATGTAATGACTGGGACACTGTGATCGGAGCTGATAAAAACGGAAACTCTTGATTCACTAGATCAGGGGTGGCCAACCAGTCAGAGACTAAGAGCTACATTTTCTACTGTGTTACTGCAAAGAGCCACATCGTACACAAATGAACATCCCCCCATACCTTCCTCACACACACACACACACACACACACACACACACACACACACACACACACACACACACACACACACACACACACACACACACACACACACACACACACACACACACACACACACACACACACACACACACACACACACACACACACACAACACAGACCTCTGCTCAGCCAGATTTACTGTAAATGTCACACAACCAAAATGATAATGCTCAGTCAATAACAGATTCCAAAAAGGAATCGCCTAAATATAAGGAAAGAAATAAAACAACGGTGTGATTAGATGATTAGCTCCCTCTTAGGGGCTTCATGAGGGGCCTCTAAGGCCCCCACACACATACAGGAATAAACTTTCTATTAGTCAATTCTATACTGTTCATAAAAAGTAGCTATCCACCCTTTATCTGTTGAAATGGGTCTCTCAATCATATAACATGGTTCTGCAGACCAATCTACTGTGTTTGCAGTTGTAGAGTAAAGAGTGCTGCCTGCTTAAGAAAAATCGGAAAAATAATGTTCCTTCCGTCCACACCAAACGTTTGCGAACGTTATGTTGCGTCCTCAATTAAACGTTTGCGAACAGGCATATACAAACACATTAGAAAAAATATATAATAATAATAATAAACACAATATTTGATATGAACGTAAGAGCCGCATGAAACGTTTGCAAACATGCACACACATACACAAAAAAATAAAATTAAAATTATACAGAAAATGTAATATTCGCTGTAGTTTCACCATTACCTGGTGTGTCCCTTAAAACTTCCAACAAGCAAAAATGTGGCAAAAAAAAAACAAAAAAAACAATGGGGCGCACGGATTACTGTCCAGACTCAATATTAGACTCAATATAAATCCTATGCATCATAAATGACACGAAAGAACTTGAAAACTCTATTTAGAAAGACAGGGCTTTTAGAAGCAGCGCTGCAGCAGCAGCAGCTGCTGAGACGTTCCATGTGTGGCTGAGAAAAGTCCGAGAGAGGCAGCATTAACGGAACGCGGCGCGCTCCAGAGGTAAAAGCAGGTTGTGTGTGGAGGCCTTTATGTTATCTTGTCACAGCAGTGGCTACACAACCTTCCAAAGGAGATACCCTGAGCGCAGACACCCAGGACCCTCTCAGCACGAATCAGAAGGCTAAAACACCCCCACATAACTTTTCTAACTTTTGACATGTTACAGATTTTTCTTCAGAGGATTTTTGAATATGCATTAGCAACCTTCCCTCAAATGCCCCTCCCCACACACACACACACACACTTCTTTAAGCTTCATAGAGCCTCCCCTGCAGGGCCCCGTCACCAGACATATAGGCCTTTCACACCAAAATGAACCAAGAGTCAGTTCCAGGCTGGTGTTGGGGTCAGTTCAAAACTGGTTACAGCCTTATCCCAGTTATGAACCGGTTGGTTTCACATCGACCGGAGACAGCCATGGAGCCGGCAAGAGAGCAACGTCATGACGTCACTGTAAACGTGTGTATACGTCACCCGACGCCGCTGCTCTTGTGGCTAACGCTAAAGCTACCGCTAGCTTTAAGCACAACAACAGCGGCGAATACGTCTTATTTTTACACGTGTTGGCTCTCGCTTTGCTTTCTTAAGCAAACAGGACCCATACAGCGTATTCTCGCCGGTCAATTTGATCGCTACGTTCGGTAATTATGTTATGTTTACGTCTCGTAGTAGCGGTGTTTTTAAATATGGCGGGCATGAGGTTTGAGTTGCTCTGGTTGGTCAGGATAATCCCTCCCCCAGCCGCTGGCGCAAGCAGTTCTTATCAAGCCTAGCTCAATCCTGGGGTATGAGTTCCCCCGGTTTTTACGGCCCGGAGCAGGCTCTCTGGCGGTGTGAAACCAAAACACTGGCTCTAACTCCGAACAAGCCCAGAACTAGCGCCGATTTTGCGGCGGTGTGAAAGGCCTAATAGAGACAGTCCGATCCGCCCAGATACTAATGCGACAGGCAGGCGGCCTAAGAAAGCTAATGATGTACATCTCAGCGGGCTACAAGCGTGGACACTGGACACAAGAGCTTTCCTGTCCATTAACGCTCCACCTGCCATGGCCTTTATACTCTCATAACACGCTGTGTTTGTGGATAACTTTTATAGTATGTGTGATTATTTCTCCTCCTGAAACACTCAACGCACGCAACAGTGTTGTCCTCATGCATAATGAATACTTTATTCACCAAGGTGTGTGCTACTGCAACTGCATAAATAGTTTACATGCATATTTTGAGGGTTGAAACAGATCACAGTTTATGCACTGAGCCATGTTAATAAATGCGTTTTGCCGTGTGGGCTTGCGGTTATATTTTTTATTTATAATTTAATTTGGCATGAGTGCAGGGAAAACTGTGGTCTATTTTACCAGCATGGATATATGTAGAATCAACTAGTTATATCCGTATAAAAATTGTATAGTGTGTAGTATACGTTTGGATAACATTTTTTCTAGATCTAACAAGGAGAGGGAGATATGTTTTTATCAAGCAGCAGGTGGGCACAAGAACATTGAGGTAAACAACAAAGTAAAGTCAGCGAGTGATGAATGCAAAGCAGATGCACTTTACTCTTACTCACTTGGCACCAAATCCACTCCCTTAAAATCATCTGCAGAGGTGTGGGGCGAAGTCATGAAGTCTACTTTTTCTTTTTGCTACACTACATACTAAAGTAAAGAAGAGTTTTAGGGCCACAGGAGAGAAAAAATCAGATAAGGAAGTTTTTTTTCATTATGTCGAGAAATGTCAAGAATAAAGACGAATACTCCAAAATGCTATTGAAGTTAGTGGGGCATTTATATATTTTCAGCATACTACAAATGACGTGTATGTATTGGGACATCCTAAATCTTTTTCCTGGCATACTAAATAGTAGGGAAGTATGGGTATTGGAATGCAGGGATTGTGTAGGTTTAGTCAATTTTTTAGCAACAAGACTACATCTGTGTCCGAAATCCATCGGTTACACTCAACCCAATTCAGCCTATCTTGTCTATTCCAGATGTCTGACAGGGAAAGCGGCTGAGTGCCAATCCATTTGCTGTCTGTTTTCACCATGCTGGATAGACAATGTTTAGTTTCGCACTGAAAGGTTAGTAGAGATAAAACTAAAAGGTTAGAATGGATTCAATAACAGATCTGTAAAATGAAATCATCAGTGTCTTGTCGACCTTAAAAGTGTTCACACTTCGCTAAGTCAAGTGAGAAAAAGAGTGAACTTAAATTTGCCAGTTGGACACACAGATGCTCAACACTTTAAATGCATTTTATTTAACTTTAAAGGTGAAGTAAGCGATTTATTTATGTTAATATAAGTGTTAAATCGCTCTTTATTCATACAGTGATCACTTATATAGTGTGCGCGTTTCATAAAGCCGATCTCTCAGTCACTCGCTCTGCATGTAATCGGCAAATACACTTTTCGGGGATCCCACTACTGATAACCAATCAGAAGAGAGAACGGCACCTGTCTCACTGCCGGTGCACGAGCAGAGCGGCAGATGGCTGAATGTGTATGCGCCTACAATGGCGGAGCAGGTAAAAATCCTTCCCAAAGTCTGTTTTGATGGTTTTTATCATGTTTTATAACACTTATGGATCGGAGATGATGCTAGATAACTCGCTGCGTGCATTAATGTGGTGACGTGGGGATGAGGGAGGGGACTGCTAACTGCAGTCACTGACAGGAAGTTAGCTAAACTGACCATTCCGCTTACTGAACCTTTAACTTTTGGATATGTAAATAGTGTTGAAGCTCATATTAGGAACATAGGATACCATCTCAATATTGTGTCCATGCTGCCTGTTACACATGCAACATGTTGCTGATGGAAATTAACACCACTGCATATGAAGCATCGGATCTCACTTAGACTGTCAGTCCGTCACCATCTCACTCAAAAATCCCCACCTGCTCTCAGGCAAGACTGATCGGGGAATGTATTTGAACGTGTGGAGCCTTAATTGAGGGTTTTAAAAGATGAAAAGGTGGCCTAATGATGGGAGAAATTTTCGTGGAAATGCATGAAATAGAAAGAGAGGAGGGAACATCAACGTATCTCGGTAGGAATTCAAAGTGTAAGGTCTTTTTTCTGGATGCATTATTAAAAAGGCAGTGGCTGGGTATAAGCTTCTTGCAGCAGCAGTCTCAGCATCACAAGTTTCAAATGGGAAATTCTAATGAGGTTCAGGTATTAAGGATACATCCCCCTTGCAAACACGTATTAGACCAGGTATGCTAATGAAAATAGCAAAACGATTTTTATATTGCTAACATTAAATCATGGGAATCAACCACCAAACAGCTTTTTTTAATAGCAAACCCCTTTGTCCCCGGGAATATAAATTATTCACTCCTACCTGTGCAGAGCTGAGTGTGAATATATCGTTTCAGCTACATATAATAGGCTTTCTAGGAGCTCATTACAATGACTACTTTTTTAAGCATTTTTGTTCCTGCAGTGATTTAATTATAAATTACAATTTGAGTGTTTCTACCAGTACTTCCTACCTCATTGCCGTCTGAGCATTCAAACATTAAGGGCACCCTCACACTAGTGCCAGTTAGCCCCATACCGTGACAATTGTAGAAAATATGTAGCATTCACACTGGTCAACAGGGCCGGCGGTAGCCAGGGGCCAGGGTGGGCCGTGCCCACCCAAATGTGGGCTGTGCCCACCCAATCAAAAAAAAAATAATAATAATTTTTTTTTTTTAGATGGAAGTCCAGACCCACTATCGGACGGACCTGTTCATTCGCTGTCCAAGATGTCAAATAAAATTCAGACAATTAATTAATACTAAAGAATATACCATTACCATGCATTGCTTCTAATTGTATTATTGGGTGGGCAGGACAGCCTGCCTCCAAGTTACCCACCCGCTTAAAATGGTCACTGGTCAGCAGAGCCGGCCCGAGGCATAAGCGAAATGAGCGGTTGCTTAGGGTCCGGACTGCCAGGGGGGCCCCCCCAATTTATTTTTTTATTTTGTTTTATTTTTTGTGTTTGATATCAACATCATATTATGTAAATGTAAATTATCATACAATAAAAGGAATACAATGTTTTGGTAGATAGTTAATAGCTTAATAATTGAATCAGTTCATCTGGGAGGTAATCCGAGGTTAACTGATCACGTCACGTTCAAGTCCATGGCATGCACAGTTAGTATTGAGTTTATTTAAAAATATTTGAAAATGGGGCTGCCCTCAGTTGCCCATGCACTGTATATAGTCTATAGCCTATTTCAGCCTCGTCTGTGGAAAAAAAGATAACTGGACAACAGTGTTCTTCTGCTTCGTTTCTTTCACTGCATTTAAATGAATTCATTTTATTACAGCCCATCCCAGAGGACCCTGCATAATATTTTTATATTATTTCAAATGTATATTTCTATGGAAAATCCATGTGTCTTTCTTCAATAGCTTCTAATTCATCCGACCCAGTGTCTCCAAATTATTTGTTCACACAACATTCCTCAGATTTAGCCTCTTAATTTTCCTCTCAAAGTGCACCAGATTCATGCATTTCACTTTAAAAAGGTTAAAAAAAAATCTCCCGGGGGGGCATACCCCCGGACCCCCCTAGCAGAGTTGTGACCTCGGCTGGCTACTATTTTCACCCAGCTGGACATTGGAGCCAATAGTGGAAATACTATATATCTATGTGTATAGTATATAGCTCTGGACTACCACCATCCAGGTTGCCCAGTCCCAAAGCTTTCTCTTCAATCAGCTCAGGCTGCCTACAGTTAATACTGTGATTAAAAAAAAGATACATTATGTTGTATATAATGTATATTATATGTTATTCATAAACATTTGAGAAAAAAAACATGCAAGAATCAAATCTCCCACACAGCAACACTCAAAGTTTATTTGCATATTGTGTATTGTCTACACAATTCACAGTAAATGTGCCAAAAATCATCGGTCTCTCTGCCCAGTGTGCCCACCTAAAATTTCTACAGGCCCACCCTAATCTGACTGTCTAGAACCGGGCATGCTGGTCAAACATACTAAACTTAAGGGGTGCTAGCATGCTTAGGCACATCATAAGTATTCCGGATTGCCCGGAAGTATTGCTTGTTTGACATTTAAAATGTAAGTAGATTAGATTTTCCCTCCAAAAACTATTAGTGAAAGTCGTTTTCAATATACTTTCTGTGCAATATCTGATTAAACCTGGCTGTTGTTTACACAGCATATTGCATGCTGGGAAAAAAATATCTGGGCTAACATTTCATTGGCTCCTGTTAAGTCAACGGCTCTATCAAAATACCATCAAATATTCTGCCTAAAGATGTTCTGGTCGTCCTGCCGCCATGATTCATAACCACTGACATTGACAAATAACTGCTCCCATGTCGCTTTCTACTAAAAGATCTCTTTGACAGCAGCAGAGCCACTGCTTTGGTGCAGAGGTGAACTGTAGTCACTCTACATCCATGCATGTACACACACACACACACACACACACACACACACACACACACACACACACACACACACACACACACACACACACACACACACACACACACACACACACACACACACACACACACACACACACACACACACACAAAAGGATTCCCAGTTTATTCCCTACAGCTGCTTACAGGGACCATTGTAGATATCATACACACGTCATCCGAATGAATAATACGCAGAAATAAGCCTGGGAATTGGTGAAGTGTTTCTTTAATTAAACCAAAGCCCTTTGTCTCACCATGGTCTCTAAAGAAATGGATAGCTCCTGTTTGGGTTTAAGTATGTGTGTGAAGGGAAAGAGTGAAAGAGGCAGAGAGAAAGGCCCATAAATTGTAATTCCTAATTAAAGCTTTGTTGACTTTTAGGGAGTCAGTATTTTCGCAGACGATTACACACATAAACTCCTCCTGTCTGATTTATGAATGTATTCGTATAGGAAAGAGATGTAGATTTGACTTGTTTGACTCTTTATCCACACAGTGTTTGGATGAAAACCAGCTCAAAATCAAAAGCTTGGTTGATCCATCCATCCATCTCGACATCATCTGTTTGAGGTTTGGTGGTTGGTGGTTGGTGGAGGTTTCCTGTCAGATAAGATTCACACTTCATATGGTTACACATTGATGTAAGATATTTTATTAAAAAGGAGAAACAAACATTGCTGTCCCTTTTCATGTGTGGACACTTAAGAGAAGACAGAGGGAAGGGTCCCATGCATGTTAGGAATGGATGGGCTGCTATGTCTGAAGGTTAGATGTGTGACACACTACGTTACCAAGAGGGAAAATATAGGGTAGTGTCACTATTTCAAGCAGGCATGGAAGCGCTTCAAATTGGTTACATAGGAACATTTTGGGAATCATACTGTTAGTGGCAAATACATTTTTCTGTAAAAATTGCCAAATAGATATTGAATTTCAATGTGCAACTGTTAAGGTAAATTTCATGTCACATTCTAGCTCCCTACTGCTACCATCACTGTCATACAAAATTTGCAATGAAGATATTGGCTGGTTGTCAAGACTCGTTTCACATATAAATATCAGTGTAACGGTTGGGTCTGGAGGACACAGGCGCGGAGACAGTATAAGTAAAAGATGATTTCTTTCAAGAGAAACCAGCAGGGTGTTAGGACCGTGATCCGGGGAGGGGAACTGGCTGGCATGGGGGTCCAGGGAGAGAGCAACGGGGCAAGTCCAGGGGGCTGAGTGGAAGCAGGCTAGAGCAGGCAGGCAGGAGGGGTCCGAGGAGTAGTGCTGGAGAGCTAGGGCTGGAGCTGGTGGCTGGAGTCAGGCCGGGAGAACTGTGGCAGAGAAACAGGGGTTAACCAGGAAAAAATGCAAAAAAAGCGGAGTTGAAAACAGGTGAGCAAGAGAGTGAACTGACTGTATGAAAACAGAAGCTACAATCTGGCAGTGTCTGGAAGGTAGGCCCGGGTATATGTAGAGCAGTTGATGAGGATTGAAGGCAGCTGTGAATGTTGTTAATTGACTCCAGCACACCTGGCTCCACCCCTACAATTAGCTCAGCACAAAGACAAGGGTGAAAGAGAAAACACACACAAGGCCAAGGGGCCCAAGCGGGATCATGACAATCAGCATATAACCATCAAGTTTTGAACTCTACCAATGACATTCCCTGCGTTCCAAATCACATTAAATCCCTAGTTAAAACTCCCTAGAGTTTTAGGGCCACAGGAGAGAAGAAAAAAAAATCAGATAAGGAAGATTTTTTTTCTCATTATGTTGAGAAATGTCAAGAATAAAGACGAATACTCCAAAATGCTTTTGGAGTTAGTGGGGCATTTATGTATTTTCAGCATACTACAATTGACGTGCATGTATTGGAACATCCTAAATCTTTTTCTGGCATACTAAAAAGTAGGGAAGTATGGGGGTTGGAACGCAGCCTCCACAACAGCTCACTGTCTTCCAAATGTTTGCACTCTTTAAGTTTTAAACGGTAACCTTCAATACTTAACCTTTTAAAGTCCTAACTCCAGCAGTAAATCCATTCACTAGGATTACTCTACATGTGGTTGAGTGGCGGGCGAGTTTGCTTAGCAGTGACCCCTTGCTATTCAAACCTGCTATCCAATTTCTTTATGTATATTTCTTTAAGTTTTTTTGTTGCAGGATGCACTTCCCACGTTTCCAATGCTCCCTCAGTCAACACTGGTGATTGTTGAGTGGTTTAAACAACTCTCCAAGCAATTTGTGTGCCCGGGACGAATTAATCTAATGAAATGTTTTGAGTCAATTAGATTGAAGGCTGCAATTCTTTGTCTTTCTTATACTCGGTATGGCGTGCTAAGTGCACACCTTGTCAGACAATACCATTGCACTCTGATTGTAAGGGGAGAAGCAGGGAATAAATACATCCTATAGCCTCCTCTTCACTCACTCACACCCCTGGCTTGTCTGTTTAAAGGTGGAGCCAGCAATTCTGGAGAATGCCTGTGGTCCAAAACATTGTTTGTCACAATTAGTGATTTTGATAAAAAGATTTAAAAAAAATCCAATGTTAACACACAGCTTAGGCTCTGTAAACAGGCATGTTGCTATCTACAGTGGGCCCCCTGTTTAAAACCCTTTGTTAGGATAACAGTTAACAGAGCCTAGGCTTTTTATTAACACTGGATTTTTTTCAACACACACACACACACACACACACACACACGCACACGCACACGCACACACACACACACGTGCACACACACACACACACACACACACACACACACACAGTACTTTCAGGTAGTGGACTGTGAGGAGATATTCACAAATTTTGACAAAGTGATTTAGTCAACAATCATTTCTGCAGAATCACTGACTCCACCTTTACTATTGTGCCATTGTGTATTTGTATGCATCTGAGTGAGGAGCTGGTCTGCTGTTGTAAAGGGTGATTTATTGTAATAGGTGGTGTGTTGGGGTAAGGATACTTGTTAGTGAAAATATTGCTGCAGTCAGACTGGCAAGAGTGATGTGTATTTGCAGACAGTTATGCACTTTTATTGACAAACACATATACACTGAAGCTAAACCTGTTAAGCACATGGACATAATTCACTTCAATGTGATGTATATAGGGGTAGGGAAAGTTTTAGCCACACTGATGGCTCTATCCATCTGACTCTCATTTAGAATCACTTTCATGACCTTTAAAGGCTTGGGTCCTTTTTTCGCAGCCCGTTTAGCAGCCTTGACACACACAGCTAAAGAGGTGAATGAGGTCTGATAGCAGCAGATTAGCCGTGCCACCCCCTGTCCATTTATCCACATTAATCCCAGGAACAAGAAAGGTTATATTCTTCATGTAAATATATATTTTAAGTCAATAAATGGATTAAATGCCCCATGGGACTATTTGAGAGATGTTTTCACCCTTTTGCGAATGCGTAGGTGCATTAGTCATGACATTATGGAGGTGGTTAGACAGTGGTTCAGAGCGGAGGAGGATCTGTGAAATGTTTCGTTTTACACCAGTGAACTGAAAAAAAAGCCTGTGTGGCTCTTAAAACTAATATTAGCATTATTAGTTTGATTAGCATTATTCTATTACCCATTATCATATATAGATTCTTGTATGCCTATTGTACACTGACCCAAAAATGTAAAAGCAACACGTTCGTTCTTCCTCCAATTTTCCACAAGCTGAAATCAAAGACCTATTCTCTCCACACAAAAGGTCCTATTTCTCTCTAATTCTGTTTCACACGTGTTTAAATCTGTGATAGTCATAACACAAGGATAAAGGTACTTTGAATACTTTGAATGAATATAAATGATTGTAACTTTAAAACCTTCATATCTTCCTTACTAAAACAATGCAGATGTTCAAGTTAGTATTAGTATATTTTTACTGTTAAAGATATTTTGGAGGCATTGTAGAATCTAAGCATATTGGTACATATATGGTTTCATAGAGGTAAAATAGCCTCTTTAGGACTTTCTATATACTATATACTATTCATGTATATCTATATACTTTTCATGTATATCAGTCTAAAGTGGCCAGCAGGCACAGATCTCCTGCGATGGCATCTTAGCCCGCGGTGTGTTTGTCTGAAGCCACTGTGACGGCTGTGTGTGTGCAGTAGTGTGTCTCCACAGTCTGCTACTGGTGCTGTGAGGCTATACTTGAACAGCTGATCTCAAATCAGCTGAGAGCCTAGGTAGGATAGGAAACAGCAGCATTTGCTTATGGGGGATGTATGATGAATAGGCCGGGCAACAGAGATCAGAGTGAAGAATACAGTTGTGTGTGTGTGGCACAGATGGAGGCAAAGAATGACTGAGCATTGCGGCTAATCAGAGGAGCAGATGCAAACAGTTGTTGCTCATAATGAATTTTTTACACACTGGAGAATAAAAGTTTTGATAAGGTTATCCGCCTGAACTCAACACTTTATATGCTAATGTGCATTCAATAAAGTCAATGATGACTTTGAAATAGTTAAGCCGAGAAACTTTTACCAAAATTAAATGTTGAGGGGGTTGAGTTCAGAAGTGTAGAGTTATGCTTAGGGGATATTAATATTTTTTTGGATGGGGGGGGGGGGGTTATAGGTTGAAATGTTTACTTTATCTCATACTACAGTTAGATTTATTTAAAATGGATTCCATGTTTATTTCAAAAGCATGGCTTTTTTTCTCTCTCGCTCACAAGACTGACAGCACTACTAAGCAGTTTGAGAAAGTACTGTGAGCAGTTCAAAGACATCTAAATGCACAAATGCAAAACTTGACCAGAAGGATTGAATGAAATGTAATGCACTTATATGAAAACACACACATGTATACATTAATTCTGGTGTAGAACACCAAATAAATGCCATTCTATATATTTGCTCAGAGGCATAGCAAAGAGACAGGCAAATTGAATCATGGTGTGGTATGTTTTTGTTGTATTTTTTTTTTCAGCATTAACACCATCATTTGGATTTGCCATGAATATAAAAACATTTTGAAAATAATCCACCTTTTGTCATCCATCTTTAAGTTCCTACAACAATATGAGAAAATAAGATTTTTTGGGGCATATTTCGAATGGTAGAATTGATCGTGATTAACCATGATTAATCCACAGTGTTAACAGAATTTAATTTGCTTTATTGTATAATATTTTAATGCACAATACATGCTTTCTGGCTGTTGAACTTTGTCCCAGTTTTGCTACAAGTTTGTTGTTTAGCCTTGAAGCCTAATAAGATTTTGGCACATACAGAGGTATGACGCATTCATGTGCACAGTAGTTTCACTCCCCATATTCTGTTATCAGACATTGTATGAAGGATAACACCAGCTGAGATGAATTTCTGGGAATATCTGCCTAATTGGAACATTTCTGCTTTCGCCAGCAAAACGGGCTGGACACACCAAACCTAGTATGTGTTTGCGCACACACCACCTTCTCTTGCATATAATCCCATGTACACTGTTCATTCGATGTATTCAACCATGTATCAAGCCAGGTACATTGTTGTTTGACCCTTGTATGCTGTTTGCAAGTAAATTCACCTGCTTCCAAGAAGGCCTGACTCAGTTTCAATTATTCAAACACTTGGGTAGTTTGATGAAATAATTCTAGTAACACACAGCTTCCCTGTGATTATTATTTTTTTGTATCTTTTGATAGCCCTAGTGCTTTACCATTGTTACGTTGACGATACGCAGCTCTACTTGTCTGCGCGCCCGCAAATTCTACCAGCCTGCAAGTCCACTGAAGTCTGCGCTTTGGATTCAGCATAAGACTGCAAATGTGGGTTACATGATTGAGGGGAAGGAGGCTGAGTGCATGGGTGTCATGGATACCCTGAGTGGTGTTGGCTGAAACACCTGCACCGAAAGAATAGGTAATGGCAGGCAGCAAACTCATCTCCGCTTTTGCTTCAGATGCCTAATGTCTTTTGTAAAATATGTTGATCTCAATGGCAGTGACAACTCTACCGTCATCCCAACTGGAAAGTGAGCTGAATTTTTTCTTTTTAAATGTAATTATTTTTAGAGGAAGTGCAATGCTACTTACTCACTGCTTTGCAATCTTTTTGAGCCAATTGTGATTTTTTTCCTCAAGCTAACCTCAAATTGTTATTTATTTAGATTGCACTGCCGGCAAACACAACTCCAGTTTGTAACACAGATTCATGGGAGGGCTTGTTTTGTGAATTTTGTTATTGTCTCATATTGATTAACAAACATGATCACATAATCACAGACTACAAACAGTGTGGCAGTCAAATGTTACTGACAACAAGAGACAACAATTTGTGTAGTGGTTGAAAATACCCTTCGGCAAACAAAAGGTATTTTTAACAAATGCAAATACAGTAAGAAATGCAATGTTCACTCCCCCTTCCCTACTCCAAAACATGTTGTACATTGTCAGGGGAGAGATCACTCTCACACAAGTTGTGTGTTAAGAATAGAACCTCAGGATATATTTGTATATAAATTAGGATGACAAATTAGCAGTCACATGTGGATTTTATAATATATGCGAAGAAAAAAAGGCCTATTCTTCTATCTACACCATTGGGTCACAGCCAAAAGTATCACATTTTCTCTCGAGTATGAAACAAGAACAAAAAGATAATAACGTCAGCTTTATATTTGATAAAAGATTAGAGGGCTGAAAACAAATTACCTGAATATGGCGCGCATAGTGAAGAGAGATATTGGAAAATGTCAATGCATGTGTGGATAGAGAGGATGATTGTCTCCTCTGCCCATTTCCCTCAGGGTGTGTGTGTGTGTGTGTGTGTGTGTGTGTGTGTGTGTGTGTGTGTGTGTGTGTGTGTGTGTGTGTGTGTGTGTGTGTGTGTGTGTGTGTGTGTGTGTGTGTGTGTGTGTGTGTGTGTGTGTGTGTGTGTGTGTGTGTGTGTGTGTGTGTGTGTGTGTGTGTGTGTGTGTGTGTGTGCGTGTGTGTCCTCTCCCTGAAGTGAGTAATAATGACGGTGATTACCATATAATAGACTAAACCTGGCTCTGACTGATACAGCAATAACAACATGGGTAGGCCATTCGCCATGTTATTTATTCACAAAAATGATCAAATACAAATATGATCTTTTTTCTATATTATTAGTCTTTCTATCATATCCAGGCCAGCTACATATTGCCTGGGGAAAGTTTGTATTTTGATAAGGGCGCTGGGAAATTCAATTTAGTTTTTGTATTAGTGTATGCATATGTTGTGAGTGTCTGTAGAGTGGAAGCAGAGGGAAGTTATTGTCAGTGGTGTGTGTGATGATGTGTGATCAATATTGAGTCTAAGGGAGTTCAGGGGTCAAAGCTACAGAGAAATACACTACTTTGATATCGACCCCTCTCAACCCAGCAACTCAGCTGCATTGATTTCCAGCACAACTCCTCAGTATGACATTTTTTTCTTAATGTCACACAGAGAATACAGAATCAACATTTATAATACCTTTCGTGTTGTTTTTTCTAGGGGCAATTTTGTCTTGTTTATATCGTTAAGAACTTGTAGGAAATGATACTCTGCTATGTTGTGCAGAGCAGGAGCTTGTATGGGATATGCTTGACTAAGAACGAAGACAGGACGCAAGAGTAAAAGTCTGCCTACTGATAGACACCTCTCTAGTAACACATTATATCTAGTATGTTCATTTTGTACACAGAGATGCAAAATACACAATTTGTAGTTTCGGAGGGAGTTCTTTTCTCTGGATATTTATTAATGCTAAACTAAGCTATTAAGTGTATTAAGGTATTATTAAGGTATTATATTTACGGTAGGAAGGGGTCCAACCGTAAAATATAATGTACCTTGATACACAAGCCATGGAGACTAGTTTTTTTACCCGTGCGTCTCAGACAGAAACACTGTAAACACTATAAACACTTTGAATCTTGAATCCATCTCTTTTTTCTTCATATACACAGCCACACTCGCTCTCCCCCTGCTCTCTCTCTCTCACACACACACACCACACAAACACATCTTGCCAGACGTCAAGGCAGCTGTAGCTTCTGTGTGTGTGTGTGTGTGTGTTGATCACAGGTGACCGGTCGGGTTGTGGATCTTATTTTAACAGGGCCGTGCGGGTCCGGATTTGATTTTGAAATAATGACGGGTCAGGTCCTGTACTGAGCTTCATGGGTACAGGCGGGTGTGCGTCAAAAAGTTAAAATATATTTACAACAGCAGTGACGGTATTCTCTGTTGACAAAATCAAGTTCATCCACTTCAATGTTATCCGGTTTGCCGTCTACCAGATTCCCGGAGTGTGAATGCATTATAAGTCTGAGAGAAAGAAAAAGGCTACAAGGATCTTTAATCACTGATCCCTTCAGCTCTGGTGTTTAAATCTAGTAACTTGTGTTGTGAGGCCACACCTCCTCTGCTGTTATAAGGCAATTCACTAAAACGATTCTACCCACGGGTTCTGAATAAAGTAACCTTACCTCAACTAGAAGAGCATCTAGGGATTGTGTCTTTCCGTATCTCAAACACACTAAAACAGACATGCTGCTTTTGATTCCACTGGTGCACTGAGTAGATAGCTGTTGGTTTGAGCAGTATAATCACCTTGAAGTGTTCAGCCTGGCCGAATCCAATCTTTTAACCCCAGTTCACGTGGAGCCCACGGGCGTTATCAGTAATAATGACATGCCTGGCACTCTGTGGTTCTTTGTTCAGATTTTATCCGCTCTCCTCCTCACTCTCTCTTCCACTTTATGATCTAAAATGGATGCCAAATCCCCATTGGCCTCGCTGGTAGATGCCAGGAGACTTTGAAGTGGTAGAAGTTTGACAAATGGCCCAAGGCAAGTGTTTCATGATGGGGCTATGGGGAGGCAGCTACCCCCGACTTACACCAACATGCACGGGGTTACACATCTTTCACACGAGAAGGGCATTGGCAAATAGTTTCTGGAGGACAAGAAATGCCAGAGCCAAATCTGCACTTCAAGCTTTTCTATGTGTCTGCCTTTCACATTTAATAAACCTGTTTCAAGAATAACAACTTGTTTCACCTTTTGTTGAACCCTTTCCTTCATACAACCACTGTATTACCCTGTCCACTAACCTTCCCCTTCCACTCAGATTCAGAATACTTTATAAACTGCAGGCATAATGGCCAGCAGGGGCACAACTACCTTCTTTCTGTGGGGTATGCAGACACATAGCAGGCGTCTAACGAAGACTTCAAAGAGAGAAGGAGCTTCAGGATAAGGGATTATTTTAAAAAAAAGGTTCATTCTGTGTCCCCAAATTATTCCAGAAAATAGCACTAAATAGCGCACATTGACACAGTTGATTTAGCCTTAGTTTTCTTCTCAAAGTGCACCAGATTGATAGCCTGGAAATCCAGACCCTGATATCTTGAACGATAGAGGGTCTGGCCACGATCAATAGTAATTTCCAACTCAAGGGGCGGCTCCTACTCGTGCATTTCAAATGCCACTGCACGCAGTTGGATAGCACTACAACCAATCAGAGCGATGCACAAGGTGACGTAAGCCCTGTTCATTTAGCAAACAGCTGTTAAATTAAACGTTTGCCGTGGTCGGTCTGCAAAACAGAACATTCCACTCCACTTACTTGCTAATGAAATATTTGAGTGCCGTCTTCCAAATCGTAAAGGGTCGATGCCAAAGCAGTCTCAAACTCACACAACATATCCGCAGCCATCTTTGATGTTTACTATCACGGCTTCGACGTCGCATGCACGTCACTGTCGTCATCCGGTTACGTCCACCCCAGAGTACCATACAAAGGGCTCTGGCGCGCCCATATGAGATAGAACCAATTGAAACGTGAGCCCAGATTTCTGATCTTTTTGAAAAAGCTTCAACGGAGAGTTTCCAGACCAACAGGCGCAGCAAATTTAATTTGCCAGCGCCTAGTGGCAGGTCTGGGAATGCCAGGCTACCAGATTGATGCATTTTCCTTTAAAAGGTTCAAATTTGTCTTCCGGGGGACCCCCCTAGAAGGTCCAGGGTCCCAAACACAGTCTCCCAAATCCCTTTGAGGAACACAATGTGTGGCCGGGTATTAAAAGTCATTAGGCCAGGGGGTGGGGGGGTTCTGTACAAGTAACCTTAAAATGATTTGGTCATTCATCGATAGAATATATTATGCCCTTTTTTTGCACTGAGCACCTGCCCCCTAACATGTCTGTGCACGCCACTGCTAACAACCCAGCTGTGACGTCATTTTCAGGAACATAGGGCTGTGGGACCATTGGGCTGTGGGAACATAGGGCCTAATTTTGAGCGGGAAACATTCTTAGAAATGTCGGACCAATGGGCTGTGGGAATATAGGGATGACCCCGCTACAAGCTTCAGCAGCAAATGGACAGTCAAGTGGCACCAAGCAGATATGCCCTGAATCTGTCTTGTCAGACGTTTAGAGATGTCAGAGTTCAATAGTGCCACAGGGAACTTTTTTGGAGATGCTGTTTTTCACTCTATCAGTGGGTAAGCTCATCTCTAGTGCCTGCTTAATGTGACCAGCTTAAACAGATAGTGTCCAGGATGTGTTATGCATTTTTTAATGTTCTTAGGCCTCCTTACACAGTGTGTGCTGAGAACGTGTTCAAGTGATGGCATCTCAATGCCAACAATGTCCTGTGCTGTTTCCAAAACACACTGAAGGGCTTTTCTGTCAGCTTTGGTTCCACTGCTATATCAGCCTCTCATGCAGCTTGTTAGGATGCTCTCTATGGTGCATCTGTAAAAGTTGACAAGCAGCAATGGGGAAGGTTGGCTTTCCTCAGAAAATAAAGACGTTGTTGTGCCTCACACAACTGCGCTGAGGTGTAGTCAGCCCCGGAAGGTCCCCTGTATTAATCTCTGAATAGACATTGCGGTGTCAACTGGGGAAGTTCCTCCTGATGAGCTCTTTTCTGATGTTCATTCATAACTCCCCTTTACGACTTTGGTTTTCATAGTGATTTTAATAAATTGTTTTAGACATTTGTCCCCCAAAGCTACATAATTTCATACAGAAACAGACATTTTTCTAATACGACATGTGTATGACATTCCCCATATATGACTCGGGACTGAGCAAAAAACCTGTCACCTGTGACCTCATCACAATGTGAAACCATTGACACTACACAACAGCTTCTACAATTGAACTAATATGCATGCCTTCCATCACACTGCATCCATGTAATTTCCACAAGCAATGATTGACAACCATATAATTGGCCCTGTCTTATTAATTACAGGTAGATAAGAGTGAATTGCATACCTAAAGTGTGGCTAGTTTTGAATACAAAATAGCAAAAATCCCATAGTCGTTTTATTTATTACAGAGAAAAAGGGGAAGAATGGGAGAAGATAAGAAAGAACATTTTGTCAGGACTGATAAAAATAATTCATTACCATGTAAAGGTCTTAGGAACATGGCAGAAATAACATTTTTCATAAAGAGCAGTTTAAGATTCATACGCAATGTTGAATATTAGATTTTTGGCTGAATGCGTGATATTACAGAGTAGTTTCTCTGCTGGGTAAAAAAATATTCCTCAGTCCAGAGGGCACAAAGGTCGCCCCACACTTCAACTTCTCTACTGGAATAGTATTTTTGATGTGGCAGCACTCGGAGGAAGACTGTGGACTTGAAACGGCAAATTGAAGAAACAGTTTAAAGCTTCTGGGCATAGACAAAAACAAAAGCTAGAGAGTGAAGGGAAAATCTTCTGCAGATAACTTCCTTCAGATGCTCTCAATCTTCAAAATAAACGTTTTCTTTACTGCGTGGTTTTAAAAGGGAATTTCACCCAAATCACTCAAATACACATGTTGTTGTTTTATGCTCTAATCTAATGTGTCACTATAATTCATAAATGTAGCAAGGTACTGTAGGTAGACACCACCAATAAAATGCTTAGCTCTAAATGGTCACTGTTCAGTTCTCTATGAACACCACTCCAGACCAATTTGAGTCACATGAACACAAAGCTAATTAAAGAAAGGTGAGATGTGGGCAGCATTTCAGTGCAACCGGGATAGTTGTCTTTAGTCTGTGGCTCCGAGTCGAAAGCCTACTGGTTCCTATTGATAGTATAACCATTGAAACAGCTGGGTGTTTGTAGCTGTTTTTGGAAAAGCATTCATTGTTAGATTTTGTCTTTTCATTGTTGAATTATTATGTAAAAATGGCATAATACAGCAAAACATCAACTTAATCTTCATGTGGCCTTAAAACGCTGTATTGCTGGAGGCCTATCAGTGCTAAGAGGGCCTTGTGTATCAGTGAGATGTCTCCACAGTGATGCCTAAATAAAGCAAAACATAATCCCTCACCTCAGAGGTGGATAGAGATGTAATGCATAAGCCGGAAGAATACTGTACATAATGGGTTATCGTAATCAATAACACGTTTACAGAGCCTACCAAAATAAATTCCCAAGGTGGCCAAGAGATCAATTTCAGTCATTCTTTGAGTGAGGATTACATATTTTCACAAATTTAAGAGGAGGGAATTGTGATGGATGGTGCTTTACCTGCAGCAAACTGCTTCAGGAAGTTGACGTAGCACAACAAAAAGGATATTTCTTTGGAGGGGTGGACCATTGTCATGTGTGTGTGGGTGTGTTTGTCTTCATGTACTTGTGTGGACCAAGACTTGGCAGACGAACCAAGCTGTGAGGACATTTATCTTTGCGGGGACATTTTGGCCAGTACTCACAAAGATAAGGCTGGAATCTTGGGGGCACTTGTGGTGTAGTGGTTAGATCACCCGCCCATAGAGCCTCAGTCCGCAAAAGCAGCAGACCACTGGTTCCAATATGGCCCATGGTCGTTCACTGAATGTCATTCCCTTCTCTAACCCTGCGCTTGTCCCTTTAATCGACAGTCAGTGGTTATTTACTGGTGCTGAGGACCTACTAATCCCTACTGACGCTCCCAACTCCCAGGGTGTCATTTGGAGGAGCTGTTCACCACTGCTAGCCCATATTGACTTGCTGGGTTTTTATGTTCCTGCTGTATTCAGAACAGTCTCTACAGAGAACCCTTTCCCTGCCCTTCCAGCCCCCTTTTGTTTTCAGTGCAAATTAAATATTGATGAGAGGCCGTGGCACCCTCTTTTAATCTGTTCCTCTCTCTCTCTCTCTCTCTCTCTCTCTCTCTCTTGTGCTGCTTTGCCTTTATTCTCTAGGCCCCTGCATCTTGTTTATCATCACTTCCTCTATTATTGTCTTTCTGGTGCAATCTTTAAGCAGATGATGGATAAAAGGGCAGTGCTTTTTTGTGTGTGTCCGAGATTTTATTTGTGTGTTTACAAAGGAGGCCTGCCAAAGATTCTGAAGACGGGGTTTACAACAACCGTTTATATTTAATGTCAGGAGTGTTGGGGTAATTTGAAAGTCATCATACTCAATATTAAGTTAATTAGAAAAACAAACTTATTTTCAAGTAATTATACACTTATTAAAAACATTCTCTTGAATATTATTTTCCATTTCTACCAAGTCTGCTCTGAAAATACCAATACATTGTACACACTCTCCTTTACCTCTGTTTATGGTCTCTACAAACCCCTGAGTGAGATATCTTGCCCCTTAAGCTGCTTATGTTAACAGCTAATTGCTGGCTGTTTGTGCTGTTAGGGTCTGGGCAGGTGGTGCACAGTGGGATTCTCTTGCTTTTTCTCTGCCAACAGTTTCCCGCTTCAGCTGAAAACTTGGGAGCAGTGAGAGTGAGTCAAAACAGTATAGTGGGCTGGACAGGTGAACTCATGCGGAAATTCACTATTAAAGTCTGTACAGACAAAAGGGAGTTGTGGATACAGGTACTATTTGGTTGCATATGTTATATATTAGCGATTGCATTACATCGGATTAACAAGATCTTTTATTCAGGTCAAGAAATAACTTTCAAGCTTAAAACCCGACTAAAATTAGGTCAGCTACAACAAAGTTACGAAGCCATCTACAGCTATAATCAACTAGCAACAGTTGTCATTTCAGCCAGTAGAATTGAAAGCCAATTTACAATGGAAACTAGCGTTTTAATATAGTTAAATTAGGCTTAGTGAAGGGTTAATTATAATTAATGTTCTGACATAACTTCCTGTGAGAAAGCAAACAAGTCAAATAACAGTTTTTCTACTCAGTTTGACTCAATTTAATATATATCGCTCCTTCTACTGCTTCATTTAGATAGCAGTTAGAGAGCTAATTGGATCATCATATGAACCATAAAAATATTGCATTTAAAGTGCACACATAGATACTCCTCTATTTCTTTAAAAGTCCATTTGTTAGTTTTTCCATCAAGGTAGACAGGCAAAACAGCAGCATTATCAGTGTATACTACTTGTTTTACAATCTGGCAGGTGTCTCGGGTGGTAATAATGTAATGAATTCTTCTCCAGCAACGGCCCATGTACACCATTACTCTTATCCCCCAGACCATGGCATGCTAATTAACATTTCTAAAATACAATTTGTTTTCAGAGAGCGTGAGAGAAGAGAGTGAGAGTAAAGGGTTTGAGGGAGGAAGGGAGGGGGGGATGCGTTTTTTTAATTTGATGGAACAAGTTGACAGGAACGAAGAGGCTAAAATGCAGGCTGAATCGAAAATTAAAGGCAACACATTTGCAGAATATAAACAGAGACAATTATCCTGAATACACAAATGAGATGAAGGCAGAGGTAAATGATGCCGGCGGCCATGAAAACGAAACCCGCTTCGGAGGCGAGAGGCCAGAGTCAAGACCCTGAAAGGAATTTTTAAACAGCATAACGATAAATATATTATTAGTTTGTGAAATAATGCTTGTACCTGTTTGAAATTAGTTTATTTTGGCCAGGAAATGTCAACTACTACTAATCTGACTTGATAAAATGTAGTTGAATTGATTACATATTGATTAATTATGATTAATTGTAATGCTTCAGTTGTTCTGTGTGATATGGGATTCAAAGTTGCAGTTTGTAATAGCGTGTATTTAGCCTACATCTAGTGGTGAGAGTTCAAGATTGAGACGCTCCCTTCTTTAGGGAGAATTTACTGAAGATACGTAGGCCTTCAAGGACAAGAAGCTAGTTACTAAAGATGGCAAGATGTATCTAGTTATTTATTCCACAGTACATTGTCTTTCAACCGGAGCTTTTCCCCTGGGCTTTACAGAGCCTAAGCTGTGAATTAACACCACTGTTTCAGTGGCCTAAATCCAACTCAACTTTGAATAGTTAGCCTAATGTGACACTCTAGGGAGAAATATTTCCAAAATATTGCCAATGTATTCTAAAGAACGTCACTGAATGTAACCTCAGATGTTGCAGGATCGTTGATTGATTATAGAAACATGAACACCTCACAGCAGCCACAGCCCATCATTAAAGATTATTTCATCCAAATTGAATGTAGTGTTATTTTGTCAATACCACATGACCAACTTTTCAACTGTCCAACGATAAGATCACTCACAGGTTGTCAACATGATTATTTCATTTCTTATTTCCCATCCCTACCAACAGTTTAGGCTTTTAACTTTGATCCAAATAAGAAGACAACAACTTCTGATATTTATCAGATTCAAACCATAGACATGCATTTTTTCTTGCATTTGGAGTAACTCTAATTTTGTATTCATGAGATAAATTCCCCAATAAACAAAACGTTCTTCTTCAACACAACTACATAATTGATGTTATTATATTTTGCCGCTATTGTTCCATTATTTTGCTAATCATCGACCTCATGTATAGGATTTCATATGGTTAAGATTTTTTTATTTATATACCACTATGTAACTGGCAAGAGCTGGCTCAGGCTTTCACATACAATTCCCTGACAGCTTGGTAACCTTGCTGCATTTTGGGACTTTTCTTGCCTGACTTGAAGACTATACGCTTTAAATTTTTACCAGGTCTTGTAGTTCAAACTCAGACAGTGTTTCAGGCAACACTGCTTTGGGCTGCATTCTCCCCCCAGCTCCAGGAAAGCATAGGCAAGACTCAGAACAAATAATCAAAGGCCATCACTAGTGGCTTCTTAGATCAAACCCACATCAGGGGTCTTGTCATTGCATGATGAAAAAGGAACAAGTCTGATTGTAATGCTGGAACTCGAGGGGGAAAATCAGTCATCAGATGGCAAACTGCCTTTACAGCCACTTACTCATGAGCACTCACCCACTCAGGAGTAATTAGTGCGTTTTTGAAGCAGACTTGATCTGCTACTTATTGATCTATGAAACTTGGTACAACTATTTACAGAAACTGGTGTGTGTGTGTGTGTGTGTGTGTGTGTGTGTGTGTGTGTGTGTGTGTGTGTGTGTGTGTGTGTGTGTGTGTGTGTGTGTGTGTGTGTGTGTGTGTGTGTGTGTGTGTGTGTGTGTGTGTGTGTGTGTGTGTGTGTGTGTGTGTGTGTGTGTGTGTGTGTGTGTGTGTGTGTGTGTGTGTGTGTGTGTGTGGTGCTGTCTTAGCAGTGATGTTCATCTAATGACATATTTTGCACAAAAGGGATCACATGTTCAAAATGCTTTTTGTCCCCTACACAGTGGTAGGATATGCACATTATGATCTAAAAATACACTCAACTCAATTGCCATTTGATTCGAATTAATAGTTGAATGGTTCAGATTGATGGTTCTGTTAAGGTTGGAAAGATATTAATTTAACTCCAACCCTAACACAAATAGGAAAGAGCAACA
Organism: Ammodytes marinus; assembly: GCF_949987685.1. Classification (NCBI taxonomy): domain Eukaryota; kingdom Metazoa; phylum Chordata; class Actinopteri; order Uranoscopiformes; family Ammodytidae; genus Ammodytes; species Ammodytes marinus. The sequence continues at coordinate 21,438,198 of NC_137224.1, read as the reverse complement.
ACAAAACCTGGCACCTGCCTTTCTCAACTCAAGTGTTTGATGGGTGTGCATTGCGAGGTGGCATGAACATAGCCTATACTCTCTTCCATAAACATTTGAATGTTTAAAGGATACTGAACAAAACCTTCCTTCCAAATGGCAATGTTATCTGTATTGGAGATCTGATAGATGGCCTAATATGTCCCTATCAGCTAATGGAAAATATAACATTTAAATTATTATCTGGGACAGCACAAGGTTTCCTCAGGACATTTTACTTTTTCTCTAATTTTCCATGTGTTTTGCATAATTGGGAAGTTTGTATCTATGTGTTGTGAACATTAGCATCGGCTGCCAATACATTGTCCTGTATTAGTCTCTTCTGAGCCTTCAAAATGTGATTGGACTCAAAATTGAGTTCATCAAAAAAGGTAATATGGGCTTTAAAGTATTCACAATGGCAGGAATTCAAACTGATTTCACAAAATACAAAACCAAATTTTTGCATCAATCTTGATTTAACTCTCTTCTTGAAAAGCCTTGATTTTGGACATGGCAAGCGATGGTCAGTTTTTAGATTGTTATCTATTTTGCTTCCATAACAAATCTTCTAATTTTGACATCATTTTCTTTCTACATCAATAGAAAACCCCACCCCACCCAGCCCCCCAAAAAAGAATACTATTATGCTAAAAACAAACTGCTTTCAGATCCATAATATCTCCAGTCATTTTAGAATCTTTATATCATAAATCTTGGAATGATTTATAATTTCTCAGTTTTCAGACTCTCCAAGTTACCACAGTGATAAGCTAAGCTATGATCTACACATGAATCAGATAGCTAGGATCAATACACATATAGCCATTGTTAAAGCCAAAATAAAATGAACCAACATATGCTTTTCACAGTTCAAACATAATTTCATTCTGGCCTTTTTATGTCCACGTCCGCTGTCAGGTTTTATAGCAGGACACACTTATGCCCTCTCCCCTCCACTGGCCCATTGACTTATGAGTGAGCCTTCAGAGGATACTGGTGTGTCCAGAGATTTATACATGCCTACAGGTCATCAGGGCCTGCTTTTTTTACTGGGTAATCAATGGACTGTGTAGAAATGGTGTGGCCTGTAGCTTAGCTTTTACGAGGCAATGCTTGGAGATGATGGATGGGTGGATCAGACAGCACTTCCATGATTTCAAACCAGCTGTGAAAACCTGAAGGTGCTCACTGAACTGAGTAAAGTAAGAAAACTAAAAGGATTTCTGTTAATTTGCTGTATATAGTGTAGGTAGGTGAGCGTCTGATTCTCAAAGGAGAGCTTTGTGTTGCATTATTTCTTTAACTCTCCTGTATCTCTTTTTAAATAATGCTGGTGTTGAAAATTGCCTGCTGTTCTGCTACATTTACTCTTTACTTTCTGCCTAAAGCAATTTCAGTTAATTAATTAATTCTTGACAGAAAACATATCAAGCACAGTGATGCCATTCATATTGTGGTGTCGGTGTGTCTGTTTAAACCGGCCTGTTCCACAAATCTTCGTCCCTTTAGTGTTGATTAACAAGGACACACACTCATTCATACAAATTAGCTATTTTCAAGAAAGCCCCCACCACCACCACCTCTACCCCTGCCCGCACTCACCCACATCTCTCTTGTGAGGGGATGTGCGTTCATTTCTTATTTTCTTTCTTCCTCTTCCCTCACTCCTTCCCTCGCTTACTTTATCTGGGTGTCACCGTGTCAGAATGTATTTGAGGCTAAATTATTCATTAGAGAACTGGAGGGCAATCAAAGAGACTGGTACGATTGCAGGGCCCGTCAGTGTGTATATGTGCACACACTCCACGGAATGTGTTAATGCATCCATGCTTGGTTTAGTGTGTGTGTGTGTGTGTGTGTGTGTGTGTGTGTGTGTGTGTGTGTGTGTGTGTGTGTGTGTGTGTGTGTGTGTGTGTGTGTGTGTGTGTGTGTGTGTGTGTGTGTGTGTGTGTGTGTGTGTGTGTGTGTGTGTGTGTGTGTGTGTGTGTGTGTGTGTGTGTGTGTGTGTGTGTGTGTGTGTGTGTGTGTGTGTGTGTGTGAGTGAGAGAGAGAAGGAGAGAAATGGTACAGGAGGGAGTATAGCAGGCTGGAATATAGAGATTAGACAGAAACCCGAGGGAACCAAACACAGAGCCCTGCAGTTTTCCTTACAACACAGAGAATGTGTCATGTACCTGAGTGTGTGTTGCGAGGGGGGGAGGGAGGGCGGCAATAATGCTGGTGTTGAAACATAAATTGACTCCTGTTCTGTTACATTGACTCACCTTTCTGCCCAAAGCAATTTCAGTTCATTAAGTGATGCCATTCATGTGTGTGTGTGTGTGTGTGTGCGTGCGTGCGTGCGTGCGTGTGCGTGCGTGCGTAAACTGGCCTTTTCCACAAATCTTCGTCCCTGTAGACCTGATAAACAAGAACACATATTCACATTAATAAAGAACGTGCTGGCTTAATATTTGGTTGAAATATACAAGCCAGAAAAAAACCGCATTTCCCGCATTCCATGGTCCACAGGAGAGTTCCCTCTTTACTTGGGTTGACTGAAGGAAAGACCATTGTTAATCCTGTTTACAAAGCTCTGATTGGGCTAGACTTCTATCGGCACAACCTAAATAAGTGGAGATGTGAACATGCTTATTCTTACCAAGTAGTTATAATGTCTGTCATGCTTACTCAGTAAACAGAGATTAGAGACATTGGCCGCGTTTCCCAGATTCGTTAAGAGCCTCTTTGGGCTAAGTACTTCTTTGGAGCGCTCTTAAGAACGCTGTGAAAGAAGAATGCGTTTCCCAGATTCGTTCTTAGCGAAAGTAGCTCTTTCACTAAGACGGAACTGTAAGATGGAGCTGACCCACTCTTACAACCTTCTTAGCGACCAAATCGTCAGTGATCATGCCGCGTCAGGGAAATTTATTTCCTCCACTTTTCGAATAAAATAAAACAATGCTCAATGCGGACCTGGCGCAAGAAACATAGACTAATAGTAGAGAATTTTTTTTTTTAATGAATTACACGTTTACGTTTTCCACACAGAGTTTATAGTACTACACATAAAAAAACATCCACAACCCTGTGGCATTTGACAGATATAAAGGAAACAGATTTAATTGAACTCAGCTGAACCTCATCCAGAGCGGCTCCACTTGCTAAAAAGGCGTTGCCAAAGTCCGCGCGTGTGAGAAACCATGGCTGTAATACAACACATTCTCGCTGCGAACCAACAGCCTCGCCGTGCGTGAAGCCAGACGGTTTACATAAATGCATACGTGCGTCAGCACTTCTCCCCACTGGACGTGCTATCAGACCGGGCCGTCCAGGCAAAGTACTGCCCCGTGCGGAGATCCAACGGCTGATCACTCTGGTGTCTCCACACATCCAGAGCAACATGCTGCAATTTTCCCTTCAGCCCGGAGATGCAGCCCCTGGCTGCGCAGCGTTTTTAGGAACATATCAACCTCTTCTGAGGTCCAACAACGCCAGCCCCTACCTCTTCACCACCAGTCACAAAGCACTGTGCACTAAACCATAAACCCACAACCACCACACCACCCATACAAACTGTCAGGCCTGAAGGCTGAAATAAATAAACAGAACCAGCAGATGTAGGCTACATGTAACGTCCTGCACACTATGATTATTACTGCAGTGTCCGGGTGCTTTACCTGAAAGTCTGGCACTGGAATGTTAAGGAAGTATTGTTGCATACAGTATGTGGGAGTATAGTGTCCACGTTTCTGAGGTGACCATGTAACAAGTGAGAAATTAGCGGCAAAACATGCTGTGTTGAAAGGGCACACAATATGCACACGTCATTAAAGCCACTACGAGTAACATGGCACGTTGGCGTCCCCTTTGGACAAAAGCGGTAGTATTTTTACGACGCCCGCTGTCGCAAAGCTGTTTACTAGCGCGTGACAGGCGTGCGAGTGTGAACTGAGAAGGGCGCAATATAGTGCATGTCCGTGTGTTGAAAGTGTGAGGACTCTTTTCGGCTCCGTGAGAGTGGTTTTGACACTGCATCAACTAATGCCAGTCACTGCCACACACACCTGATTGCAATGAGTTGATGCAGCAGTGTCACCTAACTACTCTCTCTCACGGACCTGAAAGACGTGTCCTCACAGAAAGCGAATGAACGAGAGACGGCAGTTAGTATGGATCACGATGAGGTAATGTGTTTGTGTTGTTGATGTAAATAATGACTATTTCAGATAATGGTTATCTGATGATGGTGAAGCAAAGCAAACTTTGTGTTAGTACCAACTGCTCTTTCATTTAGGAGTAAACACTGCAGTCTAGTTTCGCTCTTGTGAAATTGTATACACGTTGCTTGGCAACGCCCTCGTCCCGCCCGTAGCCTATATCACTCTCCCTTTTAGCTTTTCTTCATTGCATTTTAATTTTGTTCTTTGATGGTTCAGCCCCGTTATCAGTCATTATGACGACAAATAACTGTCTCAAACAAGGCTCCCGCTCCCCTTCCCTCACCTGGAGGGATAAGCTTCTCAAATCACGTTGCTGCGCCACACTGAAATCTGCGACCAATATGGATATGTGACCATAGAGCCTGCACGAGCGAACCGAAAATCGGAGTGGGTGTGCGACCAGACCAAAAGCAGTAATAAAAACTATTTAAAAACTTCTTTCTTTGCACTGATGGTCTCGTTTGCTGTTAAAGGTAATTTATGATTATTAGAGGAAACATGAGGCTGTTTAAAAGATATTTAAATGTTACTCGTAGCCGCTTTAACCTACGCTTAGATAAATTACAAATTGCCTGGGACTTTTTGTTGCTAGGTTTGATACCCTCATTTCAATGCAAAATTATCCAGACAATACATGGTTGAAAAGGAAACCAAAGTAGTTTATTGAAACCATATGGGGGAGGGGTTACTCAGCGCTGTCTTTACTGGGCGTCTGCATCACCTGCAACGAAGGGAGATTGATTAGTGAAACCTTTGCACTCTTCCTTTTTGTTTGGTTCTGGAACTCCTGCCACTTCTCCCTCACGCCTGTCACGCAGGCCACATGGGCTGGAGGGGGACACATTTTCGGCTATGGCCTGCCTAACACGGTTCTTCACCGTGATGTTCTTTTTGCCCCTTGTTCCCTCGAATAAAACTCCCCGGCGCTGCCAGACCTCGTCCACTAAGACGCCCATCTCCTCCGTGGTAAACGACGGTGCCCGCTTGTTTCTTTTGCTGCCGCTTTCTTCCATTCTCACATGTGTGCCTATATCCACGGGGTAGGCATATGCGCTAATGGGCTTGATTACTACTTGGATACACTTGTTGCCACACACACACCCGCACCCACACACCCCCCCACACACACACGATACCACGGGGCGCTGTGTGTGACTTATGCGCTGATAAAGAGGTGGGTGATCGATTCGCCTGGCATCGATTTATTCAGTTTCAGCACCACCACGGTGGACAGCTCCCACTAAAGAGCTTCTTTCGCTTCATCTTACGGCTTCTCCAAAGATGGCACTTAAGAAGCCATCTGGGAAACACCCGTATCTTAGCGCTCCGTCTTAGGCGAACCCTTCTTTCGACCCTTCTTTGGTCCCAAAGAACGATCGAATCTGGGAAACGCGGCCACTGTCAGTTGTTCAGTCTATCCCTTTGTCCGAATTTCTAAACTGCAGTCCATAGGAAGATAATGTACAGCTGTAACTTAGATCGTCATTAAATCAATATAAATTCTTCTTAATAATGACCAAAATTCTTGTAATTGGCTGTGGACTGAGAATGGCTAATTCATTTTTTTGTGTGCAAACTTTTTGATTGTCAGTACCAACATCGAACAGTTCATATTGTAAAGACAAAATAGTAAAATAGGGAGACAAAGAAAATACATCCAGCATCTTTTACATAGTAGTGTCCTCTATTAAGGGCATCATCAAGTCATATCAGACACATCCGCTTCATCTTGATTCCGTACTACCCATACAATTTAATCAACATGTCAATTGAGATGGATATGAATAAATAGAATATAATACAAATATAATGCAAGTGGTTAAACCAAAAGGCAAATTAAGAAAAACGCAACATATAGAAAATAACAGACAGGGACGAAATATCCCTGCCCTTTACGGCTTATTCATTCAGTACTGTAGTGTCATAACTGGAATCCATTTTTTTTTTGTGAATTTGAAGCTTTAGTAGGTGTGTTATATGTCCCATCTCAGATGTCCCTCAAGTTTTGTAACCATAAAGTGTAGTTGGGGGATGTTGGGCTTTAACCAGTTCAGAATATCACATCTCACCGCTGCTGTAAATAAGATTCAAGGTAGATACTTTTGAACAACTACAATGGCTGATTCATTAACCACTCTCATTTTCCTTATTCTGCTGGCAGCTACGATTTCATTTTTTATTAAAAAAAAAAATGTATTTAAGGATAAGCCCCTTGAGATGTATCATCTCGTTTTCGAGGGGGTCCTCAAAAAAAAAAAAAAAACATACAATACAAATACAATACACAAAACAAACTATTCAAAACAAACACACACAGTACATACACAGGCTCTCACAATTCTCCAAAAATAGCAACAATGAAAAAAACAAATAAACAATAACAAAAACAAATACATATGTGCATTCAAAAACAAGAGCAAGGGGATTTAAGATAAATAAGCAAAGAAATCTTGAAGCGTTGTAAAGAAGTGATCGATCTAAGTGAAAAAGGCAAATTATTCCAGTTTGAAGGTGCTTTAAACTTAAACACTCGTCCCAACTTCTTTAAAAATTCTAGGGACAACAAAAAAGATTTGACGTGCTGAAACAGTCAGACAGCCTATAATTAGACCATCCAACATATCACTGAGTCTGATCCCCTGATGCTCATGCTTTTAACTGCTGTGTCAGCTTACATAAGGCCCAGTGTATAGGAAGACATTGATCTGTGAGGTGACATGCTATTAAGGAGCATTGCCTTTCCTCGGGGGGAATTTTCTACTTCCTATGGGTTGTCAGGTGATTGACAGGAAGCCAAGTGTAACATAATGCGCCGCTGATGTGGAACCATGTTTTTTTCGAAACCCAGTAGGGCTTTGTGTGTGTGTGCGTGTGTGCGTGTGTGTGTGTGTGTGTGTGTGTGTGTGTGTGTGTGTGTGTGAAAAATTGACAATGACGATATCTGTGTATCTTTGTACATTGCGACAGGTTTTATTATTATATTATTTATTATTTAACTATATTATTTATTATTTAACTAGCTTGGTTGTCAGTGATGTTATCTTGAGTGTCTCAGTTTCAGGGACATGTTTTTGTACACAGGGCTTTTGTTTGATTACAGGCTAAGCGAGGCATGCGTCTTTAGCTTTTAAATCTAAAATGTAAAGACAACAAGGAAAGTAAGGGGAAAGAAGAGGCACAACTGACTGACTGTGTAATATAAAAGGGGTCACACACACGGTGACAAACCCACAGAGTTTTATTACCAGCTCAGTGTTTTTGTTTGAACAGGTTGTAGCTTTACTATTTGATTTGGGTAAAAAAATGCTGTATTAACTAACATCCATGGTTACATATCATCAACATCAAGCCAGATTTATATTCAATTACTCAATAAAATACCCATCTGCAGCAGTTATTGTAGGGGCAGTGGCAAAGTGTGAAGGGAGGTCGTCCTCTGGAGTGCAGTGTCGGAGGTTCGATCCCCCGTCTCCCCGCCAAGTACCGAAGTGTCCATGGGCAAGACACTGAACCCCAAATTGCTCCCGATGGTTCAGAGGGCGCCTTGCATGGCAGCTGCTGCCATCGGTGTATGAGTGTGTGTATGAATGGGTGAATGTGGTAAGAAATGTCAAGCGCTTTGGGGCTGAGAAAATCGTCTAAAAATTGCTATATAAGTCATGTCCATTTACCATTTACGGACTACTATGTTCTACAGTGTATCTCTTGCTCTTGAGAACAGACATTTTGGATTTGCTTTTATTTAGAACTAGCTTGAGAGAAACTTAGAGCACTTATAGCATAGCATTAAAAGACAAGTAAAAAAAAAAAGGGATCACATTTGATAGCCAGGGTAAAGTGAACGGGACAGCACTAAATAAAGGGGTCACGGAGCTGTGTTTTTACAAAATGGCTGCCACTGCGTTTGACAGACACAATGACAGGTCCAGGCGGTAAGGCTGTCTCTCTCAGCAGAAGACTGGGTGTGAGTGCCCAATACAATAAACTCCTGGCCTGGTGTAAATACAGAGAGAGAGTGAGATAGAGACAGAGAGACAGAGAGAGAGAGAGTGACACACACACACACACACACACACACACACACACACACACACACACACACACACACACACACACACACACACACACACACACACACACACACACACACACACACACACACACACACACACACAGACATACACACACACACACACCATATTCCATTTCACAGTCCGCTGGAGTATGGCAATCTCTCCCAATCTGCGAAGGCTCATACCCTGACTCCCAGTGACCCCACCCAAACAATATTAGAGTGATATCTGTGAATGCATTACATCACCGTCAAACACCCTGGGACAGAGGCAGAGAGTAGCTCAGGATTTTTCAATCAGGCATTGTTGCTGCTTGCTGTTGTTCTGCCCGTAGTGGCCTGCCTTGTATCCACTGCAGAACAAATCTAGCCTACCCTGTCATTTAGGTTACATTCTAGATTCTTATTTTCTTATTTTTTAAAGTTTTCACCATCATTCCTATCAGTAACTATGAGCTCATACTCACCATGTTATTAGCTGGCATGCTGGGAATATGCCCTGTGTTCCAATCCCCATACTTCCCTACTATTTAGTATGCCAGAAAAAGATTTAGGATGTCCCAATACATGCACGTCAATTGCAGTATGCTGGAAATACATAAATGCCCCACTAACTCCAATAGCATTTTGGATTATTCGTCTTTGTTCTTGACATTTCTCGTCATAATTTTTTTTTCTCTCCTGTGGCCCTTAAACTCTTCCGTACTTTAGCATGTAGTGTAGTAAAAAGGAAAAAGTATGTGATTTGGAACACAGGGATTGTTAAATTGCTAAAAAGAAACCGGGGGCAAGCCCCAGGTTAGCCAATTATTTGAAAGAGAAATTGAAGACAAAACATTTAAATTAGTCTGCTGAGTGGAACCCCAAAACAATGAACCGAAAAAGAGACTCATAGAGCGCAGGGGTTATGCAAAGTTGAGTGACAAGTATTTGCAGTTTAGACTCTACGAGTGACACAGTTCACATTTCACAATGGCATCTGATAAATTTTTTTATATTAAAAATATTGATGGGTGCAGGTTCAAGTTTCAACATTTTGTGTTTCATACAGAAAGCTGGAAAAACTGCCTGGGGCTTGGAATATTTGAATATTTCCAGTGCAAATCAACTCGAACCATGAATATTCACGATTCGAAAATCATGTTCCTGATTTGAAAAAGACTGAGGGGTCCTGCTGAGAACTGGCTACTAACTTTTCTTTTTTTGTTCAATTCTTAAGGCAAGCTATGTTTCATTTGAAAGCTCACTGCATATGAATGAGGATTTCTCTCTGATATAGAGGAAAATAGCATATTAAGATTGCATAAGCGCCTGAAGGGCTTGTAAAGACGTGAGGGTTTTTTGCTCCATGATGCCTCTGCACTAACTCAGTGTGTCTGCCTCCTGTTGAGCAGTGCCTTGGTTTAAGCCGATCAGAAAGGAGCTGGGGTCGGGATATCTCCACAGGGTCGGTCCATAAACGTGTCTGTTAGGAGCTAATCCAAACTCTGAAATGGAAAAGCCAAGTATTGACAGCTGTCCTTTTTTATGTTAAAGATACTAAACACAAAGGGACACACACACACACACACACACACACTCACTTTGACAGTTAAAATATTGGAATACTGTAATGTAATGTACACAGGTCTGAACCCAGTACTACTGAGTCTGAGGCTCCCATGTCCTGAGTACAAGGGAACGCACCACTGCAGCGCAGGATGGTCGAAACACTCTGATAGTGTTAGCAAAGCAGCAAATACAAGAGCTTTCATCGGTTGGTTCAAACACCATTGTTTTAACTCACTATGATAGGAACTTAGCAGGCAATAATTCAGACATCATTGTAAATGAGGGTCACCCCTCATCTGACCTCTCGGGTATAAATAAAGGTTAAATTAGGGATCTTGGGATGCGTACACGCCCAAAATAAAATACAAATTTAATTCTTTTTTTTAATGCAGCTCAGTCGTACATTATACAAAAGTACATGTACAGGGTTAATATTTCATGATATATTGGAAATAATGTTTTTAATCAATTACATTTTTTTATTAAAAATAATGGAACAAAAAAACCTGGAGAAATTAATCAATTGTAAGAACAGTGGCAGACAGCGATGATGTGTTTATATCCTGTGCCCAAAGCTTTGTCAGGGTTGACATGCAGAGAACGACGCGGGCTGGAGTCGAACCCGGGTCTGCTGTGGCGAGTAGTAGTACGCCTATATGGTACACACTCTAACCTCTTTACCACGGCGTGTTTGAAGCGAGAAATCATGTCATGGCATCAGCAACAATGTGACACACACGATCTTTCCTCTGCACACTGTTAATACATCGCTGCAGAGTGTGCCCTGTATAACACAATACTACTACTCACGCTTGGTTCTGGGCCAGTTGATGTGTGCATGCTTGTTGCATTGTCATGGACAACAGAAAACTATCCTATTACCTGGAATGTCTAAATGAGAAATGATCTCTTTCAGTGTTTGTAAAGTATGATCCGCTGTATGACTTTCCTCCATTTCTTTTGTCTCTAACACAACACTCTCCAGTCTTCAGTAATGAAGTGTGCTGTTACTGTCAGATATACACCTCAACTTTCAGCCAGGTCCAACTATCAGTTGAGCTGAGTGCTTCACATTTGTTGATTGTAAATCTCTGTGCCCTTGTGTTTTTTTTGTATTTTGCGTTCACCCCATGCATGACTCATGTCTCTCTTTCCGGGAACAGTGTATCCTTGCTCAAGTGTGCGCATTCATTCTTTGAAACCTTTCGCCTTCAACAATGTTCACTGGTTGTGGAGAGGCTGAGAAAGCTGTGGCCCAGTTTAATATTGCTGCCTTTTGTAATGTATTGGAAGCTGGAAGCTTGTACGAGTGAGAAATAGATGTTCAGAGTATCTGGCACACTGTCTTTTTTTCTCTCATTCTGTCCTTGAACCTTGAACATGCTGCAGGCGAAGCGCATATAAAAGAGAGAAAATCTGTGACAATCAGCTACTCTTTAAAGTTGAATCCCTTACTCGCGCTACGGAAAAAATGATTTCACAATTTTCCCCGATCTCTTTTTAGCTCAATTTTATAGCCTCTACATCCCCCCAGACAGTTACTGGGTGATATTGTCTTCTCTTGGCTTTTTATTGCACTTTTTTTTATTAATTTTTTTTTACATAAATATTTATATGTCTACCAGCTACTCTGTTTGGCATCTCAGACAGTTGATTCACAACATTTCATATTTCTACATTTGGATTCTCAGTGGGCGAAGACCCTCCAGACATCAGCAGTTCTGTAAGCCAGAGGCACACACTCTGTCTGTGTTTATAAATCGGTGTTGTTGAGCAGTTATGCATCATTGAGCAGTGCGATTACTTTTGTGGTGTAAAGGATTTAAAATGCAGTCGACAAATAGATGTTACCACTCCGAGGAAGAGTCCTTTACGAATATGTTATTAGTTTGCTGTCTCAGACAGTGGACAGCCAGGTCCAGTAGTGTTGTCTTGGAGTCTGTCTCTCATTAGCTTAAAGCTGCAGTGCTGAATATTTTTAATCAGTGGATCAAATGGCAAATTGCAAGTTGTTTGTTTTTCAGGCCACACTTATACCTAGGAATTACATCCATATAGTTACATTCATCGTCAATACCGGAAGTAGTATATTTCAGAATCATTTAGTCTTAATACATTCTTGCTGGCAATAGGGTTGCTGCAATTTTGTTTTAGTGTGCCCCCCTCGCGAAGACCTGAGTCTTCTGTTTACCTAACAATACCAACAAATGCTATTATGTAAAATACAGCCAGAGAGAGGAGGTAGGAGATAAACACACAACCACATATTCTGGTGGGGCAGAAGTGATCATTTAGCAGGATTATCTTTTTGGGAATCTATAATACATTTTTTCATGAAAATGTTGCATAATATTAGCCTGGAAATCCAGACCCATATCTAGGCTAACATAATATGCATTTCTCTGCATTTGGATTGATAACAAGACAGGTACTGATATTCCATTAAAAAGAAAAGAAAAAGAAAACAAACAGGCAGACAAATTGTTGAAAATGAAAAGAAATTGCATTTAAAAGAAACCAGCAAAAGGGAAACAGAAATATATTTTGATTTGAGTTTGTTCCAAATATTTGGAGCATAATAACTAAAAGCTTCTTATGACTGACAGGAAGCCAGTGTAAGCATGACATACACTTGAGTGAACTTTGAAAATCATTTTAAGTGCTTAAAAAGGCAGATGTCTCAGCAGTTGAAGAGGATCAGAATGACGCTAACCTTCAAGCATTGAAATATGCTTTTGGTTGTGTTCCTTCAGTATCTAGGCTATAGCACAAGCCTTTTATATACTAGTTATCTCAGCGTCGCCTTAACACAAGTCAACCTAACCCACCAACCACAGTGCTTCATGAAAACCATACAAACAGTAAAGAATGGACAGGACGGCCATGCTGTCCCCATACACCAGTCATTAGAGGGGCTGTGCTAAAATATCGATACGGCAATATATCGTGATATTTATCTTTGTGATAACTGTATCGTATCGCCAGCACCAGTATCGAAAAGGAAAAAAACTAATTTGAATTCAAATGTGGGCTTAACCATCAATACAATGTGATGTATTAAGACCACTCAGATCTTACACAGCAACTTGTATTTCAGCTTCTTACATTTTCATTGAACTATGTATGAATATTGCAATATGCATTGTATCGCAATGTATCGTGATATATCATATGGTGACCCATGTATTGTGATGTGTATTGCATTGTGAAGTCCTTTCCAACACACATTAGCATTAAAACCTACAACTCAACAACCTGAAATGCTGGCATCTTCCATCATTGGACATCCCACTAATGCCCAGGTGTTCATCTGAAGAAGCTGCCAGGGTATGTTTCTTCTTACACCCACTGCACCTGCTATGACGTCTGAAAGTAGCTTGGCTCAGCATGGCGCTTAGCTTTTTCTTCCATCTAGCAAATATTCTGTGTAATGGGATCATAAGCTCTCATGCACCGGTATCATAACAGCACAGATATATAGACGCGCACCAAGTTCGGCTGGCTTGACAAAGTTTTTCGCAGTTATCTACAAAACCGCTGAATTAAACAACTTCACTCTTGAAACTAGACTCCCTCGGGTCCTCAGCAACATACCCGCCAAGTGTGAAGTAGATCGGGTGAACGGTTGGAGCGATAGTGACATAGGGCAGAGAGACTGCAGGTGAATAGTGTAGAAATGTTAACTTATAGATATCATCATAAACACCGATAGTTGATTACTGACATTAAAACAAAATTTTGTTGGTGTTATTTTGAATAAGTTTCAAGTTAAGTTTGAATAAATATGCAAATTTGGCAATATCTTAATAATTATCAATAGATTTTAATCTCTTCATAAACCAAAAAGCTGTGGATTAAGCCAGTTCAAATCTTAAGTTCATGTTTACAACATAATAGTGTCAAAGGTTTTGATTAGGTATGCAGAGGACTAGTTGCCGCTGCATCATAGTCGGCACCAGAAATACCAGTCGCTTAGTAATTTATTGCCCATCACTTGGACTTGAACATAAAATGTGTGAGAATTATTGTGTGTGTAGGCCTATAGGTGTAGGCAAGTAAAAGAGAGAGAGAGAGAGTCTCAACATTCTTCTCAAGTGTCTCAAAACTGACCAGTGCTTGTAAAAAAAGCAATGTTTTTGAATAGGGGTGCAGTCAACTTAGTTTGCAGCATTTCCCTTTTTGGGCCACAGTTATCCCATTATGGAGGTTGGCAGATCACTGTATAAGCAAAGCACACACACACCCGGGCCTCACGTTGTCTCAGAGCTTAGGATGTTAGTCACACGACAGTGATTTCATCTTGACGCAAAATAGCTTTTAGTGTGTGACGCTCTATGTTGAAAGCCTAGATGTCATATTAGAACCAAATACATAATTGACCGTCACGGCACTTCCTGGTTTTCTTTCCAGTATGTTTTTGATTATAAAATGACATAAAAGTGTAAGAATATACATCAACAACATAACGTGGTAAATAAACAAGTCCCAACAGGAACACAGGAGTGTTGACTGATGTTGTAAAGTTTATCTTTTGACCTGCTCCCCTTGACTACCAGCTATGTTAACCTGGATGAGCGACCTTTGGGGCCTGACCATGTAGTAGCATTACAATACATGGAAATCCGTGTTGCACACGTAGAAAAATGCAGGAGATTAGAAGAAATTGCTGATCGCAACCGGCATCCTAGCGCTGTGCACAGCCACCCCGGACGGTCGGCAGGAAATACGTCTAAATGCATGTACGTAATATTTTGACACTTTGGTATCGCTTAACATAACTATAAAACATTATAACAACATTTATACGTCAGAAAAGACAAAAAAATAACTGTACTATTTACCCTGGTAAAGAGCGAGAAAGAATCTGAGAATATATGAAGGCTTTGAATAGAAGAAAATACTAGGCTACTGCTTCAAACTGTGTGTGATTTCAAATATTATGCAAAGTATACCGCTGTGAGCACCGTGCAGGATTGGACTGTAGCTCAGTCTTTGAAACTAATGACATGCCATTTCAGGTAGCAGTGAAAAAAGAAAATAATCCAAGTGATGAAGGAGGTGCTTTTGGTTTGTACTGGCACAGCGAGCGGTGCGGATCGCTGACGAATGAACGGCTGCCACCGGTGCTGCCATCATCATTGCGCCGGTTTTGTTTCTTGTCAGCAATGAGAAATGCATACAATGAGCCTGTGACAGTCCCTCCCCCCCCCCCCCCAATTAGTCTACATGCACACAACACACACACACGTGACCCTAAAGTGAAGGGAAGTCATAGAGCTCATTCAAAAGTATGAGCGTCCTCATTCTTCAACGATTTGGATTTTTTTTTATATAGATTGAGCCAGTTGATTATTGACATTAAAACAGTCATTTCTGACTTACAATTTTTGTAAGAAATGCTTAAATAGATACGCAAATTTGGCACTATCTAACTAATTGTGCACACATTTGCATCTTTTTATAAAAAAAAACTAAAATCCCATGTTGGATAATATTAATGGTTTTACAACTAGTTACTGTAAAGGTTTCTACCAAACGAAATGTCTTAAGTCAGACAATTCACATCATATGAACAAATCCATCTGTATTAACCTTCAAACGAGTACTTTGAATATTCATAGTATGTCTAGTTGATGTAAGGGGCTTTAGAAGTTGAGATTCTTGGTTCAGATTATTGAAAAAATAATGGCCTTTAAAGATGGTTGTTTTGGAGAAATATACAGGCGAAAAAAGACAAGGTTTAGTCAAATATACACCTAAATGTAAGTGTTATTTGTATGGAGCTTTTATTTATATAAGTATCGATGTTATGGAAACAAAATAGATAAATATCTCAAACTGTTTCTGCTTGCGGTGTGTCTTGCCTTAAATCAGAACAGCAGAATATCTTAGAATTGTACTACCTGTTTGCTACCTCATAACCCCATGGTTGATGGATCTGAAGCAGGTCTTAAAAAGACCCAAGATTTTATGATGTAATCAGCATGTTTGAGCGGGCTCAAGAGGAGAGGTAGAGGGCCTGAAAGCTTTTTGAGGCTCTGATGCTAAATCCATTCTACCCACATCTGTGAACTTCTGTGAAGCTTCCAAAGGAGACAATACATTGGTAGGGGAGAGATACATCAAGGCAATGGAGATTGGGGTTTTAAAGGGATAGTTCAGTAATATTGAAGTGGGGTTGTATGGGGTACATAGTTAGTGTGTTAGCTTTATGGAAATCAGTGCAGTCACTATAAGGAGTTTGGGGGATATATCGCGGTAGAAGAATTCAGCCTTCTATTGTTGCAAAGGGGGGCCAGAAGTGAAATACTTTTTCTCAACATATATAAATGCTAACCTAAAACCTAAATATCCGCTCAATTGTATGCTTAACTGAGATGAGTTCCACAGCTACCCCATACAGCCACACTAAAAAATAATAATTAATTATCCCTTTAGGTGAGGGTGAGGAAGTGGAGAGATGCGAGGGGATAGTAATATGACTGCACCAGCAGGTGTCCTCATTCAACAGTGAGAGGATTCAGCCTGCAGCAGCCATTTCAGCAACAGATCATCAGTGTTAAAACCCCCAGAAGCCTATATCCCAATCTCCTACCTAACAGTTAGAGTGATATCTATATTACTCTACAAATATGTCACACCAGATCTTGTCTCTCTATCCCCCTCAGTACCCAGAAGAGATACCATCACTGCTTTATTTTTGGTTTCATGATCATGCTCCTCATCTTTGCATATTGAAATCAGGAGCCCCATTCTTTCTCTTTTAATTGCATAAAAAGACAAATTGCTCGCATATAACCAGCCACGCTTTTCGACTATACACACGTAAATGGAGGTTTATGACCACACATATCAAAGGAAAAACTGCTGACTGCACAACAATTTTGGCTGTTGCTTTGATGTTTGACGCTTTGAAATGTGTTCGGTGTAGACTAGGGGTATTATAGCTTCTACACAGGTATAATAGGGTGGAAGAACCTTCTATGTTTTCTTTGGCCTATCAGATTAAAATTCAAATTAACATTCAATGTTGACCAGAGTAGCATATTACTGAACATATGTCAATATGTCACACACAGACAAGTCTCTAGATCTCAAAACTGAAGGTCCAGATTAAAATCTATAAAGTTGATGAGCTTAAATTTATGTATAAGATATCAAGGTTTAACTAGGAAAATGTGACTCCAAAAATTGGCGTGAAACGATCCACTCCAGAGAAAACATTCCAGTCCACTATGACAAGTACATTAAACTTATAAAGTAAAAAAAAAATCAACTACATTTCATAGCTCTAACTGTGATAGGGCATGTACTTGCCAATCTTTTTTGGACAGACAACAGGACATACACAGTTAAATATTTTGCTCCATCAACACAATACTCAATTGGTTTCACCGCAGAGAAATTTTGCTCATAGTAAGATTTTCTTCAATTTGCAGCAAAAACACAGTGGAAATAATGCATTTTACATCATACCACAAAACCTGGCAGAGACAAACACATTTTTTACCATATGAAACCCCAATAATGTGATGCTATTCTTTATGTATTATAGGTGTATTTATATGTTAATCGTTACCCCATCTTAAATCAGGGCAGTAGTTTCCAGCACACACTCACAAACATTATGCCGTGCTGTGGCACTCAAAATTGTGGTTGAGTGCGTCCTGTTTGCGTTAAGTATCCTTTAAATATGTGTAGAACTTCATTCCAGTCCACCTTTTGCAAATTTAATTGGACTTAATAGGTCCCACAATTCACACTGCATGTCAGGACATTAAAACAAGCCCATGAAGACCAAGGAACTCATTGTAGACCGTCGCAATAACATTGTGTATTGACTATACAGTCAAGAAATGCATTTAGGTCTGACACTGTACCATAATAAGGAAACATGGAAAACGCTTTAGTTTTGGGAAAAATGTAATTGATTTAATATTATTTCTGATAAATATCAATAGACTAATCACTTTCAAAGCAGCTTCAGTGTACCTGCAGCAATGTACATATGAGTAACCAATCAACTGCCTTTAATGAGCACCAACTAGTTCACCTGAACATTGATGCAGTGGAAAATGTTTTATTAACAACAAGACATGTTCCCCTGAGGCTCCAGTACTGCATGTGGGTGCAATAATCCTTATCCTTGTTATCCTTACCAAACCGTGCCAAAGCAAACTCTGCTGCACAATGGAAACGAGCCATTTGGCTTAAGGCTCAACATACATCGCTAACCCATTAATCAGCGCCGCTGAAGACACCCCGAAAGTGTGCAAAGCTTGTACAGACTTAGCCAAAAAGTTATAAGGGGATATTTTGAAGCTGAAATTGCTGCCAAAGGAGCTACTGCAAAGTACTGAATGGAAGGGTCTGAATACTTACGCAGCTTAAAGATTTAATTTTTAATTCTACAGTGTTGTGCCTGAACGCGTAAATATTTGGGGCGAACGTGAACTGACCGTATGTATTTCTGCAGTATTTCTTCCAGTATTGCTTTCTTTGAATGAAATTTCATGTGAATTGTTTCCAGGTTTGGACAATTATAAAAATGTGCACCTTAACCGTTTTTGTTTGAATAATTCCTCATTAAAAAGACCATTCAAACAGCAACTTTTTCCTCATGTTTTTGAGAATATACTGTAGAGGTAAAAGCTGCAGCTGGCTTCTAGTGTGGACTGAATGTTATTGAAATAATTTCTGTCTTAGGTTCTATATGGTATGTGGCAATTATTTAAAAAAAGAATAGCCTGCTGCAGCAACATATTGAAAAAAAGATCTATGAATTAGTTAATTTTTGAACTTTGAACTTAGTTCAGAATTTTGAAATATGAACAATGAACTGAACTAGTTCATTTTAAAGTGTGTGAACTGAACTTTGAACTAGTTCACGTAGAAAAAGAACTTTCCCAACACTGGAATTCTATCCATTTAAATAACATCTACATCACAATAAAGTGTGCAAAAGGTAAAAGGGGTCTAAATACTTTCTGAAGCAACTGTATACTGTGTTCTAATACAGCCGCATCTGTTACGGTTTGATACCGGACCCAAGAGCAGGCAGAGACAGTTGTAGGATATGATAAAAAAGGTTTATTAAACGAGGTGGGGAGCAGGTGGTGAATGGGGAAGCCGGGGGTAGTGAAGCAGGTAGGTAGGCTGGAGGTAGTGGTCCGGGTAACTGCAGGCAGAGGAAAACAGCGTTAGGATAATGATCACAAAAAGAACTACAAAACGGCGAGAAACAGAGCGAGGTAAAAGAATCAACTGGAGCCAGTCACGCACTGTAGTGCATGGTATGATCTGACAGCAGGGAAGCCAGAGGTGAAGTAGGTGGGTTGATTGGTGATGTAGACCAGGTGTGAGGCAGACAGGCGGAGTGGGAGTGGCAGAAGGAGGAGGAGGAACGCACAGCAGCCAGCTGATCACGACAGCATTAACAATATTATAAAATTTGCATTCAAATTTTCTTTTTTGCTTAGTTTTTTGTTGTCAGAGGTGGGAACAGGAATTGCTATTTAATAATGCCTCATCAATACTGCATGTTAACCAGCAGTCATTCCATTCCGGATGCTGCGCTGATAAAAATATTTTTTTCGTGACAAGGGCTTCACTTTGCATTCAGTTGCAGTTTCCTCATTTAACATGAGCGATCTCAGAGGAAGTTAGAAGTGACACAAAGTTATCTTCTTAACTTCGCTCACACAGTCCCAATCCTCACTAGGTTTACACACTGCAACACCAAGCCAGGATTTTACGTTTTTTAAATGCTGTAGGATGTTTGCAAAAGCTACATTTATTAGGCAACATAAACCATGTTTTTAATGCATGCAAAAAGATGCATTTGTATTGTATTTCTTTACTTTTACAGCTTACCTTCAGGCTTTTTTCTTCTTCTTTTTAGTATGACTGTTTGTGAATGAATAGAACCTGGATCCCTGTAAAGTTGAACAGTTTAATATGTTGCTGAAGACTCACTTTTGTTGCATTGGCCTTTAACACAAGTTGAGACTTTGACACTCCTAACAGTTTTGTTCATGTATCTTATATGCTATTTTGTATTGTATCTTGTGCAGCACTTTGATCAACTGCTGTTGTTTTAAATGTGCTATAGAAACAATTTTGACTTTGACTTTACAAAGCACATTTCTCTTCTTTGAGTGGAGCAATCTTTTTCCTTTTTCAAAATCCATTAGAATATCCAATATCTAAATCTTCAATTAAATGCATAGTTAAGTTATACAGGGAAATAAAAGTCTGTAAAAAAAAAAACTTGCGCTGCTGTGATGACAAAAACAGACAGCGGGTATGTATGCCTTGTCACACTCTCTTTAGAGAAAACAATGGCGGCCTCTGAGCCCACTGGAGCGTGGTTGCTGCTCTGACAAGAATGTGCGAGTTTTCGCTGAGTAAAGATGTGAAGAGAGATTTGGCCCAACTGCAGCCCGGGAGAGACGATGATCCCAATCATCCCGAGGTTAGGGCACTTTGTCACATCATTATCACTCCTCTGTCATCCCCCTGAACTTGAAATTGAGGATATTTGGTGACCTTTAAATAAAAACATCTGATCTATTTGAAGAAACAACTGTGAGATTGACTTAAGATAGTTTAACACTTTTCACTACTTCCAAATGATTAACTTAAAGGTATGGATGTTGTTTTCTATTTGGACTGTCTCTCCCAGTTGGTGCTTGGTCCAGCCTCACCAACACATTGGGAAGTGGTATGAAATGTCACTTCATATCCCCTTTTGAAATATTAATGAGAATGTCCACTGGCCATATTCAGATTTCACAGTGAAGGCGTATTCAGCCTTCAGTAGAACGTGTGTTAAGCAGATATTCTGTGTCTCCATCAGTAACTGGGGAGGGTTGACAGTGGTCCAGAACTCCAGTTGCCCAGAACACTTACTTAACCCTACAGGGAAGCTAAGCCGGACTATTCCTCGCTATGACACCTTAACAGCAGCCCAAATTGGGAATACATGATGTGTCAACTGATGGTGCTTTGTCCAGAGGAAGGCTGCCACGGCTCCTTCACCATCATCTCATGAATGACATAATCAATGTGGAAGTATAGGGCAGCTCAGCTGAAACACAAAGTCTAAACAGTGGCTTGGTTGTCACAATGAGGACACATCATGATGTGGCTCAGGCTATAGGTCAAAAGCTGTTGTGCTTGTTGGTCTAAATCAAGTCTGACACCACAGTACAGTTCCCATTATTTGGAGGATCTAAAACAGAGGTATAATGTTAGTCAGTTAGTTAGCTGTGGGCTATATATTGAGATTTTAGCTCATAGTTGTCTGTATTTTGGCAAATTGCCGTACAAAAGCATGCCTAATGGGGGGCAGTAATACACGTAGTGGCGTCTACACCTTACCCAGTCAACACAGAGCCAGGCTGGATAAACGTTTATTGTCCTAATTCAAGCTGTTAGTGTTCGGTGTGGTTTAAAAGGCGCTGATGTTGCTGTTAACAAATCACAGATTTAATAGATCATCAGCGCTTCTTCACATCACACGGACTTAAGGATGGAGATGTGAACTTGCTGGTAATGTAATGCAATATTTAAAAAATTATCGAAATAAATATTTATTTTGCAAGTCAGCCATCGAATCAAAGTTTCCATAAAGCTGGCTGTCTGTCTATGTGTATAAGCTTTGTTATAGATGTGTGCTTTGGATTGGCAGCGGACCCTGCAACGCTCACAAGATATCAGTGAAGTTTTATAATAGATGGTTGGAAGGTTTTTCTGTAGTTGTCAGATTTCAAATCGATTTCAGGTGGACTATAGGATTATACGGCCGTATTGCATGTCATCACATTGCTTTATGTCATCACATTGCTTTAGGTTTCACTGTCGACACCTGAGGATACTTGATCCTCAATCCAACCACTGCTTCTTCTTTTTTACCTACAATGTTCAGCTCACTCCTTCACAGCCCTTCATAAGATTCTATGACAGAAAAACTCTTCTCTGCCTAAGTACAAACCCTGTATCACTCACCCCAGCTGAACCCACTTAAAAAGCATTTTTTTTCAGTTCAATGCATATGATCTTCAGCCAGAGAGATGCATGTATTACGTTGCTCCGGCTCTGTCATGTAATCGCCCCTCATCCCTCTCTTAACCAACACTGATGTGAAGCTCTTAGTTGTGGTCTGTGTTACTGTTGCGTCAGATTTTTGGCTGCATTAAATCCACTCTGCCTGTGTCTCATTACTGATTCAAAGGATAAGGTTAGAGAGGGCGTCTGCTGGCTGAATGGAGATATCACACTCCTCATACCAGTTTAAACAGAATATCAAACAGACTGTTCTTGCCTCATTTATCCAAACCCTCCACACAGTCTACTGAGTTTTTTTTTATAGTGGGGATAGATGTGCTGCCTTGCTAGTGTGGTTTTTAGACCTTCTTTTTTTTCAATTACTTTTGAAATTAGTTTATTTTCTTTACTTGTTTTGTCTACTTTTACTGTTTTTAGCTGACAGGGGTGGCACCCAGTGGGGTCTTCTGCTGCTGTAGCCCATCTTCTTCAAGGTTGGAGAGATGGTATTATGCATACCTTGGTTGCAATGAGTGGTCATTTGAGTTCCTGTTGGCTTTCTATCATCTCAAAGTTCAAAGTCACTTAAACCCCCTTTCTTCCCCATTCTGCTGCTGGGTTTGAACTTCATCAAGTTGTCCTTTCCAAGTCTGCATACCTAAATGTATTTTTTGTATTATAAAAGAAGAACAATTCCATTCTGCAACTCAACTCCTGTAATTATATCAAGCATACAACCAGCAAATATAACTGTTGATATCCCACACACACCACTATTATGCTCCAGCAATCATATGCACGGTAAGTATGCTAGAATGGTATAACTGACACAATCTTTATAGAAGGGAGATATTTTATTTAAATACTCTTTTTTTCCTGCTTGGCATCTTCCCTTGAGCAGGGTGACATGTCTGACTGGGAGAGCTGCAACGTATTTGCCAAATCGGCTCCTGTTTTGATTAGCATACTAATGCTTGAGTCAAATTTCCACTGTAAGGAATGGAGGGGATCTCTCAGGATTTGTCAGCCACAATGTGTGAGCCTCTGGCAGCCGCGCTGGGTGGTGAAATCTGTCACCGTTGATGGAGGAAAAGCTAGCTTCTGAATTCACACACAATCGCCACCCTCCCACTGGCTTGTATTCACACTGCTCCTAAAGATCCAGGCCTAGGCACGATTGCTTCTAGCAATACGTCACCAAGTACTATATGAATGTGCGCAGGTTTGGGATTTTTGAATATTTTCATCCGGACAAATTTTCAGCAAACATTCTACTTCCACATCAGACCAATTTTTTTTTTTTTTTTTAAATGTCCGTGTCTAGCATGGACGTATAAGGTCACAAGGAACAGTCTAATATAAATAGAAGGGTGGTGGTTGGGATTGTGTTTTAATGGTTCATTTAGCTTTCAATTCTTCATTACATTTTCTTGATTTGTTAATACATTGGGTTAATTATTTAAAAAACTGTGTCCCATTCTTCCTTCAATCCACATTACATCAATTGTTTCTCTCGGGTCCACATTGGGACCAGAAGTGCACCACACATTCATCCCCAACAACGGGTCTCCAGCTGACTTATTGGCTGTGTCTTGATTCAGGGGTTGCGGTCTTGGAACCGGCCTCGTAGGCTGCATTTGAAGACCGATTGCGTCATAGCGGCGCGCAAAGGCTGTCCCATTTGCAAGGCTCCTTGCAAGGCTCCTCATATGCGGTCGTGAAATGCAGCCTTCGTTTCACGGTTTTGAAGCAGTTTTGAAGGCTGCATCAGATGTATCCTTCGTGGCCCAACATATCCCAAGATTCATTGCGTTTTTTTCAGAGATTGCATAAAATAAAATAAAAAATAACAAAACAGCAACGTGTTGCTCCATCTTCTTAACTTTTATCTTCCTTTCTTTTTTTCTTGTACTTTTTTTTCTTTTCGTCTGGTAGACAACTTATTTTTCTTTTTTCCTCCGCTGACAGGGCTGTCTCCGTTGGCAGCAATCAGGGTTGCTAGGCAGCACAGGAGCGGCGAGTCGTCACGCAAGGTAACGGCTTGTTACGTAAACCGGAAATGCTCGTAAACGGAGACCTGCGGAGACCGTCTCGTTTAACAAGGCTCGTTGGCCTTAAAACCGGCCTTAAAATCGGCCTTCATAGGCTATAGCCTTCATAGACCGCAAGACTGCGTCCTACCAAGTGCGTGGTCTCTGAATCAAGACACAGCCATTGACACAGATCCTCCCTGCTTTTTTCCTCAATTGCGCACATTTAGCTTCACAACCATGAAAGGTAAAATGGGAGAAGGAACAGAGACAGACTGTGGCGTGCACTGACTTATATTCTTATGTTTAAGGGGGGAAACCCACTTACAGAGGATTATCTGAACAGACATTCACACGCTAGCTTTACAGTGCTCTCTGTCATTTTGTCTTTCTCACAAAAACGATCTGCTCTTATGCTGCTAAGCTGTTTAAGAGGAGGGATCTGAGAGCCATGGTTAATTAGCCTGGTCCTACCAGACCACTGTACTTCATTTCATTTGTTCAGAGGGGTCTGGAATCACAAACGTTAACTCACTTGAAGGCGGGTGTCTGTTGAAGTTTAAAACTATTGGATCACAGGAGGCATTTCATCCTCCATTTCCAGGTGCCTGCTCCACATGCATCTAAGTAAATAATTATATTTCTCTTTTTATCAACCGTTGCAGTTTATACAGCCAGTATGTTGAAGTGTATTTCTCTGATTGACATATCTTCAATCAGTCAGGCAAAAATACCAATAAAAACATTGCTTTTAGTTTCACCGTTTGAAAAAAAGTGTCTTCCTTATCCGTTGTGTTATTAAAAACGAGGCATTATTAGACTAATGTGGTTAAGATAAATTAGTGGATTATGAGCAAAAGGCTTCTGTGTTGGTTTATGCAACATTCAGCATGATTTGCTGTACTACAGGCATCTTGTCGCTTAGCGGGGAACATGGCGGTGAAGGAATATTTTTCCAGAGGATCTTCCAGAGGGCCGTGGACCAATAAGAAATGGGGGGTGGGGTTATCATAGACTAGTGCACGGTGGAAGTTTCTGGTTACTAATGTGGGGGGAGGTGGCTTTCCCGTTTTTGACGTCAGAAACTGAGAGAATTCTGACTAGAGTATATTAGGGGGAAGGGTGGAGAGTTTTCTTTTTGTTGACACTTTGGCAGTCTCTCTAGGCACACCGTGGAGTGGACCCATATTTATGTTCAAAAACATCGAAAAAGTGCATTTTGCATAATATGGGACCTTTAAGTTGTAGTCCAAGCCCATTGATTGAAGCTCCCACGTGGTCCTGGGAAATGTAGGACATTATTCACTGATGGAGACACGGTATGTTTAAAGTATTTCCTCTAAAAACCTCAATTTCAACCCTCACAGTCTGATGATTCCAGCAGTAGTATCCAAGTGTTTTTTTTCCTACATTTAAATCCCCATACGTCTTTGCATTAGCCTGGTCCAACCAGACCATCGTACTTCATTTCATTTGTACAGAAGGTCTGGAACTGCTGTAATTGGCAAACGTTCACTCACTTGGAGGCGGGTGTCTGTTGAAGTTTAAAACTATTGGATCTGCCCAGTGCCACTCTGGATTAGCCAACCAATCGCATAACGTTTGGTCATCACGTGTGTCATGAGCCGGCTTCTGACGTTAGGCTCTTGTTAGAGCCTAACGTTTAGTTATTTGGACGAGAAAGGTTGTCGGTGTCCATACTTTCGCGAGCAGATGCATTGGAACACAGACAGGTCGGAACTCGGAACTACCAAGTCGGAAATCTCCTTCTTCCGAGTATAAAGGAACGCAGCATTCAACTGAAACTGGAGCGCGACTTCAACGTCATCGTTCTCAGCCACTCGCTCTGTTCGCTGATTGGACGGCCAGAAATTTTCCTGAGCTCAAACACGTGAATTCACCGCAGCCCCAGACTGACTACTGAAGGGAAAATGAAATTTGGCCGGAAATAGGTAAGCGGGCGGAGCCAGGCTATCTTTTCATACCTTGAAGCAACAATAATTGACTGATTAAGGAAATAACTATTTACTATCTATAAAATACCCTTAAAAGGGATAGTTTAGTGTTTTTGAAGTGGGGTTGTATGAGGTACTTGTGCATAGTTTGTCTGGCACAATTGAACGGATATTTAGGTTTCAGGTTAGCATTTATATATGTCGAGAAAAAAACGTTTTTCTTCTGGCCTTCTGCAACAGTACACCGCTGATTTCTGCTACAGTGACGTCTCTTCCAAACTCCTTACAATGACTGCGCTGATAGACCCTCTCCATTAGGCAACACACTAACTATTTTTTTTGGCATTTTTATGCTTTATTGATAGTGTAGAGACAGAGTTGAAATGGGGCAGAGAGGGGAGTGACATGCAGAGAACAACCGCGGGCTGGAATCGAATCCGGGTCCGCTGCTGGCCTAGGCCCATGGGGGGACGCCCTACCAACTGAGCTAAGGGCGCCCCCACACACTAGCTATGCTATAAAGACCTACTTATTTGGTGGAAATATGAAAGTGTATTGAACTCTGAGATGCTATGTAGTATAAATGTGCAAACATTTTAGAAATCGGTTCATCCTAGCCTAAGAAAAGGCAGAAAGAGTGTTTTATGGTCTCACTATCTAACCCTACATTTTACCATATGTGACATCACACATGGTAAAATAGGGTTAGGATTAACAGGACAGCTGGGCCAAGGGAAGACTGAGGGAAGACTGAGGTAAGAAAAACCTCATTCATTATATTATATAATAGTGATTTTATAATGATAGAACGCCGGTTCTGTATGAGTGAAGTATTCCTTTAAGTTCCCCATGCGACCCCACTTCAAAATGACTGAGCTTTCCCTTTAAGACTAAAAGCTCTTCCTGATCGCTTGGTAGTAGAAGGTAACTTGACAGAATATGTTCTATCTGCTGATGTGACGGTGAGTAAAAATGACAGGGCCAAATCCACTCAGGCTGCCTTGGATCAATAAAGATCCCAATCTCCAGCCAGACACTGATGAATAGAGTGATAAGTATCACCTTTAAAAGCAAAGCTGCACTCTTCATGGACCCACACAACATGGACATTGATAAGGCCTGCAGGCACTTCTACTTGAATTTTCTTTAAAAAAAACACACAATTTGACAAAATAGACACTTTGGTCTTAAAGGATTTATCTATAGTTGTTCTTCCCCTCACAATGACACATCTGAAGTGAAAGGAACATTTTCTTTCATTACCCCTCCTCCTCGGCCTCTGTGCAGTTTTGGGAGAGTAATCGCTCCCGTGAAGCAAAATAACAAAAGCAGATCTATTTCCCTGTGGCTGTCACTGCTGTGATACCTGTCAGGCTCGATGATTAGACTCCTTCAGAGAGGGAACTCATTTTCCCAAACAACCCCCCTCCCCTCCCCGCTTTTTCTCAAATATCCCCAAGCACACAGAATGCAGAATCATGTTCATTGCCTTGTTTGTCACATACGAGGAATTTGCCTTGGTATATTGGTGCACGCAAAACACACTGAGGAAATAAAAAGTAAATACCCCTAAGTGAAAGATACGACTAAAAAGTAGACACTTGCTTGCAATTGAAAATATTATAAAATGTATAAAAATATCAGTTGTTTTAAACAGGAAAGAGTTGTACAGTTTGTGTAAAAGTGTGGGAATATGTAGAACATTGATTATATGTCAACATGGCAGAAGGCAGAGAGTCATTTTGTTCTCTTTTCTCAATTTCCAAATGAGCAACTAAGCTAATTTCACAATGTGTCTGCTGGTTTCATTAAAAGCACTGATGGGTGCTAGCAGGGTTCAGGTCATACAATACATGCTGAAGCGCTGCAGCCATGTCAATTTGTTTCAACATCTTCCATTTCAAAAGAAACAATAAAAGGTTAGCTATTAAAGGTTCACTAGTAAACGTTTGTTTATTTTAATTAGAATAACTGTGCCCCTGCTTGCCTTTACCTGTGCACATGCCTCTGTCTAATGCTGCCATGAAAGGTCTCCATGGGCTTCAACAATATATAGAAATAAAAAATTCCCTTATAATCCTGCACTTTATATGCAGGTTCTGATTCAAACTGCCACTTTATTGTGAGAAAGAGGGGGAGGTATTTGAAATTAGTGTCATGAGAGATGACAAGGTAAAAAAAACCTCTCTTGCAGAGGAAATATAAACACATTGCGGTCCATCTACCGCACAGAAATTTTGATTCTGTCCACCAATGAGTGCAGTGTTTTGCTCCACCCATTTCGGGACCGCTTGGTACCCCAACGAAAGTGTGACAAAAATAGGTATCTTATTTCGGTACCCTTCCAAACTTTTGACAGTGCAAATGCAAATAAATGTGTGCCGTACCAAACCGCACTTCTCAGTGGAAACGAAGCAATAGAAGCAATTTGTAAAATGGGGGGAAAGCAGAGGAAATGGAGTTGGTGTAGCATGGCAGGGGATGACAGGATGAATTAGGTGGCGAGGAGAGAATAGTAAGAGGTCACATTTCAAAACCATTCACCCACAAGACATGTAACACATGGCTGTGTCAAACTGCCTTCAGCTTCTCACATTAATTGTCCTCTCTACAGCTGCTAGGCAAAATCAACCGAAAAGTTATTTTGAGTGGATAAAAAGAGAACGTATTTGATTTTTCCGATGAGATATTTCAGGGTAACATTTTTGCTTTTATATAATGTGAATCACAGGATGAGGACATTCTCACTGGATCATAGCGCAACAGTCACGTTTATTGTAAGACGTTAATGTCAGCATAATACAAATTTGATCAACATATTTCTCACTATCTCACGTGGTGTGTTTCCAGTAATGAGCTTTTGCTCTTATTTATCCTGGTGTTGAGATATGAAGGCTTAGTAGAAGTTATAGGTCCCTTGGTAAAATGAATGGTGTTAACATGTGGTTCATGCTATGCCCAGTTCATACTGTCATGTGACAGGAGGAGCAAACATCGCACTGTCTGCTGATTTGTGTCTGTCTCCTTTTAAAATGACTGACAGAGTTCCCCTTATGGTGTGTGAGACTATAAAATAGGATCCATGGCCAACATGACCCCAATAAATAGTTCCATCTATTAAAACTGCATAGGCAGAATTGGGCGATTTTGACTGGGGTCAAATTAACCCTGATACATTTGTATTTTTATTAGAGGTGGGCATAGATTAATTTTTTTAATCTAGATTAATCTAGATTAATTTTGGAATTAATCTAGATTAATCTAGATTAAAATGGCTCATTTGAATTCAATCATAATATTATTATTCTTCCGGACAATTACACATAATACATAATTTTCTCATTGCATATTCATACATATTACTTTGTGTTATCGTCCGAAGGGAAGCAGGAGAAGCCAAAGGCTTATCGGGTCAATCATAATATGTGTGTGCTCCCTAAATAATGACTCAAAGTAAGTCTTTGAGAACGTGTTTCTCAAGCCAGGTGGCGCATCAGACCAGGGGCTCATCTCCTGTGCAGGTGCACACCTAATGCATCAAGTTAACTTGCGTGCAGAAAGAGGATGTCACGGAACTCATGTCCGTTAGCTTTTCAATATAAGACTGTCAAAATAAAAGTCCCGCAAAACAATCGTTATTTTGGGGATTAACTTCTCCGCGTGAGAAATTTGAGTTGTAGGCTAGCGTGTGAGAGTGTGAGCTGGTTGATATGAGTGTGTCTCACGGCCAAAAGGGTGAGACTTGGCAGCTCTGTCAGTTGTCAAACAAAGCGGACGGACGTGGTCTCTATAGCAACGAGATCAGCTGAGCTATCACTGATAAAAAAAAATATTGTTTCCATAATGATTTCCATAGCCTTAAGCCATAGGCTAGCCTACATGTTGTGTAATTCAGTGATTTTCAACCTTTAATGAGTCGAGGCTATGCATTGGCTTTGGCGATTTCCCTTGCCTCTTTTTTTTCTCTCCACACAAAGCTCTCCCATTGCACACACGCATGCCCCGGCCGCTTCCGAGAGCACAGACTGTTAGAACTCCTACAGTAAACCAATTCCGCATTGCACAAGGTGCAAACAACCTTGGTCTTGTCGAGGTTTCCATTGGGAAGCTTCTTAAAAATACATTTTCCCTGAAGCAAACCCGGCGGCTTCCTAGCTGCATCCATGTCAGCACGTTACGTTTGATGTGGTAGGCTACACAGGTGCGAAGTTGGACTCGTTCTGACTCGTGCACTACAGTGCAATTCGGCCAGGTATACATCCGCGCTAAAATAAGAGGAACAAGAGATTAACGGCGATATTTTTTTTATTGCCGATAAGAGTCTGGCGTTAACGCAGCACGTTAACGCCGTTATCGGCCCACCACTAATTTTTATAAAGTGCTAATTAAAAGGAAATCAGAAAACAATAATGAGGTAATTGACAAATTGACAAATTTAAGAACAATTGGAAAGATAGAGTAAAGGACCTGAGACAAAAAGTTTACCTCCAGTCGGTAGGATGAGGGAACAAAATAACCGTTTATCATTTGACTATCAGGCTGCTATTATCCTAAGAGGCCGTGTGTGCCTATGTATGGTATACAAGTAATACAGCTCTTGACAAACAGTTTGTGTGTTGAGTAGCCTTGGTCTGTTTGTGTTTGACCACACAGGGTGGCGTCTGTGGCCCGATCGTGCCTCAAACTTGTCCCTCTTTATTTCGTTAACATGGCTGATTGGGCACATCTGTAGGTCAGCCACGCTGCACTGCTGAGAGCTGTTTTAGTTCGGCTGCCCTGTGTGTGTGTGTGTGTGTGTGTGTGTCTGTGTGTGTGTCTGTCTCAAGTTGTGGGGACGGTGTTCTGTTCCCTTAGCTTTTGTTGCTTACTCTTAGTTTAGATTATCATTTAGTTTCATATCACTCAAACATCACACACATTACTGATTTGTTGTTTCAGTTGTTTCAACTTTGAGTTATTAAATAAATGTAAAATATATTAAAACTGCGTGGACCTCCCTTCTTGCAGGGCTCTTTTTCATAACATATATTCTGGTTGCACCCAATTAGTGCAGCAACATTTGCATAAATGTGTGTATGTGTGCGTGTGTGTACTTTATGTAGGGTTTGTGTGTAATGTGTCGATTGCCAATCTTTTACTATTGTAGCTTTGGCAGAACAAGCCAAACTCACTACAACAATGTGTACCAGAACAGTAATTTGGCTCGGGTGACATTTCTATATACCATAGTACCTTTTTGAGTGTGTGTGCAGTCACTGTACACAGATATTGTGACAAGTTCTCCCAGTTGAGAGAGCACAAATTGGGGTGAGATGTGTGGCTCCTGTTCTGATTTTATGCACATACAGTATGTAACAACACAAATGCAGGGGGAATGGAGCGCCACAATTGAGAACTTATTTCTCCATTGCCATTATTTGCATGAATTGGTGTCTATACTGCCTGTTCTCCCTGTCATTCCTCCACCCACTGCTGCTACTCTAGCCCCAGAAGAGCTGAGAAGATTATGAACACACTTTGACATCAAGTCGATGTTTGTTTACAGAGGCTGCTGACAAGATGGCCTCTTTTTCTGATAGGTGTTCATGTGTCACTGCTAAGGCTTTTGACATTTATTGAGCCTGTTTGCTAGTAACAGAGGTAGACTCGCTCAGCACGTTTTCATGGAGAATCATAACCGGGAAATAAACAAATAAGACTTCAACAGGACTTGCAAAATGCATGTACCTTTATCCGATCTACTTCGCACAAAAATCGGCACATTAACGGACACGCAAAGTCGGATAAGAACACCTAGATAAGTTAATAGTCGGCATTTCACCCGCATGCATACTCAGATCGTATCGCATATCGGAATTCGCATTCTGTGCATGCTCAAGAATTCCCGCCAGGGATTTCATATTTTCATCTCCATAAGGTAACATATTAACTATGCTTAAGTACCCCATAAAAATATGCTTAAAAAATTCTGAACTATCCCTTTAAGGACCTGACCATTTGAATCCACCTATGCTGTGCAGCAGTATCTTTCACCATCCGATGAAAGCTAGACAATCAATAGCCGTATATGGGATGCCTCTTAACAGTGCACACACATGCATACACCTCTCCCTCCTTAATACAGGGATACAAGCCATTGATCCCACATGTTTTCAGGTCATTTTTTTATCAGGAAAGCTGGCACCAGACCCACTTTCTCTTTGCCTCATGTGTGGACCCTATTTCCAGCAAGACCCATTTAAGAGAGGACAGTAGCCCCCCAGAGGGGATGCTAACACTTCTTGCTGACACTGTGATACCATGAAACGTGTGGCTGTTATTGCTCTGCCCATGGCACCACACACTATTTATACACCTTTCATCTGTAATGAAAGAACAGACGGTGTGGAAAAAAAATTGATATTCTCCCCGGTGGCATGTGAAATTCTCAGATGTCAATGTGCAGCCTCTTACTGGAAGCCATGTGGGTGATAAGTGGTATGGAATCAAAACTCAAAATGGTGTGAAATCTGATTTCACAAACATTTTGCCTAATATTTTACTGTGTTAAATGTAGTGTTGCGGACATTTTAAAGTATAGTCTGAAGTGTGTTCAGGTCTTAAATGATTTTAAATGTTTAACATTAAATAGAAAATGAGATATTAATTTCTCATATACAGTATATACAGTATACATTCTAACCACATGGAGATGTTAAATAACAGAATCTATGGATTGCATCATGGGGTAAGCGATTCTGGAGAAAGCTTGTTGACAAATCACTTTTTGTCAAAATGAATGATTATATCTCCTCACAATCCACTACCTGTCCGTGCTGTGTGTGCGCTGAACATAAACCAAGTGTTAATAAACAGCCTTGGCTCTGCTAACGGCTATGTAAGCAAAAGGGAATGTAAACAAAGTACTTGTGAGGAGATATTCACTGATTTTGACCGAAAGTGATTTGTCAACAAACATTCTCCAGAATTGCGTACCCCACCTTTAACTACTTGATAAACCTTTCAGCATAACTGCATCGTGTAATGTCTTCTGGTTTTATTTTTGCACTCGGCATGCTTCTTATTAATAAACTGTTGCGATGACTGGAAGAGACAGGGGCGGACGGACAGCGGCCAATCATTCTTCATTCTCTTTTGGAATTTTCTTTTTGCTATGGACATATTGCCTGGCTTGATTGGATTGCCTCAACCCCCCACTGGGATCTGTTAACTCTTGGCAGAGAGAATGAGTTCCCAGGACCTTCAGGGGTGTGAAGGGAAGGAGATGGGACCGCAAGAAGAAATGCTGACTGAGGCAGAAATGATGGAAGACCAAAAAACACATAGAGGAAAATAAACTAAGTCTTTGACACTGTGAACATGGAAAATGAAATAAAAAATAAAAAATGTGCACTTACATGTTACACATATATGAAGCACTTTGCCATTTGTAGTTTGGTTTATTTGAAGCTGTAGTCCTTGCGTGATTCTTGCTGTTGAGTTTGTACCTGCATGGTTGAATGCACTTATTGGATAAAAACGTAATGTTAAAGTATGAGGAGAAAAAGAAAAGACAAAAAGAGGGTGAGTGTAAAATTAGCATTACTCACAATACGTTACTTTTACAGGAAACTCGTACAAGTGCTTCTGTCAACACTGGCTGTGAGGAGGTCCCTGTGATCCATGTAAGTGATGGGGGACAAAACACACAGTCCTTCTTTCTGTGGGAAAAAAATCGATTCTAAAGTTCAGCGGGAGCTAAAAGGAGGCTTCCGTCTGAATTAGACACAACCAACCGCTTGGTTCACTTTCCCTTTCAGAAAGCACTTTGTATAAACTATAGATTATGTGATGACATCCGACCTTTAAATGGAGACAGTGGTCATGGTAAGAGAGTAAGGTTGTGTGTGTGTGTGTGTGTGTGTGTGTGTGTGTGTGTGTGCGTGTCTGTAAGGAGGGCGTTGGCATTGAAACTAATGGTCTGCCATTTGTCAAGTAACAAGGGACTCAATATAAGTTTACCCCCTCGACAGAGCAGGAAGATAAATTGTACACAGCCAGCTTAGCTTGGAGGCACTGACTGATGAACACAGCCTGGGTTGACACACACACACACACACACACTAGGGTTGTTGAAAATTCCCGAAATTGACCCTTTTTAAATCCTGTGATAAAAGACCCCACCTCCCGGGAATTCCTGTGTTGAATTCATATTTTATTTGTACCCACGTACTCGTCCAAGTGGTTTATTGGGCACGCTATAGCTGGGAGCGTACCTATGTTCCCCGGGTCCTATGTTCCCCGCTTTGTATTTGACTGGGGAACATAGGACCGGGACACATTGTGTGTGTGTGAGTGTGTGAGTGTGTGTGTGTGTGTGTGTGTGTGTGTGTGTGTGTGTGTGTGTGTGTGTGTGTGTGTGTGTGTGTGTGTGTGTGTGTGTGTGTGTGTGTGTGTGTGTGTGTGTGTGTGTGTGTGCCTGTGTGCCTGTTTTGACAATTAGACCTCCGCTCTCTGTCCTTGGTGCTGAAACACTGTGTCAAAATGAAGTGAAGCACTTTCACTTTTCTCTCCAATATGCATTATGAAAGTGAGATGTAGTAACTTTTATTAGTAAAGTCCACTATTAAAGAAAAATATCCTACCAAAAAAAGAAAAGAAAACGGGGGCCACTTCCCGATAATTGGGGGACGACAAATTTCCCGGGATTCCCGAAATACCGGGTCCCTCGCAGCAACCCAAATACACACACACATGTTTGGCCCCTGCATTAAATAGTGGCATTAGTCTTGATGCCTGCTGCTATCCGACCTCAGCGGGGAGCCAGTCTTAGGAACAGTATCCAGGACTAGCATCTCTCTGCTGGGCTGTGCTGTAGACATTGTGGCTGCTGTCTATTAATGGATGGCGGCTTACAGCATGGAGGCTATGGCTGCAGTCATGGGCATAGGTTTACTTTCAACATTGGGAGGAAAGACAACATTCAGGTCGACACAAATTTAATATTTATATTTCAGGACCATGGACAGAGAGCGGATGGCAACACACAAGCCTAACCAGACTGTTGCTGTAGGCTATTGCACCGTCACAAGAATGTGTCACACATTTAAATAGTTTTCTTTGAACCTTTTATACTTAAACGATCATTAAGGGGTGAGACACATTTTCAATGACTTTGAGTCAAACCAAAAATCCAAATCAAATCAAAAACAACGATACAAACTCAATGTACAATATGAATACATCAAATACATAACAAGCTGATAAAGAGCCAAAACCATTTGAACATTTAGACGGTGACGTAGAATGGCTGCAATGAAATATCGGACTGAAAGTACAACATAGATATTTTCAATATAGCCTACAATTGACCTCTTCTAAATATTTAGGTGGGACACATCTCGGGCATTCCCCCTTTTAAATCTACGCCTATAGCTACAGTACACAGAGGACGGGGCAAACACACCTTTGCGGTTCTCACACACACACACACACACACACACACACACACACACACACACACACACACACA
This sequence comes from Ammodytes marinus, assembly GCF_949987685.1. NCBI lineage: Eukaryota > Metazoa > Chordata > Actinopteri > Uranoscopiformes > Ammodytidae > Ammodytes > Ammodytes marinus. The sequence continues at coordinate 21,402,808 of NC_137224.1, read as the reverse complement.
CACACACACACACACACACACACACACACACACACACACACACACACACACACACACACACACACACACACACACACACACACACACACACACACTTACACTGATGCACCATGCAGGGTTGCATGGTCATGCAGTGCTAATAATGCGTTCCTGCAGGATGCTGTAATCAGTGTTAGGGGCTGCAGAGCGTGTCAAAACACTGAAGAGTGAAATCTCAATCACAGGATGGGACCTGACAGTGCAGAGAGGAGGGAGAGAGAGGTGGAGCACAAAAAAAAATAAAATAAAATAAAAAGGTTTGTGGTTGAAACAGAGCGTGAGATTCAAATGTTACAGCTGGGTGAGGGGTCGGCCATGATTGAAAACCAGCGAGCCTTTCCCGCTGCACTCCTGAGATGTTGCTGCAGCAGCAAATCAGAGAGAAGATTTCTGTTATTTCTGCAAATAATAATCGGGAGGGGTAAAACACATGGGCTATTGGATAACAATAAATATCTGTTCTTTTCTCTCTCTGTCTGTCTGTCCCCTCCCCCTTGGCTGGGGGTCAATAACAGCGTTTAGTATCAGTATCCTGGCTCCATTATCCTGGGGAGAGGCTGCGCTGTATGAAGCACTGGGATGTCAAGCATTACTGTGTCCAACTGCCCTTACGCAGTCCCATGCAACGCTCCAAAGTGGCCTGTGTGCACACTATTGAATTAGCGCTCCTACTCAGTTGCACACCATAAACTGCACATTTTTAAGTGATTACTATGTTTATCTCGGTCTGAGCAAACACTGCCTTAGTATTATCTACTAGCAATTGTCCAATAAAGTCATCGGCTACCCGGCACTGCAAGTCCATGCTGTTTACAAACTTGCGTACACGAGGTGAGAGCTGGCGTGGGATTTGAGCTTACCCTACGCTCACGACGACCAAATTGATAAATGCCGAGGTTTGCGTGGAAATGTGCGTACACCCACTTTTCTGGTCTACGCACGGTTGATAAATGAGGCCCAATGTGATTAAACACTCACTGACATACAGACAGACACATACCCTGCTGTACATTTCACAAATTATTTGTGGAAAATGTATCAATGTAACCAAACTGGAGTATTATTTTGGTTTTCTCATATCTATCAGTTAATCTTGACACCCCCTACCAATTATAAGGTAAGAATCTCCTGAAATGCTAACAGTGAAATATGGTACAATCCCATATGGGAGCTTTAATAAATGTCTTTATTATATACAGTATATCCCAGTTTGAAGTAATGCATCTCCACCACTAATAACCATTTTTATAGCAAGCAGATCACTCAGAGCTATCTTTAAAAAAGTGTGACAATATCAACATGCCTGGTGGTAGATAAGAATGTTTATGAGGCTCGTTTGGCCACAGTCATTCTGTGTGGAGCCTGGGCCAGTATCCATATGTAAATGCCCCTCGCTACCCCTCTCCCTGGCAGTAAACTTGATTAAAGTTCCGTAGCATGCAGGGCTTCTTACTGAGGGATTGCCCCAGTTCAATGCAATTTTACATGGCAGCAGATGAACGATCTCACTCACGGTCCCGAGTTACACAGCCATGGGCAAATTCATCACCAGCTGCCTGAATATAGACATCCATAGAAGAAGAAGAAAAAAGGAGAGGTAGGGTTCACTCAATCACATAGAGTGAAAGGACCCCTGTCTCTGTTTTTCTTCATCGCTCAGATGCAAAATCAAGTCCATCCATCAAAGTGTTTGACAGGCCCCTCAGAAGTCAAGTAAAGTCAAGGCAAGTTTATTTATACACCACATAAAAAAAAACAGAGTAAACCCAAAGTGCTGTACAAATTAAAGTGAAAAGTTCAACAACAACAAAAAAAGCAGAGAAAAAGGACACAGCACAAAGACAAACAGTCGTAAAAAGGCACTTAAACAACAATTAATGACAGTGATGAGAGACAATATCAATTAGGTGCACACATAGGGCCACACCCACTGAAGGATCGCACGGCTTTTGCGGCCCCTAAACCGGTGCAAATTAGAGAAAAAAACAACAACACTTGTGAGCTTTAAATTGTATTCAATAGATATTGAGTCATATTATGGGGGAAATCTACAGAAAGTGGGTTGTGTACTTATACAGAGAAACACAGTTATGATGGAGCTTTATTTAATAAGAACTGCTTTATTGGAGCCGCGACACTTCTCCTGCAGCTCCGCCTTGATAAAATACTCAAAATGTTGCATCAGCTGGCAAACTTTGTAGCCGTGTAAGCGCCTGTGTATACTTACTGCAAATTCCTTAGTGGATAACTAATCCACACAAACCCTTCTTAGTAGATGTGGACCATAGACGTGAAAAAGTCAAATTTGTAGAATCAATTTATAAAAAAGTGAATTACAATGACTGTGTATGCCTTAAATGGAAGTAGAAGGTTATTCCGATCTCCCTTGCGCAGTAGTCTGGATCGTGGAACAGTTTAAAGCAATTGTATAAACACTATAAATGAACTAGGACAGAATGTAACTGTCTATATATTCATCAACATCTGGTTCATCATCATCTGGTTTGGTGTTGCTTGGCTTGCCTCCCATTGGTCCAGGTGAGTGAGTTACTGGTTCATTTCCCAGACTGGCCTCCAGGATATTGAGCTTACTGACTATCGTAGCTTATATGCATGAGCCAACACACAGGACAGCTTGTTGCAGCCAACCCTACTACTGCATCCGTCTGTCCCAATCTGCACAAACCATAAAAGACAACCATTTTCTTGAGATTAGCGCTGGTTCCTGATTTGTGTGGTGCATTCAATGCTAGTGTAGCCTGACGGCTCTTTCTCTTAAATGTTTGAACCACCAGTAAATCTTGATATTTTGTTTGGATGTGTTAAGTCAGTTATATGGACTTGATTACTGCCTACCTCTTCAGTGAAGTAGAATAAAACATGTGTAGTGGTTAAATAAGCTTGGCCAAATTTCACACACCGACAGTGAGCACGCGGGGAAAAAACCTCATTCTCAACCCCTGCAAAATGAATGTAAACAGTAAGTGAAACGTACAAGCGTGCAATTGAAATGTTTGTATGGCTTCGCCTGCATTATAGGACCAGGCCGGCATGTGGAACCTGGATATGCACCGTGCTTCTAAGCAAGTCTATTATCCTTTGTGTGGCCATGATTTGACGCTACAGCTGGCTTTACAAAATGAGATGTATCTGTTTGCAATATGAAAGGACAGACACGTTTTTTTCTTACCACTTTTTCTTGTTAGGGGTGGAAAATGGGGTGTGGGAGCTAGTGAATTAGCTTGCGTGAAGTCGTGACAAAGACTGTGAAAGAAGAGAGACACACACATACTCACACCAGGGAAATTACTTTCTCCTAATTGTGGATTGGACAATTTAATCCTGTCATAAGAAAAAAAAAGCCCTGCAGAAATGGTAAGGAGAGAGGAAGAGAAAATGTTTTATTGACTAAAGCTGTCTGATATCTAGGGTAAATTAAACTGGATAAACACACCCAAAACGCTGCTGGAGAGCTTATTGGTGATTGCTTCATGCAACACAGATTGAATTGAAATAATTGGGAGACTCGCCCTAAGGGTGCTGCTGTCTACTATCGGAGAGATGTTCATTTCAAAAGGGGTGACCTCGAAGTCAAGTCATTACTGGAGCATCAGAGGAACAAATACTATGAGCTGTTTAATATTAATCTGTCAACATTTTCCATGTTGACTGATCATTTTTGCCTGCTTACCTCATGTACGAATGGAACAGACTTTCGATGAGATCAAACCTAATGCGTGTGATAGCAATTTAATCACTTTCTATCTGTTGTTAAAGGTGCACTATGTAACAGCTAGTGTGTCAAAATAAGTGCAATCATTTTTCATTGTTGTGCCTACAGCAGTGCTAAAAAGTACAATAGAAACCTATGAGGAAAATGAGGCCTAGTTCCCCTTTTCAAAGCCTGATAAGGAACCCTTGAGGCCTACATGGGTAAAATGAAGCCTGGATTTGAGTTTTCTGGAGGCAAAACCCCCAGAACAAGGGGTCAGAAAACGAAGGGACCCAGCCCTAGTTTCATCACACCTGATAAGGTTTTGTAACCCCATTGGCTGAGATCTTCCAGTCAACCATGTGACCATGCTATGATAAAACCAGCAAGCACCCCAAAATCACCGCCTTTTAGCAGTGGAGCCATCCACAAAGCGGGTGTTTGCAAACTTAAACTGAGCTCACAGACTGCTTGCCTGCAGTCTTTACCTTCCCGGATCCGAAGGAAGTTTCACCCAGGAAACTTCATCCTACCACGGCTGCTGAAACTCAGCTGCCTTCCTCCCTACCAGCCGGAGAAGAAGCCCAGCGTCACTGAACGCAACAGACAGTAAACTGCCTCGCCGCCTCCGCAAAAGACGCACGCCACTACCGGAGCAAGCCAGCTGACCGCAACGAGCCCCGTCTTTCCCCTAAGAAGCAAGATCGCTCCTCCACCGGCATAACAAGCAGGACCCTCCTCTAAACCTGCCGTGTGGACCACAGGATCCTAAACTACCCATCGCTTCTCATCACCGTCGGAGACGGTTCACAGTAGGCATTTGTCTGGGCTATAAATTAGGCTATAGATATCTATTTAGGTATACATTAACTTAAGGTTAAGGTACCGACTGACGAGTCGTTTTTCCCTTGTTAAATGTGATTCTGACAGCATTATTTTCATAATAATTGCCTAACTGCTCACTGTGGTTTTTCCTCCCGCTTCCCGGGAGATGTTTGATTGTTGTGATTGTCGCTACGTGCCAGATCAGCTGTTCCCCTCTGATAACTCCGAAGCAGCATCAGTTTTGTGAGACCACTCACAGACTGAATGACTGTAGGCTATACATCAAGGTGAACAACTAACGGCACTGAAAGTGGCGAGCTTTTACTTGATCTCCTCTTTCTTTCTCTCTCTTTATTCAAACTCTGTGCATCCGCACACCAACACATATTCTTACATTTGCGTCGCGATTGTTAAGCATATGAGCGTTGACTTCTGTGGTTTCCAAAGTTAAATTGAGTGGGTCGCGAGCGCTGACCCCCTTCACGTGACTTTAACGTCACACGTCACAGTTAGGACGTCTCCGCCACGTGATTGCGTCGCCATCGGTGACCCCCTTCACGTGACGAAAACGTCACAAGCTGTCCGCCATTTTTGGCTTTGGGCGGTGTCCACCCCATGGTCCACCCCCCTTTCTTTTTGACGCTCACACACGCTCACACACACACAGTAGTACATACACATGTACTATAGCCTGTGGGTTTGATTCTAAACTGTTCTTATTATTGCTTGTGTTATGTCTGCTTTCTTAAATTAGATTAGTTCATGGTTATTGACTTATGTGTATCGTTTTAATCAACTTACCTAAGTAAATAAACCCTTACATTTTGATTTTAAGAAGCAGTGTCTGTGATATTTGTGTCTTGTATTTCACTAATTGCTGGTAAATAAGGTCTATGCTCGAATATTCACTCCTTCATTATCTTAAATGTACATTGTAACCAACTTTGACATTCTCAAGATAAATCCCTTTAACATTATGAGACTGTTTTTCTGATTTGATTCAAAGTTCCCTTTTTCAAAGGGTGGTGCTCCGTAGGTATTAATAAGTAATTTGATTAGCTTGACTAATTTAATTGATCATTAATTAACAATTTTTCTTAATATTATAATTTCCTTGAAATTAATAATATTCTTGACTTTGACCAAATCTACCCCTTATGAATTCCCAACATTTGGTGCCCCCGTGTGAAGGCCTTCAGATACCAGCATTAGTGTGATATTAATGCACAATAATCCTGAAAACATTTAATTATTTTGAGAAATTTATTTTATTTTATTTTTCCAAATTAAATAGTTTTGATTTTTGGAGTTATTCAATAGAGTTGATTTGAAATAGAATAATTATATTCATTCCAAATTCAGTTTTTCCATTTTTCTGGATTTATTGAATTGAATTAATTTGAAAAAAATAATATTTTTATGTTTTTTTCCAAAGTTAATTTTTTTTTTTTAATTTTCCAGATCTATTAAGGTAAATTGATTTGAACCAGTGTATATTTATTTTTGTCCAAATTAAATTTTTGTTCTCCAATAGATAACATTTAATTAATTGGGGAAAATAATTCTTTAAATATTTTTCCAAATTTAATTTAATTTGAATTTTTCTGCCAAGCATATATACAGTTGTAGTTTGAGAATTGCCTCAGTGGATGCTAGTAGTTAGCAGGGATTATTTGAGATTGATTGAACTGAGACTGCTTTCAAAACACAGAACTATTCACCAAGTATACTTCACTATCCACCCTGACAAGGATTAGCTGTATGTATAAAGGAGTAGTTGGACATTCGAGCTTGTAAGCCGCACGGTTAAAGCCTGCGCAATTTAGTCAGTGTTTTAACGGATGCGCCACTATCAGTGGTAAGAGCTAACCGCTATTCTCGCAAGGTGAAGCAAGTCACCTGTCGAATGCCTGTTGTGTACATTTGAGCTTGTAAGCCGCATGGGAAAGCCTGCGCTATATAGTCAGTGTTTTAACAGATTCGCCACTTATTAAGTAGCAAGAGCTAAGTGCTATATCACATGGTGAACCGGTCACCTGTGAATCCAGTTCAGTTTACTGAACTGCTGCATCGCCTCCGGTGATAAGGACCACGGTTACATTACAGGTTGAATTCTCACCTGTTCTTCCTGTCATTTTCGATAGAATGCATCACAGTAAGTGATAAGTCACTAGGGGCTGCTCTGCTAGGCCAGCAAAATGAGTAGCCATAACCTACGTGAGCTTGGAGTGGAAGTTCCCATTGAGTCAGTCGACACAGCCCGTCAGGGGGTGGTCGCTGGTCTCATCCCCCTCTATTCTGAGGGATGTTGCCACCTAAATAGCTATGATGCTAGTACTTGTGAGGAGAAACTAGAAGAGCTAGTGGCCAATGTTAACCAGCCGTCTAGGCAGAGACCAAGCTCTGCCTGGGATGTGCTTGGTTGAATTGTTTCCTCCACCAGCAGCTAACTAACATTATTTAGGCTGTGCAGCAAAGCAGTGCCAGTCTGTAAACAGAAGCCCTGGTCTTACCAGAGCTCTCCCATGCATATGAAGAACAAACCTTTGACAGTGCATCCTTGTCTAGCTGCCTGGACTCTGCTTTTCCTTTTGACGTGTCAACTTCCACACCCCTTCAGGGGGTGAACACTTCCGAGCCCCAAGTGGCTCAAATGGCTTGAAGGCCACTTTAAACTGCAAGCAGTACACGTCTTATAGTTCGCAACACTTGGACTTGTCTTTTTCTTCACTGTAACAGATAAGAAATGACACTCATTGCCATGGTAACCTGAGTTACTTCAAGCAGACATGGGCCCATGTCTACTTGAAGAACCAGATCTGAGGCAACGTCAGTTAGAATCACTTGTAGGTGTCACAAAACACTTTGACCCTAATAAAGCAGATTCATATACTGACTCATCATGACTAGAACGGTTGTATCATCCTTTTACCACTAAGGTACCCTTGGTAGCATGGGGAGGGGGGCCCACAGAGCCCTCTGTAAATCCCACCACCTACCTTCTGCTTCCGTTCTTGTTTTCCTGTGTTGCAGATTCAAACCAGCAATGGTAGGAGGGGGTGTAACCACCCTCTACCCCATTGACTCTTGGCCAGGGAAGAGCTTGATGTGCTCCAGCACCTTCACAAAATCTGCAACCTGGACATCACCTTTGATTCTGCTATTCCACCTTTCCTCTCAGTCTGGACACTTATGTATTGTGATTGCCTACGAGGCAGCCCAATATATAATACTTCTACAGTCACCAGTGTACCAACCTTTCTCACTTCCAGGAGAAGGGGGCGCAGCCTCCACTCGAAGATAGGGAGTACGCAGTTCAGTAGTATTACAGGAATACACCTTGCATGCTTTACAGACTCGGTTCAGTAGTAAAGGAAGATTGACTGTTGTGTGAGTAATTCAGGATTTAATGCATGACCTTATCAGAGAGGTTAGCTTTACTCGAGTAACCGCCTGAGCTGTGAAAGAATTCCAGCCTACCATGTCTCACTAGGTCTTCTCATAAAATCCTATAGCCTGCTGTAAACACTTTGTGCAACTTCTCAGGTACAACTGACATGTAGTCTTGGCAATGCTAAATGCAATTTCTAAATCTCTGAACCTTAGAAGTGGGTCTCATCCACCACCTACCGACTGTAGATAGGCAGGATAGTCTTATTGACTCAAGTTTTATTGAATGTTTAGTTTTGGGAAGGGAAAACACACATTCACACTAAAACACGTCACCACTCATCACCACGGTGATGCAGACTTCATCGGCTAGCTTTAATCCTCAGTTAAAGCAAGCTAATAACCTCTATCCACCCTTCTCTTCTTTCGGCTAGAGTGTTTTCTGTCTCTTTCCTTTTTCCCTTTTCTTTTGTGTTTCAAAGGTATGCTTTTAAGGTTGAAGTCAGAATCACCCAACGGTTTAAGCAGTAATTGTGTTTGATGAATGTAACTAGCCAGCTAGTTAGTACTCAGCCCAGATAGAGCCTTTATGTCTGCCCAGACAAATAGCCTCAAAGTCTGCCTAGACAAATGCCTGTGAACCTTAAACCTGTTGAACTCTGAACTTTAAACCTGTTGTACTTTGAACTTTTTCAGCATGTTCGGCCCTATGGGTTGTCCTAAAGACTGCATCCAACAACGCATCCTTTAGTACAACAGGGGGACTGTTGTGCCTACAGCAGTGCTAAAAAGTACAATAGAAACCTATGAGGAAAATGAGGCCTAGTTCCCCTTTTCAAAGCCTGATAAGGAACCCTTGAGGCCTACATGGGTAAAATGAAGCCTGGATTTGAGTTTTCTGGAGGCAAAACCCCCAGAACAAGGGGTCAGAAAACGAAGGGACCCAGCCCTAGTTTCATCACACCTGATAAGGTTTTGTAACCCCATTGGCTGAGATCTTCCAGTCAACCATGTGACCATGCTATGATAAAACCAGCAAGCACCCCAAAATCACCGCCTTTTAGCAGTGGAGCCATCCACAAAGCGGGTGTTTGCAAACTTAAACTGAGCTCACAGACTGCTTGCCTGCAGTCTTTACCTTCCCGGATCCGAAGGAAGTTTCACCCAGGAAACTTCATCCTACCACGGCTGCTGAAACTCAGCTGCCTTCCTCCCTACCAGCCGGAGAAGAAGCCCAGCGTCACTGAACGCAACAGACAGTAAACTGCCTCGCCGCCTCCGCAAAAGACGCACGCCACTACCGGAGCAAGCCAGCTGACCGCAACGAGCCCCGTCTTTCCCCTAAGAAGCAAGATCGCTCCTCCACCGGCATAACAAGCAGGACCCTCCTCTAAACCTGCCGTGTGGACCACAGGATCCTAAACTACCCATCGCTTCTCATCACCGTCGGAGACGGTTCACAGTAGGCATTTGTCTGGGCTATAAATTAGGCTATAGATATCTATTTAGGTATACATTAACTTAAGGTTAAGGTACCGACTGACGAGTCGTTTTTCCCTTGTTAAATGTGATTCTGACAGCATTATTTTCATAATAATTGCCTAACTGCTCACTGTGGTTTTTCCTCCCGCTTCCCGGGAGATGTTTGATTGTTGTGATTGTCGCTACGTGCCAGATCAGCTGTTCCCCTCTGATAACTCCGAAGCAGCATCAGTTTTGTGAGACCACTCACAGACTGAATGACTGTAGGCTATACATCAAGGTGAACAACTAACGGCACTGAAAGTGGCGAGCTTTTACTTGATCTCCTCTTTCTTTCTCTCTCTTTATTCAAACTCTGTGCATCCGCACACCAACACATATTCTTACATTTGCGTCGCGATTGTTAAGCATATGAGCGTTGACTTCTGTGGTTTCCAAAGTTAAATTGAGTGGGTCGCGAGCGCTGACCCCCTTCACGTGACTTTAACGTCACACGTCACAGTTAGGACGTCTCCGCCACGTGATTGCGTCGCCATCGGTGACCCCCTTCACGTGACGAAAACGTCACAAGCTGTCCGCCATTTTTGGCTTTGGGCGGTGTCCACCCCATGGTCCACCCCCCTTTCTTTTTGACGCTCACACACGCTCACACACACACAGTAGTACATACACATGTACTATAGCCTGTGGGTTTGATTCTAAACTGTTCTTATTATTGCTTGTGTTATGTCTGCTTTCTTAAATTAGATTAGTTCATGGTTATTGACTTATGTGTATCGTTTTAATCAACTTACCTAAGTAAATAAACCCTTACATTTTGATTTTAAGAAGCAGTGTCTGTGATATTTGTGTCTTGTATTTCACTAATTGCTGGTAAATAAGGTCTATGCTCGAATATTCACTCCTTCATTATCTTAAATGTACATTGTAACCAACTTTGACATTCTCAAGATAAATCCCTTTAACATTATGAGACTGTTTTTCTGATTTGATTCAAAGTTCCCTTTTTCAAAGGGTGGTGCTCCGTAGGTATTAATAAGTAATTTGATTAGCTTGACTAATTTAATTGATCATTAATTAACAATTTTTCTTAATATTATAATTTCCTTGAAATTAATAATATTCTTGACTTTGACCAAATCTACCCCTTATGAATTCCCAACATCATTATATATTTTCATAATAAGAGTAGATGGCTTGTCTATGCAAGTTTTTTTTATTTATTTTTTATGGCTTGTCTATGCGCTGAATAATATTTCTGCATTGCATTACAGCATCTATGGTAAGGCATCTCCATCTGAATTCATCATAGATCCTAGCAATACAATGTTACAACAGGCAGGCATTTTGGATGAAGCTTTTATTATTAAAATGTGATTAATGTTGTTCATGTTATTCCTGGAGTCACACTTAAAGGCACAGTGTGTAATCAAGGAGGATGTTGGCCTCATCTAGTGGCGAAAGTTCTAGATCTAGTCAACGTCCCATGGTAATTCTTCAGAAGCTACGGTGGCCTTCAAGGACAAGAATCTAGTTACCAAAGATGGCATCATTCATCACTGCCTGAAGTGCACAATATCAAGTGATGAGGTGAGGATGTATTGGAGATATCTTACTACTATAATAGCAGCACTGTCGGACCAGGACTCTGCTACTCAACAGTTGATCCAGTGCGCATGTGCCAACGCCCAGTGCGCAAGCAGTCTCAAGGGACCATACCTGTTACATGAATATCAGTGCTACGACAGAAGTTGCAAGACAATGGCTGCAGGATTAAAATAACATGCACCAGCAGCTGTCCGCTCTTCGGCCGCTCTTACATCTAAAGAAGTTGCAAGACAACGGCAGGATCAAGATAACCGCCCCCTCTGTTGACAGGTCGACACACTCCCAAGGTAAGACGTTCTGCTTATAGACTACACTTTGTTGCTAAACTATAAAGTTTACATAGTGCACCTTTAATGTCGATTCTTACTGCTACCAAAATCGATGGCCAGGAGATTTAGTCACATATCATATGTGACATATGTACCAGACTGACTTGACTAACTACCAAAATTATGATCATTCTTGTCCTCCCTGTTTCCGGTCCTCTGCATTATTATTCATCAGGTGACATAAGTAATCACGTGCCAGCGTTGGACTGCTCGGCATGCTGGGAAAGTCGTGCAAACATCTTCTGTAACTTCAGAGGTGCATCTCCAAAAAACAACAGGGGTTGATGACACCGAGAGCCTCACAACAATTTATGTGCTGAGACAAATTGTGTTTTTCTCGGGAAAGATGAAAAACAACCTCTGTTTTCCTCCCACAATAATGGTTTGATTATTTATGAGAACAACAGTATATTCTCTGCAGCTTTCTGACAGACTTGGTACAACTCAGTGGCTTCTGTGCGTGTGAGGAGCATCCAGATCCTTACCTCCTGCTTTGTGTGTGTGTGTGTGTGTGTGTGTGTGTGTGTGTGTGTGTCTGTTTGTTCAGCATTAGCTGTGTCCTCTCCAGTGAGAGAGAGAGAGAGATAGAGAGACATTCTGTAAGACAAGACTGTGTTGTTCGACTGCAAGCCACTACAGTTGTTCCTGATGCAGCAAATTAAAACTCATCCTTCAGCCTCTCTCATGTAGCTGAGCCCCTCTCTACTGCAGGACCACTTTACCTTGATTTACCACTTCTCATGTTTCATACTTATTTGACACCAGCAAAGCAATAATTTCAAGCACATGTTGTTTTTTTATTATATTGTTGTCACTATCAGCTGCCACATAAAAACACAAAGAACATTGAGGATTTTTCAGGACTTGGTACATTTTTAGATTTTGGTGTCTTTTGCTTCAATAAAATGTCTTCTTTCATGAATAAAAGGCCCGCATGCACATGTACAATATCTCACAAAAGTGAGTACACCCCTAACATTTCTTCAAATATTTCATTATATCTTTCCATGCGACAACACTGAATAAATGACACTTTGATACAATGTCAAGTAGTCAGTGTACAGCTTGTATAACAGTGTAAATTTACTGTCCCCTCAAAATAACTCGACACACAGCCATTAATGTCTAAACTGTTGGCAACAAAAGTGAGTACACCCCTAAGAAAAAATGTCCAAATTGGGCCCAAAGTGTCAATATTTTGTTTTGCCATCATTATTTTCCAGCACTGCCTTAACCCTCTTGGGCATGTAGTTCACTAGAGCTTCACAGGTTGCCACTGGAACCCTCTTCTACCCATTCATGACGACATCAAGGAGCTGTTGGATATTAGAGTCCTTGCGCTCCTCCATCTCCCGTTTGAGGATGCCCCAAAGATGCTCTATACAGGGTTTAAGACTGGAGACATGCTTGGCCAGTCCATAACCTTTACCCTCAGCTTCTTTAGCAAGCCAGTGGTCGTTCGGAGGTGTGTTTGGGGTCGTTATCATGTTGCAGTACAGGCCCAGTTTATGAAGGGAGGGGATCATGCTCTGCTTCAGTATGTCACAGTACATGTTATAATTCAATGAACTGTAGATCCCCAGTGCTGGCAGCACTCATGCAGCCCCAGACCATGACACTCCAACCACCATGCTTGACTCTAGGCAAGACACACTTGTCTTTGTACTCCTCACCTGGTTGCCGCCCCACACTCTTAACACCATCTGAACCAAATAAATGTATTTTGGTCTCATCAGACCACAGGACATGGTTGCAGTAATCCATGTCCGTAGTCTGTTTGTCTTCAGCAAACTTTTTGTGGGGTTTCTTTTGCATCATCTTTAGAATAGGCTTCCTTCTGGGATGACAGCCATGCAGACCAGTATGATGCAGTGTGTGGCGTATGGTCTGAGCACTGACATGTTGACCCCCCACCCCTTCAAGCCCTTCAGCAATGCTGGCAGCACTCATACGTCTATTTTCCAAAGCCAACCTCTGTGTACGACGCTGACCACGTGCACTCAACCTTCGTAAACTGGGCCGCAGGGTGGTATTGCAACATGATAACGACCCCAAACACACCTCCAAGACGACCAGTGGCTTGCTAAAAAAGCTGAGGGTACAGGTTATGGCCTGGCCAAGCATGTCTCCAGACCTAAACCCTATTGAGCATCTTTGGGGCATCCTCAAACAGAAGGTGGAGGAGCGCAAGGTCTTTAATATCCACCAGCTCTGTGATGCTGTCATAAATGGGTGGAAGAGGGTTCCAGTTGCAACCTGTGAAGCTCTAGTGAACTACATGCCCAAGAGGGTTAAGGCAGTGCTGGAAAATAATGGTGGCCACACAAAATATTTACACTTTGGGCCCAATTTGGACATTTTTTCTAAGGGGTGTACTCACTTTTGTTGCCAGCAGTTTAGACATTAATGGCTGTGTGTCGAGTTATTTTGAGGGGACAGTAAATTTACACTGTTATACAAGCTGTACACTGACTACTTTACATTGTATCAAAGTGTCATTTATTCAGTGTTGTCCCATGAAAAGATATAATGAAAAATGTGAAGAAATGTGAGGGGTGTACTCACTTTTGTGAGATACTGTATGTGTTTTATTTGACTAAACCTTGTTAGTTTCCTGTTTATTTCTCTGATAGAACAATATATGATGGAATGAAGAATGTCTTCTTCTTCTTAGAAATGTGGGAACATAGCTATGCTGCCTAACATACAGTCTATGAGCGGATTATTATTATTATTTATTTATTTTACAATTGTGCAATGGTTGCTTACATGGGCATCGTTAGTTGAATGCAAACCCAAAGCCGAGTAGCCCTGTTGTAGTGGAAATGCTCTGCTGCGCTGATGTGCCGAGCCAAACCGTGCCAAGTCAAGCCAAAACATTTAGATGAAAACACACCATACCACATCATAAGAGGAAAATCGCTAACCAGAACACACAGTTTGACACAAAACTGGTCAGACACAAATGCTTAGCAAACATTGAGGGCTTTTTTATTTTCATAGCCATGTAGAATTATGTTTACAATTCGCTAAGACTGTGTAAGATACACATTCACACTCACACATTGTCAACAAGAGGGTTGCAGTGGTGAGGCCTTCACATCTTGCTTCAAAGCCTGAGCCCGAAGCCTTGTGAAAGCATGCCTAGGGGCAACCCTGCCAACAGAAATCCCCCTCAGTCCACACAGAAAGGAAATCCATGCATGATCTCGGGTAAAGCTGGGATTTGTCACATATAAATTTATCCAGTTTGTCAAGGTTCTGACATAAAGTATGTCAGAACCTTGTTGTAAACCATGCTGGTGTATACGCGCTGGCTGGATAATGACTTTAGAAAAAGATGAGAATTGTAGCATTAATTAATACATGTGGGGGAAACATGACTCTAAATGGGCGATATTACGTGAATAAATATGACATGAAATAAAATAACGATTTGAATATAAACAAATGTTTTAATTCACCGTCCAATATTGTATCAGAGAAATAAACAGGAAACAAACAAATTATGTTTAACACTCTGTCATGTTACACATAAACACACAGGCCAGAAATGCAGATTTAAAAAAAAAAAAATTATTACGGACAATTACACACAATACACAATTTTCTCTTTGCATATTCATACATATTACTTTGTGTTATCGTCCGAAGGGGGGCAGGAGAAGCCAAAGGCTTATCAGGTCCCGCCCCCACTGCCATAAGATTCAGATACACAGATACACAGCTACTGATACAGTTAAAACAGTTTTTTTTATTTTATTTTTTTTAAGAAGATGCATTCCAATACACAGACAATTTTAGGTCTCCTTATTCATAGCCAGTGTACATAACCCTGACCCTTTTACACGCGGCCCCTATAAAGAGACTAGTATGTCTGTGTGTGTTCCTCCTATTCTAATTTCTCCCTGTCCCCTTACCTCTCAGCTGTGATGCCTGAACCTAATCACCAATTTCAGGAACATAGGGATGACTCTGTATATATAAAAGCCTGTCTGTTTTGCTTTTTATAGTAAAGGTATAGTTCAAATCGAAATGCAAATTTTTGTTAGCACGCCAATTGCCGTTTTCCATACAAATTTCGCATTGAGGTAGCGGACTTAGCATTATTTGCCACATGTGTGTTTCACAAGCTATGTAGGGAATTTGGCTTTTGGCTTTAATGCCACAATTGTATGTATGCTATTGTACGTTGAATATGCTTATAATGTCAAATATGTATTTTCTAGTATGTATCGCAGTAGACACTCAACAACATGTCTAAAACTCCAGCTGTTTAAGTAGTTGATACGTATATCCTCCAGCCTTTTAATACAGACTTTACTTTTACCTTACTTTTCAATGTCCTCTTCACATTTTGAATGCTTCATACAGTAAAAAAGAAAACAACATTCGCCACTTCTTTTCTGCGTTTATTTAACTGTGATTCTCTGGGATCAGTCAACTACCCTCCCCCCCCACACACACACACCCTGTGACCATCAAAGACAAGCGGGTGTACCTGATGGATGGATAGATGGACTTTGAATTACTAGCCTCCGGTTTGTCTTGATTTCCATGGGTTTGCAGTTGGTCGTTGCATGGATCTATCTTTTCCGTGCTGTGCATTTTATTCAGTCAATGAAAGAACTGCTGGGCAATTGTAGAGGGATCCCCCCCTCTGTGTAAGCTGAGTACTGGGCCAGCTCTCAGATGAGATCATAAAAAGTCTTGACGATCTGCTCTCTCCATGAGGACGTTATGTCACTGTACTACATGAATAATAAACTTTTTCTTGCAAACTTTCACATCTGTGCCGGAGAAGATTGAACGGGAGGCATAAATCGCCCTGTCAAATCAGAGCTTGAAATTTGACTGTTTTTATGACCAACAAAAAAAGCATTTGAGAGTGCATTTGGACCTTGATATTACTGAAATCTATACCAATTGAATTACCGCTTTACCGCTCTCTAAAGGGAATGTTTTGCTATTTGTGAACATGGGTGTTATTGTCGTATTTTTGTACTTTGTATGTACAACATTTTACTCAGACAGATACCAAACAGATGTCTGTTTACACATCCAGCAGACACAGAGCAACAATAGCATTTATTTAGAGTTGTGCTTCTGTCAACTAGGGGGGGTTATTAGCAATGACTGACACAAGCAGGGCTTATGGTGCACAGTGTTTCTTGAATGAGTCAAAAAACTGAACCAGAATCAATATGGTTCATTTACCAGACATTCATTGTGTCAATGCAACATGTCTGAGACATCAAGCACATATCACATCAGTTAATAGCAAAGCTGTGATGTTTAAAGCTATACAATGCAGAGGAATAGGGTACACAGTAATTTTCAGAAATGTTTGAACCCATATGCAAATTTGGCAATAGCTTAACTATTTATGAATACATGTGCACCTCTTCAAAAACCAAAAATCAATAAAACATTTTTTTTTTCAACAAATCAGTCCCCTGGGTTTCTACCTAACAGAATTAGGATGCAGCTTTTTTCCTTTAATAAATAAAAAAAACTATGCACAGGTCTAAAAAAAAATGCATTTTCAGGATGTTTTCAAGAAAACAAATGTTTTATAAATCAGACAATTAACAAGATATACATCTTTCAGTAATAACCTTCAGAACAGTTCTAAGAATGATGATGGAAATTTAAACATAAAATCAGAGGAACTTAAAGCTGGGGTGGAGGATTTAGGGAGAAAATGGCAGTTGGGATAGAGATTCAAATCCAAATACCTCAACCGCTCCACTTGTTCTCTTTGGTCCCTCCCCTATGGTCCCTCTCTGACACGCTATACACCAACAAAGTCGTGCCAAAGTGTATGAACAGTCCCAACAGCCAATAAGAACAGAGAATCGGAGCCTCGCTCTGATTGCTCAAAATGTCAGCTCATGTTAACTTTGACAAATCAGAAATCATATACCCTAGCTTAAAGGTACAATAACTGTAAGATGCAATATGACATCGGCATACATTTTAAATAACCAATAGGACACCAGCCAGGTAATTTATTTCATACACTCAACAAAAATATAAACGCAACACTTTTGTTTTTGCTCCCATTTTTCATGAGATGGACCTAAAGATCTAAAATTCATTCCAGATACACAATATTACCATTTCTCTCAAACATTGTTCACAAATCTGTCTAAATGTGTGATAGTGATCACTTCTGCTTTGCTAAGATAATCCATCCCACCTCACAGGTGTGCCACATCAAGATGCTGATCTGACATCATGATTAGTGCACAGGTGTGCCTTAGACTGTCCACAATAAAAACTCCTATTTTTCATCTCATGAAAAATGGGAGCAAAAACAAAAGTGTTGCGTTTATATTTTTGTTGAGTGTAGGAATAATTTTAATTATAATTTTTTAGATTCTATATTTAAATTCTCTCTTGGTTTGTTCACATAACAAAACATCCTCCACACCGTGAACATTTTGTTTCAACAAGACTGTCTAGCCTTTTTGTATTTCTAATAAACATTCTGGATATCAGTTCTATTGGTTTTATTTACTGACATTTAAATAGGGGAAGAAAGGTTTCTCGCTTTGAGGCAGCACGCATCACTCAAATTTGTTTATCAGCATTTGAAAGACACACACATCAAAATTAAATAGCGTGCAGATGCTGTGGTCGTTAAAGGATATGAGCTCAGGCTGTGAGCAGTGGCGTTTTCTCCCGGAGGCCAAGGGAAGCCAGGCTTCCCTGTTTTTTAGGCTGTAGTTGTCATCCAATAAAAACATTTTTATTAACAGTTTCGGTAATCTTTGGTGCTGTGCTGCTGTCATTTCTTCCCCATTTCTCTCCTCTCGTTGAGCATTTCACAATGCGCGAAACAGCGCCCCTTTAAAGTTACATACTGAAGACGCGGCGAAACACGACACTGCACACTGTATGTCTGCGAGGAAGCCAGCCCAAGCTGGCATCCCTTAGTGAAAAAAAGAAAAATAATTGACCAATCAGGTGAGGCTATTACCATGACACTGCCCTCCTGTGATTGGTCAGGAGGGTGCCAAGGGAGGCCACTCGGCCCTTGGCTTCACGGGCTTCACACCAATCAAACCAAAGCATCATTGTCAACGTCACCGAAAAAACAATAACAAAATAAATAGCGCAAAATTTTGAATTGTTCTCATTTTTGAGTACCCTAAATAGCAAATGCAGTTATGGAGAGTGGAGATTTAGAGTATTTACTCAACAATAATTTTACCAAACTACCACAACAGCAGCGAATAAAAATAAAAAACGATGGCAGGCCAACACCGAAGCTGAAACTGCGCGTGGAGAGAAAACAGGGCTTTCGGACGTTCAATGAAGACAACTATAAGCAAACGGAGTGGCTAGCTGGTAGCAGCAAACTTCAGCGGCTATTTTGCTGGCCGTGTCTTCTTTTTGACGATCCCGGGCAATCGAGAGACATGGAAAATCTAAAAGCCACATAGACTGCGCTGTCAAACTTAAACTGTTTGGACGTGTCAGAATTGACGAAGCTTTGGATTTGTCGAGAAGCATCGGCGTTAAAAAACACAATGAACAGGTCACAAAAAATCGGGATATTTTGAGGAGACTTGTTGTAACCGCATTGTACCTTGCTCGCCAAGAACAAGCTTTCCGGGGACACAATGAGGCAGCTGGCAGCGCAAACCGGGGCAATTTTGTGGAGTTAGTTCATGCATTTGCGGAGTTTGACACTACGCTTGCAGAGCACTTGGGATCGTCAACAGTCTTCAGCGGTATGTCTAACACCATACAGAATGAAATAATCGAAAGCATAGCTCGAGTCATCCAGGATGAGACTGATACAGAAATAAACATGTCCCCTTTCATTGCTGTACAAGTGGATGACACGTCCGACATATCAAACAAGTGCCAACTCACCGTCATCATCAGATATGTTAACGAGAAAGGCAGTGTGTGTGAGCGTTTTTTGGGCTTTTTCGATGTCAGCAAAGAAAGAGATGCAAAAGCCATAACTTCAGTTGTGATGAGAGCCATCGATAACTACGGTCCAACTGAAAAACTCATTTGTCAGCCATATGATGGAGCGAGCTGCATGAGTGGACAACATGGTGGTGTGCAGGCTTTGGTGAAACAACACTGCCCCAATGCGCTATTCATCCATTGTTATGCGCACAAGCTAAATTTGGTTTTAGCACAAGGCACAAATAACGTCCAAGCAGCCAAACAGTTTTTTGCCGATCTCAATGCCTTCCACAATTTTTTCTCACGTTCATGTAAGCGATCGGCATTATTGTGTGAAGTGGATCAGGCTGTGCGTGTACCAGGGGGGTCCGCTGTGAAGTGATCAAACCGAGATCTGCGCTGGTTTTAATAGACATTTTAATGTTGCTGGCCATATCTTCAAAGAGGACAACTCTAGATCTTCTCTAGCAGACAACCAGCTACCCCTTGAACAGGTTCATATGCCTACCACCAATGCTGTTCCTCAGTTTTCTTTTGTTCCTGTGTCCTCCAGTATGGTTCTTGATGCTCTCTTAAGCATTGACCCCAAGAAATCCACTGGAGAAGACAACCTAGACCCATTCTTTCTCCAGCTTTCAGCCCCTGTAATTGCAGAGTGTATTACCCACATTTTTAATCTTTCTATATCTTCCTGCGTTATTCCAAGGATCTGGAAATCAGCTTGTGTCCTTCCTTTGTATAAAGCGGGAGAAAAAACTGACCCTAATAACTATAGGCCAATATCCAGACTGTCATGTCTGTCAAAAACGCTGGAATCCCTTATTAATAACCAATTGAAAACATTTCTCTCAAGTCACACTATTTTATCTGTTCACCAATCTGGTTTTAGAACTAACCATAGCACTATCTCTGCCATCACTCTGGTTACTAACAATATTGTCTCTGCCTTAGATAATAGTAAACACTGTGCTGCCATCTTTATTGATCTCAGTAAAGCCTTTGATACAGTAGACCATTCTTTACTATTAGATAAATTGGCTAACATTGGTCTTAGTGAAAATGCGTGTAGCTGGTTCAGTAATTACCTTTCTGACCGATCTCAATGTGTGAAGCTAGGTAATATCCAATCTGGTTTCTTACCCATAACCAAAGGTGTTCCACAAGGTTCAATTTTAGGTCCGGTGCTATTCACCATCTACATCAATGATATTGTGTCTCTTGTCAGTGGTTGTCAAATCCATTTATATGCTGATGACACCATTTTGTACTGTGTTGCTGACTCTGCAAAGTCAGCTATTGAGAATCTGCAACTGTCCTTTAATGCTCTTCAGAATGCTCTTATTTCACTTAAACTTGTCCTTAACCAGACTAAAACTAAATTCATGTTGTTCTCTAGGGCTAGAGAATTGGACAACAGTGCATGCATCTATGCTGTAAACGGTTCTTTGATCGAAAAAGTCTCTGAATATAAGTACCTTGGTATCTGGCTAGATGAGAAGCTCACTTTTAAACCCCATATTGACAAACTTGTTCTCAAATCCCGTCAAAAAATTGTTTTTTTATATCGGAACAGATCAAGTTTCCCAAAAATTTGTAGGAAAAGGGTAATCGAAGCAGTGTTTTTATCAGTGTTGGATTATGGAGATATAGTTTATAGACATGCCTCTGCTACTGCCCTAAAACCCCTTGACTCGGTGTACCATTCAGCCCTTAGATTCATTACAGGTGATTCCTTTAAAACTCATCACTGTTCCCTGTATGAAAAAGTCGGCTGGACATCCCTGTCATTGAGACGTGAGTTACATTGGTTTTTATTTATTTTTAAATCCTTAATTGGTAAACAGCCACCTTATTTATCAGCTATGCTCGACTGGAACTCTCAGTCTTTTAATACCCGATCCAGTGAGCTGCTGCTTTTAAAGGTTCCTAGAGCTCATTCTAAGCTGGGAACAACTGCTTTTAGCTATAGTGCCCCCACCTCTTGGAATGCCCTTCAGAGCAACTTCAATATGACCATTCTCCCCACTTTTTCTTCTTTTAAATCTATGATTTCTGATTTTCACCATCACCACTGCATTTGTTTTAACTGAATTAATTTTTAAGCTCTTTTATTGTAATTCTTTATTTCTTTTGATCTTTTTTATCTTGCTAGGATTTTGTGTTTCTCTGTTTTATTCTGTCACTCTGTTGTTATTGTTGTTGTTGTGTTTGTTGTGCGCTCGTCGGCGTTGTAAATGAGGGGAACCTCAATGCCTTTCGAGTTTGTTTAAATAAAGGTTTTCATTCATTCATTCATTCATTCAAGTGGAACTTTAAAAGCCGCGCGGTACATGCCATTCATGAAGGCCGCACTTTGACAAGATGACGACAGAGCCCGGATGGGACAAGGAGACCGTTGCACAGAGCGCGGCCTTGAAGATAAAACTGGAGGATTTTGACTTCACCTTACTGCTCGGGGTCTTTCAGTCAATTTTCGGCCTCACAGAACCACTCTTCCAAGTACTGCAGAGCAAGATGGTGGACATAAAAAAATGCCAGGATCGCATTAAGAGCACGATCAGTGCTCTCAAAGCAACACGAACAGATGAGACGTTCACTGGCATTTATGATGAAGCAGTCCAGGCAGTCGGAGAACCAGAGCCCCGTCGACGTAAACGTCGTCGCGGCTGGGATGACTTAGAGCAGGAGCTCAACGAGCAGTGCCGAGAAGGAGAAGAGGACACCGTGGCATCTTACAGACGTCTGTACTTCCAGATTGTGGATGGCATAGTATTGCACATGACCCAGAGGTTTGCCGATATGGAGCACCTGAGCTTTTTCCGTGTACTGGAGCACACATCCTTTGTGTCTTTCAGCAAGCCTGCTTCATTTCCCACCAGTGAACTTGCTCAGTTGCTGAAGACGTATCCCTTCTTTGACGAGCAGAAGTTGAGGAATGAGCTGCACACCCTGTACAACAACACGTTGTTTCACAAGCCACCTGGAGACTTGCTACCTCCGAGGTCTACAAACTGCTGCAGCTCATGCTCACAATACCAGCCACCAGCACAGCGCTCGTTTTCCTGTCTGAAAAGGATCAAAACATACCTGAGGAACACATGTGGACTGGACAGACTTGTGAACCTAGCGAAAATTTCCATTGACTCAGTAGTTGTGGAGGACCTGAAGGCCAAAGAGAATTTCTATGACAAAGTTATGGACCACTTCGCCACCATGAAAGACAGGAGAATGGCCTTCCTCTACAAATAGGGTGAGTAAAATACACACCTTCTCCCGTTGCGGCTCTACTGTTGTCTGTGTAGCTATGTGTGCTCTTTTTTGTGTTATTTTATTGTCAATTGTGCCTTGATTGCGTGGATTAAGTTGCATTGGTCAATCCACTGAAATAGTTGTTTTATCGCGGTTGTTAATGCTGAGAATCAGCACCAAGGACAGCAGCTGTACGGCCGGCTCACCTGAACAGATGCGACTGTGATTGTTTATAGCCGCTTGTTCTGGGTTGTCTTGGTGTTGTCTTTAAGTAGTGTTGAATAATTAACATTTGGCCTGGTTTTAAACGAAACGGATGTATATCAAATACTGTGATTGTGTGAGTCGCGTTACACGTGAACATGAAACTTGAAATAGCCGACAGCGCTCTGTCGATTCTGTATTTTACCATTAGCGGCATTTCGGTCGGGGAGGGGTTGCATTCATAATAAAATGTATAATTTAACGAGATGTTTAGGAGGACTGTGTGTGTGTTTGGGGGGTTTGTTTGTGTGTGTGTGTGTGTGTGTGAGTGAGAGAGAGAGAGCGAGAGTGTGTGTCTTGTCGGTCAGAATACAGGCGTGTGTAAAGGCTGTTACATACTCCGCGAGAAGAAAGAACAAAGTTCTCGGTGACAGAGCTGCGAGAAGTTCTTCCTGGTCTGACATTACATACTTCACGAGAACTCAACTGCCGAACTCCTCACCGCGGCGCATTGTTACCATGGTAATTGAATCAGTAGCGCCAGCTGATTTCACTTCGCTTTCCTCATTGACTTCAGACTGACCAATCACACAATAGTTCTCGGACAAGATGCGAGAAGAAAGTTCGGCCCGGGTGATGTGTCGAGAACAAGCTGCGAGAACAGCTAAACAAGAGCTGAGAGAAGAAAATTACGTCATTTTCTTCTCTAGAAAATTACGTCATTTTCTTCTCGCAGCTCTGTCACCGAGAACTTTGTTCTTTCTTCTCGCGGAGAATGCAACAGCCTTAAGTCCTGGTAAATGACCAGGCGCTCAAATAGCTCTTGTAGTTGCATTAAATACATCCAAGCTGCAACGTACTATTTTCTTTAAAGGTTTGGCCTCACTTGGCTTCCTCAAAAAAAATCCCCACGCCACGCCACGCCACTGGCTGTGAGTACATAATAAATTGAACCCATGTTAAAATGTGATAAAGTCCCTCGCAATATTTATTAGATAAAAAAAAAGAGAACAAAAGAATACTTCAAAAAGACGGCTTTCATCTACGCCACGGGTCACATAAGGATTTCCATTTCACACGCAGAGGATCAGTCCTGTGTCTTTACTATACGGCTTGAATTGACTCCCTATGCAGCATCAAACAGGTATCTGGCGTCTGTATTGTACTGTAATACACAAGGATCTTACTCATTATTTATCATTGAAAGTGTCATGACTCACGGCTCGGCAGCCTCTCCTTCTCCTCTGTGTGTGTTGTTTGTTTTCCCTTGTCTGTCTGTCCCTCTTGTTTTTCCATTTGTCTGTCTCCCTGTTGGCATGTGGGCGTGGCTGCACTCCTGGGCATACTGCTCCAGGTGAGGATCGTTGGCTAATCAGACCTCTCTACTTAAGCCTGTGGACTCCAGTCATTCAGCGCCAGAGTATACTACGTACCAGAGCTGTAAATTACCTGAGCTCAGGATTATCTATGTTTGTTGTTTTCTTTCTAGTCTCAGTTGGAGTTAGTGTTAACTCTGCTCCTCTTTTTCTTTCATGCCAGTTGCCTCCGCTGTTCACCTTTCCTGCTCGCCTGCCTGCGGGTTCCGGATATCCACTAGCCTCTGCTCGCCACGCCATTCAGCTGTCCTATGTCCTGACAGCCTGCCTGAAATAAACATTGTTCTAAACTGACTACCTGGGTTTCTGTCTGCGTTCTGGGCTATCGTAACAGAAAGTATCTGTTAAAAGGTGCAACATTTTTGACTTTCCTGTACAATCATTCCTTTATTCTGGGTCATAACAGAAAGCTGAACTAAATTAAAAAAGGTAAGCTATCCTGGAAAATGTTTGTTGACAATCCCTTTTTGTCAAATCAGTGAATAACTCCAGAACCTAGCCACAAAAAAGTGATTTTGTTAACAAACATTCTCCAGAATTGCTTACCCCACCTTAAAGTTAAATGTTTCGTACAAAGTAAAACATATTTTATGATGCTTGTTGAGCCATTGTTTTTCTCATCAATGAAATGAATAAATGGATGACGGTGGCTGTTTGCAGTCTGGAACGTGACTAATGTGATCAGTTCTGCATGCGGTTTACCTTCAGTCCATAAACTGCATGTGAATTCACAAACTGTATCATCTGTTCTTACACAGTCAGATAAACAACAGCAGACTTAGGGCCTCCTTAAGTATCCCTTTGGTCATACACATTGAAGCAGCTGTGTGAAAACCAGAGTTGACAGCATTTGACATATAAACAGCTCCCCTGTCTGTGTGAGCCGAGACCTCAAACATTTACTGACAAGTGATTAACTTGTGCTTTAATATTTGCTTGTGCTCAGTTTGGCACAGCAGGAAAAGGTTACCTGTTAGGGTTCCCATCTGCAGCTACCCAAACACACACGGAGGTATTAGCTCCCAAGTAGTACAACACAAGGCCAGAGGTCTTTGTTAGAAAAGCGGTTTTATTTTTCAGGTCGAACCCATGAGAACTGGGTTTAAAATAAATTAATATAATTGAAAATATGCACATACAGTATGTCCGTTTTTAAAGCAGCACAACAGGTGTTACATTTACACCAAAATACTCACACACACAGCCCGCATAACCTATGAAACTGCAATCAGGATCAGCAGTATCAAAATGACAGTTATCAACTTCTTCAGTCATTCTCAGTCCAGCCCTGAATGCACGGGGCAGGGTTTGCACCAGATGACCAATCACAGACATGGACAAGACGATCAGATCTGCATATACAGTATCTCACAGAATGAGCAAACGCTTTTAGTGAATAAATATGAAACATTTAAACACATCATATGAGCTCAAAGTAACGCTTAAATAAAAATGCACCAAAGTATGATTACAGCACGCACAATAAAGTATTTCTGAATGTTTCAATATTAATATGGCCACCTGTTAAAGTCATGAATTGTTTGCAACAAATCTGGTGGCTGTGATCGTAGCTTCATTTTCAGATCTCGCCATTGACTTTGCTGAGTAAAATATCATAATTAAAATGAGAGAGAAAAAACTAGCTCATGGATCAAAAAAAAAATGCTATTGAAATCAAGGTCATAAATATTCCATAGTAAGTTTGACAAAGTATTACGATGAATACGATGGAGTGGCATGAATGCAGACAAAACACATAAGCACAAACAAGGGTATACAGACAAGGAGCACAAAACTCAGACACAAATACAACTAGTAAACACAAAGACAAACACACTATCCCAGATGATTATGGATGCATATTTGATTTGTCAGTAACCAGTTTTTTTATAGATTTTGAGAGGGATTTGAGTGATGTAATGTTCCTTAGTTCTGTGGGTATGGTATTCCAAGTATGTGCTGCTCGATAGGAAAAGGCTGACTACCCAAAATAACTTTTTCTATATGGTATTTTACAATCCCCTCTTGTGGATGCTCTGGTTGAAGAGTTTATATTTTGTTTAACAAATTCCTTTAGCGGTGGGGGAGCCATACCATGAAATATTTTATATACAAGTAGAATGTCTGCCAACTTAATCATGTTTTCCCAGTTTAACAAATCATATTTTATCAAGATTTTACAATGGTGATATGAATTAGATTTTTTATCTAGCGTTTTCAAGGCCTGTTTAAAATGTGTTTCAACTGAGTGTAATGTGGTCCGTCCTGCCTGTGACCAGCTGGTAAGACAGTAATTAATATGTGAGAAAATCATAGCATGAAGGTACAACCTTGAGGCCTCTGTAGTTAAATTATTCCTGATGTGTCTGAATTTTGATAAGTTGAATTTGATTTTGTTTAGGATTTTTTAAACTTTTGAAAGTGAGCTTAGAATCTATCATTATTCCAAGGTACTTGATTTCTTGGACCACTGAGAGTCTTCTCCCTTCTACTGTCACGTCTGGATCTGGATCGCTGTTTGCAGATTCTGAAAGGAACATACATACAGTTTTTTCAACATTTAGATGCAGACAGGAGTTTGCTAACCAATTTGAAATATTGACCATTGCAGCTGATAGTTCTTCTGCAGCTTGCTTCTTGTTTTTAGCATGTAGATATATGACTGAATTATCAGCGTACATCTGACAGGTGACAGTAGGTGGACAGACTTCAGGTCATTAATAAATAGACTGAATAACAAGGGACCCAAAATGGAACCTTGGGGTACACCCACACAAACTTCAGCTATTTGTGAAATGTTATGATCCACTTGAACACATTGTTTCCTCTCTGTAAGGTATGATTTTATCCATTTGATGACATCAGGTGAAACATTAAACTTTGATAACTTCGTAATTAAGACCTCATGATTAACTAAATCAAAAGCTTTCTTTAAATCAAGAAAAACAGCCCCCACAACTCCACCCTTATCCAATTTAGCCCTAATATTTTCTAAAAGAAAACAATTTGCTGTTTCTGTAGAATGATGTTCTCTAAACCCAAATTGCATAGGATGTAATAGGAAGGAACCTGTAT
This sequence comes from Ammodytes marinus, assembly GCF_949987685.1. Taxonomy (NCBI): domain Eukaryota; kingdom Metazoa; phylum Chordata; class Actinopteri; order Uranoscopiformes; family Ammodytidae; genus Ammodytes; species Ammodytes marinus. Next base: position 21,375,587 of record NC_137224.1, on the reverse strand, counting down.
TTAAATGCACTGTGATCTGTTCAGAAATCAATTTTTCTGCAATTTTTGATACGGCTGGAAGAATGCTTATGGGTCTGTATTGTGTGGAGCTATGGGCCGGCGCCGTGGACATGTTTCCCTGGTTGGCCTCAGTCGGTGGCGGTGTTTTAGTGTTGGTGGGATCGGTGGTGGTAGTGCCTGGCTCACCTGCGTCTGGCTCATGCTCAGAGGTCGCCATTTACCTCAGACTCCGGAATATCCGGACGGACCGTGTTCATGGAAGTCAGCCAGGGAAGTGTGGCGGCAGAGTCCGAAACCAACTGTGACACGGAGGAGGACCACATTGGGTCAGCCGGAACTCCAAGACTGGAACGTTGCATGATTGAGATTTGTTTTGACTGTAATGATGCAACGGAGGCAAACTCTGCAATCAGCTGATCCTTGCCCCGAAGTTCGGACTTCAGGCGGTGAATATCTTCCATTAAGCGGGAGTACTGCGACTTGCAATCCACACATACAGTCATTTTAAATGTGGATAGTGTAGTAACACAACTCAAAGTGTCTTTTGGCTGTCTACGTGACGTATGAAGTTGGTTTTGTGGTGGTCGGGCCCAGATGCTATGCTAAAGCCACGCCGGGCTGTGCCGGTGAACAGCGTCCTCAGCAGTCAAGACGCATGGTTAAAAATTACAATTTTAAGCATCCGATGAATAAAAACTCTAAACCAGGTTTAAGCAGGCACCTAAAATTGCAGTGGTGACTGAAAACTGTGTCAATGATAAGCAAGAAAACAGGTTTAAAATGACAATTGTCACAGAGCTACTCAGCGGTGACGTGTCTCTCGTATGTCGTTACATGAGCAATTTGATCCTTAGCATGCCATTGAGTCTGAGTCCTTAATCACCATAACCTTAAAGGGGACATATTATGAAAAACCAAACATTGCCGGTGTTTGGGCACACTTTTTAGGTTATTGGGGTCCCTACCGCAAGCTTCAAAAAGACAAATATGTCAGTTTCTTCTGGGATGCTTATTTCGAAAAAGGGGGGATTTGAAGGTCTGTTCCAAAAAACACCGACTGATGATGAAATTGGTCGGTTTTCATTAACATAAATACTCCCACGGGAAAGCTCGCCAGAAACTCGGCAGTTGATTGGCAAATCAAGACGCCCCGTTGGTAACCACACACACCTGGAACTGCACCTGCTAATGCAACAACAGAGCAGAAGCAAGCTGCAGTGTTAGCTCATCCTCAAGCTACCATCACACCCCAGCCTCGAAGCAGACCGGGGCTGAATGGATTTACTTAATTTTTTGTTTGGCTATGCCCAGCAAAGGTTGGCAATCTAGTTTGATCTGCCGTTATACTGGAGTGTGGAGGAGATTGTGCCTGGAAGACTGAGAGACACCATCTCTCCTCTGGAAATGTAAGTAGTCCTATTTAAAAAACAAATCTGTCCGTTTATGAGTTCAATGTGTGTAATGTGCTTTAATTTATCCCTCCTATAATAACCAATGCCGACTGAAACGAGATAATGCCGCTGGGTTAAGTAGTTAGCGTTAGCGTCCGCTAGCTTAACCGTTAGCTTTATGCTAACGTTTAGATCTGTGAGTCTGTCCGTGACAGCCCCTGTGTGAAAAACAGACGGGGAAACTGTACGGTGTGTTGTAAACTGAATAGTATTTGTTTGTTGTTGACAGTGTGTAGTAATGCAAGCTCTCGTGGTACTGTATGTTGCCTCTGCTGCTGTTTGTTTCCTGTCCATATTTCAAAAAGCACACAGTATCACTCAGAACTCGATGCTTCTTGAGCAAGGGCTATACCGAACTTATTAGTAGCTTATCTTATTTAATAATGGAAGAAAAATATATTTTCATTAGTTTGTAGCTTTGCCATAACTACAGATGTATGATGTATATTTCAGCTAGGCTACATGATATAACATTGAATGTGTCATGTTTTACAGATATGAGTGACCTGACGGACTACACTATCTGTTCCATCAGAGGAGACTGTTCACTGGTGGTCTTCTTCAGGGCCCACCAGCAACAACTGGACAGTTACATACAAGTTATGGCTTTGCTTCTGTTTGATATGTACACTTTATATTTCCATTTCACTGGCTATGAATAAACTGCTTTATTTTTAAGTATGGTTTTGTTTTTTGTTTTAAATGTAATGATACTGTTTTTATAAGAAATCTTCAGAGAGATAAAGGGTTGAATTAAAAAACGTACAAGTCAATGCATGTAGATCGGTCAGAAAACTAGTCCAACCTATGAAAATGGTTGAAAATGTGAGTTTCAAGTAATCCTTTACTACACGAAGTTAACAGTGACAGTAAGCAACACAATACATTCTTTAACAGTAAAACTTTATTATAAATGAGTGATCACAATACAAATGATACATTATCTACTAGATATTGAAAGGGTGTCAGATAATTTGCAGCTCTGACTAATTATTTCTCTACTTTTTTAAAGAAGCCGGTTTTGAGGCAACTCAGAGTTTGTTCGCTCTGAGTTAGTGGAAACTCTGGGTTTTCCGTTTCAGGAAGCAGGTCAATTTTCCTCAAGTGATCACAGTTTAAATTATTATATAATTTCTATATTCATATAAGGCTAATTAACGAGGCTTGTCTGTGACTTTGTGATCAAGCAAGTGAACAGTAACGATTGCGAACAGCCGCAGAATTACATTTCAACCTGACAGAAATCTGTTCAGTGGCACAGACTTAAAAAACTCCTGTTAATAAAAAAATAATTATATACATACAAAACAAATAGGTTTATTATTCTGAATGTAGAGCATGTTCACGATGTGTAAGGTGGCCGCATATGAACGGCACGAGGGCTGAGAACTATGCTACTGATCAGATAAATGATCGATCAAACGTAAAATAATCAGGAAATAATCAAAACATTCCGATGGAAATTTCTGTGGAGTGATTTTGCTTTGAACTGTGCAGGGACGCGTTGTGGCAGTGGCACTCTTTCTTCAGTCAGAGCTGCAGCGTAAAGTGAAAACAAACTCAGGGTAGGTCTAACCACCTCCCGAGCAGGTTAGACCCACGGCGTATGTTGCAGCAGTAACTGACTCTCGGTTGCGCTGAACCTGCTACCTGAAACGGGAAACCCAGGGTTTCCACTAACTCAGAGTGAACAAACTCTGAGTTGCTTCAAAACCCGCTTCTTGAAAGCACACTAGTGGCACACTGTTTTTTTAATCAACCTCATCTTTATAATCTCTTTCTACACAATTACACTTTTCAAAATCAGTGTTACAGATCAAAGTGGTACAAACTGAGGGGCACTCTCTGTGTCTCCCCTTTTTCACACCAAAATGACAGTTGAAATGTAGGGTTTTTAAACATGGCTAACCCTGATAGAAATAGGCGATAGCCTGTTACTTTAAATCTATCTTCTATCTTGTAATTTTTTTGACTCTGTCAAACGATACAAACTCTGCGCATTCTAAACAATGTTCCATGGCTGATTGGATAAAGATGGATCGAATTAATAGACCTAGCTGTCTTCACAGTGTTGCATCTTGTAGAATGCTGAACGAATGCTGTTGAACACTTGCTGAACCCACAAACTATAATGTTTGTGCTCCAGTTGCCGGTGCAATGTTATGACATGCAGATGTCTGCGCAAATGAGCGTGTTCATCCACATGTGATGTTCACAATCAAAGCCAATCAGAGATAAAGCTGATGAATACATCTGTCTATTGCAGGGCCATTTGAGCCAGGCCTGAGCGCCGATTGTGCGCTTTCAAACTGCAGACAAAAGCTGGATGTTAGCTGGTTGAAGTGGTTTTTTTTGGTCAGTGTGAAAGGGACTCCAGGTTCCATCCACTGCAGTTGGCACTGTTGGGTTCATTATGCAATCACTCCCTGATTAATTCTACAAAAACTGATGCCTGGCTTGGGTTTACAACTCAAGCCTTCACTCACTGTGTGCTGGTTACATAATGAAAAAAACATTCCAAAGGCCTGTCATATCATCACACATCTCCCCAGACGCTGTGCAGAAAAACCTGCTGAAACTTGAAAATAGACAAATAAAGATATTCATAATTTCCACATTAGGTAGCCTCCTGTGTCACACACACAGTCCCCTGGCTGGCCCTTTGAATGATCCCACAGTTGAATTATACATTTGCTGAATTATTCAACAAAGCTTTATTTATCCTTTCCTTGGGTTTTTAATCTTTGCCAGCGATGACTTTGTTCCAATATTAATGCAACCTGCCATTTTACACAGACATCATCCCTGGCAGTTGGGATGGGCACACAGCTCTAACAACCAGAATGAGCAATGACTTTGTCACAACAGTTCGCTTGCTGCTAAGCGTACCTGTCTGCAGGCCTCAGGAGACACGTATACAAGTACACAAGGGATTTTCCTACTAACTTGTTAGTGCACTACTTCCACTGTCTCTCAGTCTTTTCCGTCTATTTTTCTGTCATTTCTTTGACTGATGTTGTTTAAAAAAAAAGCTTTTTCATGCATGTCATTGTTCCCTTTCTGTGAACTCTTCAATTCTTTATCTAGCTGGATTATCTCGTCTTTTATTATTTTTATAGACAAAATTGTCGGAATTGCACTGAAGAAACGCCATTTCATTCTGTACTGCAGAGTTCTGCTGTATGTTTAGACTGACAATACAGTTCTTGAATCTAGAGATCGGCAGGTGAGATCCAACAAATATTGTCCGGAACTCAACGTCTCAGTTAGAAAAGCTCTTTTTTTGTTTTTCAAAACTAATTTGTTCCTCCTCTACAAAGTTCATCAGGTGAACATTTGAGTATTCGCTCATTTAGCCAACAGAGAGCAGCGTTATAATTTTTTTATCAAAACCAAGCCTAACTCCTTAAAAAAGAATATGACATGCACAGCTAGATCTACTCTAACATGGCAGAACTCTTCTCACTGCAATATATTTAGCATTTTGTCAGCCTGCATGAACCAGACATCATCAAATGTCTCCCGCTGAACTCGATTCATGTATCAACCAAAAGGCATTAATAAGAGAAACGTTTGGCTTGTCAGGAAGTGAAATGTTACAGTTTAACGCTTTTCAAGTCTGCCTTTTCAAATGTTTGAAGTCATTATTAAAGGGTTATAAAACTATCAAGTCAGCAGGTGTTGGTGAGTCATATATCAAGACATGAGTCACAACTTTGTCATTTTATCTAACTTGCCAAAAGTTAGTGATTCCTATACCCCGTATGTACGGGGAGTTAAAGGTGTCACATTCTACTGAGTCATTTATTCATTATTCAGGATTTATTTTGATAGAAGTGGCATACCTAGTATTTGGTTGAAAAATGTAGTCTTTTTAATGATAAAATACACAACGAGGTAAGGTACAAAATGAGTCAAACAGAGCTTGTTGGGTAACTTATGCTATGAGCCTAAATGTTGATTAAACTAGTGAACAAATCCATGTGCTAATACAATCTGTGTTTTTCATTCAGTATGGCTTACATTGGTTCTTTTGAATCTGAAACGTCAACAGCCCGACATGTGTGTAGATTCAACCAACCAACCTGAATTATCACAGACAAAGAAGTGACTCTTGACGACCAATAAGTCTTAAAGGCCTACTTCACTGGTGGGAATATGAAGGTGTATTGACATTGTGATGTCACAGTAAGAGAAATGTAGGGTTAGACAGTGAGACCATAAAACTGCCTTTTCTCAGGCTAGGATGAACCAATTTAATTTTTAATTGCACATTTATACTACATAGGATCTCAGAATTCAATACACCTTCATATTCCCACCGGTGAAGGAGGCCTTTAAGCTGACACTCTCCGCTCATTAAAACATACGTCAATGTATACACGTTGATAGCGACCAACTATTCTGACACCACAAAACATGTTCTCTCCTCTCCAGTATATCCTCATGAATCAGAATGGATGACCACATGTCTATGTATCTACCGAGCTGCTGAAGTAAATATGGCGCAAAAAGACAGCCATAACTGTAGTGATTTTAGAAGGTGAAGTAAATTCCATCATTTATGACAGCAAGTAAAGTAAGTAAGTTTTTCTATTTTTATATAGTGAAGAAAAGCAGAAAGCAGGCATCCCTTTGGCTAGCATATTTGTTGATAGCGTCATGTTTAACTTCACTTCAAATGTGGATCCGGGAAAGCCAGTAACAAACACAAATAGCATTGAGACGTATATCCATCAGTCTCTTCCCGTGGTAAATATGTAAGGTTTGCCCACATGCCTATGCCCTCCCCCCCAGATACTATTGCCCCATCCAAAGTGGATCATTGTCCTAAGCAACATGTGTCCCTTACAATGTCCCGAAAGTACTGGGGAAGTATGAGACTAAGATGGAACGGAAGTGAGATTCTCATCCTCTGTCCATTAACCCAACTCGATATTTTGATATATGACATTCGCTTCATTTTAATATCACAGCATGTCCTCCTTAGAGTTACTCCATGTTACCAAGTCTGGGAATCACTGAGTTTACTGTATATTATCTGGACGGAAAACATGTTTCCTCTAGTCTATTCTTATCTAAGTACTGCAGTGTTTCCCCCAGCGCTTTATAGTTAAGGCGGCCACCTTAGCAAAACCAGCCCCCCGCCTTGACTACTGACCGACCAAAAAATAAATAATTTTTTTTTTTTAAATCTTTAATTTTTTTATTTTTAGTGCTGCATAATTAATGTATTAGCAAGCGCGATGTGTGATTTTTCATGGTCAGAAATGCGCGAAAGGCCGTGATTTGCGGTAAATAAATGTGCACATACAATCATATGAAAAAGTTTGGGAACCCCTCTCAGCCAGCATTATAATTGACTCTGCTTTCACACTAAAAAGATAAAAGTGGTATGTCTTTCATTTACCAGGAACAGCTAAGTACTGGGATGTTTTCCAAACAGATTTTTTGAAAAGCAGTATTTAGTTTTATGAAATTAAATAAAATGTGAAAAACTGGCTGTGCAAAAATATGGGAACCCCTGTGGTCTTGCTGATTGTAATGCATGTAACAGCATGTAAAACTGAGGACTTTAAACACAACATTGGTTGGATTATGTTGTAAAGCCTTGAACCTCATATAAAGGTCTGTTTAATCATGATAAAAGGTATTTTAGGTGCCTAAATGCAAGTTCCACTTCTCTTTGACTCTCTGCAGAAGTGAGACAGAATGCGATCATCAAAACAGCTCCCAAAAGATCTTAAAAACAAAGATTATTCATTGTCATGGTTTAGGGGAAGGCTACAAGAAGCTTTCCCAAAGGTTTCAATTGTCAATTTCTACTGTAAGGAAAGTTGTCAGGGAATGGAAGGACACAGGCACAGTTGCAGTTAAACCCAGGTCTAGCAGACAAAGAAAAGTACAAGAGCGGCATATGCAGCGGATTGTGAGAACGGTTGCACACAACCCAAAGATCACCTCCAAAGACCTGCAAGAACATCTGGCTGCAGATTGTGTATCTGTACATGGTTCTACAATTCAGTGCAATTTGCACCAAAACATCTGTATGGCCGGGTGATGAGAAGGAAGCCCTTTCTGCGCCCACGCCACAGATACAGTTGCATGGAGTATGCAAAAGCTCATTTAGACAAGCCAGCTTCATATTGGAAGAAAATGCTTTGGACTGATGAGACAAAAATTAAGTTATTTGGTCTTTATAAAAAGCAGATGTTTTGGTGCAAATTGCGCTGAATTATTGAACGATGTACAGATACACAATCTGCAGCCAGATGTTCTTGCAGGTCTTTGGAGGTGATCTGTGGGTTGTGTGCAACCATTCTCACAATCCTCCACCTATGCCGCTCCTGTTTGTTTCTTGGTTTGCCATGCCTGGGTTTAACTGCCACTATGCCTGTGTCCTTCCATTTCCTGACAACGTTCCCATGACAATGAACAATCTTTGTTTTTCAGATCTTTTGGGAGCTGTTTTGATGATCCCATTCTGTCTCACTTCAGCAGAGAGTCAAAGAGAAGTGCAACTTGCATTTAGGCACCTAAAATACATTTTCTCATGATTAAACAGACATTTCTATGAGGTTCAAGGCTTAACAACATAATCCAACCAACTTTGTGTTTAAAGTCATCAGTTTTACATGCTGTTACAGGCATTAAAATCAACAAAACCACAAGGGTTCCTATATTTTTGCACAGCCAGTTTTTCACATTTTATTTTATTTCATACAACCAAATACTGCTTTTCAAAAAATCTTTGTTTGGAAAACATCCCAGTACTTAGCTGTTCCTGGTAAATTAAAGACATACCACTTTTATATTTTTTTTGTGAAAGCAGAGTCAATTATAATGCCGGCTGAGAGGGGTTCCCAAACTTTTTCATATGACTGTATGTCTCCAAGCGTTTCTCTCTGCTCAGACTATCAGCTGCTCTGTGTCGGGGGCTCTGCTCGCGCGACCATGCCGCGATGCGCGTGACTACGGCATGTACACGGGAGGGTAAACGAGCAGCAGCAAACCGACATTTAACCGGTGGCGATAATAAACGCAGTGCGGTTCTATGGGGATATTTAGCTGAACAGAAAGAAGTGCTCTGCAAAGCTAGACTAGTTTAAGACTCCACATCACCGTGGCAACACAACTTAAAGCTCATACAGTGCAAAGAAAAGTCTGATACATGCATGAGAGTGATGGCCCAGGCACCTTTCAGTAAGTTTACAGAAGTGCACACTGTAACTGTCTTTGAAATGCATTTAGTAATTTTAAGGGGAAAACACATTGTATTATTTCAATTATTGAATTATTTCTCAAACAGCATGCTTGTGTAGGCCAACAAGATTTATTTTTCTGAATTTTAAATGCCCCTTTATTTTTATGTTTTAAATCTGGAAATACATGTTCCAAAACAACCAATAACCTCTGTATTTAAAAATAAATCAAGCAAGTAGGCTAATAATAACCATATATGAATTAATCGCATCACAGTATGCCTATTGTCCACAATAATCTCACAACAGCCCCCCATCCAAAAAGGAACTTTAATAAGCACTTTGATGTGCATACACATGTTAAGTGTATGGTCCATTATTTTATTTAGTGTCTGCATGGTATTGCACCAAAACAGTAGAATTTTTCTTTAATTGTATTTTGTACCATCTGCATGTTTGCACAAAATGTGCACATAGCAAACAAAATTGCACAACTGTAAGGTCAGTGTCATTCAAATAAACAGAACTATTTCTTTCATGCGCATTGGCATCTTTGAGCAAAATACCCCCCAAAAAATGTGCCGCGCCTCCTGTACGGCTAGGCAGTGACCACCTTGACTAAGACATTTCCTGGGGGAAACACTGTACTTTATATATATATTCTTATTTTAGAAAATGGTGGTACTGCTTTGAGTTAAAGTAACATAAAGAAGACAAAAAGGGTCTCTCAGAACTTGCAGTGCCATCTCCCCACTTTTTAAGTCAGCCAATTCAACAAAACAGTGTTGAGTCCGCAATACAATATCTGCATCTCAAAAACTATTATTTTGTTGATAGTGGTTCTTTGAAAAGCAACAAGGAGAGTAAGAATTAGGGGTCATTTTATGGCGGGTTTTCGAAATGCATCAGTAGTAGAGAAAGTGAATTTGCTCCCGTCTGAGTAGCACAACTCAAGCCAGAATACAAATAGGGGCTGAGGAGATTTTTTTTTATTTAACCTTTATTTAACCAGGAAAAAAACCTATTGAGATTAAAAATCTCTTTTTCAAAGGTGACCTGGCCAAGACAGGCAGCAGCACAATGAACCACAGTTACAGACAAACACACAGGGACAAAATTAAAATAGCACTAAAAAAATAAGCAAATCAATTCACACTGCAACAATCCTAAATAGACCCATTTCTGTAACCAGGAAAAAAACCTATTAAAAACACTGACATCTTAGAGAGTCTAGCTCAATTTCCTTCATTTTCGACTTAAAGGCATTCAACGAAATTAATTCAACAAGTCCTAGGTCTTTCTGCAGCGTATGCCACACAGTGGGGGCAGAGTACACAAAAGCCTTTTTACCCTGTTCTGTCTGTACATTCTGTCCGTACATTGGGGACCGAAAGCAACACCAAGTCCTGCGAACGTAAAAAGTGTGGATCCAGCACTTTTCCGCATGATAAGGGAGCATACATAGCTAGGTAGCACACCAAGTATTGCCTTGTAAATAAATGTGCAGTAGTGACTGAGCCTAAGAGTGGACAAAGCAGGCCATCCTACCCGAGAGTACAACTGGCAGTGGTGAGTCCGAGCCTTACAGTTTGTGATGAATCTCAGGGATGAATATTGCACCACGATTGGATGTGCCTTATTACCAAGTGAAGTGCTCGCTGCTGCCATTCCCTGCCCTTGGGTCCTCCATCCTATGCCACTTTCATTTATTAGTTTTTTCTTTTCTTTTTTTCTGTGCAGTGCTGTTAAGAATCAAGAGGTGAGGAGATCTGAGATATATCAAATTAGCCCCTAACAGAGGACAACTTGTCATCAGATTTACTTTTGATTAGAGTCAGCCTTGTGAGGCCAGAGGAGCACACCGGTCCTGATAACAGGCAATCAGTAATGGGCCATGGGTCAACCTGTATACACTGTAGACACACGCCTGCGTGGGTAATAGTTTAAAGAACGGCACCATGCTTCAACATGAGTTGTTGTCTTAGTCATGATGCCACACATAAACACAGTACAAAGGCAGGCAACACTTGGGAAGATCAAAGAGCAGCATGTACATTATCTCTCTCACACACACAGTCATGTTTTCATCACTTCTGAGGACATTACAGAAGCCCCTTTTACACAGAGATTGAGGCATATTGACGAAACAACATCACTCCAATATGCTGTCCTTGCTTGCTTCTGTGTTATTTACACAGAACCAAGCAAAGCCGGCCTGCTGGCGCATCAGTAGCCCCTTTTACACAGCGCTCCGGAATGAAAGAGGTGCTTGTAAACAGCGTCAGGTGTGACGTAAACATTTAGCGCCGCGCCGGTCAGCTGCTTTACAATAACAACACTGGCCGGTGAATCGAGAGCAGAAGTGCTGGAGCTTGCAGTAAGAGGGCCGTATGTTACTGTCCCCGTGATGTGCCGGTTGATCTCGCTACGCGCTGAGTCCAACATCTCTGGGACTGTTAACCAAACTGACAAAAATCACTCCGCTGCTCACTGCTTCACCTCTGTGTCTGTGTGTGTGTGCTTGTGTGACAGGTTGGCTGTGAGCGAGTCTCTTTGTAAGGGCAGCGATCTGCCAATCAGACATACATATACACACAGTGTGTGAAGTCACGTTACTGTAGACAGAAATAAAGTGTGGATATACGCTCAGACTTAGGATAATAATAGCAGCGGCGGTCGCAGCCTAGCTTAGCCTAGCCTAGCTTAGCCTAGCTTTCCCATTGTACAACTTCCCCTGGGCAGAAATAGACTCATACACTCTGCGAAATTAAGCGTGGGGGTTTAGATTGAGCAGCGGACCTTATGACCAGCTAGATTATACGCTGTTCTTTTTATTTGGTAATTTTTACGGGACATCAGGCCGCCGTGATTAATGTTAAACACATGTCCTTTAACTGCTAACATGGTCGCATGTTTAGAACGTAGGCTATAGAACGTCAAACGCCCCCCTGTTCCGCAACAACAAGCTGGCCGCATTTATACAGAGAGGCGGAACCGATTGTGTCGGGAATCTTACTACCCCCCGAGGTAGTAAAATTCCCGGAACAATCTCTCGCACCTTTCTTCCCTAGTTCCGCAACGGTCGCATTTATACAGCAGGGCGGAGGGCCGAAATTCCGGCATATTCCCGGCTTTCACTGGCTGTGTAAAAGGGGTTAGAGTAACATACATTTCCTGGAGACTTGCCCCTAACCATGACCCCAACTTGCCTAGGCTTAACCTAAGTCTAACCTTACCTTCAAGCAAGTCTTCACCCTAAAATTTAAAGGTCACATATTATGCTAAATGCACTTTTTAAATGTGTTCTAACATATCCATGGATCCACGGTGTGCCTATAGACTGCCAAAATATAAAAAAAAATAACAATCTCTCCTTTTCTCACTCTCCCCCTTTCTGAAACCCCCACCCATCCCCCCCAATATACTCGAGTCAGAATTCTCGCCGACTATTACGTCACAGTCGGCACAGCCACATCCCCATATTTTCTTTATATGTCCATGTTTCCCCCCACATTAGTAACCAGAAACGTTCACCGTATGATAACCCCAATCCCCCTCCCCCCCCCCCATTTCTTATTGGTCCACGGCCCCGAAAATTTTCCGAGCGACAGCCATGTTGCTTTCCCCGCTAAGCGACAAGATGCCCATAGTACAGCCTGAATGTTACATACACCAACACAGAATGCTTTTGCTCATACTCCACTAATTTATCTTAACCACAGCGGATAGGAAGCTAGTTGTGCTTTTTTTTAAACGGTGAAACTAAAATAATTGTTTTTATTGGTATTTTTGACTGCCTGGTGTATAGCTATTAGCTTTGGGACAAGCAACCAGCTTTTGCTCATAACACGCTGTTTATATTCCCCACAGCAGTCTGACAAAGCCTCGTTTTTAGCAAGACAAAGCATAGGAAGGTAATAGAGTCGAAGTCTAGCTTTGAAGCAAATTTGTTCACTGATTTTCGTGATATTTTTAGCCGTTAGCTTCCGAGCTAGCTTCGGGAAAAGCATTGATATTTTGCCCATAACAAGCTCTTTATATTCTCCTCAGCAGTCTGAAAATGCCTCGTTTTTAGCCAGACAAAGCATAGGAAGGCAATAGAGTTTAATATTGCAGCTACTTGGCACTTCTTCAACAGTTATGTTGAAGAAGTGCAACCACATGTTATCCTTTTAATTTTTAGAACAATTGGTTCTGTCTGTGTTTGAAGGCAAGAATAATTGTTCAAAGTTTGTAAAGTGTTTTGTACTATATAACATCATCTTTCACCATATGACTATCATTGTTATCAATATTTAATTTCCATTAAACCAAATCAGTTCCGCAACAGAGGGAGGGGCGGAGAAGCTCAAAGCAGTGTGTGGAGCAGACTGCTGTGCTCGCTAGGGTGAGAGGAAGAGTGTCCCGAAAATCTACATGGTTTTTTGTGATGTGATTCATGTCAGGTTGCTCTATAGCAGTTTTTAATTAATTAAGACCAGAAAAGTAGTATAATAGGAGATCTTTAATTATTTAAAATGCTAAGTATAAGGTCTTCAAGAAGTTAATGTTGAACTGCTGAAGCAGAAATCCTTGCTCACCATTGTCTCCATTCTGATTGTAATGATGTTTATGTCACTTTAATCATTTCCTTATTTTTTTTACACACTTTGGTTTATGTTCCCTATATTTGTAGCTTCAGAGGAGCCCAATTTGTAGCCTCAGCAGACATTGAGAGACTTGAATCTGTATTTTGTGATTTAAGCTAAAGATCATCTTTTTGTATTCCAATACAATAAACCACACATCTCCACTTCTTATGCACTTACATTAACTAAACTTTCCATAATAATTTTTAGGCCTCTACAAAAAGGATATATATATTTATAAAAGAAAAAAAGGCTGTATCCAAAATGTTCAGCTCTTCCAAATTTGGAACCACATATGACATTGAAATAGTATTACGTGATTTAATCGAAGCGTGAGGATCATCTGCATATTTAGAGATGATTGCAGATATCCTGACACCAGAGGAGTAATCACCTTTGATGTTGACGGTAAACTCTCAGATCGTGGCCTTGACATACTTCAGCTATTGGGGAGAGATTTCAAACATGCGTCTGTGAGAGACAATTTTTATTATACCTGATTTGTATCAACATTTTGGTTAAAAGTCTCCCTGTTCCCATTTTAGGTTGCTGCTGATGCTGTTTGATGTTAAGCTTTGAACCTTAACTTATCATGGCATTGTCGCATGGGTTTAAATGTCATAACAAAGTAGACAGAAATAACATCCATTGGTATTTCAGCTATAGGTGTGCTAACATTACTTAAAGCCATGGTGCTACTGACATCTTGGAGCACCCCACAACATAAATAAATACATAAGGACTTGGACTGGATAAATAACAAAATGCATGGCAGCTCAGAAGAAAACAAACATATCAAATCACTCATTTCACTCATACAGAGAGAGGAGTCATCCATGTTCTTGTAAAAGCCTTCTTTTGTAAAAGAAAAAAATCGGTCCCTAAATTAACTTCCTTGCTATAAGTTCCAAATTGCACACTTTGGCATGGGATCATTAATTCAAAACCCCCGTCAATGGACAGCGATACATAGTAAATGGAGAGCCCCCCCCCCCAATCAGTTAACACAACATGAAACTCATCAATAAAAGATAATATGTTGGGCGCTCCGGTGGCGTAGTGGATACAGCACGTGCCATATTCGCGCTGGCATTCGTTGCAGGTCGCGGGTTCAAATCCGACCTGTGGACCTTTACTGCAGGTCATCCCCCCTCTCTCCCTGTCTCCCCATTTCAACTCTGTACTATCTAATAAAGCTTGAAAATGCCAAAAAATTATCTTTAAAAAAAATTATAAAGATAATACGTCAACAAGTCAAGACAAACCTATGTTATCAGCTAGATGAGTCTGTGTGCACAATGCAATAGGAGAATATCACTCTTTTCAATGAGTAAAAATATGTATATGAAACCGACTACTGTTTGCGATCAAAAGTGCCTTCTCCTAGTATTCTTCACCACAAACGGCTTCTCTGTCTTTTAAAATCCACGCCCAAATAATGTCATGCAGCTTAACTGAAATGCTAGCTACAAACAACTGTTATTTCACATAAAAAATACTGATATTGATAAAAATTAATGATTAATGGTTAAACTGAATACCAAAATTATCAAGGGGTTCACATGCTTTCAAGCAGCATTGTATATCCCGATGCTCAATGGCTGAAGAGATCAGAACAAGGTTTATTGCCAAGTAAGGTCACACTTTCAAGGAATTTGCCCTGGTCTGTTAGTGCCTAGATTATATGGTTCATATAAATTAAACACTAAAAAGGCAAGTTAAGAATATTAATGGGAAATAGAACATTTATAATTTAAAAAGTGAGCAGAATGCTCAGACATGTGAAAATGTATTCAGTCTGTAAAGAGGTGTATAAATGTAACGCATTGAAAGCCTTCTGTTTGTCCACCTGCAGAAGACACCCACCGGCCGGGTCGGGATCTTTCCAACAGTTGTTTACATCTTATCTCGGTTTCTTTGGCAACCAAACCCATTAGTCTTTCACAAATGTGTTGTGAAAGAGAAATGCATCTAATGTTTTTACTATTACTCATATTTGATGGAAAAAAAAAGTATTACTCTGAGTGTGAGCCCCTGGGTGTGTGTGTGTGTGTGTGTATGTGTGTGATTTAGTATTCAGATTTGTTAATGTGATCAGCTGGCGGATGTGATTGAGTGTGATAATTGTTGTGCCGATGAGATTGATTTGGAGCAGCTCCAGAGGGACCTCTCAGTATTGGACAGAGTTCAGTGGTGGGGTGTGGATGATAGACGAGTGGTAGGAGGGGATCTATACACCCTCGGATGCACTCATCGTTTACGGTGTAGCAATAGCAGTTTTTCTTTTAGTTACACATGCGTTTTAGCACAAACATAAGCTGGTATAGTTATTGCTTCCTGTGTAGAAGTACCAGGGTGCAATTATCTCAAGAAAGCGTTGAGGGATTTTCGTCAAATTTGACACAAACTCACACAGCAAAAACTGGAGTGTTGAAATGTTGGGGTTAAACATTTCCGAGTTGATTTCAACTCCCTAAGTATTACTTAAACATATTTTTTGTGTTGATTATTGTTCAGTGTTGGGGTTATTTCTCAGAGTTAATATTGTCAGAGTTGAATCAACTCAGATCAACTCTGCATAGATTTAATTGAGCTCCTCCCCTGCATTTCACCACTTCATTTGGAGACAAGAATACAAGTCAGCGCCAATCTTCTCTCCTCGTGCAATTGACAGGGTAAGTACAATAAGATTAAACTTAGCCTACTGAAACAATTATAAACTGTGAAACATCTATAGAGATTACACTCTTTGCAATGCCATGTTTAGGAGGATGTGGTATAGCTTACACTGGTAATTAGCTAACCCTCTGAACTAAAACCAACAACACTTTTCAGTTAAACCATGTGATTCTTTGTCCTCAGCCTACGACCAAGACATGTCCTCCTTGTTGCGGATACATCTCCTTACACCAACACCAGGGCTGAAGTCTCCAACAGTTAGTGCATCTGATGCAGTTGAGAAACTTGCAGTCTTTACATAAGGTAATTATATTATTAAGGGGATTCTCATAATGTGTCTTTTTACCTTGTTAGCAACATATAGTTATCTCTGTAGCTGCACATTATTCTTATGTCTAATGTTCAGTTTGCTTATCTCAACTCTAGTGCTGCTTCAGTTTGGAGGAGCAGGGTCGGCAGCCATACCTCCTTGCTGTTGGGTGTCAGAAGAAGAGCAAGATTGACAGCTTCTACATTACCATGGATATGCATCTCATCCTATGCCAGGCAAACCGCTCCCTTGGGGCATTTGATGAACTTTTCAAAGCACATTTTGTGTTTAATTTGTCCTATGATGCTGATTTACTAAATGTGTGGACATTTCTGTAGACAATAGTGTATAACATTGATGTGGGAACTGAAGGACTCAGCCACAGTCAGAGACTTGAGAGCCAGACTGCTCATACAATTTTGCAGATGAAAGTTAGTACATTATACCACCATTCATAATGTTTAAGTGTAAGTGTTTGAATTACTGCTTTCATGAAACAGAAAAAATAAATATTTTTTTTTTGAAAATTGTTTATCGGAATCGTATATGGTATTTAAAAAAATATATATATAAATATTAGATTTGAATATTAAAAATGTTCAGTGTAATAGCTTGACACTTTAGAGAGCAAAAATAACACTACTAAATAGTAAAAAAAAAAAAAAACGAAAGTAACTACAGACAGTGTTGCTTTTTTAATCCCTCAGTGTTACTTTAACTCTGTTTTGCAAGTTAAAAAAGGAACTCTGGTACAGTGTTAAATATTCAACTATTTTTGAAAGTGTTTATTTAACTCTTAAATTTAACTCTAAATCTGGACTTATATAAACCCTGAAAAAGTGTTGAAATTGACTCTGTGGGAGTAGATTCAACACTCGACTTTTTGCTGTGACTCTTTCATTCAAGGAGTAAATGATTACATGTTGGAGGTCAAAGGTCATGGTCACTGTGTACACAATAGTTTAAGAATGCATTGAGGGATTTTTGACAAACTTGTACTCAAATGATGAACTGATGAGATTTCGGAAGTCAAAGATTTCAGAAGTCAAAGATTACTGCGACCTTAGATATACCATATCGTAGCTTTTTAGGAGGTTTACCTTCTTTAAAGCATTGCCTATCCCCACCTAAAACGTTTACCATTCGGCAATTGTCTGCCTCTTGGAGGCATATAACATACCAGGAGGCAGTTCTGGTTTGTTTGTGAATGGGAATGGAATTTCCTGAAAAGGTGGAAAATGCAAGGCATGGTCATTGTGGTCATTTGTCATTGTCAGTGGGTCAGTTTAACATATGTGGAGTAATGGAATAGTCGGGAGCAGCCACATATAAATGTTACGTGAAGAGCTGAAGGTGACCGACTGCATGCTTTCATCACAGAGTGAGAGACGAACACCTTGGCTTTGGTCTGCTGTATCAAAACAATGAATTTAGTAGACATCACACTGGAACGAAGGTCCGACATGTTCAAACATGCATGGTTAAAGTTGTTATCCGTGTTATTTGAGTTACCCTTTTGGTTTCAAATGTTGGACTTTTTATTTATACTAGTATGAAAGAAGACATGTACTGGAAGCAAGATAGCCAAACATCTCAAAATTGACCAGTGATTGAAGATATGAAAGATATGTTTTTGCCTGCAGTGTCCCACTTTAAAAGGCAGGCTCACACATGCTGGTTCAATGTTGTCAATTTAACAGCAGATCACTTTACAGCGTTATGTATGCATATTGTGTAATGTCATAGAATACACATACAATACACACTGCTGCAATGTGATTTATCCACTGTGCTCCAGTCAGCTGGGGCAGAGCCTAGCCAGTCTTTGTGTGTCTGGTGCGTGTCGGAGTGATTTAGGGAGCCTTGATATAGAATGAAGACAGATTCTTCAGACTCCAGTGGCCTCTGTGTCTGTGTGTGTGTGTGGGGGGGGGGGGGGGGTTGCATGCCGGCGAAAAGGGCGCACTCAGCAGCAGCAACCATCATTTCAGACCCTACACACACACACACACACACACAGTATACACACACAAGGTGCTATAAAGGAGAGTAAATCCTTGTATCCAGATTTTTCTTTCAAAATAGAAGCGTCTTAGTCCGTCATCTCTGGTTTACCTGTATAAATTCTCCCCTCAGGCACCCACACATTAGACACACCAGGTCAAGGAGACCGCAGCTATAATGACTTACAACAAATCAACATCACCCTCCCCCCCTTGCTACACAACATCTGTATATTAAGTGAATGCTATCCAGCTCTGCATCTCTCCATGGAGCTCTCCGATAAGAGGTAATTGCCTCTTTGCTTACATGAGATTAGCAGGGACGGTAAGAAGGTCCTGAGCCCAACTCCGCTAGACGGGCCGTGTACCCAGATAACTTTGCCTATAACGGACAGAGGAGACAGCATGAACCAACACACATGTGGGCTCATCAGAGTTGACATGAAGAAAGAATGCACATTTCCCCATGTGTGACTGGGCCCTTACCCTGCAAGTAAGACACACCTAAACAATCGTTGGGGAGCAATAAACTGTATTTGGACTAATGTTTTATTGTTGTTTATGGTGTTTATTTTTGGCAGGGTTTTCAGTGTCAACCGCAACACACATGGCTAAGCGATACCGCTACGTCCTCAAATTGATCCAAGGAAGCCGTTATGACAAGAGCATTCAAAAAGGCGTGGGTATCCCAATAAAATGAAAAAATAAAAAAATAAAAACGTATGGCATTTTCCAAAAGAGGCTAAGATGACAAGAGGTGTGTGAGTTTATTTTAAGTTTAAAAAAAAAGTTTAATACTTGTTTTAAAAGTTGGCCTAAGAGAATGCCACTGTTCTTATTCCGTACACTGATGCACTATGCATTAGGTTATGCAGAATCAGGGTGAACATAGAGGCCGTAGCAGTAGCTGTAGTCCAATTGATGAAACAGGTAAGTCATGAGGACATTTTCATATGCTGATAGAGATATAGGGCTCATGGTAGACCTTCACCTAACACTCTTGCCTGGAAGCTATGTCTCGCATACATACACGTGGACAATGATACACATACCCTACGCTTTGAAGGGAACCAGACACAAAACTTTAAATCGGTTAGGTTTTTGATTTGTTGCGGGGTCAGCAAGCCCTGTGCCTTCCAAACCTTTGATGATAAATGACCATCCACTCACCTAAAATGGGAATCCTCTCAAAGAAATGCAGTAATTGACTCATTTTTCACAAAGCAGTTGACCGGAAAAGAAGTTTCCTCCTGTCAGGACCCGAGATCAAAAATAACCTCCCAACCAAGGACATCTGCAGCCGTCGCAATGATTGTTAACTGCCTCCACTGACTTACGCGCCCCACACACATCCTACCTCTACTGCGCGTCTACCTCACGTCTGCGTCTGACTTTTGGTCACAGACTGTGAAATCAACGTAGAGCGAGCACACATCCAACCTCAGACGCACTGCTGAGGCGCGTCGGAGGCACGTCTGCAGCGACGCTCCCCTTCACCTCAGGAGGCTCGCCTATTTTTTTCTGAGAGCAGCGCGTCTCTCTCGCGTCTCTGTGCTTTAACTGATAGAGAAATACTCTGCTGACAGTCATACCAGCAGCATTCACTCTAGTTACACGTTTACCCGGTGTGTTTATTTCAAAATAAAACATCCCTCAGTCGTATACGCAAATAATCCCTTTATTTCACGATTTAATTGTGCAATCAAAATCCGAGGGATTTAAAACCTAATTTTCAATTAGTTCTGGCATTTCATTTTTGGATAAATGACACATATAGAGATCCAATATAGTGAAGAAATAAAAAAGATCATGATGAGCGCAACAGTTTTCCGTTGCTCTATCTGTGTCTACGGCCTTCTTCTTCCCCGACCACACCCCCCTCTCTCTCTCCCGTATAAATCAGTAAAGTGATTTTTGAAATACTCTGCTGAGAGTCATATTGACTTCATACTGGCAGCTTTCGCTGTAGTTTCACCATTTCCTGGTGTGTCCCCTTCAAAATAAAACTTCCAACAAGCGAAAATATGGCAAAAAAAAAGAAAAAAAATGGCAATGGGGCGCACGGATTACTGTCCAGACTCAATATAAATCATATGCATCATAGATGACATGAAATAACTTCATTTTTAATGGGAATTATCTATGAAAACTCTATGTAGAAAGATAGGGCTTTTAGAAGCAGCGCTGCAGCAGCAGCTGCTGAGACGTTGCATGTGTGTCCGAGAAAAGTCCGAGAGAGGCAGCAGTAAGGTAAGGCGACGCGCTCCAGAGGTAGACGCAGGATGTGTGTGGGGCGCGTTAGACATGGACAATGTGTTGTGTGTGGGCTTGATGGTTCATGTTGCAGAAGGCCAGGTCGAGCAGGTATTGTTCACAGCTTGTTTGCTACTGGTTGTGTCTTTTTCCTGCCCACGTACACAACCCCAAGCAAACAAAACAACCAAGGTCTACTCATTTAATTCCTTTGGTTTGAAAGGTAATTCACGCACTAGAAATCCCATTCATTTATGTGCCAATATTATGTTCATTATATTGTAAATTTTCAATTTCTTGAATCCCTGTTTTTTTTTTCATACAGAGGCCCAATCGATGTGATGCACTGGATTGTGGGTCAGAATCGCCCAAATAGCATGCTGTTTTCAACACTAAAAACATGTTTCAGCAAACTAAATCTGAACAAGAGAATGAGGACATCCTTAATCTTTTTTCGACCATACTGAATAGCAGAATGTACAGTATGGGGATTGGAACGCAGGGATACTGTATGGTACATAGGGTGCACCTCAGATATATATATGCACACACACACACACACACACACACACACACACACACACACACACACACACACACACACACACAAACCTTGCATATTCAGAATAAAAAGAGGAAAAAAGGCCGGCTGAGACAGGGGATCATTGAGTGGAGCGTGACAGCTGTGCCTGTGGCGAGCCCCATACACTTCCAGTTGCCTGTGGCTACTTTAACTAATGACCCCTGGGCCCTGGGAGAGTGAACCCATCCACCATGAGCTTGTGCTAGTACTGAGGGCTCTACTGGGAGTCCTCGGCTCAGTGGTTTGGAGCAGGGAACATCTCCCCTAGCTCCTGTTGTAGCCCACGGCATTCAGCGGGAAATATTAGCCATGTCAGTTAATTCATTTTCACCCACCATGCCCTTCTCCTAACTACTTTTAATTTGAGCTATCTTAAAAGGTGCACTATGCAGTTTCAGGGCAGGGGGATGTATTAATATTTGCAGAGCATTCAGTTAATTTACAAACATATTATCTCTCTACCTGTGTAAGGGAAATCCATTTTGTAATATTAAGCTTTACTTTTATTCAATAAGAAATATAAATAAAAACAATAAATAACTTGTAAGAAAATATATATAATCAGTTATACTTCAATGGTTGACAGTCACAGCTGATAAGGTAAATGTGGGAAAATCTTAGCCTTGGGAGAAATACATCTTCTCAGTACAAACAACTTATAGAAGTAACCATTTCACAAGGGAAGGTCAGATAAAACATGACCATTAGTATTGAATAATTCTATCATCACAAATCATAACCAAATTACTCTGAGGCACCTGTATCCAAAAGTAAGACAAAAATGTCTGTGAATCAAACTGTGGGCCCTGCTGCTGTAAACAATAATAGTGAAACAGTAACTTTTAAGGAAGATTTCTAAACCCAAAGAGTGTTCCAAGGATCCCATTTTTCAGGTGAGGAATATTTGTCTATTCAGTTATGAGAATATTTATTAGAAAACATTTTCACTTCTGTGACCAGCCCAAAGTTAAAAAGTGCAACTTTAATTTAAAAAATAAATAAATAAATAAATAATGTATTACCTATTTTATTCGTCAAGGTGTGGACTCTCTTTTACATCGCACATGCAGATTTGAACATCCATGAAAAAAATCCTGGCTGTGATATGACTTTCTTTAGTAAGGCCTAACAATGCTGCGGGGCCTAGCAAGAGGCAAGCACAGGCGTCAATGATGATGTACACTACTAGGCCCAGTGGCAGCTTTTATGATAGAAAATGATATCCCCTCTTATCACCCTGGGTGTGTGTGTGTGTGTGTGTGTGTGTGTGTGTGTGTGTGTGTGGGTGGTGGGGGGGTCCAATAGCTACAGTCTGGGGTATAAGAACATGATGAATGAAGTCTATGATAACAAAGGAATACCGAATAGGGAAATAGTATTCATTTGAATAAATATATAAATAATTCTACAGTGAACATGCTCATATTTTTACACAAAACTTCTATGACCTTCCCATTCAAACTCACACCAAATACATTATTAATTATTCGAAATCATAAAACAAGGCGAGCGGTAGTTTCCTCGGAGTTAATTATGCACATAACGTTCAAGCTTGCATCAGCTCTCACAGAGGAAGGGACTAATACTGTGGGCTGCTACCAGCTCCTCATTTCACTGTATACTGCTTAGGAACGCAATATTGTCAACATGGTATTTTAGAAACATCTTTTATAAGTTTTCTTTTTTAAATACGCATGGTATTTGATGGTGCATATGCTATAGCTCTAACGTGTATAATTATGCGTAGTATTAAAATAGTGTATATGTTTGTAGTTTAGAAAACCCTCATATAGGCAGGATGTCAAGTTTCCAAACTAGACTGTTCGTGATTGTAACATCGCCGATATGAATGGTTCACTTGTATGTTCATGTACCATAATATGAATGGTTAGTGAATTCAACATTACACATCATCCCTATCAACTATGAGCTGTAAATATTCAAATTCATCTTTAACTTCAAACAAAGTAGTCCACCTAGGGGTGTATAACTCAGGCATTTTTAGTCACTGCTTTAGGCCTTTGAAGGCAGCACAGGTATCTTTATTGGAGCTTTAACTCTGCTTGTATTTTTTATTTAAATGCCAGCAAATAAAAATGGAAACATAAGATCAAACATGTTTAACTTAGGGTTGAAAAGCATGCATGGTTGTTGATTGATTTCAATACAGAGGAACTTCTACGTATACACCACTGTATCAGGTAGTGGGTGTAATTACTGTATGTGTGTGTGTGTGTGTATTTGCAGTTGTTTGTTAATTTGCCCCTCAGGGTTGATTGACACTACAAGATTTATTCAACTAATTAGGTTGTTATAGTTGCATTTTTGTGTAGATCAAGAAGCCACGAGACAAACCCGAAGCAACGCGGCACGGGGAGCTTTCTAGCATGATTTTCTACCATACGCGTGCACTGACTTAATTGAATCGACATCGTATCAGAAAAATCTTGCAGTGTGCATCGCCCCTAACCTGTTGTCTTGCACATGGAGAGGTCCCTAACACAACAGATGGAGCTCCTGGGGTGTGGGGTTTCCTTTTAATTACTTTGCCTCAATAAGCAATTTACATTTGATAAGGTGGCTTACAAAGCCCACCAATTAATTCTCACAAATCCCTTTTAAATTAATGGGAACGTGGAGCTCAGGGGCACATGGAGGAAATTGATTTATAGCAGTTACAGCACTAAAGTATTTAACCTCAATAGCCTTGAGGTATAAGACCCTAACTTTCAATGTTGTCTTCTAGTCTTATCGTTTTAAAATGGGGCTGGTGGACCCCGAATTCCACCCTGTAGAACTGCTGGGATTTCCAGAATAATACTATTGTACTACACTTTTGGATTCTAGAGTCCATGCGCATATTTTCAGTAAACATTATGACCACTGGCAAAGTACCACTTACTTCAATGACATACGAGGTTGAGATGGCTTTCTTGTGGTTTCTTCTCAGTAAACAAGGAAATGAAAGAAACAGGATTTTACATTACACACAGTTTTCTGGTTCATAACTCCTACTTTCTACCTCTCTGAAATGCCAGGGGAAAACACAAACCTGCCTCTGACCCCCCACTACTGCAGTAAAATCTCTGCGGTCCAGGCATTGGCAACAGGCAGGATTCAAACCTCTGAACCACTCTTTCAGGTAAGGAAGTAATGAGTAAATGGTACATGGACTTGACTTATATAGCACTTTTTAGCCAATTTTCTCAGCCCCAAAGCGCTTTACATTTCTCACCACATTCACCCATTCATACACACAGACAAACAGATATGACAGTAGCTGCCATGCAAGGCGCTCTCTGAACCATCAGGAGCAATTTGGGGTTCAGTGTCTTGCCCAGGGACACTTTGACATGTGGCGGGGAGACGGGGGATCGAACCTCCGACCCTGCGCTCCAGAGGACGACCTCCCTGCACTTCACCACTGCCGCCCGCAAGACAAAGTAGTCAAGAATCCCAAAACAAGATCAACAATGGCAGTCTCAGACTTAAGGGCGGTTTCTCACCTGATCTTTTTAGTTTACACAAACAAACCACAGCAAAGGTGGAAAGGAACCAGAGTTTGCATCAATCGAACCAAACACAGCAGATGTTTAAGCAATCTTAAATCATGACCGAGTCTTGAAGCCCATCCAAAGTCAAGACCAATAGGTCTCTACAAACAAACATCATTTACACTGAATGATGACAGTTATGTTACATATGAAAAATAATAATAAAACTATTAATATAAAGAAAAGTGTGGTAGGACATAATGGAAAACGTCTGCGTATTGTTTGATTTGTTTACCCCCGCCCTCCCATTCCCCTTACGTCTTTTACTCTGTGGTTGATGAGTTTTCTTCAGCCTGTCAGCCAAGTGTAAAATCCTGTGTAATACATTCCTTTTTAATTTGGGTCGCCACCAGTGACTGCATACCAATGCAGTCTTGTGAAGCATCGATGTATACGTGGCTTTTAGTCCCTTTCTGCTTCATAAATCCCCGCAGTCTGCTGACTAACAACCCCTCTCAGCATCTGACTCAAATTTAGGTTGCTCTATCAAGTCATTCCTCTGTGTGTGTGTGTGTGTGTGTGTGTGTGTGCACACTCAGGTTAAGCTGTGTTCTTTCAAACCTCTTATAAACTCACTAGAGTACGGACACATCATTTTGATTGTTTAAATGATTTGTTTGTGTGTGTGTGCATGCATGCATGTGTATTTGAAGAGAATTTGATTTAAAAGAGTATTTCTCTTTGGCAGAACAGCTGGTGATGCACATGACACATAATTGGCAAATTAAACAATATATCTAACGGCAGGCTTCCTTAAATGGAGACTATGCCTACTGAATAAACGTTACGTTTACCGTTAGCATAAGGCTATGTAACAAAGCTAAGCATACAAATGTAGTATTCTTCGCCATCAGGTCTGGCTGCTGCTTTGCTGCTCCATGCTTTGGAAAGATGGAACTGGTATAGACAGTTGCTTCAGTCTTGCGTCAGCGGTTTTGCTCACACGAGGGCATCTATCTATCTATCTATCTATCTATCTATCTATCTATCTATCTATCTATCTATCTATCTATCTATCTATCTATCTTCAACTGTTTGTTGGACTGAGATTGTGCATTGCATTGCATCATCAGTGAGAATTCCGGGATGTGCCATCCCTGCTTCCCCTGGCTGAGCTCCCTGTATCCCCTCCTGCAGTTCAGTTCTAATTTCACAGTAGATGATTATTACTGAATACATTTGCATTAGCATTACCATTTACCATTTATGAGTTATTAGGAGGCATTTGAAATAAAATAAAATCAGTGAAAAGCACACTGTCTGCTTTAAAGCAGCAACATGTTTCTGATATACGTAGACTTTCCCCGTTCCAAAACAAAAGAGACACTGTATTTGTTTTCTATACCCATTACCCATTAAGAGGTTTTTTGAAAAGCAAGGTTGACATGCCCGCCCCCCCCACACACACACAAACCTTTTGCAAACATTACATCCGTCAACTAATCATTACGTTGATGTTGTCTGAATGCACGTGATAGATCCAATGCATAACTTCTTACAGTCAAGAGTGTACAGCCAAAAGGATGATGCAAGTTTGGAAAGATGAAGGTGTTATTTCAAAAACAGGATTTTCAACCATTCAAGAAAGGAGTTAATGCTCTTAAATTGCCATGCGCCAGAGACTCTGGAATACCCTCAAAAATAAGAGTCTACTTTTGAAGGCTTCACAGCTGTCCAGTGGAAACTCTGGGTCTGTGTATATTCCACTTTTGCCCTCAAAGGTGTAATAGAAGATTATGCTTTGTGGAGAACTTTTGTTGCAGCGGCCCAGTTCTTGTGTACCTGATTTTATTAACAAAAAGGGAACTGGTATAACATGGTGCACTATGAATATGGATTTACACTTGCACCTGAAGTCATTTGTTAAGGAGTATGGACCTGTAACATGGGTTCCGGTGTTTTTCTTTTGAACGTGCAAATGGGACACTTGGGTGATTATCATTATTATAATCATATTTTATAACATCCATATTATGTTTTGGCAGTAGGGGAGAGTGGGGTTAAGTGAGACACTTTTACATTTGCTACCCTCTAAGCGAGTAAAAATTATTTATCAGTCAAATTTACACAATTCCGATCAATTCAGGATGTTTCATAGCAATGGAAATTATCAGAACTATGTAGATCCACAAACAGGACTACACACTCAAAACATTCAGAGCGTGGCAAAAAATAGAAAGAGGGAAAACAGAGCTGAACACGATGAGAAAATAGCTCATTGATTGGCAGGTAGCATGTAAAAGCTTAATATGTGGTGACCCTCTTGAATGTGTTGATAGCAACTTATTAGCAGATATGTTTAAGAAGCCTAGAAATTCAACCACGGTGCTCATGTCAGAAAAGCTCCACCCCCTTTGTGATCTTGCTCATCGACCAATCAGTGAATTTCATTTTCAGTTTGATGATTCCGTTTGCTTCCTCCTTTTAAACAGGCCACAATGTCTGTTTCAATCCATGTTTAATGTTCTGTGTCCCAATGTAAATAATTCAGAGTGCTGCTTACATACAAATAAAGTATCAGCTAAAGTATTGCAGGTGATATATTTCTCCATGCCACTACAGGACAGGTACAGCATCATGTGCAAAGCGGTTGGGTCTTGATGAGATCACTGGAGAGCTGTTCATAGCTACAAATAGCCTTGGGAGCCATTGCCAGGACAGATATTAGGCATTTGGAAAGTATCTCTCGCTTTGAGAAGAGCAGGACCACTAGTACACACTGAACATACAGTGGTTCAGGTGAAATGGTTCAAAAGGCATGGTGACATGTGGCATTTTGGCAAGAACAGCACAAGCACAGTGTAGGACAAAGACTTTGTTCCGTGGTCAGATGCATCTCTTAATCCAATAAACAGACTTAGTTGGTCCCCAACAACTATGGGGACCAACTATGCTCAATGGGGCTGTGCCGAGGTCTTAGTGCAGTGGCATCCTTGCTCTGGATGTGCGATGAGGAAGAAAAACTCCTGGGACCCATTTGTTAACACCAAAGGTGTTGTATATTATATCGCTGTTTTGATCAATTTACCCCAAATGGATGTGCTACAAAGCAAGATTAAAGAGTGGTATGTCAAATTAAAACCGAAGTTTAAGTTATACTCTGTATATTTGTATCTTGTTAGCTGTCTGTTAAGTTCCTATCTAACAAATAGTTGAGTCCATTTCTGTGTCATCAAGCGACCCACAGTGCTCCGGTTGGAGTTGCTGAGAGGTTGGCCTGAGGTGCGTCCCAACAGTGTGTTGCAGCTAGCTATAAACTTGGTCCCACCACTGTGTCCTGCATCATCCCCGAAGTCTGCAAGGCACTGTGGTTGGCTTTGAAGAAGGACTTCATCTCTCCTCCAACATTGTCCAAGAGGGCTGACATCGCTCACGACTTCTGGAGGATTTGGAATTTTCCAAATTGTGTCGGAAGTGTGGACGGGAAACATGTTGCCATAAAAGCTCCTCCAAGATCTGGTAGCGATTACTTTAACTACAAGGGCCATTTCTCCATCGTCCTTATGGCAGTATGTGATGCTCTGTACAGGTTCACCCTTGTGGATGTTGGAGCGTATGGCCGGGAGAGTGACGGCGGTGTGTTCCAGGCGAGTGCGTTTGGATCTCACCTGTATCCAGCTCATATACTTTGCTTCAAACAGACGGGCGCGAAAACAAACACGGCACATTTCAATAATGTGTCGGTCGGCACCAAATTGCACTATTTTCTAAGGACATGTTGCATTTTTCCTGGGCTTATGCGCCAAAGACAAGTGCAATTGGTTTTAAAAAAATTAAAACAGACCAGCCCAGTTTTCCCCACAATATCCGAAATGATAAAGCATGCTTCCAGAACATACTACGATCTTTATTTTGGTCTGGCTGTGCATGAAAGTAAGAAACTCTAATATACTGTAATGCCTGTAACAAGCAATAGATAAGTAGATTACTAATAGGTCTAGATAGTGTAGTGGAGACATAAAATGATGCTATTTCGATGTGTGCTGTATAGGCATGTACTTCATGCCCAGCATACGTCAGTGCCTCCCACTTAAATGAAAATAGTCTGGACATGCCTCTGTGCCATGTGGGTTCCTTCGGACAGCCTTCACAGAATGCACGTAAGCAGGCCTACAGAGCCCGGGGTGCATTTTATTGTTGATCTCTCCCACTTCTTCCTCCCCCTCTTGAATCCTTAATTGCCAGCTATTAGACTCATTGTCCAAAGAGTTTGGCATGAGGGGGGGAAAAATCAATGTTTTCCCAGGACATGATGAAACGCATCGATCCTATCCAAGCTGACTTTTCTTGGGTGTACTGTACCGAGTGGATCTAAGCATCCACACATGTACACGCACATACAGTACATGTACACACTTGGACAGACTGTGTACACTTCTCTCAGCCCAATACAACTGGCTGGCCTCCACTAAAAGCAGACATGGCAGCTTTAAAGGGAAGACTAGTTGTGTGAATGCTATGAATAATTGAACATTCAGACCGTGTAGAGAAGAGAAAGGGAAGTAATATGTTGACTAAATGTAGGTGTTCATTATACAAAGCATCATGTCTGCATTTGTTTCAGGTTTTTTTTTCTTCTCACTGAGAAATCCCCCGTAGTTTGGCCTAAAAGCAGGACATGTTTAATGAATGGATGGGCTGGTGACCTGATGTTAATCAGGGAGAGGAAGCATTTTAAAAAAGCACACTGAGCCTAGCAGCTCTATAAAAATCCATTATTAATACACTTGGTAAGTCTATGGCAGTATGGACTGAAACTAGTTAAAAGGTATCAGTATTTGAGGTCAGGTAAGTAATATGTTACAGATACACTCCACTTCAATAGAATATATTTAAAACAGGGTTTGATTGTATGAAACAATCTTCAGGAATATAAACATATTTTGCTCAAAAACAATCTTCATTATTGCTCATAGAATGTTTCTTTTGTTTTTTTTGTGAGGAATAACATTTTAGTTAGTTGTAGCTTTAAGGTGGAGTCAGCGATTCTGGAGAATGCCTGCTTTCCAAATCACATTTTCTCAACATCTCCTCATAATCTGCTTTTTGTTCGTTCTGTGTGCGCTGTTAAGAAAAATAATTTATTTTCGCGCAAACACACACGCACACACAGTATGGACAGGTAGTGGATCATGAAGAGATAATCAATGATTTTGGCAAAAAAAAAACTATTCTCAAAAACCGTGGACTCCATCTTCATGGCCTGTTAATTCTCCAATATGTTCATTACAGGGTAGGTACAGGTTAGCCTGGTGCTACCAGACCATCGTACTTCATTTCATTTGTACAGAAGGTCTGGAACTGCTCTATTTGCCAAATGTTCACTCACTTGGAGGCGGGTGTCTGTTGAAGTTTAAAACTATTGGATCTGCCCAGTGCCACTTTGGATCAGCCAACCAATCGCATAACGTTTGGTCGCAGCATTCAACTGAAACTGGAGCGCGACTTCGACGTCATCACTCTCAGCCACTCGCTCTGTTCGCTGATTGGACGTCCGGGAATTTTCCTGAGCTCAAACACGTGAATTCACCGCAGCCCCAGACTGACTACTGAAGGGAAAGTACCTACCTGAAGTAGTTAGGCGGGCGGAGCCAGGCTAGGTACAGGTAGTGCAAAGAGAAAAGTAGCAGATGAACATAATGGGATATTTGGCACCTTAAAACTCAGTGATGTACTTTCAGTCTAATTGGATCCGATGGCCATCCTTGGCCACATCCTGGACCTAAGGCGGACAGTGTTCCTACAGTACTTTCATGTTCGGAGAATAAATGCTTTAATCAAAAGTACATTAACATGGCAACTAGGCCACTGTCATCCCCGAAGACACACATACCACCATATCCCCATCCCACCAATATTCCTTTCAGTTTCTTGTATATCAACTTTACCCCCCCCCCCCCCCCCCCCCCCCCCCACACACACACACACTTTGCTCATACACTGCGTGTTTTCCTTTCCTATGTTCCAGCGCATAGGGCCCTCCCACGGGAGCGTCCTAATTAGGGCATAAAAAACAGGGAAGTGAAGGAATAAAAGGGAACAACCTCATCATGTCGTCCTGCCTTAGCGCCTCATAATGATAAAATATGGCAAATTAACAAGATTGAAACAGAGATGCATAGTTTAGTTTAGTTAGTTTAAGATGGTCCTGTATATGGCAGCCACACATACAGTCCCTCCTTTTATGCAGACAGAATGTGCCGAATGCTTCAAAGACTCACGTGCATAACATTTTTGGACAAGCTTTTTTTGGATTATGCTAGTTTTTAAACTATTGGAGGGTAAAATGTACCCATATTTAGGGGCGCAGCCTCTTGAGTGACAGCTAGCCGCCCGCTGGCCCTCACTTCGCCTTGGAAGGATACGTCAGCTAGATGGGCATATCTCCCTCCCCCCGACGTCACATCGAAGCCCTTTTCCGGTGAGAGGAAATGAGGTGGACAGGGCTGCCTTTACCTGCCACTAGGCCCTGGGGCTGAGAGGTTTCGTAGGCCCCCCCGGGCGGCGGTCTTACAATACAGAAGCCATGTTTGTCTACACCACAATATCTCTATTGATGAAATACAAAATCACAGGGCCAAAAAAACATGTACTCAAACCCCCTCCTGGTATAATGACTTTTAATAACCAAACACACATGGTTGGTCACATTGTTTTTCCAAGTTATTGAGGAGACAGCGGTGGGGTCCCAGGACCTTTTAGGGGGGTCCGGGGACATGCCCCCCCGGAAGAAAATGTTTAACCTTTTAAAGTAAAATGCATCAAACTGGTGCACTTTGAGAAGAAAACTGAGGCTAAATCAACTGTGTCCTATGTGAGCTATTTTCTGAAATCATTTGGAGACAGAAATACCAAAAAGCAGAAACAAAAATATACAGGTTTAAAAAATCCAGTCAGTCAGCATTCCAATTTTTTTTTAATAATCCCTTATCCCAAAGCTACTTCTCTCTTTGAATTCTTTGTTTTGTTTTTAATGGCTCAACTCAATATAGGCCCATGATCTGCGTTGCCCCGAACAATGTTATTTAATCAAAAATAACAAAACTGTACTGGTGAATGATAGGCCCCTTGATCTTCGTCGGCCAAAAAAATAATGTGATTTTTTTTCCTTTTTCTTTACTGGTTCATAATGGGCCCCTGATCTCTCTACGCCCCCCTAAGATCAGGGGCCTATCATGAGCCAGTCAATAATTTATTTAAATGACAATGTGCGGGGCCTTCTTAGATCAGGGGCCTATATTGAGAGGCCCCTGATCCTTGTAGGCCCTGGGGCTTCAGCCCAGGTAAGCCCGTGCATTAAGGCGGCCCTGGAGGTGGAGTAAAAACAACTGATAAGATGGCGATACATAAGACGCTACATCCATTTTATATACAATCTATGGTTGTATACTGTAACTGCTCAGACCCAAGCTTCAACACTGGTATTTTCTTTAACCCTTTCATTATCAATACACCATTATCATACAGTATACACAAAATGATACACACACACATACAGTATAAAGGCTGTCACATGATTAATTTATCTTTTTAATGCGAACAAACACAGACATTCAATAGTTAATTGTGATTAACAAAATAAATAATTGATATAATTCCACTGTTCCACATTGAGAAATATGCACAGTGCACTACTTGCTTGCTTTGACCGACCGTGGTAGCTCATACTCAAAGCGCTTCTGTGATATTTGAATTCTGTTTTCACGGAAGGTGACGATTACGTTGGTAGAACGAGCGGTTCAGAAGCGTATTGTTGTTGTTGGTCTCCATGACCGCGTAAAGCTGCTGCTGCGGCTTGTAAGGATGCGTCAAAGGCCACGCCATTAACGTGATAACAAAACAAAAAAACCTGTTATGCTCCAATTCTTCCAGAAAAAAAATATTAAAGTCCTTGTCGAGATATGGGAACATGGTAAAGTTCAGCGGAGCTTGAAATGAGAGCAGTCACCCCTAATGTCCAATGAATACAGCTGTGTTTCAGAGCGTCTCAGTCCTGGCTTAGTCACGGCTCATGTATAGCGCTAGTCTCTGCTCCACTATCTATTCTGACCATGGCAATTTTTTTTTGCAAGAACAGCACATGTCCAAAGTGTTCATTTAATTGAACAACTAGCTGATGAACCTATTGGGATATTTTGGAGCATAAAAAGCCAGAGATTTTCCTCAGGAATTAGTGGAGGCAAAAACAGACTCCAAATTAATGCTATGTCGAATGTTACTCTGTATTTAACTAAAGACCTAGTTGAACCGGTGGTACATGAAGGTGTATTTAACACTGAGATCCTATGTAGTATAAATGTAGCCAGGTCCTACCAGACCATCATACATGATTTGTACAGAAGGTCTGGAATCGCTCAAACAAAAAATGTTAACTTGAAGGTCTGTTGAAGTTTAAAACTATTAGATCTGCCCAATGCCACTCTGGAACTGCCAACCAATCACATAACATTTGGTCGTGACGTATGTCATGCGCCGGCTTCTGACTACAACTGAAACTCACCCTGCGTTCCGAATCCGTACTCTTTCTTTTTTCTATTCTACATACTACAGCCAACGATAAAAATAATCTAGTTAGGATACAGTAGGCACACTATTGAGACATACTTTTACTTATTTATTTCATCATAACATTGCGCCTTGATCTTGCCTCTTGCTTTTATATTCGTCGCATCCCGGTTTGTTCTCATATGGAGGCTCCGTCGATGCGACGTCACTTCAGGTTCGCACTGGATTATGGGTCAGAATCGCCCAAATAGGATGCTGTTTTCAACACTAAGGTTGCGTTCCGAATCGCATACTCTTTCTTTTTTCTATTCTACATACTACATCCGACGATAAAAAGAATCTAGTTAGGATGCAGTAGGCATACTATTGGGACATACTTTACTCTCTTATTTCATCATAACATTGCGCCTTGATCTTGCCTCTTGCTTTTATATCCGTCGCATCCCCGTTTGTTTTCATAACATGGACCTATAGGCTTCGTCGATGTTACGTCACTTCACGTGCGCACTGGATTGTGGGTCAGAATCGCCCAAATAGGATGCACTTTTCAACACTAACAATCTTGGCCGCATGAAGTAGACCATCCGGGTATTCTAACCATCCTAAATCTGGCCACAAGAATCGGGACATCCTAAATCTTTTTTCTACATACTATATAGTAGAAAGTATGCGATTCGGAACGCAACCTGACAATCTTGGCTGGGTGTAGTAGACATCTGGGTCTTCCTAACCATCTTAAATCTGGCCTCAAGAATCGAGACATCCTAATTTTTTTTCTTCCATATTAAATAGTAGAAAGTATGCGATTTGGAACGCAGGGTCAATGTCATTGTTCTCAGCTAGTTCCTCTGTTTGCTGATTGGACAGCCAAAAAATCTGTTTGAGAAAAACCAGCGAATATACCGCGGACCCAGACTGACTACTGAAGGGAAAAAAGGGAGCCGAAGTAGGTAGGCGGGTGGTGCCAGGCAGGGTTTCCGTTGTCCGGTAATTACTGGTCATTGACCGGAAAAAAATGACGGGGACCGAAAATTTGAATTGTCTCCGGTCAGAATGTCTGGTTGAAATAATTCCCTCTGCACACTGAATTGTTTTAAAACATGCTACAGTGATTTTCAAATATTTAATTCTACTAAATAGACGAAAAACCACGTTTCATTCATTTAAAACAATGACTGGTTTACAAACTACAAACGGCGACATCAAGCGGGAAAAACAATGCCTAAGCCATGGCAAAACAAGGAAATATTACATATAAAAATACTTCTTAATACCAAGCAGCAGCCACTCTAACGTAAATTACAATGAGAATTACTGTGACTCCGAAGAGGGCTCAGCCGAAAAGGAGGGAGCGGGCAGGCAGGCCTACAATTATACGCCAGCCTACTGATATTTGTATTTTTTATTATGGCTGTCTGACTTGCAAACGTAAATGATTTATCCGTACTTTATAATATGAGCCAGTTTGTTTTATATGAACGAATCCATAATTTGCGTGTAGACGTGTCAGAGGCATAAATCGACAAATTGGTCGATTCACAGTGATTGATTTTGAAGCTTAAGGGCAAAAAAAATTGCGACCAGAGGTTTCCTTTAAGCACCACAGACAGCGGCCACCGTGATATTCAGAATTTGCACCAAAGTTCTAATGAGAGTAATAAAGAGAAGCTTTATTTGAACGCTGTCCATGTGACGGTGGTGACTGATTGTAAATTGGTTTGCTGTAGACATAATCTTACGGAGAGAAGCGAGTGTTTCACTTTACTTTTTCTCCAGTTGCGCTTTCAGTTTGGCGTAGTGTTGCCACCCTTCCCGTTTTTCCCGAAATTGTTCTCTTTTTTCACCAGCTGTCCCGGGAAAAGAAAAGTCTCTCCCGGGACACAATTTGTCCCGTTTTTTGGGTAAAATGCCAGAACCTCATTTGATTTCCTTCGTTCAGTAGTTAAGGCCGTTTCACACGGGCCGAGGCGTTTGTTGCGCCCACTAATGCATTCTCAATGGAGATGCGAGCGGGCATAGAGAAGGCGCAGCGTTTCGTCAGGCGGCACGACAAGCGTGCAGGGGCGGTCTTAGCGATATCTGGGCCCGTTTCAAGACCTTGTGTGGGGTCCCCCAAATTTAATTTTTTTTTTCTATGAATAATACTTGTGCATGCTCCCCGCTAAAATAAAAAAGATTGTGGAAACCAGTTGGTTCATAGACAGATTATGAGATAATAGCCCCCCCTATCCAGTCAGGTACATTGACTTTTCCGCACAGATACATACATGTACTGGCATGAACATATTAAAGGAGACTCCCACAGGATTTTGGGATACTGTGGGAGATATCCTGTTGTGGGCATGCCCCCTGGAAGAAAATTGGTACTGATCTTGAGCTGCAGAAGGAACATTATTTTTCTTAAACAGGCAGCACTCTTTACTCTGCAACTGTAAAAACATTTCAGTAGATTGGTCTGCAGACCCATGTTATATGATGGAGGGGCCCATTGCAACAGATACAGGGTGGAAAGCTACTTTTTATGAACAGTATATAATTTACACGTAGAAAGCTTATTCCTGTATGTGTGTGGGGGCCCATGAAGCCCCTAAGACAGAGCTAATAATGCTTTTGTTTAGCACTTGCTTTTCTATTTTTCGCCTACTAGTTGAGGGGCCATGATTATTTATTTCCTTATATTTAGGCTATTCCTTTTTGGACCCTGTTATTGGCATAAGTGACTGAGCTCTTTGACAATGCGACATGTAAAGTTACTATCAGTATCTCTGGCTTAGGGCCCCCCTGAGCCCTTGGGCCCCTGGGCCTGGTTGCTTCTCAAAGTGCACCAGATTGATGCATTTTACTTTAAAAGGTTGCATTTTTTTCTTCCAGGGGAGCATTCCCCCAGACCCCCCTACAAGGTCCAGGGTCCCCACCTCAGTCTCCCTAGCCTATACTGTGAGAAGCACTGTAGGTGTGTATGGTTATTACACTGGGCAGTCTGAACTGGTAGCCTAATGATGGCCGAGTCCTCCGCCCCAAACATCAAGTGTCCCTTTTTTTCCTTAGTCCAAGGTGGCAACCCTAGTTTGGCGACATGGCACTGTGTTTTGGGCTCGATAAATGCAATCAGATGGCTGAAGCCTTCCCTCCCCCGGCAGCCCTTACGGGCAGAATATCCCAGATTATGATTTAAATCGTCAAACCAGAGTTTGTCTGCGCATCGGCTCATTCACTCACACTGGCAAGATGTCACTATGAAACACTGCTTTGCTCGGACGAAGGTCTTGGGTGTTTCTCTAAAGTTTATAAACATCCTAGTCGGAAATGGATGTTATAACTTTATGCTGCATAATTTGCATTGCACTATTTTCTCATTTGTTTGTGAAAAAATCTCCGAACCACTTGTGAAGCTGACAATTTCAGCAGAATTGAATCTCCTGCAGCGCGCTCACAACCACAGATCAACTTGCATACGATGGCGTCTCCCATTTCCAATTGAACAAAAAAATCATATTAATAATACAATTATTTTGAGCCTAGACTTCTGAAAATCGGTATTGAGTCGGCATATCTGGGCTAAAACTGCTGTTTTATTTCCTCTGCCTTTGTAGGTGAAAAATATGCCTATCGGCACATTACATGTTATGTGCTTTGATTTAATTGTGTCGTCGTCACTGCCTGTTGCAAGTAGCCACATTAAAATATAAATAGTAGGCTAAAAATATACATGTTTTGATGATATTATTCTTTATATAGTTGCTTATCAAAATTTGAACTGGATTTTTTCGGTGGGAAGGTGATTTGGCCCGTTGAGGTTCCTAAACTACTTTCATGTTCAGAGAATAAATTAGTTTAGTCTTTTCTCCGTAAACCTCTCCACGCTGCCCTTAATCACGGCTGTAAAATATGAATCTAATAATTGGATTAAGTGAATCTTGCAGCTTTCAGGCACGTGATGAATCGCTGCAAATGTGCATTAACGGCCTACGATCATCAATCATTATTAGCCAGTATCAACAAATAGAAAAAGTGTTTTTACTAAATCCCATCAGCATCATTTATAACTCGGGTATTAATTTTTCTACCCAGATGTCTTCAGAGTTGCCTTAATTGGATTGGATCTGCTCTTCTTGTCTCTTGTTCTTTGTTTTGCTGCGGGGGGTAGAGGGAGTTTGCCACACAGGTGAATGTGGACATGTGTTGTATGTATTAAAAAAAATGTATACATGTAATGCACACACATTCCTTCATAGGTTAGCTGCTTATTTCAATGCATGCCTGTTAAGGGGTGTGTGTGTGTGGGGGGGGGGTCACTGACTATAACCATGTGCAATATCAAGTCATGTTATTGAATAGCTTTTGAGAAAAATAAAGCTTAAGTCAGCTCCATTTTCATGAATGCCCATCTACAACTCATAAAAAAGTGTCATTTACAACTGATTCATTCATAGC
Source organism: Ammodytes marinus (assembly GCF_949987685.1). Taxonomy (NCBI): domain Eukaryota; kingdom Metazoa; phylum Chordata; class Actinopteri; order Uranoscopiformes; family Ammodytidae; genus Ammodytes; species Ammodytes marinus. The sequence continues at coordinate 21,337,985 of NC_137224.1, read as the reverse complement.
TAGTTAGCTGTAATTATTCTACGCAGACGTCTTCAGAAAGGCCTTAATTGGATTGGGTCTGCTCTTCTTTTTTAGCTGCGTTTGCACACCGGTGAATGTGGACGTGTGTCGTATTTTTGAGATGTGTCGGTCCCCAGCTCGGCTTTGAACTAGCTCCCACCACATAGTTGAAGGGGTCAGCCAATAGCAGCGTTGCCCCGGGGCTACGGATACTAAGGCCAGTGCATCCGAGACCTGTGATTGAAAAAATGCCTTGCTCTTTGTAGTTTTTGCAAGGTGAGGTGGATCAGGGTTGGAGGAACCTTTCAAAAATGGTTGATATGCTACCCATAGAGAATATTGCATCCCTTAGCTGGAGGGCCTCTGTCGGGGTGGTGAAGGTCAAGATCAGGAAAAAGAAAATGTCAGGCAGGACGGACAACAATGGTGTGGCCTTTGACAGTATTTCTTGTTGCAGGGACTTACGACAGAGGGGGCTATGGTATAAGTGTTGAGGGATGTCTTCATGTGAAATATATGGCTCGTAATTTTCAGTTTAAAGTGTCACTTTCTTCAAATTCCTAGTCAAAAATCGCCAAACTCCATCTTCTTTTGACATAATTCAAATGTGACATATCAAAGTTTGTAGACATTTGTTGCTGCTCATCTTTTGTATCAGTTTGCTTTTTTTAATGGAAGCTAATGAAGTCTTAACGCACTGTATTTCTACCTCTTGACATGGTCTTCGCCTGGACCATTTAAATTTTAATTCAGATTTGACTTTTATTCCCTGATGCTCCATTTGATCTAGAGCTGGAGAAGCTTCACAAAAAACAGAGTTTGTTATAATTAAAATGTCAGCAGTTATTGCAAATAAGTCATTTAGGGTGTATTCACACATGCCGTTTTTAGTTTGGTTGAAACAAACTCAGATGCACTTCCGCCTTCGGTGCGCATCTTTCAGTCGTGTGAATACAGTAATCACACTCGGGGGCGGACCAAACAAACGCTCCGAGACCCAGCTGAAGAGGTGGTCTCGATGCGCTTCAAAACGCACTCTGCTGCAGTTCGTTTGTGGTGTGAATTTGGCCGGACTCGATCCGACCCAATTGCAGGAAGCACTGTGCCTTTTCTTTTTTAATAAATCGCCGTCAGCTTCACATTATGGGAAAGTGTTGTTGTCGCCGTTGTTGGAAAGATTAGTTGTTGTTTGACCGGGAGCCCCCAGCGAATATATTACATTTTATAGAGAGGACGCGTAAACATGCTGATGTGTTCAGCGATCAGATGGAGAGAGGGGAGCGTCTCCCGCACAGTGACAACAGGTTCACGCTGAGCTTTGTATGAAGTGCGTGTTTTTATTTTGCATCCCATGTTACGGGACCGTCAATACTATCCCCGTGTCAGTTTGGAGCTGAGCCGCGCCAAACTCACACCCAGCTGACACACGGCTAAATCAGCTGTGTGTCAGCTTGAGCCTATTCCTCACGAGCCGCGTGAGGAATTTATTTTATGTATAGGCTAGATGTAGGCCTATTTATTTATGTATTTATTATTTTTAAGCCCATATCGTATCAGTTATATATTTCGCAGTTTTCACTTCGTGCTTCCTGCTTCTCTCCACCCCAGAATGTCTGTCCAATGAATGAATGACCTCAGATCACGTGTGGTTTTACTTCTTAGTGCTGGTTCACTTGCAAAAGGGCCAATATGAAAGTGGACCGCACCAACAAAAGAAAATCTAAACTATTTGGTCTGGACCAAAGCAAGTGAACTAGCGGACTTTCCCAGTGTGAATACACCCTTAAAGTCCAAATTTTACCATCCTCTTCATTTCCACTCAACTGATTTTGATATAGAGATATTCAATTTGTGAAATAATTAAGGAAATTTGAATGACAACTGTGCTTGAATTGGACCATCTTTAATTAGTATTACACAGGGTAGGAAATAAGCAGGATATGCTCAGTTTTACCGTGTATGTTGGAAAGATCGTTGCAAGATAGTTGAGAGGGGTCTGGCTGCAGACCTCCACTGGGAGGATTACCTCTACTGTCAGGCTGAAAGTGACTGCGCCTGCATAGTTGAGTGAAGTTTGCCTACACTGTGATTAGAATTAAGTAGTTTAAAAACTCAGATTTTTTTTTGTTACAACACATTTTATTAAATGTTGGGTTTTAATCAGGCTCTGGCCAATAAATACAGTTAATGGGCCGGGCACGGAGAGAAAGAAACAATGCTCGGGGAGCCCGGGTTAAAGCTGAGGTTAGCCCCAATTAGCTCCATGCTAGCCGAGCAGAGTAAAGCTAAGCCTGGTTGGGAGCTCTTCCATGGCCATTTGGCCGCGGTGTTTCTTAAACGGTCTGTTAGTACAGTTGATCCGACGGAAAGCCATAATGTCTCGTAGTTTACGATAACATCAACACAAACAGTCTGTTGCAACATGCTAACTAGCCTGAGTGATCTGGTCACTCAACCAGATTACGCCCCTATTCATACATTTAAACCTTTTATAAAACAAAAGCTTTTTAAAAACCACACTGTAAATAGGTTTTATTCTGTTGTGAAAATGGGCATTTTATCACTGGGGTCATCTTTATTTTTTTAACTCTCTCAACCGCAAGTTGAGAAATCTAGAGCAATATTGAGTAATCAGAACTATAAAAAAAAGAAGATAAACGTTTAAATCAAGCGGTTCCCTCTCAGCTTCATAGCTGGCGGCTGCTGTGTGCGGCCGGTTTCCAGTCTGGCCCGTTCATGTTGTTTTGCAGCATGTCACGACTCGTTTTGCGACAATTAGTTTACAAACAAAATCCCAAAGAATCAATCAACGTAATGTAGAACGTTTCATTATGGAGTAAAGAGTAATATATTACTTTGATTCTGATAGTAACTAGTTACGTTACTAGTTACTGGAAAAAGTAATATTACAGTAACTAGTAGGCTAACACTTTACTGTCCAACACTGAAGCTAACTAATACTAAGTCAAAGTCAAAAAGTTAACAATGAGACTAACTAACGGTCTGCCACATATATAATGAAGGGAAAATAAATTACCACAATGTTACTGTAAATACTGACACATGGGACTGCTAGCAGCTACAGTATATAGCCTAGTAAGCTAGCTCTGGGACAGCTATGACAGCGACTGATTACAATACAAACCTCCGACTGCACTGATTACCTCAGTAAAATATGACGATTTCTTTGTGACACGGCTTGCAGAACACTCATCCTGCCCAGCCAGAAACAAGCACTAAACAGCAAACTTTTTGATGCTAGGTTTAGGTGTACAGATCTACGCGATGCTAACCCTATGCTGACTGAACGGCATAATAATGGATCAGATTTATATAGGGCTATTATTCACACTCAAAACACTTTACAGGGTGTTCCAGGTTCTATTCATACACAGTCATACCCAAGTCACAGAAGGGGACCCCAATTCTCCCTTTTAACCCTTCTTTGACTATCCTGTTTTGGCTGACAGGATTGCGCATGCATACTTCTCTGTACCATAACTCATAGACTGTTGATAGTTTGTTTGCTTTTTTTCTGATCGAAATATACAAAATAAATAAATATAACTCAACTTGGATTTTGCTTGGATGTTCGTGCGTAATTAGATTTTGCTATAACTTCTGGGGAATAACTGCATTATCCAGTCATTTCATTACAATCCCATTGCTGTATTGATGTCTTGACTCATGTTTGCAAACATTAAAGATCTGTTTGTTTTGTATTGAAGCATTGTGTCATCTGGTATTAATTGCCTAATTCTCATCTTCCTAAAGGTTGATATTTCAATTCCACAACACTCCTCTTCCTGGTAGTTGTCTGTACCACCCCCTTTTCATTTGATGAAGTGATCCACTGTTTGTAGAGCAGACACAGCTAACTGGTTTACTGGGTTAATTGTTCACAGTCATATGACACATAAGGGACCATGGTGATTCATCATGCCCACAATTAAATGAACACACCAGAGGGGTGCACTACGAAGCAAGTTAAACAAATCCTTTCTCTCTTTGCCTGAGCTGGCTCCACATAATCTAAACCCTCCATCAGAGTTAACGGGTATCACAAAGGCGGTTATCAACCTCATTTGGTATAACCTGGGGTTTCAGCTTCAGGCTCTGTGCACGTTCTCATGAAAGGGGGCGTTGGACACATCATTTAACTCTTCTGTCCGCATAAAACGATATTGTGCTGCTTTCATTACAATAATGAACTGATTTCGTGCAGCTGACCAAAAAAACAAAACAAGTAAAAAGCTAGTGGTCATCCGTCCCTCAGTCCAGTTGTTAGGCATCTGGCTGCTAGTAAGGTATGACTTTTAGCATTAATCAGTTTCATAAAAGATATGATTTACTATACTGTATGCAGGGCCAGCCAATAGGTCTTTGGAGGGCAAGACCCAATCAAAGCTTTATTTTGAACCAAAATATTAATCAGTAGCTACTTATTTTATTACTTGCCTAAAATATATCCGATTTCATCTTGAAAACCTAAACATAGTATGAGTGTGGTTTTGTGCCTTGTTAATATACCTCTGTGTGCCACACAAGTGTCTATCGCTATGTGTGTGTGTGTGGTGCTTTAATGCGTCTATAACCCATACGCCTCATATGAACTGAAATGTTGACTATTTCCTTTATTCTCTTCACCGGAATACTTCGATTACATGTTAAAAATACCAACACAGAATTGAACTATTATTAATGAAGCAAAGGTTCACAGTTCTATTTCGTTCCTACTGACCGCCAGAGGCGGTGCTTGTAGCACTGGATGTTCCATTGCGCGCATGCGCAGGTCGAGATCTTTATACCAACAAAGTCACCTGTGACACCCGGGTGACTCCGGGAATGTCTATATATTCCGGAAGTCACCAGAGGTTCTGTTCCTTCTATTTTCTCGCGGATAGCAGGTCGCACACATTGTTGTGTGCTAATATTAGTGATGGGTCGATGAGGCCTCGTGAAGCGTTTCGACACATTACCAAACTGTATTGATACTGTGTCGGTACTGTGTCACTGTGCTGCTCCATACTGACATCTGCTGGATCTTTAAAATCATTACCGGCAACCCAACGACAGACTCAACTGATTTAATGACCATGATAGGCTATACAATAATATAATTTAACTTATTGTATTTTATATTGTATTATTTCATATCTTAATCAAAGTTTGAATATCTTTGATATTGTAGTGAAAGTTGGGGTGTTGAGTTCTGATAGATCAAGTGGGAACTGGGAAGAACCATATGAAATTACAAGGAAATAAAAACAAATACCTTATTTGCGGATATAAGATCGCACGGCGGAAACTTTTATTTTTCTCTCTGGCTCCATTATGGCTTGCAGACAAGGTTTTCGTTTGAAATGATGCGTGATTGTTTTGGCACAGAAGCATCCCGTTCACAGATGCGCTTCCTTTTAAACACAGTTTGGCGCGCCCGGCGAGCCGCATCGACAAACGATACTGCAACTGTATCGTCACGTGACTTTCTTAAAGCGATACGCGCACCGACACGGGGCTTCGCTCTATGAGCTCGACACATGCGCCGACGCATCGGTGTTGCCCGACCCATCACTAGCTAATATACCACTAGCTTGTCGCGAGTAGCTCGTACCCTAAGGGTTGGTGCTTCGATTTGACTTCGACCACCAAGGGCTGCGACTTGCAATTCGTTCGACTTGGAAGGGGTGAGTAAAGTGTGAGGCTACGCGTAGCCCGAGGCTACCGCGGAAGCTAATATCACCTTTCCACCTTGCTTTGATTAGATCAGGCGGCGGCTTCACAGTCGCCGTGTTATTCTTCGTTCGCACCGTTGCTTATGTGTTTCGCTAAGCCCGGGTGCTAATTGTATGCTCGAAGGTATTGTCTTTCTAGCATTGTACACTGTTGATCGGGGGCTACGTTCGCCCCGACCGGTGCGTACTTTGATTTAATCGACAGCGAGCGGCTTGGGGGTACCAAGCCGCCGCCACAGTACTTGGTAGCATTGTGAGTAGCCTAGAGCAGTTGCATAGGCTACTTAATTTGCTCGTCAGGTGAGCCGCCACAGTACTTTGTAGCATTGTCGCCGTTGCTTGTGTGTTTTTCGCTAGCCGGTTGCTAATTGTATGCTCGAATGTATTGTCTTTCTAGCATTGTGCACTGTTGATCGGGGGCTACGTTCGCCCCGACCGGTGCTTACTTTGATTTAATCGACAGCGAGCGGCTTGGGGGTACCAAGCCGCCGCCACAGTACGTTGTAGCATTGTGAGTAGCCTAGAGCAGTTGCATAGGCTACTTAATTTGCTCGTCAGGTGGGCGGCTTCGGGTCAGAAGTCTCTTTCACTGTTGTGTTTGAGCTGTGTCGCACCAATCGTGTGCTCTCACCTAAGCCTTGCGTTGCATAGCTTACTTTATTTGCTTGCCAGTGGTGAGCCGTGCCACACACTAATGCTGTTGTATACACTGTATGCTGCGCCGGTGGACGAATTAGTTTCCTAAATCGCCTTCACCGTGTTATTAGCCGTGTCACACTGTTGCTCGTGTGTAGGCTGCTGTAGTGTGTCGCCAGTTGGCAGCTTAGTTCACACCGCTGTGTTATTATAGCCGTGTTGCACGGTAGCTCACGCCTCAGCCTGACTGCATAGGCTACTTAAATTGTAGCCTACGCTCGCCAGTGAACGTCGTTGCGTCACTGTGTTATTAAGGCGCATTATTGCTTGGGTGCTCTCGCCTAAGGCTCAATTGCCTATAGCCTTCGTTGATTTGCTCTCCAGTGGGCGGCTGGGGTTACCAAGAGCCGCTGACACTGCCAGGGGACTGCAGATGGAGCATAGCATTTGGCTAATTCTAGCATTTTTTAACCCATGTATGATCATGTGGTTTATTGATTTGCACTGTCCCCTTCTTAAGTAAAGTGCGCCGGTGGACGAATTAGTTTCCTAAATCGCCTTCACCGTGTTATTTTAGCCGTGTCACACTGTTGCTCGTGTGTAGGCTGCTGTAGTGTGTCGCCAGTTGGCAGCTTAGTTCACACCGCTGCGTTATTATAGCCGTGTTGCACGGTCGCTCACGCCTTAGCCTGACTGCATAGGCTACTTAATTGTAGCCTATGCTCGCCAGTGAACGTCGTTTCCGTCACTGTGTTATTAGGGCGCATTATTGCTTGGGTGTTCTCGCCTAAGGCTCAATTGCCTATAGCCTTCGTTGATTTGCTCTCCAGTGGGCGGCTGGGGTTACCAAGAGCCGCTGACACTGCCAGGGGACTGCAGATGGAGAATAGCATTTGGCTAATTCTAGCATTTTTTAACCCATGTATGGGCATGTGGTTTATTGATTTGCACTGTCCCCTTCTTAAGTAAACTGAATAGGGACTGTGTTATTTAGGGGGTCGTGGGTGCGCTCTCGTAAAAGCTCGATTGCCTAGCCTACTGTAACTTGCTAGCGCCAGTGGGCGGCATAGTTACACCTCCACGGTATTATTCTAGCGGTGTCGCACCGTGGTTCGGGTGCTCTCGCTGAAGCCCGGTTGCATACCTTGTTCGGATTACACATTTAATTGGCTCGACAGGTCGCGTTGTTGCTTGGGCGTTCTCGCCCAGAGCTCGATTGCCTAGCCTACTGTAACTTGCTCGCCAGTGGGCGGCATGGTTACACTGCCAATGTACTATTCTAGCGGTGTCGCACCGTGGCTCGGTTGCTCTCGCCTGAGGCCCGGTTGCATGCCTTAGTCGGATGCATACTTAGCTGGCTCGACTTTTGGCTAAATTCTAGCATGTTACGGTAACTTACTCACCAGTGGGCGTAGTTTTACACCGCCACTGTATTATTCTAGCGGTATCGCCCTTCTTATATGTCCATGGGTGTCGCACCGAGGCTCGGTTGCTCTCGCCTAAAGCCCGGTTGCATACATTGGTTGCTCGCCAGGGAGCGTCTTGGGTTTCCAAGAGTCGCCTTCACTGTGCTATTTAGCCGTCACACGGGTGTTGTGTCTGTGCAGGCTACTGTAATTTGCTCGCCAGTGGGCGCTAGAGTTTTGCACCGCCGCTGTATTATTCTGGCGGTGTCGCGCCGTGGTTCGGTTGCTCTCGCCTGAAGCCCGGTTGCATACCTTAGTCAGATGCATATTTTGTTGGCTCAACAGTGGCCAGCTTACGCCTTCATGACCTCCATACAGGGGGGAATGGCCATGACAAGTGCCCTGCAGGTCTCAGGGTTGAGCACCTGAGGGAAGCGCTGTCAGATAACCACGCATGAACTGTAGTTTCATGTCTCAGGCACTTACGTTGCTAGGTAGAGGCTTTCTACTAGCCTCCAACCAGCTCATGGTACCAGTGCAATGAATAACCTTGCGGCTGTGCATCCTTCCTACTCAGGGGATGACATGCTGTCCACAGCTGCGTCCTGTAGTCTCTTACAGGTGGGCAGCTCGGCTAGAAGGTCAGTGTCTGTCCGTGACTCGCCAAGTAGGGGGTTAGATGAAGCTCTGGTTTCATCTGCACCCACGAATGCCTTCTTTCGGCAGGCCCTCAATCCTCCGTTTCTGTGTGCCTCCCTCTTAGCCTTATTCCGCTGAGCTCCGTAGATGCTGGCCAGATTTAAGGGCTCTCTCCCATCACACTAGTGACAGCAGAGCTCTGGCAGCCATGCACAATGCTGATAGTTAGGGCTCGGACTGGTTAGCTCCGATTGAGCCTGCTATAGCATCCCTGGTTGTCTCCCCAGACGAGGCTCTGAGAGCCGATGTGCGCTGCCCTCGGCCCCAGTGCCGGATTTCAGGCGACCTCCTTACTAGGAGTTACGACATTGCTGCCTGTGGGGGCCATCTGGGAATTTGCTTTCTCACACAGTCCTGGCTCGGTCGCAAACCGTACAGGGGTCAGGTGCTGGTCACTCAGCATGGACCCTCAATGATGCTTCACTGCAGACTTTGCATTATGACTTAGGGAGCTAATAATAATAATAATTTGAATTATATAGCGCCTTTCAAGGTACCCAAGGTCGCTTCACAAGAGAAGGGCTAGGCAGGTTGTTGTCAGCTGTGACGTGGCGCGCCGCCAAGGTTGGCTGGCGCAGTCGTCCCAGTCGGAGGTGTGTCGACAGACCCTCCGTTCTCTTCCAGTGATCCCAGGCCAGACGTTCGGCCAGCTGCTCTTCAGGCCCCAGAGCAAAGTGTTCAGGTTGACCAGGCTAGACAGTAGTTGCACGCTGCGACGTGCACCTCTGCCTGATTCCAGGCCGGGAACCTCTGTGGTACCCCGTGCCAATAGCTTCAACCACGTTCAGGTGGACAATCAAGGGGCCAGTGCTTCTCAGCACATTCTGTACAGCGCCGTAACACTGCGCTACAGCTGCATTTCAGGCGCCAGGAGGTCGGCGTCCAGCCTCCGCCCTCCCCCAGAGTCCTTGGGGGTGCTACTCGATGCTCGGTAGGTTCTACTCAACCGAAGTTCAGGTACCAGGAGGTGGGGCGGGGTCGCCCCGTTCTGGACTAAGACGGCGGAATCAGTGCCTCACGATTCTTCCTTTCCCCATGCTGCGTGTTGCAGGGGTCCTCCAGTCTATCGCTCAGGCGGACTGGGTTGTGTCATAGCCTGAAAGATGCTACTTTCAGGTCCCTACTGCCCAATGTCACAGGTGGTCCTCCCCTTTGCATTTATGGGCAAGGTGTACCAGTCAGGGTTCTTCCGTTGGGCCGTCCCTGGCTCTGCGTATATTAAACAGTGTGTGGCAGCATCCCTGCCACCATTACAGCTCAGCTGGTGCTCGAGTCGGCGGCCATGCGAGCCTGCCTTTCTCCGTAGCGCGTAGCTACCGTTCAGCAGCTACTACAGCACTTCATGCAATGGAGGCTGCTGGAGTACAGCCTCTTCCTTCGATTGATAAGTATGCTGACCTCAGCATTATCTAATTATCGTTATATAAGCTGTCCAAGTTCCAGGTGTCCGGAACACAGCGATAGAAAGGGCCACCCCCGGGGAGTGGAGACTCCATCCGGAGGTGGTGGGCATGATTGGGACAAGTATGGCAGGGCAGTGGCGTATCTCTTTGCTTCCGAAGAGATGACCCACTGTTCCCCTGAGTTCTCCTAGATGGAGAGGACCAGTCCCCTAAGGCAGGATACTCTGGCTAACGCTTGGCCAGTCAGCCTGCTTTATGCATTTCCTACAATTCTTTGTTACTGACAACACTGGATGGGGTCCAGCATTGCAGTTACAGCCTACGTTTGGTGGCTCCACATTGGCCAGGAAGGCCATGGATCCCAGCGTTACTAAACTCCTCAAGGAGAGCCTTGGTGCCTTCCAGGGAGACAGGACCTTCTGTCTCAGGTAGGCGGACACATGTGGCACCCGAACTCGGGGCGCCTGCAGCTGTGCGTGGGGCTCCTGGTAGCCAGGACCCACTGTGGCGTATTGCGACCAGTCAGAGGTCCATACCTTTTGACTTCAGGGGCACTCTCCACTACATGGCACTATGCAAACAGGTGGAAGCTGTTTTCACAGCGGTGCATGGCACATGGCGAAGTCCCATGGACTTGCTCAGTGATAGTGATACCACACTTTCTGCAGTCTGTGTTGGGCAGCAGGAGAGCTGCTTCCACCCTGTGCGTCTATGTGGCTGCGATATCGGCCGCACATGCAGGGGTGGATAACCGGACGGTAGGGTCCCACTACCTAGTCGGGCAGTTTCTGAAGGGAGGCCAGAGGCTTCATTCAGCCACCATGACCCCTGAGGGCACCCTCATGGGACTTGCAAGTAGTCCTGAGGGCCTTAGGTCTACCCCCATTGGGCCGCTGAGTCAGGCAGACCTGACGCGGCTGTCTATGAATATGGCATTCGTCCTTGCCATTGCGACTGCAATCGGTCGGTGAACTCCATGCCTTGTCAGTAAGCCAGGCGTGCTTGCGCTGGCGTGTAAAAGGGTCAGGAGTGGTGCTCTCGCCAAATCCATCCTTCCTATCCAAACGATTGTCTTCCTCCATGTAGACCAATCGATCGAGTTGGTTGCTTTCAATCCCCTGGGCTCACCAGGGGGTGCAGAAAGAATGTCAGACCCACTGTGCCCGGTGCGGGCGCTTAGGGCATAGGTTGTGGCAACAACCAGCTTGCGTAAGACAAATACCTCTTTGTCTGCTATGGGAGCCGCAGGAAGGGGGCTGCCCTGCCCAAACAGAGACACTCCCACTGACTTGTGGAGGTGGTACTGAATGCATATAGAGCACAGGGGCTCCCCATGCCTTGGCCGTTGAGTGCCACTCGACCAGGAGTATGGCTACATCATGGGCTGCCTTGAAGCGGATTTCACGGCAGGACATTTGCGCCACGGCTACATGGTCTTCATCATGTACGTTGCGCGGCTCTACAGAGTAAATGTTGCTGCACCTCATCCGGTGGGATGACAGCTGTCTTGTTGATGGCTGCAAGCCCTTAATTGATGAGTACTCTTCGTGACCTTTTTGGTATAAGTCATCCAGTGCTACAAGCACCGCCTCTGGCGGTCAGTAGGAACGAAATAGAACGATAGTTACGTATGTAACTACGGTTCTATGAGTTCCGGATGACCGCCAGAGTTCTCTGTCACTCAGACTTCTCAGACACCGCGAGAAGATCCAGTTGGAACAGAACCTCTGGTGACTTCCGGAATATATAGACATTCCCGGAGTCACCCGGGTGTCACAGGTGACTTTGTTGGTATAAAGATCTCGACCTGCGCATGCGCGCAATGGAACATCCAGTGCTACAAGCACCGCCTCTGGCGGTCATCCGGAACTCATAGAACCGTAGTTACATACGTAACTATCGTTTTGTACTGAGAATATAGGTTGAGCAAAACGAGCAGCTGCTGCTTTCCAGTTATGGTTTAATACAGGCTGATTTCTGTCAAACAAGCAGCCCCAGACACAGGGAAACATACCAGTATTGCATGGAAGGAGTTTTTTTTTATATATATTTATTTTCAATATTTTATATATAAAGCCTGAACTATGAAATACTTGTCTGAACATTCTAATTTTTTGGAGAGCTTTAATTCGTATCATTGTTGATAGGTCCGGCATTTAAAAAATTAATATATTGCTCACAGTTTGTTTACTGAAAACAAACAAAAACATGTATATAAAAACATTGTTAATCCATAATACTGGGTTTCTTTAAAAAAAAATCTCTAGTAAATAAGGTGTCAGTAAGCCACAAAAATGCTAACAAATCATCCAAAGAGTCAAATTCTGAATGAACACAAAGTCAGAGAAAGGTTCAAAACATGGACCGAGGTTGTTGCCTACATGAAAAATTCATTCTATTTGAGTGCAGGTCTTTCAGTGGATCTCCTCAATTGATAAATCAAAAAATATTCGAAGCGTGAATGAAAGAAGGGACAGAAATGATTTAATAGTCTTCCTGGTAAAGCTTTGGAATGCCACACTTACAGTTATTCTATTATATATGAGCACAGGCCAGTGTTTCTGGGTTTCAGCCTGGCCAGTACACAGTAGGATTGGATGAGGGACAAAAGGTCTTCTTGAAAAATATCATCTTGAAATATTCCCAGAGTAGTTTTTAACATCTCCCCTTCTGTGCTGTTCTAAAGGCCTAGAAAGGTGAATTGCAATCTTCCTCTAGTGAGTGTTTATTTGTATATATTTTTCATGTTCCAGTATATGCCTTTAAGTGCTTGAAATATGAATATAAAAAATGAATGATTCTGAATTGAATTGTGATGTACCCTAGATTGGTTGTAAGTGTCAGAGAAATAAATACGCCAGTTTCAGTTGTATCAGCCGGCGCATGACATAAGTCACAACCAAACTTTATGCGATTAGTTGGCAGATCCAGAGTGGCACTAGGCAGATCCAATAGTTTTAAACTTCAACAGACACTCGCCTTCAAGTGAGTTAATGATTGTCAATTGAGCGATTCCAGACCTTCTGTACATATGAAATGAAGTACGATGGTCTTGGAAGTCCAGGCGGTGCCATGCCATAATTCCAACGCCTCATTGTTCCGACATCTCAATGGTCCGAAATATTTCCCATTAGATCGACATTCCGACGGATCAATGCTCCGAAGTGCCGTTTGTCCGATTATTCTAAAAAGGAGGCGCATTAGACCGACGGTCCTATATTCTGAAAATATACACAATCCCTGGAGTTTCTATCTCTCTTTCTCTCCTCTCTCACACTAAGCACCGAAATACGACCTATAGGCCTTGATCTGCAACTCAGGTTCACAATGCATACAGTAGAGAAACGTGAACATAACGCTCATTTTGACAAGGTGTTTCAGCACCATGGACAGAGAGCGGAGGTAAAGACGCGCGCGTACGCACTCATGTGAACACAGACACACACAATAAGCTGTAGACGGTATAAGGTATCATTTTAAATATATCATTACCAGCGAAATTATTTAGGCTAGTAAAGCACACTGCAAACACAGTAAAACACCACAGGCCCACACACAGCTACTAAACATAAACATTGGATTTCTTTTTAACTCACCATTTGACTGACTTTACTTCTTTACGAGGAAAGTATTAATCCTTCTATACCGTGCGCTTCATAAATTCACCTCTTGTGGCAGTTCAAGCCCACAGCAACTGTATGGCTTGACGATGTGCACTGCTATAACTTTGCCCTACATCGTCTTGTGTTTTTGGTTTCATAATCACACATTTGTTTCGTTATCAGTTTTGTTGGGTTGGTCTCGGAGTTTTGTGAGTCCAGTTATGCTACTTTATGAGGAAGGCCGGGGTGAGATTTACGACGGCAAATTCAACATTCAAGTGCTCCTCGGAAAACTTTGTTTGAAAAAAAACTGCGTCCTGCGGCTCCTTTTTTCCCCAATTATGTTAATGGATATAGCGGCTGTTGTTAAATCATGATAAATTGCATAGCTTAATGTTTCAAATCCACCATTGATAGCAGCAGGTCTCAGGTGTCTGCTGTAAAAGAAGCAGGTGAAATGAAGCGCAGGGGATTAATATTTCCTCGTAGAAGAAGTCCGGTCAAATGGTGAGTTAAAAACAAAACACATTTTTATATTTAGTAGCTGTGTGTGGGCTATAGGCCTATGTGTTGTTTTACTGTGTTTGCAGTGTGCTTTAATTTAGCTGGTATTGATTTATCAAAACGTAAGCTATACCTTATACCGTACATAGCCTATTGTGTGTGTGTTCTGTTTACCTCCGCTCTCTGTCCATGGTGCTGAAACACCTTGTCAAAATGAGCGTTATTTTCACGTTTCTCTACTATATGCATTGTGAACGTAAGTTGCAGATCAAGGCCTATAGGTCGTATTTCGGTGCTTAGTGCGAGAGAGGAGAGAAAGAGGGAGAGAGAGAGAGTGAAACAGGAGAGAGAGAGAGATAGAAACTCCAGGGATTGTGTATATAGTCGGAAAATAGGACCGTCGGTCTAATGCGCCTCCTTTTTGAATAATCGGACAAACGGCACTTCGGAACAATGGAGTGTCGATCTAATGGGAAATATTTCGGACCATTGAGATGTCGGAACAATGAGGCGTCGGCATTACGGGCAGGCTCCGTCCAGGCTGCCCTTATTTCGCACTGTACTTCAAACTTGCCTGTACCTCCACATTATCTTGTATAAATAAATAAAAATAACACCCCATTTTCAGGCTAAAACAAGTAAAAGTATATTTAAAATATGTTAACAATCGTACACATGTTTTGCAGTTGTACCTTTTTTTTCTAAAATAGGCGCTGTGATGTTGGTTGCCTCTATTGGTGGCTCCCATTTTTGAAGGATTTTATACAATTGATCGACTTTAGATTTTATTACTTTGATTGCTTGTACTGAAAGTTTTTTTTTTTGGGGGGGGGGGGGGGGGGGGGGGAGTTATGCTGGCCTGATGCATTAAGTTAAATCTCCCCTGGGATGTATGTTTATAATAAACTGCAATCAGACATATTAGTATAACCTTTCTTAAGTTGCAGCACAGACCTTTACAGAGGACCTATTATGCTGTTTAAACGTTTATGACCTATAAACGATGTTATAATGAAGTAAAGTATCAAATAATTACGTACATGCATTTAGACGTATTCCCTGCTGACCGTCTGGGGTGGCTGAGCAGAGCGCTAAACAATAGGGCAGCCGGTCGCGATTCACTTGTTCAAATTTCCGGGATTCGTTATGTAGAGAATCCGGAATTTTCCATGTATGGTAATGCTGCAACATGCTCAGACACGCTCCGGCCATGCCCCCACCTGCCTGCTCAAATCTGCCCGTGCGCCGCTGAAAGTGTTCCGGAAGGTAATTACCAATTACAACGGAGTGGGGTTTGCAGGAGGGGGGCGAGGGGGTGGAGAAGCACAAAGCCGAGTGTGGACAGAGAATGCTGAAATCGCTGAGATAAGAGGAAGAGCTTCCCGAAAATCTACATGGTTTTTTTGTGCTCTGATTCGTGTCAGGTTGCTCTATAGGAGTCATTAATGAGAAATTAAGACCAGAAAAGTAGTATAATAGGAGATCTTTAACATTTAATTTGGGTCTCCGTCAATGTTAAATTGAGGAAATAAGGCATGCTGGGTCAGTTCCCTGGTTCCTGTTTGCATCAGCAAAGTTCTACCAACTAGGCCACTCTCCAAAGTGGAAGTTAAGAAAGCTAAAGAAAATTTGAAATTAAAACAGCTGGGACCTAACTGGGCCTCTAGTGCAATCATTAAAAAAAAGCTCTTTATACAGAAGCATTAAATCAAATCAATAATGACCTACATTTGACCAGGAATAGGCAGTAATAGTAGTTAGAATTAGAATTATATAAATCTTTAGACCTATTACTATTACTTACAACATTCAACTGCTCTTAATAGTTAGGAATATGTGGGCGTTTACATTAAAACATTGGAATCCCTGAAATGTTTTTCTTGCAATATGTCAATATGTCTTGTTACAGAAGTTATTTGAAAAGCTTAATTGTTTTTCTCATACTGTGTGTTCCTTTAAAATACTGCAAACCAAATTGCAGGGGAGCGTACCTATGTTCCCCGGGTCCTATGTTTCCCGCTTTGTATGTGACCGAGGAACATTGGACCCGCGGAACACAGGGGCCTTTAAATTACCTTTTGTTCCTACTATAATTTTGTGTTGCAGTTTCTTTTTTGTCAAAGTAAACTTGGATTGGGACTTCCAGGGGTGGGGGAGAGGGGGGGGGGGTGGGTGCTTGAACACAAGAGCCTAGCAATCTGATTACTGAGTCAATATCATGCTGTCCAATCTCACACAGTGATTGGAGAAGCCACTATAGAGCAGGAGCACCGGTGATAAAAATCAAGACGTGGATGGGCGACCTGTCAGAGCCAGCGGGAGAGAGAGAGACAATCAGATTGTGCTGCGTTTAATGGCCTACTCGCTGGAGCTCATCTCCCCTCTCCATGGTGACTGCCTGGGGTGTGTGTGTGTGTGTGGTTACTATAGTGGCTTGTCATGGAACTCCACATCTGTGCTCTTAACGGTCTAATGAAGAGAGTGACAAGAAGTGGTTCAAGATGGAGGCTTGTGTTTTTGATTTGAATGTGTTCTCTGTATGTTTGAGTCTGCTCATATCCTCCTTAATTGTTCCTGTTTTGGCTGGCCTCGGTTTTTTCTCTTTCAGGGCAGCTGATCGCCTGACCCCTCCCACCTCATTGAGGGATTGATTTCACCTCTAGCTTCCCACCACTCAAACATCACATTACATTACTGATTTTTTTTCTTCAGTTGTTTTAACTGTTTGTTTTTTAGTAAATTTAATTGGGTATTTTAACTGTCTCTGTGTGGACCTCCCTTCCAGGTTGTGATCTAATTATTTCTTGGTTGGGGGTCAAAGATTGCTGATAATACATCAGAAGAGCATGTTGGAGGTGGAGTTGCAGTGGGGATCAGGCTAATAAGAATACTGAGCAGGTATAAGAGGATGAAATAGGTGAAATAAGAGGATCAATAGGTGTTATTCAGGGGAGACGGAAAATAGTGGGGGCATATTCGACACGCAGGCACTATGCATGTCTGTAATCTTTGATTCTCTATAATGAGAAAACGCACAGAGATAGGTGGGATTAAGCCTTCTCAAGTTTATGACTTACAGTATTGGCACTCGGCTTTGCGTCGCCACTTGAATTTCAAAGACTATCATCCTGGAAAGTAAAGGAAGAAAAACTCATTAAAATACATTGCCACACATAGGCACAGAGACACATTAACACACACACACGCATGCATATGTTTTAGAGTCTTCCGTGGCAGCCGCATAAACCCTATAGAGTTGTACAGGATAGAATTTTATGTTAGCTGGAAACAGCCAGCAGTTTGTCATGTTCTGAAGGTCATCGTTGATTCTCATCCCCGACAGTAGCCATCATATGGCTGTGAATTATGACTAAAAACCCTCATAAATCCAACAATGTCAAAGGTCACTGACTGTTGCATTTTCTTGTAATCTCTACACCGAGACATGATGAGCATCGTACTACATTTGAAAGGATAATTCAGCACTTTATCTTTCGCTTTTTGTCTTACTCTACGGCTTATGTTGCGCTCTATATATTTTATATATGTATATGTGTATATGTATATGTATGTTATGTCATTTTAGAATGAAATACATACTGGAAGGAAACCAGGAAGTCCTGTGACGTGTAAAAAAAAAGATAAAGAGCGCAACATAACGTGGTAAATAAACATGTCCCAACAAGCACACAGGAGCATTGAGTGATGTTGTAAAGTTCATCTTTTGAGATGCTCCCGCTTGACTAGCAGTGTTTGAGCTAAACTAACCTGGATGAACAACCTTTAGCCCTTTCTAAATGAAAAATGCACACACAGTTAATTGCTATGTGCAAGTTACAACAAAGTTGTTCACCCCTCGTAGCTTGAATCCAATAAATGCAGCGGGTGGGTAACACTTTACAATAAGGGTACATTAATTAATGGTTAGTTAATGCTTAATAAGGTTTAACTAACTATTAGTTAACTGTTAACTAATGTGCCTAGTAAGCCTTTACTAATGGTGTTCATGTTAACTAAGGTATTAATTACTACATTATGTAATGTTTATAAATATCCTTTATTAACCTTAGTTAACCCATTAATTGAGCATGAACCAACAGTTGATTAACATAATAATTAGCATTAATTAACTGTTAACAAATGTCATTTTTGTAACATTACTTAAGCATAATTAACCATTTATTAATGCTCTTTGTGACCCTTATTGTAAAGTGGGAACCATTTATCCATTAAGTAACACTTAATAAATGCACACCAGTGCTGAATAGGCATTACTGAAGCATAATTAACCTTAATAGGCATTACTTAAGTGTAATTAACCATTTATTAATGGACTTTGTGACCCTTATTGTAAAGTGAGAACCATTTCTCATGAAGCATAATTAACCATAATAGGCATTACTTAAGTGTAATTAACCATTTATTAATGGACTTTGTGACCCTTATTGTAAAGTGAGAACCATTTCTCATGAATTAACACCTAATAAAGGCATACTAGTGCTGATTAAGAATCACTTAAGCATAATTAACCATTTCTTAATGTTGTTTGTGACCCTTATTGTAAAGTGGAAACCATTTATCACTTGCTACACTTAATAAATGCAAAATAGTGCTGAAAAAGGATTACCTAAATACAATCCATCAATCAACATTTCTCTTTGTGACCCATGTAAATTCTCTATAATAACAATATCAAAAAAATATTTCCAACTGGAAATCAATTCATGACAACAATCTGTTATCAACACAATTCAGTCACCATTTAAAAAAGAAAGAACATTTTATTTTATTTAGAATCTTCAGTTTTATTTGGAAACACCGCTCTCACATTTTGACATAAATGAACTCCAAAATAGTTTCTTCAACAAATTATATCCAGTTTAATGATTTTCTTTGAAAGTAACAAACAGGAGGAAATGGATCACTAACAGCAAAGGTGAAACACACTGACAAAGGCAGTTAGGTTTAACAGGCAAATATGTATTTTCTACTCTCTCTTCCTTGAAGTGTATATCATTGTTGCAACATAGACAAAAATAAAATACCCAAAGAACATAACAGTTCCATTTTTAATTATGGACTAAAGATAAAACAAAATAATGATCACTCTCTTGTGAATAAACACTAGTTTAACCTGGCCCTATCACTGTTATTTGAATGAGCACATATGTGTTTCATTTAACCTTTATTTATACTCGAAAGATCAGTTGAGGGGAGACCCTCATTTATAATCTCTCGCTCTCTTAACATCCAGTTCTTGGGTTTGCTGGCCACTCCAGGCCTGCTGTGCGCCTCTTAAAATGAAGCAGTTGGGCTGGAATCCAAGAATCTTGTCTAATCACCAAGTTGATGTACATGGAAAAAAAGAAAATAAAATAAAATAATCAGTTAACAGTTCAGATGCATTTTTGTTTCCTTTGTCTAAATCATTATAGCATAGCAATATGGTTCCACATTATGTATTATTATTATAACATAATGCATTGCATTGCTTAACTGAAATATCTTTGGTACCTTAGTCAAATAAAATTCTCACTGAACCTTTAACAAGTTGACACTATTTTTTCATTCAAAAAACATGTAATCTCTATGACCATTCTACACAACACATGCTCCGCTTTAGCTCATTTTAGCCTGAAATAGCAACATGCACTTTGAATATGGAATAATGCTAACATTTATTCACATACGGTTCATAATGAATGTGTACACCAGTGGTTCTTAATTATTTTCTGTCATTTTTTCGCGACCCCCCCCCCCCCCCCCTAAATTGAAATACTATTGAGAACCTGCTAATATTTATTTATTTATCTGTACAAAACCACTGTATGAGTTTCTGGCACGAGCATTCTGCATACAATCACCTTATTATCAAATTAGATAGCAAAAATTAGCTGAGATAACTTCTGCAGCAAAAAAATTCAAAGTTCAGTTTATTAGCTCAATTTGTAACATTTAAACAAGACTGCTCAGTCTGTGTGAATCTCAGGACAGAGAAACAAGAGCAAATGATTCACTGAGGTTTGCATTCAAAACTATTTTAAACTGTAAACATAGTTAAGGTGGTGTTTTTTATTATTATAGGCCAATAGGCCTTCTGTGATGCGATAACCAATAATTCATTAATGTTATTATTAGTCCACTTGCTTGATTTCTTTTTAAATAGCCTACCCTACAGAGACACTTGGAGACACATGTGGACATTTATTTACTGCAAATCGCGGCCTTTCGCGCGGATATGACCATACACAACAAGTACACATCGCGCATGCGCATTTTTTTTTTGGTCAGTTGGAAATCAAGGCAGCCCGCCTTGCCACCATTTGAGAAGCACTGGTGTACACCAATTTATCTGGTGGGAACACATGTAGGAATGTATTGTCTAACTATGTTGTTATCTTGTAATGTTAAAGCAGACGCAAAAAAAATCTTTGTACATTTTTAAATAAAAGAAAATGATGTGAGGATACTTTTTGTGAGACTAGTGTCTTTTATGACTGTCACAAGAAAATACACACTCAAAAGAGCAGATACACAGCCATACAGACCAAATAATCCCCTTTGTATGTGTGTCAGGCTGTTGTCTCATTGTTCTAAATCCCCAGTTTAAATATTGGACTGGTGTAATTAGCAGGCTCGTCAAATACTCTATTGATCTATGGATTAGTGTCTGATGAGAGCACCCAGAGGCAACAATGATGCAACAAGGGGCAACATGAATGTAGACAAGTACTTACCATTGCCTTTCTGTCTGGCTAAGCATACTATAGTATTGAAGGCTGTCTAAGACCCTGTTTCCACCTGGCATTAATATGTGGTTTTTAGGATCCGATCGCGCTAACTACAGGTGGAAACACGCTCAATGCGCATTGAATGCGCATTGAGATTATCCACATTCGGAGGTGGTTTGAGACCACATATCCACATACCCATTAACAGTGGAAACACGTATGCGTATCTCATACACATTAGGCCCCGCCCACTCAACTGCGGCGAGTGACTGGGCGGAAAGGCGTACTCATTCACGCGACAATTCACGTCATAAAAGCGCACCGTTGCAGGTAAATAATAAAGTCTAGTGGAACAACCATGGGGGAACAACTGTGGTCAAGCCAGCGGTCTCTTGTTTTTGCATGGTCAAACCAGCCGCTTCTTTATTTATTCCCCCCGTGTTGTTGTGAGCACAGAGACGGCTCGGTGCAACTGATAGAGACAGTGAGCGAACAGCTCTGGCTGCGGCAGCTTCGTGACATCGTAGCAGTGGGACACAGTGTAGCCAACTGATTCATTTAATGACGAGGAAAAACACCACACAATAAACAGTGCCGCGCTCACATTTTCGCCAAAACACACTGATTCTCTTCACTCTAGCCGAGGTGACTACACAAGGCGGAAATGATTCTTTCGACCAACTGTGGTCAAGCCAGCGGTCTCTCGTTTTTGCTCGGTCAAACCAGCCGCTTTTTTATTTATTCCCCCCGTGTTGTTGTGAGCGTGTATTTAGCCTACTACTATCTATGGCGTAAACACACAGAGACGGCTCGGTGCAACTCATAATAGAGACAGTGAGCGAACAGTGCTGGCTGCGGCAGCTACGCAGTGGGACACAGTGTAACCAAGTGATTAATTTATTGACGAGGAAAACACCACACAATAAACAGTGCTGTGCTCACATTTTCACCAAAACACAAGACTCTTGCCGAGGTGACCATAGACATTATAAAGGGATTTATAATGTCTATGGTCGTGGATGGTCAACACTTCTTCTTCTTCTTCTTTTATTTCCGGCAGACTAGACAAGGGCGGGGCACTGCTGCCCCCGCCGATTAAAAACAACAGTAGCCTATAAGCGGAAATGATGTAGCCTACGAGCTGATTTCCATACAGCGCGGGGAATTCGAATCCGGATCGCAAACGCGCATAGAAGACGCATTGTTAAGGCCAGGTGTGAACAAGCATATTACATTTACATATAACGATCGGATTCCTCAGAACCACATATTAATGCCAGGTGGAAACAGGGTCTTAGGTATAGTCCTTAATCTTAAGGTATTATTTTAGCATGTTTTACATCTTAACTTCTCACATTTTTCTCTGTACAAACTTGACCTGTGGGTTACTCCAGGGCTGCACATAATTCTCCCATTTAAAATCCCTGATCCGTCGGGCAAAGGGTGAGATTGGATTTGTTCTCGGTAAAGGTGAATGTATGTTTATGCATGTATTTTAGAGCCCAATGTCCACCTCAGCAATTAAGCACACATTGCTTTTTGCATAATGATCTCCGATTGTATTTATTGATGGGAGTGCGGAAAAGCCAGGGAGAGCAGAATGGATGACAGGGGTGTATGTCTGCAAAGGTGAGAGGTTACAAATGACTGATGGCTGAACGTCTGTCAATCATGCTGTAGTGTATCAGTCCAAGGCCATTGGTTACATTTGGGGTAAGCAATCTGGAGAATGTTAGTTTGTTGACAAAATAACTTTTTGTCAAATCAGTGAATATCTCCTCACAATCTGCCACTTGTGCAACTAAAAAAACAAATCTGGTTTTAATTCACAGCATAGGCTCTGTAAACGGGTGCATTTTTACACGCTACAGTCAGCCACATTTCTTTACATTCTTTGTTTACATAGCCTACCAGTTAACAGAGCCTAGGCTGTGTATTAAAGGGGACGTATTATGCTAATTCTCGGGTTCAAATGTGTATTTCCGAGGTCCACTAGAAAAGGTTTTCTTGGTTTATAGTTCAAAAAATCCGACTCCACCTTAAGAGATATGCTTTCTCTAGTTAAGACAGTATATCTTGCTTACCTTTATTCTTCAAATGATAAGTTATTTATAAATATAGTGTACTTGGATTTACATCAGTGAAGAGGAAACCAATAGAATAGTTAATTTTCACTTGAAAGGAATAAAGTATGAGTATCTCACATATCCTATACTCCCCTGCGCCTTCATTGACGTCACATTCTGTATTTCAAAAGAAAGGGGGGACGGGACAATCTCAATACATGTCCATGAGTACAACAGAGTCAGAAAGAAAAAAAACTATCAATAATTAAATATATTACCCTATTCAGGTTTTGCCTTTCTCAACTTTTCAGTCCTTTATGTTTACCTGTTAACCAGTATATATCTGAGCTGTTTAGCCAATGATATAATATCACAATTATCTAAAATTCAAACTAGGCTGAGGAACAACTTCAGCTATTATATGTTGGCTATAAACCTATTAGTGATTCCAATTGCTGGGTTGTGATATTTAAAAGGAAAGTAGTCATTGCTAATGTTCCACTAATACATTTCCTGTCAAGTCAAACATCTGATGTCAAAAGGGCCATTCATCTGATGAGTTTGGGGAAAATGAGGGAACAATTTTTATTATAAAAATGCTAGGTAATAAAGATTTGAACTCTGGCTGATATCTAAAGGGATGCAAATGTACACATAATTAGTTAGATATTGCCGAATGCATATTGCCTTATGCTTTTGCATATTTATTCAAACATTTCTGTCGCGCTCCAGTTTCAGTTGAATGCCAATTACAGCACTTCCAGACCTTCTGTACAAATGAAATGAAATACGATGGTCTGGTTGAACCAGGCAAGGTTTTTCACAGACTCAAAGCGCTTTACATTGTTTTGCACACAATCACACACACATTCATACACCTTGCGTGGTAGCTGCTGCTATCGGTGTATGAATGTGTGTGTGATTGGCTACAACCTTTCCCATCCAAATAACTAAACGTTAGGCTCTAGCAAGTTACCGTTGCCAGGTACCGGTAGATCCATAGACTACAATATGTAGTGAAGTCGGAAATTTCCGAGTTCCCTGAACGCACCGACAGAAGCCGGCTCACGACCAAACGTTATGCGATTGGTTGGCTAATCCAGAGTGGCACTGAGCAGATCCAATAGTTTTAAACTTCAACAGACACCCACTTCCAAGTGAGTGAACGTTTGCCAATTACAGCAGTTCCAGACCTTCAGTACAAACGAAATGAAGTACCAGGCTAGTTCAATGGCTTATAAACACAAAAAGCTAATCAGCCAATCACATGGCAGCAATTTAATGCACTTAGGCATTTAGACGTGGTCAAGACAATGTACTGAAGTTCAAACCGAGCATCAGAATGGGGAAGAAAGGGGGGTTTAGGTGACTTTGAACATGGCATGGTTGGTGGTGCACGGCAGGATGAATCCATACTTTCATGTTGTTTACACCAAATTCTGAACCTGCCATCTGAATGTCGCAACTGAAATCGAGACTCATCAGAGCAGGCATGATGTTTCAATCTTCTATTGTCCAATATTGGTAATTCTGTGAGAATTGTAGCCTCAGTTTCCTGTTTTTAACTGACAAGAGTGGCAACCAATGGGGTCTTCTGCTGCTGTAGCCCATCTGCTTCATGGTTGGTCGTGTTTTGCGTTCAGAGATGGTATTCTGCATACCGTGGTTGTAACAAGTGGTTATTTGAGTTACTGTTGCCTTTATATCATCTCAAACCAGTCTGCCCATCCTCCCCTGACCTCTGACTTCAACAAGGCATTTTACGTCCACACAAATGCCGCTCACTGGATATTTTTTCTTTTTCGGACCATTCTCTGTAAACCCTAGAGATGTTTGTGCGTGAAAATCCCAGTAGATCAGCAGTTTCTGAAATATTCAGACTCGCTCTTCCGGCACCCTCAACATTGCCATGTTCAAAGTCACTTAAAACCCCGTTCTTGCCCATTTTGTTGCTCAATTTTAACTTCAATAAGTTGTCCCTTCCAGGTCTACATGCCTACATGCCACGTTTCTGTCATGTGATTGGCTGATAAGTTATATGTGTTAACAAGAAAATTAACCACTGTACCTAATAAAGTGGCCGGTGAGTGTATATATACTGATTTCACAAATAGTCAAGATAAGATAGCTGAGATAATATAAGAGATATTATGATTGCTAAAGCAGGAACACATGAATTACTCTCCTCTTTTGAAGGAGATGTTTGTATACAAATACAAAAAAGTAATATGATGTATCCGTTGGGAAAAAGGAAAATAATGCATTTGAACACTGAAGCCTCGGCTAATGGATGTGTATATATGTATGTATGAAGCATAGGTCCTCTCAACCCAATCTCCCCCAGAAAGCACTATGCCTATGACAATGACAACAAGGCCATGTAGTCTAGTATCTTTGCCATCCCACAGCTCAGCCCTGTGCTGAAATGAGGCCAGCTCTACTTTTAATAACAAAGTCTGCATCTTCTGTTATCCCTCCCTCCCTCCCTCTCCCAGTGGACCGCGGGGGGGAAAATTGGATTTTCACTCTTGTCCTTAAGAGGCTGATATTATCTCTATTGGGGCGGAAATGGTCTTTTAATAATTAAAATGATTCTTGAGAATGACCAATTATGCTTCTTTTGAGCACAAAATTAACGCTCTTGGGGTAGTTGGGGGAAGGGGGGTGACTCCCTGGAGAGTTTTGTGCTTTAATCACTTTAGGAAGCCACCACCCCTCTCTGCCCAGTCCCTAACTATAAAACTGCTGCAATTATGAAGTTGTCCATTTTCTTCTTTGCAAAGATAAAGTGATTCTCCTCCACATTTTATGGGTCATGCAGACAGATAATGCAAAGTAGAGCATAGGTTAACCCCATTCAGTGAAATGATCAATTACTATCTGACATTTTCTCAAGCTTTTTTCTTTTTTTGAGCATTCCTGCTGAATGCAGAATTGGTGCCCATTTTTTGGGACACATTCTCCAGAAATGATTTGTGGCTGAAATCAGTTCTGTGGTCATTCAGTGTTCGTTCAGGATTTTACAACATGTTTACCTAACCACTCATTTTCACATAATATATTTACAATGTTCTTTGGATCTGTTGTGTAAGCTTTCCTTTGCTTGATCTGTGTTTGTGCAACACTGCTGCCTGATATTTGGTAGCTGGTATACATTCAGTTCAGAACAATCAGTGACATTTTATCAAAGTCTAAGAGAAGCAGCTACACTCAATCGCGGGTCACTTGAACTGAAATATGAATTAAAATGAGATTTGGTCAGAATTGTATGGTAGAAGATGCATTGTAGTCACTCTGGTGGTGATCATTTTCTTTTGGCGCCAACATCAGGGGCCAATTGCACCAAACCAAGATAAGAGATTAAGGGTGTTTTCACACCTGCCGTGTTTAGTTCGGTTGAAACGAACTCAGGTGCACTTCCGCCTTCAGAGCACATCTGTCAGGCCCTACCAACTGTACTAAGAGCGCCCCCCTACATCTTTTCTTTTTTACTAAATTGCCGTCAGGTTTACATTATGGGAATGTGTTGTTGTCGCCATTTTTAAAAAGAGTAGTTTATTTGACACTGTACTTTATATTAATACATTAAAATATAAATGCTTTATAATGTAAATGTATGTATGTATGGATATTTGTTGATATTATGCTTAACATACGCCCTTTTGTTCCTTAGTGTGCTTTTTTGTTTACAATGCTGCTTCACAGAATATACTTAATAAGTGAGATTCAGTTTTCCTTACACATTAAAGCATACATTAGCTTGTGCTGCCAACTCACATTGTGTAATGAGTCTGAGCAAGGATCCGTCCCTCTTTTTCATTAATGTGCAGAGCAACAAATGGCCTTGCACAAATGAGGTTTGCTGGTGTGATGAATTAGTACGTATGTGGTGCGGTTTTTATTTATAGATGCAGTACAAGTAAATAAATACAAACAAATTGGACTCACAGCCTTTCCTCTACTTTCACTCTGCATGTTCTGGAATCCCAGTGTTATTTGTAAGGAACCCCATTAATTTAGAAACCGTTAAGTCAGCAAATCTTACATAGAACACACCATTAGTAACACAAACGGTTTCCTATCCTAAGTGTTTTTTTTTCTCACAAGTTTTATATTATGCAAATATACAGTATATTAATATCACAAAATATTGCCATGTCGATATTTTAGCACAGCAAATACTTGATTCCCTTCAGTATCCTTGGGTTACCCCTTTTCAGTACAACTTCGTTAAAAAAGTGAATTATAGGCTACATTATGGCTATAATGACATCTTGTGCCCCCTATATACGTGAAAGGTTTCTCACCTCTACCTCCCATTTCCGACCAATTGCCAAGATCCCCCTCCCCCGTGCACGCTCGTAATCCACAATCAATAAGTGACAAAATGTCAAACACATTTGTACTTGTACCCTCCCCTTTGGCAGGAACTTTATCTGCTGGTTGGACTTGTGTCAAGGCTGTAATCTGTTACACCACACTCCCAGTGATAGAAATACTACTGACAGATTTATGTGTTGGGTTCAGGGAGAATCCATCATTTTGTCTCAGATAGTCTTCAAAGCAATCTTATTTTAAATCTAATTTATCTCACTTTGATCACCCATGCAACGGCGGCGCCTACAATATTAATTTCCTCATCAATAAGGAGGCGAAAAACAGAGACCAAGTAGTTGATCAAACCACTCGTTTAAAAAAGAAATCATCTTCAAAAAATACACATTGAGAAGCTTTTAGAAACAAGTGTCTCATATCTGAGCATCGAGAACATTCAGAGGAATCATTTCTTCTGTCAATACTTTCAACTCTTATTACTGTTGTGAGCTCAGCAGGATTCAGGTCAGGACATATTGCATGAAGAGCTTAACTTTCACACATGTTTAAATGACCAAGGTACATTACTGTAGATATTCATGAAGTGCAAGTTCCAGCATGCCCATTGCAGTATGTTTCATGAGCAGTATAAACAGAATGATATGGGGAGATAACAAGTAACAATTCTTAAAATGAGAGTGAAGGTCTTCAGATATCACTGAAAATAAACATTGTCTCTTTTTATATTAGGTAAAAACATTTAATTTGAAATTGAAAAAAACAACGGTTCATAACTAAATTATATATTGTTAGTAATATAACAATGTAATAATTATCATAACATGATTTTAGCAACCTTAATTTTAGGGGCCCCTGCCAGGTACTTGGGGCCCTACGCGCTCTGCATACTCTGCGTATGTGTAGCGGCAGGCCTGTAATGGAGAGTTTGCATATGCCAATGCACTACCAAAAGGCTCATGAACAAACATACAGGAAGCTTTGTATTTGCTGAAAGGGAAGCTATCTTCAGTGCATAGCAGCCTGAAAAACAGACAGACACACACACACACACACCTGTTGGCTTTGTCACCCAGGCTGAATGCGTATCGATTGAAGGCAGGGTGGTTGTGCAAACGTACAAATAGAAAGCAGGGGATTGATTTTGTGCCTCTTGATTGATGGACCAATGTACATTAGAGACAGCTGAGACGAGAGGAAGAACTGGTGGATGAGCCTATTAGGAGGAGGGCCATGATATCTAGTAAAAAAGAAGGAAAATATCGACTGTCACTGTGACGTTAAGAAAAAAAGGTGTTACATTTTACATTGACAGTGTGTGTGTGTGTTCTATCAGGCCCTAGCCACCGTTTTTTTTAAATGTTTAATGCCATTTTAAGGGTCCAAATAAATTTGTTTGAATGGATATCAAGTAAAAATGTTACCTGGTTGGGTCAGGAAAAAACTAACTAGTAAGTAGTAATGTACTGTAAATGTCCAATCGAAAGCGATAATAAGTCACGTGTCATGGATTCATTTGAAACATGAGCGGTTTATATCTCGCATGGAAATTATGATTCTGTCGACCAATCAACCGACTCAAGTGTGTAGCTTCACACTTTTGGGGCCCTTGGGACGGCTTGGTATCCCAACAAAAATTAAGTGCTGCACGGATAGCTTATGTTGGTACCCTTCCCAACTTTTGACAGTGGAAACACAAATAATTGTGTGCATGGCCAAAACTGAACCAAACCACACCGCTGAGTGGAAATGAGGCTAAAGGGAGGGATGGTACTGATGGAGAACAGCAGTAAGTTAGAGAGGAAGCCTCATCAAGCCTTCAGGTTCCTCCTCCTTTGCTTCCCATACTGTCTACTCCTCTACTGTCTCAATAGGAAACTCCTTTCATCTGTCCTTCTTCACACACACATTGTACACCAGCAGTCTCTCTCCATGCCAACACAGAGTCTTGAGTCAGGCTGCCTGGGGCTTGGCTTTCAGCAGGTGGTCCTTGAATTGTAGATGCATCATTCTTTGTACTTGGGAGACTGAGTTGATGCAAGATCGCATAAGCAACACAGTAATGTACTCAGTCGGAAAACTCCATATATCTGCTTCTCAACTCCTTTATTTTTTAGCATCTTTATCAAAACTCAGATACTTCATATTTCTATATTGTGTTGTATGTGTATATTTTATCCGAGGAGCCAGGAGAAACCACCACCACACGCATGCACACACACACACACACACACACACACACACACACACACACACACACACACACACACACACACACACACACACACACACACACACACACACACACACACACACACACACACACACACACACACACACACACACACACACACACACACACACACACATGCCTGGCAAAGTCTTCATGGGCACTTGAAGCAAAAGCTTGGGGTTAGTTCATCAATATGTCCTGGCAAAGGTGATGTTCAAAGTTGATGGCTGCCATGGAAACAGAGAGAGACTTTGCTTTCCTCCTGCTGATCTTGGTCAATAAATATTGTCATACTGTCTCCTTTAACAACTGCAGGCTGCCACCTGTTCAAGGACAGTACACAGGAAAACACTCATACTTGAGGTCTTATCGTGGCTCTTCTGGACATTGCTTCATTTTCACGATTCATAAGCAGCAAACCTAATGTAGTTTGCCTTGGCTGAATATCCTCCACTGTGACAACGATTGGCAATCACAGAATAATAAAGGCACATTTAATTTAAAATTTTCTTTAACAAGATCCTCAAGTAATTTGCTTAAGGGAGAAACGTGACAACAGTGTTAGCTTGAAAATGCCCTAATGGTATTTTTTAGAAAGTCACTTGAAATTCATTGCAGCGCCAGGATTCGGATGGAAGAGCCACTGAGTCGTAGGAGCAACCCAATGTCACTAAAGGCGAAGGCACACCGGGCCGACTACCGACCGTCGCCAGAAAATGGAGTCGGGCGATTCAGTCAGCTACAGTCTCCCCGACGCGGTTAAGAAAAGTGCGAAGAACACACCGAGCCGACTACGAACTTGCCTTTCGTTCTGCTCTTGCGCGAGATGTCTCCATAACAGCAGGCGGCGCTAATCTGTAGTGTGGCCCAAAAAAAAAAGAGGAAATGACGGGACATCTCTCTAGACCAAAACACATAGCACAGTCATTGTTGAAGTGTTACGATACTTTTGTAAGCTCTCGGGCTTCTTCTTGTAGAAGAAAAAAGATGTCGCAGGCGAAAAAAAAGGTTTGTTTACAATCCTCACTTCCGGGCTTCACTGATTCGCTAGCCCTCCACCAATCAGATTGCTCTGGCTGAAAGACTGCCCAACGCCGATTACTATTGTTGAATCGGGTGAAAAGAACGAAGACAACATTTACGACGGCCGACGTCACCGAATACACCAAACAGATGTGTGTCCCCGCCCCCTCCAGACTCTCCGACGATGTCCGACGCCCGATTATCGGCCCGGTGTGTCTGAGCCTTAAGAGTCAGGAACTAGTTGTCTTTTATATGACACTGTATAAATGTAAAATTTTCAACCACAAACCTGTGAGCTTAAAGCAGGACCAGAAGCTAAATGAGCCGCTATTTGAGTGTAGTTATTTGAAAAAAAAATGTCTATAATTTGACTGAGGTGCATTATGTCCAGCACTGCTGAAATCTTAAACTGCTTCAAAAGATTTATACATCTTAGCTTCTGTGAGTCTTTCATCCAATCCAAATTCCCTTCAGAGCCAGTCCAGCTGCCAAGGTGTTGACATGTTATGTCTGAGCTTAACAAATTGACTGGGATTTGTAAACAACACGAGCCGACAAATCTCGCAACAATTTTGACTGCTGCTTGTATAAAAAAAATCGGACCGCACACAAACTCAAGTCCCTTTTTTTGACTACAAGGTAAATTGGTCCATGGACAAATCAATGTTTCAGTTCATGGACCTATTTTGCCACTCAGTGGAGTGTGGCAGAAGCATGCAGCGACTAACATTGAAACAAGGTTGTGGAATACACAACTGACTTTGTTACAGTTTGGAGCGGTTTACAGCAATATTGTAGGAAAACAGAGAGCATGAGCTTCCAGGCAAAGCAATATAGGAATATGATGTCTTTTTTCTGGTTTCTCTGACCATGTTTGCCATTTGCAAGGCAAAACAATTAGAAGGCACATTTGTATTCATTGTGACTTTCTTGGGTTCAGATTTGAATTACTTAGAAAATGTTGAAACTTCCTCTTTGCTTTGCATGACAATGCAGAACATAGAATCATCTCCAAGACATTTCGTTTTGCACATGTAGTGACGATCACCAGAATACCAGCTCTTCAGTTCCACTTAATCTGCGAACGTGGCCGACCCTGTACACCTGGGGGTCCTAAGAAGGATAATTTTACAGCAGCGCTGGCTACCACCTCACAAATGGTACACCAAAAAATGGCTACAATATATTCAAGTTGTGGTCATGTTACAAGTGTCCAAAGCCCGGGTAAACAAAGCATAGGTCGCAACATTGTAAATGTGGAAGGAGGCTGCTTCTCACAGACTAACTTATAAAAAACATATGTATGTAAAAATACCATGTCTCGTGGCTTTGTTTTTTAAATTTCTTTCTCACAGTGGCCCTTGTATTAACAACATTGTTGTGGGCCCTAGTGGCAGCGGGACCCTAAGCAGCTGCTTAGTAATCTTATTGGAAGGGTGTTCATGTATCTTTGAGTTGTTCGTGAATCAGTTTTCACATGAATAACGTTTTAATGATTTTTGACTTACACGTCTACTCTGCATCAATGAACATCTACTTTTAAAGTTAAATAAGTACAGCAAATATATTTGAAATACCAGGGGATTTCAATCCCATAAAGTCCTATGCAAAATGTTAACAGTAGCTCACATTTTGTCACAATCTCAACCCACTGACAGCTTTGGAATTTGATGGGAACTGATATGGGAAAGATGTTTTGGTGCAATTTGACTGTGAGTGATGCAGGTAGCAGCTGTAGGGATTTGACTCAACTTTCATGTTGAACCTATTCCCAAGGTGAGCCACATACGGGTATTTTCATCAAAGTTTTTTGGAATGGAGAGGTATACAGTGTGTACTATATAGGTGGATACTGTTTCTTGTGAGACCATCGTGGGGAAATGAGTTTTAAATGACTGCTGTTTTTGTGTACTTTATTTTTTTATTTTCTCACATGGAATAAAACAAAAGGAAAGTTTGTATAGAAACAGGTCAAATTTTAATTTTGGTTAAATGTCTCATAGGACTGACAGTTCCATTTAAATACGATAAAAAGTAGGCCTATATCTTAGGTCCTTCACATGGGTTTCTGATGGGAAAGAGCCTTCCATAGAAAAACTGCAATCCTTTAAGGCGAGACACTGCAGGTGAATAGGGTATATTCTTAAACTTATGAATGTCATTGTTTAATGAGTAAGTTTGCATTTAAAAAAAAAAAATCACAAGCTTGGATAAAGCCAGAGTTCAAATCTTTATTTAATTTTTACAACATACGTGTTCAAAGTGTCTACATAAGAGACTTTCAATACATCCTTTTCAAATTGTATAAAACAAAAAGTACAGTGTACAGGTCTTAAAAAATGCATTTTCTACATGGTTTCAAGAACAAAATGTATCATAAATCAGTAATTTAAACATAAAATCCAAACATAAAATCAACCAAGCCAATATTGCGAATATGTAATCGAAACATAATTTGAAACCTGGTTATAAAGCGCCTCCAAACACATAGCCTTCTGCTGACTCAGTATCTGAAATGCTCAGTGACATGACCAAATTGCCAAAGTCGGTAGACCAAGGAATTATTTTGGCCTTAATCTTTCATGAGGCTTTGCCAGGCTCATGTGAAAGGAGAATAAATTAAAAAACAACATTATAATAAAAGAACAAAAAGTGTGAGGGACATAGCAGGGCGTATAACAGGGAGTGAATTATACAAGGCAGAATTGACACTAGTAATATCAGGTTTTAAGACCAGGGGATTTTGAAATTTTACATTTAAAAAAACGGATTTGCTTCTTAAAAACATGCCTAAAATGCACTTTTAAGTCCTGTATATCGTTTTTTAATGTATAAAATGAACCAAGTCTGTATCCAAAATCACTCTAGTAAAAACTTTGAACACCAATATGTTGTAAAAAGCCTTGGACAAGTAAGCTCGCCAGTTGTGAACATCTTAATACGAGAACAACTGCCGCTTCATGCGTATGCTAAATTATTTTTCAAATCGTAATGCCTGCATGACATTTTTTTGTTCTCTTTCTGCTTTTCCAAAGAGCTATTTAATTGCTGTCGTTGGTGTAAATAGGTTGATGCACTGTTGCACACTGGTTTATAATGTGTGTGTATAGGTTCCATGCAAGTCTCGCTGTAAAAGCAACAAAGATGGCTCTTATACTGACAGTCTTCTAGGCTTCAAATAATACAACTTGGTCTGAAAAACAAGTCCATGACAGACAAAGTGTATGTAAAATGAGGCAATTCTTACCCTGGAAGGTTTTGTTGCCATGCCAGTACGAATATACGAAAAATAGTAATTGTGTTTATATCCAGTGTTCTATAAAAAAGTCCCTTCCATTTGCACCCCACAGTGAACACATGCTGTTCTCAGCTTTCATGTGCTGTACATGGTGTGCTGTGTGTGTGTGTGTGTGTGTGTGTGTGTGTGTGTGTACTGTCTTTGATTTTAATTGAATAAAGTGAAATAACATTTGTCATTGTGTTCTAGCGTGGTTATTTTCATGGGCTCCCTCTACATTGCTTTAAATGTTACTTGTTGAGGCGGTTCCCAATAAAACAAAAGTGATGAGACCGCAAAGCAGAAATATTTCCCTGATACAAAGAGAAACTGTAAATGGGCAGCATGCAGTTGAAATACTGTTACAAGGGCCAATTCGAGGCAATTCTTATGAATAAATGGGCCATCACAACAAAACATTACCATAACATCGAACCAACAGTTAGTTAAAGGGGGTATGAAAACTCACTTATTAAATTTTGTGCACATACATTTGTTTATGTGTGCTAACCAAAATGTTTTGTGATATTTTACTCAAGTAAAACGAACTGCAAACTTTGCTCAGAAGATTTGGAACATGAAATATTTTGACTAACAATACGACAGGTTTAAATTACAACCCTAATTCCGAAATAGTTAGGATGTTATGTAAAATGTGAATTAAACAGACTGAATTTGCTAATCCTTTTCGACGTGTACTCAATACAAAACAGTACAAATACATTATAAGTATTTGTTTAAACTGAATTTTTTTTTCTTGTTTTAAGAACAGAAAATACACTGTTACATCCAGGCGCGGCTGGCCCATAGAGGGCGCTGGGGCGCCGCCCCCCTCCTCCGACCCCCAAAAAAATAAAAAATAAAATTATTATTTTTGTATTAATTTGAGGCAACTAAACTATTTAATTTTACTTAAGAATGCACACTGAATTTATATTATGGCACTGTATTTACATTTCATGGCGAAATTCAAGCTCGAAACTGACTAATTTGACTTCTACGGGCGCCAGTTCACGGCGCCCCAAACCCTCGTTCACTCTATCAATTTCTATTACCATTCAGTTTTAACGGAGGGTTTGGGGCGCTAGGCATTGGCGCCCTGTAACTGGTTACCTGGCAACAAAAACAACAACATTCGGATCTACTACCGGTTGCTCGCGGAGTCGCGTGCAGTGTTGCCAACTTAGTGATTTTGTCGCTATATTTAGTGACTTTTCTACCCCCCTGGTGACTTTTTTTTCAAAACAGCGACAAGCGACAAATCTAGCTTTTTTCTGGTGTTATTTGGGACTTTTTCGCCAAGGCAAGTATCACTTTTAACTGTTCTCAACGAGCAGCGGGAGACTCCCAGGCCCCTCCCCGTCACAGAGCACTGACAGGCGGCCCGGTCCTTGCGCACCAGTCCCTCCCAGCTGCGGTCAGAGCAGGAGATACACCTCTCTGCTCATGTTCCGTTAGCATCCCTATTAGCAGTTGTAGTAGCAGCTTTCCCCCCTCTTCTACAGTCTATGAGTAGTGCAACTCAAAATATTATGCAGTGCTTTTTTAAACTTTGAGCATGTATGATATGATTACTGCTAGACTTACCATTATCACGTTGTTTATGCGATTGTCACGTTCATAACACACTAGAACCTCACCTATTGCCTAAGTTTGCATCATGCTTTTAGTGTGCATATTGTATATAGTTCTCTGCAAACCTATGTTGGCATCCTGCTTTTAGTGTGCATATTGTATATATATATAGTTCTCTGCAAACCTATGGTGGTGTGACGCACACAAGACATATGGTCACAATTTGTGTGTATGTATTAATTTTATCAGTGATCATAATCACTTGTTTCCCAGCACTTGCTGATGATTTAAATTTCAACTTTTATTATCTCTTATTCAGTCTTTGAAGGCTTGTACTTCTGGGTGTGATACCGATTAACGCCAGAGAGAGAGAGAATGTTAACTTGTGTATAATTCTCAATTGTTTTTTGCACTTTTAATCTTGCTGAATTCTACAAGGCAAACAAATTAAGTTAAAACCTAGTTCCCCTGCCCCATTTGTCTTTGTAAGGAAATGTTCTATTTTGTCTTTATTATATTGTCAGAATGCACCAGAATGCTTAATTTGTATGTGAAAATCACCAAAAAATCTTCTGGGGGAGGATCCCCCCAGACCCCCCTACATGGTTTTGGTTTATAAAATGTCAGCCCCACCTAAAAGAAAATTCACCAGCCGCCACTGGTTACATCACCCTTTATTTTACCAACACTGATTAAAGCATTTGGGAACTGAAGACACTAATTGTTGACATTTTGAAAGAAATTATCTCTCATTCTTGCTTGAAATACAACTTCAGATACTCAACATCCTGGGGTCTCCAATGTGAAATTTTGTGCTTGAGAATGCATCACATTTTTCCATGGGAGATAGGTATGGGCTACAGACGGGCCAGTCTAGTACCCTCACCCTGCTCCTATGAAGCCAAGCTGTATTAAAACGGGCAGCATGTGGCTCTGTGTTGTCTTGCTTAAATAAGATGAGAGGTCCCTGAAATAGATTTTGTCTGGAAGGCAGCTCCAAAACATGTCTATGTTTTTTTCAGCATTAATGGTGCCTTCACAGATGTGGAAGTTACCCATGACATGGACACTAACCCACCCCCTGCCCATCAGTGGCGTAGCCAGGAAATTGTCATTGGGGTGGCCAGGATGGGGCCAGTGATAATTTTAGGGTGGCAAGCACAAGGGCTTCGGTTTCGCTTCAACATAAGTGGGGGTCTGGGGGTACTCATGACACAGTAGCAGTGTGAACTATTATGACACTTTACATTTTAAAATCATAGGGGAATATGTATTAACAATTAGGAGATATATCAATGTTTCAACATCCTGAACTGTTATTTTTACCTCTTTTGGGGAGAATAGGGTGGTCTTCCTTACTTTTTGAGGGGGAAAAATGTATGTCTTCTGATTATTGGGGGGGACGCATCCCCTGTGCCCCCGCCCCACCTCCCCAAATCTACGCCTATGGGCAAGCATGTGTCTGTGAGTTGCTGAAGAAAACTGCACCACAGCTGCCACTGAAATGTTCAGACTTCAGAATTTGCATCAAAGCCCTAATGAACATAAAAACAATATGCTTTATTTTAGCTATGTCCATGTTTAGGTGTTGATTTGGCTATAGACTGAAACTAACGCTATAGACTGAAACTAACGGAGGGAGGCGGCTCACTGTATGTCCTCTTGTTGCGCTGTCAGTTCGCAATGCCTACATGGCTTTGTGTTTTCATGCTCAAGAAATGCAATCCGATCGCAGATTGCAGAAGCCTCCCCTGAACAACGTTAGCGGACATGATATCCCCGGCGGCAGTCACAAAAGTTTATCTCCGTGACGGCTCACCGGCAAGGTGATGACACCGTTACCCACAGTCACAGTCTCACCCCATGTTTCACCAGGTGAATCACTGATTCGCTCGCGCAAGGCTTTTGTGTTTCGGTTTAACATCAGTCTCGGGCGAACAAATGTTTTAACTCTATGCTGAAAAACCATTGCACTGCAATCGCTGAAAGCTAAATCTCCTCAGGGTCCGGTCACCTCTTCTGGTTGTGCAGCGTTTTCTGCCACACTTTTTCCTTCCCACAGACTTCCCACTGAGGTGCCTTGATACAGCACTCTGGGAACAGCCTATTCGCTCAGAAATTTCTTTCTGTGTCTTACCCTCTTGCTTGAGGGTGTCAATAATGGCCTTCTGGACCGCAGTCAGGTCGGCAGTCCTACCCATGATTGCGGTTTTGAGTAATGAACCAGGCTGGGAGTTTTAAAAAGCCTCAGGAATCTTTTGCAAGTGTTTAGAGTTAATTAGTTGATTCAGATGATTAGGTTAAGAGCTCGTTTAGAGTACCTTTTCATGATATGCTAATTTTTTGAGATAGGAATTTGGGGTTTTCATGAGCTGTATGCCAAAATCATCAGTATTAAAACAACAAAAGACCTGAAATATTTCAGTTGGTGTGCAATGAATCTTAAATTTATGAAAGTTCAATTATTATCATTACATTATGGAAAATAATCAACTTTATCACAATATGCTAATTTTTTGAGAAGGACCTGTATGTAGCTAATTCCGGGGACATCAGCAGAAAGCAGCTGCTATTGAACTTGTTTGTTTATTATGGTGACACTGTAGTTGTGCTGAGGGTTGAAGGGTGCATGACTATTGTTGACTTCAGACAGTACGTTGGTAAGTCACTCAAACTAGTGAAACTGGTGATGATGATGTCACTGAGCTTGTTAGAAGAGTGCGGGCAGAGGTACAGAATATTCCCTTGCCCAGTGAATATGACCTTGGCAGCTTCCGACATGACAAAGTAATTCAAGTCACAAGTCCAACCCTCCTCAAGCTTGTATCCAGTCTTGTCTCTAAACATATCAAGAATTAAAGGGCTTATGTCACAGCAAGATTTAGAAAAACTTGTCCATGCATTTATCTTTAGTAGACTTGACTACTGTAATAGTGTATTTGCAGGCCTTCCAAAAAAATCTATCAGGCAGTTTCAGCTAATTCAGAACGCTGCTGCTCGAGTCCTCACTAGGACCAAAAAAGTGGATCACATTACCCCAGTTCTGAGGTCTTTACACTGGCTTCCAGTCACTCAAAGAATTGATTTCAAAATACTGATGTTGGTTTATAAAGCACTAAATGGTTTAGGGCCAAACTACATTACTGATCTGCTGATACGTTATGAACCGTCCAGAGCCCTTAGGTCTTCTGGGACAGGTCTACTTACAGTCCCTAGAGTTAGGACTAAACAAGGAGAAGCAGCTTTTAGTTATTATGCACCAAATCTCTGGAACAGACTGTTAACAGAATTTAATTTGCCTTATGATTGTATAATATTTTAATGCTACAATACATGCTTTCTGCCTGTTGAACTTTGTCCCAGTAACTTAAAGAACTCCAAAAGTGTTTTGCTAAGACAAACTTGTTGTTTAGCCTTGAAGAAGAAAACTGCCTAATAAGATTTTGGCACATACAGAGGTATGACGCATTCATGTGCACAGTGGTTGATGGGGAGTTTCACTCCCCATATTCTGTTATCAGACATTGTATTAAGAATAACACCTGTGCTGAGATGATTTCTGGGAATATCTGCCTAATTAAAAACATTTCTGCTTTCGCCAGAAAAAAAAGGGCTGGACACACAAACCGAGTGTATACGCCTACACAGGAATCGGACATATAACTATTGCTATTTCTGTTCAATCTTTGTCTCAATCCATGTATGCTTAACAATGTAAGACTTGTGATGCATTGATTGATTCCCTTGTATGCTGAAACAAGTAAACTTCACCTGCTTTTGAAGAAGCCTGACTCAAATCCTTTTATTCAAATACTTGGGTAAATAATTCTAGTAACACAGACTCCCAGAGAACTTGAGGTCTGCTGCAACTCTCAGTTCTTTTAAATCGAGTTTGAAGACTTTTTTGTTGCAATTTTTATTTAATTTGCTTCTTTTATTCG
This sequence comes from Ammodytes marinus, assembly GCF_949987685.1. Taxonomy (NCBI): domain Eukaryota; kingdom Metazoa; phylum Chordata; class Actinopteri; order Uranoscopiformes; family Ammodytidae; genus Ammodytes; species Ammodytes marinus. The sequence goes on along the minus strand of NC_137224.1, from coordinate 21,298,822 downwards.
CTTTTAAATGTTTTATAATATATTTTATGTATTCTAATCTTGCCCCTGTAAAGCACGTTGAGTGGCCTTGTGTCTGAATTGTGCTATATAAATAAACTTGCCTTGCCTTGCCTAAGAAAGGGAGAGTGACGAAAGCATCACTAACTTGCTCAACGCTGGAATAAGACAACTCTTTGGCTTGCTGTGAAACTCTACCATAAGCACGTTATCTCAGAACTGGTTCAGATCCTAAATGAGTATGGCATTGTTGCTACTTATGATGAAGTCCTAGGGTTCTGGAAGTCTGCTGCCAAATATGCTTCTGAAGACCTGGTAAAGTACTTGCTCACCGGCCTTGAGAGGCGCATTAGCCCTATCCACATGTTGGGGGGATCATTTCGATCTTGTGCTCTTTGTGCCCAATGGTCGGCGCACAACTCATGCCATGGCCACTCATTTGGTAGAGAATCTAGCAGGTATCCTGTTTACCGGAGATGGAGTCATGTCCCTAAAATTACCCAGCCTGACAAAGCTCGAAGCTGGGAAACTCTGTCTAGCTCACAAGAGCAATTTTGTTCTTGAACACTAAACAGGCCCCAAGAAGATGACTCCACTGCTCTAAAAGAATTTCAAAGAACTGATGGTATCCAGGATGCCACTACCAGATGTTGTACTTGTTGATGCATCGCAGCTCATCTAACACAATGTGTGGCATCATCAGGCACTGTGGCTGAACTTGCCATAAGCATTGGGTGCCGGCTTAATCCCTACATCACCCATACATTTATCATATCGGTCGGTATGACCAGGGTTGCGTTCCGAATCGCATACTCTTTCTTTTTTCTATTCTACATACTACATCTGACGATAAAAAGAATCTAGTTAGGATGCAGTAGGCATACTATTGGGACGTACTTTTCTCTCTTATTTCATCATAACATTGCGCCTTGATCTTGCCTCTTGCTTTTATATCCGTCGCATCCCCGTTTGTTTTCATAACATGGACCTATAGGCTTCGTCGATGTTACGTCACTTCACGTGCGCACTGGATTGTGGGTCAGAATCGCCCAAATAGGATGCACTTTTCAACACTAACAATCTTGGCCGCATGAAGTAGACCAGGGGTTTTCAAAGTGTGAGAGAGTGAGCCCCCCCTCAGAGAACAAATTTCAGCGGAGCCCCACCCCCCCCCCCCCAAAAAAAAAATTATTATTTTACAAATCTAAACATGTTTTTGAAACATTCTAAAAAATTTTGTGCGTTTTTAAACACATTTAATACATTTTAACATCTTAATCCAGTGTTTTAATCCTGCTTCCTTTAAGCATGGATACTACTGACAGAGTGTGCATCGGAGTGAGAAAGATAGGCAGACAGACTTGCCCAAATTATTGACTAGTTAAATGTCATTCACACACCCAGTGTTTTTTCGCTAGTGCCTCCAATGTCCTGCTGGAGGGGAATAGTAGCCAGTGGAGAACCAGACCCTTCTTGGGGGGGTCCTGGGGTATGCCCCCCCGGGAGATTTTTTTTCACCTTTTTAAAGTGAAATGCATGAATCTGGTGCACTTTGAGAGGACAATTAAGAGGCTAAATATGAGGAATTTTGTGTGAACAAATAATTTGGAGACACTGGGTCTGATGAATTAGAAGCTATTGAAGAAGGACACATGGATTTTCCATAAAAATATTAATTTAAAATAAACAAAATGTATGCAGGGTCCTCTGGGTTGGGCTTGGTGCTCTTTTTCTTTAACGAGACCTATTTCTCTGTAATTTACTGAATGCATTTAAATGCAGTGAGGGGAACGAAGCAGAAGAACTTGTGTCCAGCTATGCCATGATCTTAGTATAAAAAAGAAAAACTAAAATTTTTTTTTTTTTTTTTTTTTTTAAAGTATGCGATTCGGAACGCAACCCAAGTCTCTCCCAAGAACACGAGCGGCAGAGAAGAGCCGGGGAGAGCTCAACAGAAAACCATCTCTCACTGACAACCCCTTTACCGTGACAAAGTGATGAAGAGCAAGACAAACAAGCAGAGGCTAGGCAAGCTCCTGTGCACACACAACATCGGAGACCACATTGAGATGGTCAGCAGAGCAGACAGTATTGTCTCTCATAATGAGGCTGATGCTCATCTCATACATCTTGGATGCAGCCAGACATTTTCAGTTATGGCACTGATGTGCACTCAAAGATACTGGATGTATTGGACATTTACTATTGGCAGCCCAGACCACGTGGATACTAAGTTCTCCCAAGTCGCACCACATTTGCCTAATGTAGACCTGGTTAAATGGTTTACAATACTATTCAAATCTAATTTTCTATATTTATTCAGTTAGCTTGCCATTAGATATTTACTTGAATTATAATATTTATAACCACTGCGTGATTTTGTAGAGTGGACAGTCAAATGTGCCGACATGCTACATGCACAAGCGTCAAACTCTCCAAAAGAGAAAATTATAAAAACAGTAAAAAAGGAAAAGAAACTCAGCCAGTCCATTAACCCTCTGAGACCCACCATTCTAACAATCCGTTTTTCTATATTTTTGTATTTTACTTGATAAAAATCTTATTTTTTACACCAGCATTATGTTTTAACATCCAAATGAATCAGCACAACCTCAGGTAATTGTATATGTAACACAATAAACACTTTTATGCATTCTAATATGGAATATTGGTCCAAAAAGCTAAAACAAATGAAAATCGTAACTTCAATTTTGACATATTTCATTTAAAAAAAAAGTAAACCATTAAAACGAAAGAAAATCTGAATCTAAAAAGTTGCACACACAAGTTTGTGTTCTGCCAGAAGTTACCAGAGGTTTCTAGCTTCTTCAGTTCAGGAGTTATGCTCATTCTTTTGGGCAGTGTATACAGGCGTTTTTTCCACTAGAAGTGGTAAGATGTGTCAACAGCAGAAGCAAGACCCAGTGTCAGGTAAAACAGAGTTTTAATTAAATTTCACATAATAAACAGAGTATTCTTTGAACAATATGGTTGAAAATATGAACAATATGAATATTATGAACAATATAATGGAAAATATGAACATTATGAACAATATGATGGAAAATATGAACTAAATCTGTAAAAAATATATACATGGTAAATAATCAAATCAATCATTCAATCAATCAATTTAAAAATCTTGTACAAACTATATACACAACAGTATATACAATCTTGTGTATACAGATTAGCTGTGGTATTCGTCGTGGCAGTTTGTCAACAATGACGACCAGGTCCACGACCCATCCGTCTCCTACCTGCTGTAGTAGGCCTACTGAGCTGAACCACTGACTGCAGTGGAGGGCCTCAGGCTGTGGTGGATTGACAGAAGCTGCAGGGTCTGCTTCCTCCCTGTAACATAAGAGAATGAACCAATCAACATCTAAAAATATAATCAATCTAGGCAAATAAAACACAGTGATTTTTGTACTTACTAGGTCTGTGTTGTTGGAGTAAAAACAGTATATGCTATCTGTAATCCAATAACACATTTCCATACTAAAACTCTGTAGCCTGTATATTTAGAACTGAAATTAGGTCATTTTTACCTTGCTCCACTATTCAAATGAATGTATCTCTGTTCTTATAAAAATCCTGTCTCCAAATCGATGACTTTTCCCAATAGTGTTTTATTTGTCATGATAGGTGTTCTGACATGAACGTAAAAAACTTAGGCTAAGTGTTTTTACAATAAGAGTTTTTATGATTTTTATGGTTATAATTCTGTTTCTGAACCTGACCAAGAGCCACCCCGTAAAAGACACCTTGCTGCGCATCCCATCTCAGTGCCAGTGCGATGATCATCCACCCGCACTCAGCGAGCACACGTCACTGCCACACCCCCAAACATCAAGTTTATTTGCCAGGTAGATAAGGCTACGATTATCACTCTCCCAGCTGCTCTTACACGCAAAGCTACTTTTTCCACAATCACATCCCATTATTATCCATTATTAGCCTATATGGATCTCACTGTTCAGTCTTCTAAAATTAACGTATTTTCTCGCTGTTGTGCCGTCTTATCTGCGCGGATAAACTTGCCAAAACACACAGTGATTTGGAGTGAAAATAAGCTTGTGACGACCAGAAGATCCATGATTTATAAAGCTGGTTATTGTCTGTTTTGGCTCTGGGCACCGTTAACGTTACACCCCCCTCTCCCGCCCCCACCACCCCCCCGCGCGCCTCTATCTCTCTCCATCTCTCTCCATCTCTCTCTCTCTCTCTCTCTCTCTCACACACACACACACACACACACACACAAACAAAGCGAGAGACGTCTTTTGTTATAGAAAGGTTGTAGTCCTTCACAATGTTGATGCTTTCATAAAAGATTATGCTAGCTAAGCTACTTACTTGTTATCCTGAAGAGGATCAATCCCGTCTCCAAACTGCCGCTCATCTTCGGAGCAGCAGGACACCGGGGCCGAGTCCTCAATGTCCTCACCGGCATCCTTGTCAAAAAGATACTCATATACCTCCTCTCTTGTGAATTTACGTTTTGCCTTTTCTCTTTATCGTTATTTGGTTGTTGGCTTTTTTTCCCTCTCTCTCTGACTGTCAAACTCCGGTTGTCAAACTCAGCGCGAGCGGACATTGATTCACTCTGATTGGTCAGCCTACTAAAGCTGTGATGTCATTTAATGTAGCCAATAGGAGTGTATAAAGTACTAGACGTCACTAGCTAAGATGGCGACTGAAGATAAATCTATAAATCATTTGTTTACTGCAAGACAGTGAGGGAGACGTAACTCTGCCTCTTGCTACTTAGTGCATACTCTGTGCATTCCACCGGTTATACCGCGTTACACAAAACGAAAGTTACGAGGTTAAATCATTGGGTAAATAGTCTTCTCACACAGGTCCTTTTTGGCTTGCTTTTTAGAGATGTTTGTCTAATTGTTAGCTTAAAAAACAGCATGTCTTTATCTGAAACCGTCAAGGAGATATGACGCTCTAAAGAATATATTGTATGTCGGAGCGCCGGCGCTCCCGTGGGCATGATAGAGTTAATATCCGGCTCTCTCTTTGGAATGTGTTTTGTGTTGTCAGGTGGTTGAGGCTGTCACGGTGATGAGTGGGGCTGAAGCAATGAGCGTCTGTATCACTGACACAACACAGAGAGATAAAACAAGAGAGGAAGAGCAATGAAGGGCCACGGAGAGACAGAGATTGGATTTTTTTGAAACCAGCTTTATTTGCTTCTCTTTTTACATACACTGTACTATGTTCAAGCGTGCTAAATGACATAACACGTTTAGAAACAATGGATGTAGATGGACCTCCCATGCAGGTCTGAATCCTGGATCCAGACCAAGGTGACTCCTCCATGGAGAATCGGGTCCTTTCGCTCTGCTTGGTTTTGTTCAGAGTTTTCACCATGAGACTGTATGGAGCTTTTCCTTGAGAGATGGGTTCCAGCAGAGGGCCCCAAAGTCTTTAAGATCTGGGAACAAACCAATGGAAGGATACGGGTCATCCTGGTTACCAGCAGTCTGGACAGAGCTGTTTTCTCCAACTTGGATGGTCCAGCACCGTCCCAAAAAGCACATGTTCCTGCAGGAGCCAGTGCAGACAGTCTGCCTGCTCCACTCTCTGTCTCCTCAGTAGGTTCCACACAATAGATATCGTCTTATAAAAACTGGGCAGACAAACCTTGCTCATGTTGTTGGTGTCCATTAAAAACAAATCAAAATCCAGGGTGAGGCTGTTAAAGGCAGCCTCTGTAGACACTGGAGGAGGAAAGCAGCGCCTCTGCCAGCCAGGCCAACACTGCTATGCAGGTACAAAATCCATCAAGGTTAGCTAGAGTACACAGGGCAATTGGAATAAAGAAAACAAGGACATTTTTAATCAAATTCTTAAGTATTTAATTCAAAAGTGTAAACACTGTTGTGAGTGTGTGTGTATATGTGTGAGTGATGTGAGTTTGTGTGCTGTGAGTGTCTGTGTGTTATGAGTATGGGTGTATATTGTGTTCTGAGTATGTGTTTTGTTGTGTTTATGTGAGTTTGTGTGCTGTAAGTGTGCTGTGAGTGTGTGTGTGTGTGTTGTGAGCATGGGTGTATGCTGTATGTGTGTGTGTTGTGAGTTTTCATCTGTGTGTTGTTAGTGTGTATGTGTGTGTTAGAGACAGACATTTTTTCGGGACTCCTGTGGGTCACAGGAGTTCATCCAAACGTATTAATTCAATAAACCCAAACATCTGACTCACCAATCTGACGCTCTGGCTGCAGAAAAAAGCAAGCAGGAATAACAGTCCAGTCTGACTGACAGCACAGCTAGCTGATCCTTTCGTTCATGTAGACTATACCTGTCTGTATCGCTCGGACATCGATTGTCCTCTTTGCTGATATAAACCATCCGAGGCTGGCGCAGGCCTCCCTCTTGATATTAATTGCTTTTTCTTTTTAAATTAAAATCCAACTTGTTAAAATTCCTCCAGTCTGAAATATCTGCGGCTCGGCAGCTGCAATGTTGACTCTGAAATTTGCTGGGGTTACAACGTTTACAAGCGTAGCCGTTGTAAACATTGTTATGAGAGAGAGAGAGAGAGAGAGAGAGAGAGAGAGAGAGAGAGAGAGAGAGAGAGAGAGAGAGAGAGAGAGAGAGAGAGAGAGAGAGAGAGAGAGAGAGAGAGAGAGAGAGAGAGAGAGAGAGTGTGAGTATGAATGAGTGTGTAACGTGATTTTAATGTTGTGTTAAAGTTCATATTACTGTTTATTGTGTGCTGTCCGAATATTTGGACACATATATGTTTTTAATGATTTGGTAACATTGCTATTGAAACTTTCATGCCAACAAAGCCCCTTTGAATTGAATTGAGATAGTGAGGAAACTGGTTCAGTAGAATGGGACCGGAAAGGGAACAGAAAGAAAGAAAGCGCAGAAAAACAAAATGACAGTGGTGTATAGAAGGAAAAGTGACAGCAGCATTGACTGAAGACGTCTGTAGTAGCAGGTTGGCGCTCACTGTGAGTTTAACTAACGCACACACGCACACACACACACAGTCATCATCAGTCTGACAAAAGGAACTTCTCTATACAGCGCAACAAGCATTTTCCTTCCAACAGACCCTATCTATTTGCACAGCCTGTCAACTCATGGTGCTCGTCATTTAGCTGTGAAGACTTGAAACAGCGTTGGCAGACAACTCTTCCAAGTTCCTGAAGTGGTTGTTTTTAGACTATTTGTTTTGGGGACGTAAAAGGGAGTAGATGTTTGTGATAGAGTGTTTTTTTGTGTTGTCGAACATTGTGAGAGACAGCTTCCTCGTTTGCAGTTGGGAGCCAAGCAGCAGTTGTGTTGGCGTCTACAAGTGAAGCATCTCATCAACAATACAGACAGACCCTTTCTCAAGGTTAGCACAGTTCTATATTAGGGTAATTACAAAACACCTTAATGTTCAATCAGTATAACATTTAAACTCTACTTATTAATGTAATTGACACCCAAAATTAAAAAAAATACCCAAATGACAGTGCATTTGGATAGGGTCATAAAACATACCAAAAATGACAATAGATCAAAAAAGAATATCATAGAACAATAACATACTTATAATACAATCAGATGAAAATAACAGATGTAAGGAAATAAAGGGGCTAATCAGAAACAAGAGTAATCCCTATGTACTGCAACTTCAACTGTATACAATATGGATTGTATTTATAAATGAAAGTAATGTATGCATGGATACTGTGTTTTTTATGTACTGTATTCCTTGCAATTCTTGTTAGATTAACAAATATTATCCCAACTTTAATAGTTGATAATATTTACAGTAAAAACCTTGTCAGTGAAATATGAGGACAAACTAAATAATCATAATAAAAGTACAATTTTAAATGAGTTTTGATATTGATTTGAGGTCCAATCGCCCAGCCCTAATAATAACCATATAAGGAATATTCTAATGAAAAGCCCTAGCTTTATAAAGACTGGTGTTCTCATTTCAAACCGGAGGAAAAGCCAGAAGTCAGAAGAGGTGCCAGGGCCAATGAGAGCCATATTGAGTTACTCATGCAGAAATATATCACTTTATGTCAATTGAGACTTGGATATAACCTGAACTTTTTGAATCAAATTACAGAAGAAAATGCTTTTCAGAAAGCTTTTCAATGATATTCCCAGGCAGGCAAAGTAGTCACCTTTCGGAGAAATTCGCCGTTTTTGGAAACAAAATTGGCCATTTATGTGCTTCGTGGAGATCCGGTGAGAATATATTTTGGAGGGTGTGGTCTGATGGCCAGCACAGTGTGTGTGTGTGTGTGTGTGTGTGTGTGTGAGAGTGAGACCATAGTGACTAACTATGATTGACGGATGGTAACTCCTATCATATGAGCTTTGACGGTCATTTGGCCAATCAGATCCAGTATTTGTCATTGACGGGTGGTGTCAGTCAGCCAGAGCCTCTGCAGTAAAGTTTACTTTTTTTCTCTCCGAGTTATCGGAGCGTCCAAGTCATGGTTCAAGTAGCCTCAGTATAATTATTTTACCGTGTTAATGTGACCACTTAGTTTATGTGAATCGCTTTTGTAAATAAATTCACAGTGTTTGCCAACCGTTGTTTTACGGCTGTTTGCATTGATGTACGTGCACTCTGATTAATGGCCGCGATTTGCGGATTGTCACTGCAGATTTAAAGAGGACCTATGATGCTTTTTGACTTTTATGACATATAAACGTTGTTATGATGATTCATAGTCATGCTTAACCATACTAAATTATCAAATAATGACTTACATGCATTTCGACGTATTCCCTGCTGACCGTCTGGGGTGTCTGTGCAGAGCACTAAACACTATTCTAGCCAGTCGAGAAGTCACGTCTTCAAAGCGGTCTACCCTTTCATAATTGGTGACGTCGCATAAAAATTGGTGATGTGACCACGCGGATGTTTCCATGTATGGTAATGCTGTCACTTCCCTGTTCGCGTCTGCCTCGCGCCCTTATAGGTCCATGCTCGCGCTTCCCGCCACTGAAAGTGTTTCGGAAGGAAGGTAACCAATCACAACGGAGTGGGGTTTGCAGGAGGGGGGGGGAGGGTAGCGGAGATGGCCGATGCACAGGCGGAGGGATCGGAGATTGCCGAAGCACACACACTCAAGTGTTGACAGGATGTGCTGGATCGCCAAAATAAGAGAAAGAGCTTCCCGAAAATCTACATAGTTTTTTGTGATGTGATTCGTGTCAGGTTGCTCTATAGCAGTGTAAAACAAGAAATTAAGACCAGAAAAGTAGTATAATAGGTCCTCTTTAACCTCAAGTTAATAATGTGCTTTTGGCTATTGCTGTTTTCACGGTTTTTGAATGGTGCATGGTGTTCTGACCGGCACACCTTAGGTGAATGTAGTGCTTATTTCAGATCAGCGCCGAAACAACACATTCACCCGTTTCCTCCACAATCGTCATATTTTGCACCGTTATGTTCCAGCGCGCGACTCAGGTGTGTGTGTGTGTGTGCGCGCGCGCGCATCTGTGAGCGTGAACACAATAGAGAGAGTGTATTTTTATGTGTTTGTTTGTAACAAAGATAATGCAAATCCTGTTTGCCACAATATTAATAGTTTATTGTAAGGGAACAGTGGGATTGATTTGAGGCTCCATGTTATTTTCTGTCTTATTTAATGCTGGTTTTTGCCAGCATTTTTAACCGTTTTTCTAAGCTGTTTTTAACGTTTTTTCTTGATAAATACCTACACACTTTGAATGGGAAAAGTCAAGAAGGTTGGCTGACTAACTTGTTTTGCTCATTTTACTCATCTGATTTATTCATCTGATAAAATAAAAGTTTTCTTTGTCCTTAATTCGCTTCACCAGAATACACCAAATTGCTTCTCTTACATGTTCAAATCACAAAAAATCGTCTGGGGGGATGTCCCTAGACCCCCCTACAGGGGTGTGTTTTCGGACATTTCACCTTTTTCATGGCTTATCAGTTTGCATGCCTGTATTCCAATTATATGAGATGCACCTGTAGATAATAATTCCTTAAACTATTATAAATCTGGCACAAAGTGAAAAGATATTGTCCTAAACTAAAATTGTTTGACTTCTGTGGTGTTGAAGATTCCCCCTGCTGTCCATAATGGCTGTATTCACATTTGCACTGAACTAAAGGCAGCCTGAGACAGCAGGCGCTTCAGTAAGATCCATCATTTATTTACAGGACTCAAGCCACTTTGGCTGCAAACATGTGTTCCTTAGAAAGCCTGGCGTTGTTAGAAGGAATTGCCCGGCGGGTTTTTTCTGCTGAGAAGATGTAAGCTGTGTAATTCCAAACGTGAAAAGGAACATACGTTAAGGTGCTAAAGGCTATTTTGGATTCCATGTATTCCATAGAGGAAGGCTGTGTGTGTGTGTGCGCGCGCGCGCGCGCGTGCGTGTGTGTGTGTGTGTGTGTGTGTGTGTGTGTGTGTGTGTGTAAGTTAATTAATGGTTCAGTTTGAAAATGAAATAGTGTAGAAATGGTGCTGCTAGTTGTGGCCTAGAGCGTATAGCGGTGGAAATTATTGTTAGATAGAAAATTCAATCAAGCGTATTGGAAGAAGCTCCATGTTCAAATTGAAATAGGTTAACCTTAGGGTTGTTATTACATACATGAAGTGCTGCTTTCAACATTTAATGTGGTTCTTTCCTTTCCCCTGTAAAGATTGTCCCTCACCCTGTCAAACTGGTGAAATCTTTTGATGCCCCTGAAGGCTTGATAACATTTAATATTGATCTTGACAGGGATGTGTTCAATTGGTTAACAGCAGGTTGCAAGCTGTAACATTATTATGTAGTAATAACTAGGGGTGTACACGTGTAACCGGTTAGTATATCATAACCGTTTAGGAAAAATCAATAAGCGAAAACCATTTTTACTTATTATTTTTTTCAAATAAAGTTTTAAATATGTTCCGGACACGCATTTATTTTTTACATCACAAAAAAATATTTGGGGATGATAAAAGCTAGTCAGACGAATCTTTCTGTTCCTCGGTGTATGTGTGTGTATCAGCACTGCAGATACACATGCGCGTGTGCACACACACACACACACACACACGGAGTCACCGTCGGGCTCAAGTCACAGCCACGGACGAGTGATTAAAGATAACCTAAAGATTAAAGTTACCCGGTTGACGTGGACTACGCTCGTAAGTAGCCCAAACTTTATAACACCTGTTCAACCTGCATAGGCGTGGACATGTTGAAAGCGATAGGCTATATTAATCAGAAATTAATGAAGGCAAACAAATTATAGGCAAAGGTGTGTCTGTGTGTGTATACCATGGACCTTTTATAAGAAACGAGCGTAAACTAGCATAGTTCATGTCAACTGTGTGTTTACAGGCGAACTAACGCGCATGTGTGTGCACGGGCGTCTAAAAGACGGGTGCTTCCGAACTGAATTTGTTTTGCTTGCTAGCACCAGTGCTACCACCTAAAACAATAAGCGTATAGCCCTGCAAAGCCATTCGTTTGGAGGGTGGGTCTGGAAATACTCCATTTGGGGGTGAATAGGAGATGGACTTCGATTGAAAAAAAACTTGTTAAGAGAAATATCTGCAGCAAATAGGTAACCATTTCAGAGCCAATCGTGAAAGTCTCCCAAAAGTAGTGAGGGGCCATCAAACTGTGGGAGGATGTAACAAGGTAATTTACCTTTCAGACTAACCATCACATCCACTGCATTATTATCTGAAGTCTAAAGGAGTTGGCTTTTACGAATGGCATGGAGAACAAAACAACACTCAATATGTGCCAATTTCCAAGACCCAGCGTAGACGTGTAGCAAAAACTAAGACAAAGGAAATGAAGTACAACATACCAATTTGGTTTGTGAGACAAGGTGTACCAATTTCTCAAGGAAAAATGGAATGGTGCAACATCTAGGTCGAATGAACTTTCGCGGCCCCCCCAAAAAAGGTCCTCTCAAGAAATATGGTATACTCAAGAGAGGAAAGAGAAATTGAACAGTGAAAAGAGGCAGTTCCACATCTTTAGTTTTTCTTTCTTGTCACTCAATCATAGCAACCGCGCTTACTCTTTAAAGGGATAGTTCCACATTTTTGAAGTGGGGTTGTATAGGGTACTTAGGCATAGTTAATGTTACCAGATGGAGATCAATGCAGTCACTATAAGGAAGAAGCCAGCCTTGTACCGTTGCAGACAGGGCCAGATGGAAGATTTAAAAAATAATGTATGAAATAAATTTAATAATCTACAGCAGCTCTGATTCTATAGGCTGATTGGTGGAGGGATATAAAAATAAACGGCTGTCAGGTGGCAAACTAAAGCTGAGAAAAAAATCTCAGTTAAAAAAAGTACAAGTGAACAGATATTTAGGTTTCAGGTTAGAATTCATATAGGTGGAGAATTTTATTTTTATTTTTTTATTCTGGCCCCCTCTGCAATAATACAATGCTGAAAAATGTGAACATTTTGAAGAAACATTTATCAATCTGGTGCACTTTGAGAATAAAACTAAGGCTAAATCAACTGTGTCCATGTGAGCTATTTAGTACTTTTTTCTTGAGTAATTTTTGGAAGCACAGAATTACCTCAAAGTACAGGTTTAAAAAGTCCAGTCAGCTTCGGGAATTTTTTAAATGATCCCTTATCCCCAATCTCCTTTTCTTTTTGAAGTCTTTGTTTATTTATTTTTTATTATTCAATACTGATCTGATTTTTGTAGCCCCGAACAATGTTATTTAAAAAAATCTTAAATGTACTTCCACATGATAGGGGCCTGATCTCCGTATGCCCCCCTCTACGAAGATCATGAGCCAGTCAATAATTTATTTTTAAATAATATTTGTTGGGTTCTTCAAAGATCAGGGGCCAGTGTATTGAGTCAGGGAAAAAAAAAAAAAAAAAAAAAATTTTATACAAATTTTTTACAAGCATTCCAGGCGACGCCATTTAAATTCCAGGCGACCCCACATGGGGTCGCGACCCACAGATTGCGAAACGCTGGCATAGTGTAATGGCTCCCACTGGTCTGTGTTGCACCCCTTTGAATTAATTTGAAATGTCAAGGTTAAGCACGGAGAGAAGCAAGGTAATGTTATAGCTATGGTTCATGATTTGACCAGTACAAAGGACATAGAGTATGTCTGCCCTTTCTAATCAAATGCTGACCTAGACTTTGGTCATCAATGTTTTTCAACCCCTAATTGTTTCATTAAAATGTACAATATATCTGCACTAATGTGAAAGCTTGGGTCCAATTATAGTGAGATCCCAGGTAGTTATATTGCACCATTTTACTCTTACTGTCAAACATACCTTGGTTTAAACTACTGAACTGGAATTAAGAACTCCTTATTTTAGGTGTTTAACCTTTTTAGTGATTCATGGTCCAAAATTAATAATAATAATAATTGATAAGATTTATATAGCGCTTTTTTGGAGGTCACTCAAAGACGCTAATTGATTGTAAAGCTGCTCTGATGGCTGTTAGATGCTGTCTCTTAGAAAAGGTACTCAGCCATTGTGAACAGGAAAAGCCCAACCTTCATTCTTGATGTAAAGAATGTCAAACTGTGTACTTATATATTTACTTTTAACAATGAACGTTGTATTACCGTAATGTAGTGTGCTACTCAAGTACTACATGGGATGCGAGAGGCTAGGAAAATACATATGGCTGCAAAATACAAATGCTGGGCTGTTTCAACATGCATTAGTGTTAGCTAAGCATACCTAATAACTGAGTGTATGTGTGTCTTATTTTCGAAACCCCACTTTTAAACAACTTATAGTTCGAAGACTTTTCAGCTATTTGCTCCACAGCCCTGTTTATTCAAATATTCACATCATCTTCAATATAATACAATAACATGGTTGCATTTAGCATCAACAACTCTCTAAATAGATGATAAAAAAGACAAAAAAACAGTTTTGGTATAGGCCACAAGAAAGACTCATTTGTATCTATGCCTTTAAAAATCTCTAAGGGAAGTCTGATCCCAAGGCAAGAATGCCTGATATCTTAGAACAACATTTCTGCCCTCAAATTTAAATAAAAACCTTTCCTAAAAAGTAAAAAATGCCAAGCTCAACGCCAATTACTTTCACTGACACTATCAAAGCAGTTGTAGCTGCTTCAGTAACACCCAATACAAACCAATAAATGAAAATGCCGAGCTGGAGATATAACAACAATTTGATTGCAAAAAGATTAGGGCGAGTCGTGCACTGTAAATATATGAATATAAAAGAGGGAAAACCATTAGACATACTCAATGCATTTAGTGCTACAAACAAGCCGGGAGGGCCCACTGCTGTGTATCACTGTTTGTCTATACTTGCTCCCTAAAGGTAAATAGCAGGGGGAATTCAACTAAATTATTCTGTTTAAACATAAAGTCATGAAAAGACAATACAGTAGGTGGAGATTTATCCAACACTAAAGCCTGCAGAGGACACAAATAGTTTATTTTTTTCTGCGTTTCAGGGCCGCTGCTAAATAGACATGGTTAATTTAAAATATATATATATATATATATATATATATATATATAAATGTTACACATTTTATTTATACTAGTAAGAAAGAAGACATGTTATGCAAGCAAAATAGACAAAAACCGAAATTGGCCACTGTTTGAAAAAACAATGTTTTTGCCTGCAGTGTCTCTACTTAAAGTGTATGAGACAATTAACATACTTTAAAGACAAAGCATGGAGGCAAAGGCCTTTTCGGCTTAATTAACATACAAATACAATAGTTTGATTGAAGTGACGGGCGGAATATATTATGCAGGGGGGTGAGCAACAAATTCTAGTAATAAATACACAAATGCTGCATTTGATGAAGTTATTGACTGAATAATGCAGTGTTCTCCGATGCTAACGTCTGGGTCTAAAATGAAAATTCAAATGGGAAGTGCAGATTATATTGTCCATATTGAGAATATTGGCTTTTTAGCTGTCAATACAACAAGCTCTGCTTTATTGCCTTGAGTATTGAGTACCCCTCCCCTTTAGACTGCTTGTTATTAATTAACTGGGTGCCTTTCTGTCGTCTGTTCAACGAATGAATGAGTTTTAAATATTTAGGTGGGGTAAGCGATTCTGGAAAATGATTGTTGACAACCATTTTTGGTCAAATCATGTTACATGTAAACATGCCCGTTTACAGAGCCTTGGCTGTGTATTAACCTCAGATTTGTCTTCAGCGCACTCACAGTACAGACAAGAAGCAACAAGTGATTTTCTCATTTTACCCCACCTTTATTCCAAACTTTCACCATGTGTGAGAAAGAAGCCCTGTTAAATCCATCTTTCGGGCTGTCTCTCTCATTAGGATTCCACACCTGTCTCTGCAGTGCTCTAGTCTCTGCAGTTTGCAACTGAAATACCAGGGAAGAGCATTGCGTCTCGAGGGGGTGATTTTTATTTTATTTTTCCCCAGCACACACACACCATCTCATCTACGGTGTCAAATCATTGACGGAGAACAGAGAAAAAAACAACTGAGGTAGCGGAGCACACTTGTATTTGTCGTTCAAACTACAATTCCCATTTAAAAAGCCCGAGAATGTAGCTTTCAGTATAATTAAATTTTTTAATAGGATGACATTAACAATCTTTTTTTTCCCCAAAGCTACCAGATGGTAGCCGCTGGTCCAACCAGACCATCGTACCTAATTTCATTTGTACAGAAGGTCTGGAACTGCTCTATTTGGCAAACGTTCACTCACTTGGAGGCGGGTGTCTGTTGAAGTTTAAAACTATTGGATCTGCCCAGTGCCACTGTGGATCAGCCAACCAATCGCGCACGTTTGGTCGTGACGTAGCCTTTGTCATGAGCCGGCTTCTGACGGTGCGTTCCAGTTGTACTGGGAACTCGGAAATTTCCGTCTTCACTACATATTGTAGTCTATGGATCTACTGGTACCTGGCAACGGTAACTTGCTAGAGCCTAACGTTTAGTTACTTGGATGAGAAAGGTTGTAGGCGTCCATACTTTTGCGAGCAGATGCACTGGAACACTGAAAGGTCGGAACTCAGAACTACCAAGTCGGAAATCTCAGAGTATAAAGAAACGCAGCATTAAACTGAAACTGGAGCGAGACTTCGATGTCATCATTCTCAGCCACTCGCTCTGTTCGCTGATTGGACGGCTGGAAATTTTCTTCAGCTAGATTCCACTGTAGGCCGAATTACACCAGCTGCCTCTCCGGTCCTTCTCCGCTCCAGCACGGCAGAAACAGTAATACAATTAAGAGCAGTCAGTGGGTGAGTTTCCACCACGTCCGCTGCACCGTCTCTCTGCTCCGCTGCTGCTCCAGCTCTCCGGTGAAATACGCACTGCTTCTATTTCTGCCGGATGCCTGAGCTCACCGCATCAATTTAGCACAGAACACATCGAGATAAGACAGGAACACAGGCGCCGACAAAACAATAAAATCTCCGGTTAATTTTCAAAATAAGACACTCGGTGTTCACTGCAGGTGACATTCTCAAAACAGAGACACATACGAGCATGTCCACTGGGTACGTTCCAATACCCGTTCAACAGGCCCTCGTTCACTTGCCCTAGGCACTTGCCCTCGGGGAATCCCCGCTGCCATCTTAAGTGTCGTTCCAATAGTCTGGAAACTGAAGTGAACTTCGTGAGATAGACCCTCGGAGGGCAGAGTGATCAAGTCAACATGGATGGTCACTCCGAGGTGGATATCACCCACAGTGCATTGCAGTTCGTCTTCTTCTTCTTCTCCTTTTATTTTCCGGTAGACTGTATGCTTTTAGGGACATCGTGGCCACCCGCAGGACAAATATATATATATAAATATATTCCAAAACGCCTCAATTAGGCTATCCTATTTCCATACGAACAATCCAGTGAATGTATTGCAGTTTACACATTGCTGCTATAACACCGATGGATGCCAATTAGAGGACTATTTAAAACAAATGTTTTTGGTTGAAAGTATAAATAAGAAAATATGTCGGAGCAAACTATTTACATGTGTAAGTAACAATATCTTGATAATCTGAGTTACCGTGTCGAAATTCAATGTTTGTTATGCTATGGAAATGGCTTTCTGCAACATAGGCTACCTTAGCAGAATGTTATAATTCTGTATTATTTGCATTCAGATTTACCTATGTAACTGACGGTCCATTGCGACTACGTGGGCAAGTGGGTTCCATTTAAATCCTCCGCTCCTCCCCCGCCCAGTCTCCCTCTGCTCTCCAAGTTCCCTCCGTGCAACGTATGCTGTTACGTCATGCCAAGGGCTGAGGGTAAATGAACAAGGGGAAGTGCAACTACTATTGGAATGCAGGGACTGTTCTTTTACTCGTTCGGATGGGAACAATAACCTTCCGTGCGTTCGTTGTTGTGTAAATACCATAGGCTATAGGAGAATCATATTATCAAGAGCGATCGCCCGTCACTTTTATTACCGCGGGAACTCCTCGTTCTCGCGACTCCAGCTGTCCAGCGGAGCTGGCCGTGCCTGCTTTGAAAACGGAGCCGGTGGGTAGTGACGGACGTGGGCGCTCGGAGCAAAACCGTTGGACACCGCACGCGCAGCCAGTGGAATTCCGGGATAATACCACCCAGCCTGACTACTGAAGGGAAAATGAAATTTGAGCGGAAGTAGGTAGGTGGTAGCCTGGTTCAACCAGACCATCGTACTTCATTTCATTTGTACAGAAGGTCTAGATGTGCTGTAATTGGCAAACGTTCACTGACTTGGAGGCGGGTGTCTGTCGAAGTTTAAAACTATTGGATCTGCCCAGTGCCACTCTGGATTAGCCAACCAATCGCATCACATTTGGTCGTCACGTGTGTCATGAGCCGGCTTCTGACGGTGCGTTCCAGTTGGACAGGGAACTCGGAAATTTCCGACTTCACTACATATTGTAGTCTATGAATCTACCGGTACCTGGCAACAGTAACTTGTTAGAGCCTAACGTTTAGTTATTTGGACGAGAAAGGTTTTATGCGTCCATACTTTCGCGAGCAGATGCACTGGAACACAGACGGGTCGGAACTCGGAACTACCAAGTCGGAAATCTCCTTCTTCCGAGTATAAAGGAACGCAGCATTCAACTGAAACTGGAGCGCGACTTCGACGTCATCGTTCTCAGCCACTCGCTCTGTTCGCTGATTGGACGATTGTAGATTGTAGAACTTGGAAAATGCACTGACTGACTACTGAAGGGAAAATGAAATTTGGCCGGAAGTAGGCGGGCGGGCAGTGCCAGGCTAAACAGATGGCACACCACAAGTCGAAATTAGCAATCGCCGAGAATAATGGAAAATCTAACAAAGAGATGTGTCCTCTTGCATGTTTACAAAACACTTTTTAAAGTATTAATATGGGCATTTGTTCATTTTGTGTGAAAGTATAGAGGTGATAGGGAACAAAGGGAGGATGAAATACAACAAGAACATACATAATTTAACCAAGGGCATTGCTATCAGAGTATATAGGTGCATCAATTAGAACATCACGGAAAAACTTTTTTCTGTAATTTCAAACTATTTGTACATTAATGAATCAACAAACATTATTAATCTGGAGAATGTTTGTTGACAAATCACTCAAAAATCAGTGAATATCTACTCACAATCAGCTACCTGTCTGTACTGTGTACCGCACTGGGCCGTTAATTAACATTTTATTTGTTTGTCAGTCCACACACAGTGCGGACGCTTAATATGCCTTTTAAGACTTGGGCTGGGTTGGCGTAGCAGGAATCTGTTAACTCGATGTGTATAGTACAGAATCACTGCTGTTGCTGTAAAACTCTTTCTCACCCAAGTCACGCAATGAATTGAGTTTGTGATCATATCCCTGATGCACTGTGTCTCTCTCTTCTCTCTGCCTGACCCCTTTTCTCCGTTTGCTCTTTCATCTCAATCAATACGTGAGACTTTGTCCACAGAGAGAGAGAGAGAGAGAGAGATGCCTGAGGCTCCTTGCTGTCCATTGCAGCAAGTGTGAAGCCTTGTGGTCCATATGTACACACATCACCATGAGGGTTTTCCTTTGTCGGTCTCTTCCTGCCCTCATCCCCCTCTTTCTCTCTCTCTCTCTTTGTACCCTTCTTTAAAAATACATATCCCTATCATATTCTCATGCTGGCTGCTGAGAGCTGCCATAACTATCTCTGGCACGTGCTATGTTGCTTTTATTTTTTTTAGGCTACAGTATGCTCACTTTTCACTTAGAAAGTCTTTTTCTAAATTGTTCATGCTCTACATTCAAGACAACACACTGTGATGTTTGCCACTGCCACAAAACCTTGTGGTGCCATAGGTGAGTCATGAACGTTGTTCCTCAAACATGGTACATTCAAGAAAGTTACATTTTTTTTCCTTGAAAAAAACAAAAAAAACAACAGCCCTTATTCTTTTGCCACCGGGGGCTCCTGCAGTGCACGTATATAAAGTAAGATGTTTGATTGTAGGATTTGGATCTTTTTGTCTACTTTAATTGTTCCCCTTTTGTTAATACTCAGTACATGTTGTAGACCTACCTGCTGAGCTGCAAGAAAAAAAAGTTTATTTCTGTGCCACAGGGCAATTCAATAATGAAGCAGTGAAGTCACTCTCCTTCTCAGTGCAAAAATACTATGAAGAATGATCTGTTCAGTCGTCAGATAGTGGTCAAATTACATGAAGTGAACTCCAGTCAGATTAGAGCTCTCTCTTAAGACGCTAGGAGCATAATGTCCTGGATGTTCAATTAAGACATACTGTGAATGGTTCCATTAGCATGATTGGGTCTTTATATAGTGCTCCTGCAGGGGGGAGAGAGAACCTCCGCAAATGAAGACATCTCTTCCATGATGTTTCATCTCACTATTTGGCAACACCTGCGCTACAGTTGTCATGCCAACAGCACTTGTCACGGCCAGTCACATATTGGCACAGAGCAAAAGAGAGCCAAGGTAGACAGGATAGCTTCAGGGCGTATGATACATTTACAACCTATGTTCACTTACCTCCACTCCTTTTCCTTTCCTTTCACATCTCAGCCACCGTCTGATGGTCTCATCATAATCAACCAGACTAAAATATTTCTCGGCTATATCTGTGAAAAGAAGTGGAAAAACACAGGACCACAACAGGGGAAGAAAGCAATTATGACTGTTTTAACATCAGGGGGAATTAAGGACAAAAATGAGACTTCAATCAACATGCTGGGAAGTGCTACACACCCACACAGCTGCAAGTGCCAGTTTTTCTTTCTCCTTGCTGCCCGATCCTCAGATGAACTGCCGCCATCATTAAGGATGTTCTGGCTCTGGTTTAAAGCGATCTCGACTTCCAAAGTCTGATCTATAATGAAAAGCTAGTATCTAAGTTTATTAGTTTTGTCCTATCAAACCCGTATTAACCAATTTGTAACACGATGCTTTATTTGTTTATTATTTCTTCATAAAGAAGTCTCTCTTCTCACCACAGTTCCTGCCAGAGATGCGAACCCCGGCCTCTGCGGTTAAAAGAACGGGATTTTACCCTTTGGACTACCTGAGTTTACTTCTAAATAAAGTACAATATTAAATATATACCACCGTGTTTAGCGTTTTACTTCATCAGAACCCCCTCATCCTTAATGATGACGCCAATCTTCGTGTAGTATAAACCCTTTTAAATATTGCTTCAGAAAATCCTCCTTTTTCAAGGAAGATATCATTCACAAGTTATTGCTTATAAGTTGTACGCAACTTAGTTTTGTAAACCACCCTTCTAGTAAAATAGAACAGATATACTATTTTCAGAATTTAAACATCCTCGTTTAAACCTGGAGGTATTATAACCTATTCTTTTATTTTTAAAGATTAGGTGTATGAGATTGTGTGTTTTAAATCAGTAATGTGCCGTTGTGTGGAATCAAATTGAACTTACCTCCCCGAGGACGGAACCATCTCTTTGAAGAACAAACCTATACCTAAAGTCCTTCTGTTCCAGTTATAAACTAATTCACAACTGAGGCTTTACAACATTTAAGGGATTTTATTTACAAAATACAAAAGAGTATAGGTATAATACATAAAATGGACAAGAAAGGAAAAGAAAATAGGTTGTATGCCTATAACTCATTCAATAGAGTTATTTTTCAGAATTTTTGTAAATCTTGAAACGATACAAAGACATATGCATGCATGCCAAATAAGTATCGTCTAAAGCTTTACTCCGAAATCTTCAAAAATGATAAGGACTAAAACAGGTATTGCCCAACTAAAGGAGCCTTGTTAGACCACCAATATCCTGCTACTTCCTATTCATTCTATCCGATTTCCTATTCTATAATTTTCCCCTTTTTTGTTTACCATTTGACCAAGTCATCTGTGTCAAGAGTTTCAAAGAAGTGTTTTTAAAAGACTTTGCCTCTAAGTACTTCGAAGTCCAAAATCTTTCAGAGTATTTTGGACTCACAAAGTTTTTCTTCTGCCTCCATGGTTGAAGGGACAGATAGAGTCTGCTGGAACAGAGTGTCACAAACTATAGGCTTATATAGTCAACCTAAAAAGCCTTTTCCTGCTCCCAAACGGGCTGTTATATAGTGAACTGAGGACCAATGAGAAAAAGGAACAGCTGCACGGGGACCCCGTTAGCCTCCTCCCTCTACTCCTCCCTACTGTATGGCCATATAAGGTCCTTCCCCCTACTCCTTTCTATGGCCCTATGGTCCTCCCCCTTCCTCTGGTCAACTTTAACCTGATGAGCCTTCACATTCTATTCTGTTTCATTAAACATTTCCTACTTTTACTTATGACAAAAAGAAATACAAATGTCACAGGATATGCACAAGTAAAAAGCTACATCATGTTCAAATATCACAACAGGTTCCATTCTGGAGTCTTAAGAACCTTGGTGCTTTCTGATGAACCAGCCCGCGTTCATACCAGTTAAAAGAGTTGCATAGGTTGTCCTATAGAGTTGGTGACCTCATGTTTGGGTTTTGGTGTCTTTACGGGCACAATGGTGCAGACTAGATTTGCGCTATATAAGTACAAGTCCATTTATATAAAATAATTAATCAAGTAAAGAAATTGAATGAATACAATTAATTCTGGTTAAGGCTGTACTGGTCTTATTTCATTTTTCAAATTGTCATTTAGAATGCTGATCTGGCCTAAACAACAATTAGTCAAATTACTGATGAATTAACTAAATTTGTGCATACATAATTATTAATAATCAGTGTTTATCCAGTATATTTATCACATTATCACTTCAAAGACCATTTCAACTGGTTGAGTACACTATTTTAAAGTTTATTTAGTCAGCGAATCAGAACAACAACATTTTTTAAATATCTGCAATTGCTTAATTTATAATCTTCCTTTGTGTTTTCCTCTGCTACAGCAAATCCATTTGCGGCTTCTCATTTGTCATTCTGCAGAAATTATTCAGATGCTAATTGTCTCTAGTCATAATAGCCTTCTAAGATGATTTTTAAGAATAGCGTTTGTATGCAGAGTGTGTTGGGAAGAATTGTGTCAAATACATCAGACTAAATGGCCTAAAATGATCCTGTCATATCTGGATATGATGAAGGCAGTCATAATGACAAAACATGATTATGCTGTTTATATTTTTCTAATCATGAGACAATACAGGCTACAATTAAGAATCCATCACGGGCTTGCAAATGAAGATCAAGATGTTTTTCTCCTCACAGCAGGTGTCATTTCTGCAGTTTCATGTCACAAGCAATCATTTTCTGCCATTTAACATTTAGAGAATTTGGCATTCTCACTCTGTGACTTGCAAAAAAGAATACCATCCTCTGTTTCAATTAGGCTTTAAATCAGTGATCAACTCCACCGATATTTGAACCCAAGTTGTACTGTAAATAGGCATTATATAAACATATTTGTTTCGTGTTCAAAGTTGGATTTCTCTTACCGTCAAACTTGTTCTTATGTTAGTCAGATCTAGGTAACAGCATTTATTGTGCTTCCAATCGTTCTA
This sequence comes from Ammodytes marinus, assembly GCF_949987685.1. Lineage (NCBI taxonomy): Eukaryota > Metazoa > Chordata > Actinopteri > Uranoscopiformes > Ammodytidae > Ammodytes > Ammodytes marinus. The sequence continues at coordinate 21,275,877 of NC_137224.1, read as the reverse complement.
CAATCTCCAGCTTACTGACAATTTGTGTAAAACTATATATATATCATGCTGTACACCAGGGGTGTCAAACTCATTTTGGTTCGAGGGCCACATACAGCCTCTCTGATCTCAGGTGGGCCGGACTAGTAAAATAATGGCAAAATAACTCCAAATCCCTAACTTTGTTTTTCAGTAATATGCTTTATCACTCAGCCTACATTTGTAACCTACATTATCACAGATCACAAGGGATCTCTGTACCCCCCAGGAGATGTCTTAGTAAAGGTTGCTGCCGGCCATGGGAATAGGAGGTGCGGCGCGTAGCGCCGCAGCAAAAATTTTGGGGGTATTTTGCTCAAAGATGCCAATGTGCACTAATGAAATAAACAACTGTTTATTTGAATACACAAATACAACAGGCACTGACCTTACAGTTGTCCAATTTTGTTTACTATATGTACAGGGACACATTTTGTGCAAACATGCAGACTGTACAAAATACAATTAAATAAAAGTGCAACTTCTACTGTTTTGATTTATTTTTAAATACAGAGGTTATTGGTTGTTTTGGAATTCGTGTTTCCCAATTTAAAACATAAAAATAAAGCAGCATTGAAAATTAGGAAATAAATCTTGTAGGCCTACACTAGCATGCTCCTGCTCGTTTTGCGCACACAGAGCCGCAGACACACCACGCTTGCTAGTACATTAATTGTTCAGCACTAAAAATAAAAATAGTTTTATTTTTATAAAAAAGTAATAAAATAAATGTACTAAAAATAATTTTTTTTTTTTTTTTTTGGTTTTTACTTTGCCATAAAGCACTGTAGGAAACATTAATAGCGGTGAAGCAGGATTGCCATTTACCATTTCCCACGTTGCTAAAATGTGCTTTTTTTTATTTAGGCTGCCCCCTAGCGGCAGGAGTGAGCATTTCGGTTATTTCTTTAAAAATTCATAACTCCTCACAGGAATGGGCTAGAGACTTACTTTTTTTTTTGACATACTCAGAAATTTATGCTCTACAGGTCGCGGGCCTGATCAAATCATCCGTAGGGCCGTATGTTTGACACCCCTGCTGTACACTCACCGGACACTGTATTACAGTAGGTACACCGCTTCAATTTCTTGTCAACACATATAACTAATCAGCCAATCACATGGCAGAAACTCAATGCATTTAGGCATGTAGACCTGGACA